>NC_090389.1:93740754-94340754 GCF_036365525.1 Heterodontus francisci | reverse complement strand
AAAGGGTACAACTCTAAAGGGGGTGCAGGAGCAGAGGGACCTGGGGGGGGTGCGGGTATATGTGCATAAGTCATTGAAGGTGGCAGGACAGGTTGAGAGAGCAAATAATAAAGCATACAATAGGGCTTTCTTAATAGGGCATAGAGTACAAGAGCAAGGAGGTTATGTTGAACTTGTATAAGACAGTAGTTCAGCCACTGCTGGAGTATTGCATCCAGTCCTGGGCGCCGCACTTTAGGAAAGCTGTGAAGGCATTGGAGAGAGTACAGAAAAGATTTATGAGAGTGGTTCTGGGGATGAGGAACTTCAGGTGTGAAGACAAAGTGGAGAAGTTGGGACTGTTTTCCTTGGAGAAGAAAAGGCTGAGAGGAGATTTGATAGAAGTATTCAAAATTATGAGGGTTCGGGACAGAGTGGATAGGGAAAAACTGTTCCCACTCATAAAAGGATCTAGAACGAGAGGGCACAGATTTGAAGTGATTGGCAAAAGAAGCAAAAGCGACATCAGGAAAAAGTTCTTCCTGCAGCGAGTGGTTAGGATCTGGAAAGCACTCCCTAAGAGTGTGGTGGAGGCAGATTCAATCAAGGCATTCAAAAGGGAATTAAACTGTTGTATGAAAAGGAAGGATGTGCAGGGTTACGGGGAGAAGGTGGGGGAATGGCATTCGGTGAATTGTTCATTAGGAGAGCAGACTTGATGGGCCAAATGGCCTCCTTGTGCTGTAATATTTCTGTGAATCTCCCTCTAGCTTCCGGCTAGGCAATCCTCCAGTTCCCTTCCAACACCTCCCAAAACTGGACTTCCCAGCTTGAGTATGGACCTTACTCAAAACAAACACCCTGGTATCTGATAGCCTCTTTGCTCCTCAGCCCAGCTGTTTTCAAAGCCAACTGCTTTCTCTGATCAACTGCCTGTTTGAAGCCAGCAGCTTTGCAAAATCCAGCAGCTTATCTGTCAGCAAACACACAGGTCAAAACGCCAGCGGGCACCCCTGCATCATCTATCTCTGTAGCGTGTTGCACATATGGGATGTCCCAGATAACAATTTAAGTTAATTACCTCCAACTCCCAAAACATCTCTGATTTCTGATACCCACATGAATAATTGATAATCGCTGACAATGACAGCAGTCTCTTCTAGACTTTCTGGTTCCAACCTCCAACGAAACAAGCCCACATGCTGATTTATGGCTCTTACACCTCTAATTCTATCTCTGTAAGCACCCATGAAGACACCTTTGAACTTTAAATCTTGGGTGGACTGCAACCCTAAGAAATTCTTACAGCTACAAATTTAATTTCCCAAAACTAAAAGTGACCTCTAAAATATCAACACAAACTGAGTTAGATGATACTAACATTATTCATTCACGGGACATGGGCATCACTGGCAAGTCCAGCATTTATTGTCCTTCCCTAATTGCCCTTGATAAGGTGGCGATAAGCCACCTTCTTGAGCCACTGCAGTCCATGTGGTGTAGGTAACCCCGTAGTAGTACTGTTAGGGAAGGAGTTCCAGGATTTTGACCCAGCGACAAGTGAATGAATGGTGATATATTTCCAAGTTGGAATTATGTGTGACTTGGAGGAGAACCTGGTAATATTCCCATGCGCCTGCTAGTGGTAGAGAGCATGCGTTTGGGAGCAGCTATCAAAGAAGCCTTGGCGAGTTGTTGCAGTGCATCTTGTAAATAGTACAAACTGCAGTCTTGGCACGCTGCTGGTCGAGGGAGTATAGGTTTAAGGTGATGAATTTAAGTCCTGAATGGTGTCGAGCTTCTTGAGTGTTGTTCCTAGAGTCATAGAAATCTACAGCACAGAAGGAGGCTGTGTTATTGGGTGTTGAGCTGCACTCTTCCAGGCAAGTGGAGAGTATTTCATCACACTCCTGACTTGTGGACAGGGTTTGGGTAGTCAGGAGCTGAATTACTACAGAATACCCAGCCTCTGACCTGCTCTTGTAGCCACGGTATTTATGTGGCTGGTCCAGTTAAGTTTCTGGCCAATGGTAACACCCACAATGTTGATGGTGGGTGATTCAATGATGGTAATGCTGTTCAATGTCAAGGGGAGATGCTTAGATTCTCTCTTGTTGGAGATGGTTATTGGCTGGCACTTGTGCAATGCAAATATAACTTGCCATTTAACAACCCAAGCCTGCATGTTGTCCAAATCTTGCTGCATTTATTTACTGAAATTAAAATGAAATAATCCAACTATTAATCGGTTGCATACAGCACTAAATCCATGTACTGAACTTTAATTGCAGGCGACCCACTGGAGTGTAGTGCCTGGGTTGGACAGTGTGCACTTTACCTGCTGATTATGATGTTGGAGAAGACTGTGGTGATTGTAGTGCTGCTCTTGCCTCAGTGGAAGAAGGTTTGTATTCCTTGTCCTCTTCCTCTCCAACCTCATGATGACATCATATGTCTGTTTTTGAAATCTTTACTTATTTATGGATTATATTTCAAATGTTGCACCAACTTTGTGTTACTAATGAGCTAGTTGAAGTGCACAGATTGCTGGTTGGTTTATAATCTGTAATTTATGGTAACAAATGCATCGGTGTCCTTCAGCATAATCTGAAGCAGTGCATTCTGCTGAGTTGTAATAATGCTGAAATATTCTGATAGTCTTCATATTGATATTTGTCCCTTTTTTTAAATTTCCCATTTTTTAAAAACTATTAGCTCATGTTGGGTAAGGTGTTAATTGTGTATTAATTGTGTGTGGGTGGTGGGCATTAACTAGGGATTCCCTAGAGCCCCATATAAATAGAGACTAAAACTATGGTTATTGGGTTAGGAGGTATATGCTTTTAATGTGCAACCCTGTAGACAAATGTAAAAGTTTGTAAAGATTGATTCTAGTTCCACCCTTCACCAATTGGCTTTCTGGAAGAGAACATAAGGTACCATCAGTCAGTCCTAATCACTGCCGGTGGGCTAGTCAGCCACAGAGACCATAGTCATTTACGGCATAGCATCACAACCAAACCAACCTGGATCCTGTCTACACTGACATGTACACATGCACTTCCTTTCGTTTTGTCCTCCAACTTTCTCCCCATCTTTCGAGAAGATATCAGCCTTAGCCAGGGAATGTTCTGTCTGGCAATCAAAGTGGCCATACTTCAAGTTCTTTTTCATTTATTCGTGGCATGTGAGTGTCGCTGGCAAGGCCACCATTTACTGCCTATCCCGAATTGCCCTTGAGAAGGTGATGGTGAACTGCATTCTTAAACCACTGCAGTCCACCCACAGTGCTCTTATGGAAGCAATTTCAGGATTTTGACATAGAAACATAGAAAATAGGAGCAGGAGTAGGCCATTTGGCCCTTTGATCCTGCTCCGCCTTTCAGCCCTTCGAGCCTGTTCCGCCATTCATTATGAACATGGCTGATCATCCAACTTAGTAACCTGTTCCTGCTTTCTCCTCATACCCTTTGATCCCTTTAAACCCAAGAGCTATATCTAACTCCTTCTTGAAAACATACAATGTTTTGGCCTCAACTGCTTTCTGTGGTAGCGAATTCCACAGGCTCACCACTCTCTGGGTGAAGAAATTTCTCCTCATCTCAGTCCTGAAAGGTTTACCCCGTATCCTTAGACTATGACCCCTGGTTCTGGACTCACCCACCATCGGGAACATCCTTCCTGCATCTACCCTGTCAAGTCCTGTTAGAATTTTATAGGTTTCTATGAGATCCCCCCTCACTCTTCTGAACTCCAGCGAATATAATCCTAACTGACTCAATCTCTCATATGTCAGTCCCGCCATCCCAGGAATCAGTCTGGTAAACCTTCACTGCACTCCCTCTATAGCAAGAACATCCTTCCTCAGATAAGAAGACCAAAACTGCACACAATATTCCAGGTGTGGCCTCACCAAGGCCCTGTATAAATGCAGCCAGACATCCCTGCTCCTGTACTAGAATCCTCTCACTATGAAGGCCAGCATACCATTTGCCTTTTTTGCCACCTGTTGGACCTGCATGCTTACCTTCAGCGACTGGTGTACGAGAAGACCCAGATCCCGCTGCATATTCCCCTCTCTCAGTTTATAGCCGTTCAGATAATCTGCCTTCCTGTTTTTGCTACCAAAGTGGATAACCTCACATTTATCCACATTATACTGCATCTGCCATGCATTAGCCCACTCACTCAACTTGTCCGAATCACCCTGAAGCCTCTCTGCATCCTCCTCACAACTCACCCTCCCATCCAGTTTTGTCTCATCTGCAAATTTGGAGATATTGCATTTAATTCCCTCATCTAAATCATTAACATATATTGTGAATAGCTGGGGTCCTAGCACCGATCCCTGACATTCGGGAAAAGACCCATTTAACCCTACTCTGCCAACCAATTTTCTATACATCGCAATACACTACCCCCAATCCCATGTGCTTTAATTTTACACACTAATCTCTTATGTGGGACTTTGTCGAAAGCCTTCTGAATGTCCAAATAAACCACATCCACTGGCTCCCCCTCATCTACTCTACTAGTTACATCCTCAAAGAATTCTCGTAGATTTGTCAAGCATGATTTCCCTTTCGTAAATCCATGCTGACTATGTCCGATTCTACCACTGTTCTCTAAGTGCTCTGCTGTAAAATCTTTGATAATGGACTCTAGAATTTTCCCCACTACTGACGTCCGGCTGACTGGTCTAGAATTCCCTGCTTTCTCTCTACTTCCCTTTTTAAATAGTGGGGTTACATTAGCTCCCCTCCAATCTGTAGGAACTGCTCCAGAGTCTATAGAATCTTGGAAGATGACCACCAATGCATCCACTATTTCTAACAAAGAACAAAGATAATTACAGCACAGGAACAGGCCCTTCGGCCCTCCAAGCCGGCGCCGATCCAGATCCTCTCTCTAAACATGTCGCCTATTTTCTAAGGTTCTGTATCTCTTTTCTTCCTGCCCATTCATGTATCTGTCTAGATACATCTTAAAAGACTCCATCGTGCCCGCATCTACCACCTCCGCTGGCAATGCGTTCCAGGTGCCGACCACCCTCTGCGTAAAGAACTTTCCACGCATATCCCCCCTAAACTTTTCCCCTTTCACTTTGAACTCGTGTCCTCTAGTAATTGAAACCCCCACTCTGGGAAAAAGCCTCTTGCTATCCACCCTGTCTATACCTCTCATGATTTTGTACACCTCAATCAGGTCCCCCCTCAACCTCCGTCTTTCTAATGAAAATAATCCTAATCTGCTCAACCTCTCTTCATAGCTAGCACCCTCCATACCAGGCAACATCCTGGTGAACCTCCTCTGCACCCTCTCCAAAGCATCCACATCCTTTTGATAATGTGGCGACCAGAACTGTACGCAGTATTCCAAATGTGGCCGAACCAAAGTCCTATACAACTGTAACATGACCTGCCAACTCTTGTACTCAATGCCCCGTCCGATGAAGGAAAGCATGCCGTATGCCTTCTTGACCACTCTATTTACCTGCGTTGCCACCTTCAGGGAACAGTGGACCTGAACACCCAAATCTCTCTGGACATCAATTTTCCCCAGGACTTTTCCATTTACTGTATAGTTCACTCTTGAATTGGATCTTCCAAAATGCATCACCTCGCATTTGCCCTGATTGAACTCCATCTGCCATTTCTCTGCCCAACTCTCCAATCTATCTATATTCTGCTGTATTCTCTGACAGTCCCCTTCACTATCTGCTACTCCACCAATCTTAGTGTCGTCTGCAAATTTGCTAATCAGTCCACCTATACTTTCCTCCAAATCATTAATGTATATCACAAACAACAGTGGTCCCAGCACGGATCCCTGTGGAACACCACTGGTCACACGTCTCCATTTTGAGAAACTCCCTTCTACTGCTACTCTCTGTCTCCTGTTGCCCAGCCAGTTCTTTATCCATCTAGCTAGTACACCTTGGACCCCAAGCGCCTTCACTTTCTCCATCAGCCTGCCATGGGGAACCTTATCAAACGCCTTACTGAAGTCCATGTATATGACATCGACAGCCCTTCCCTCATCAATCAACTTTGTCACTTCCTCAAAGAATTCTATTAAGTTGGTAAGACATGACCTTCCCTGCACAAAACCATGTTGCCTATCACTGATGAGCCCATTTTCTTCCAAATGGGAATAGATCCTATCCCTCAGTATCTTCTCCAGCAGCTTCCCTACCACTGACGTCAGGCTCACCGGTCTATAATTACCTGGATTATCCCTGCTACCCTTCTTAAACAAGGGGACAACATTAGCAATTTTCCAGTCCTCCGGGACCTCACCCGTGTTTAAGGATGCTGCAAAGATATCTGTTAAGGCCCCAGCTATTTCCTCTCTCGCTTCCCTCAGTAACCTGGGATAGATCCCATCCGGACCTGGGGACTTGTCCACCTTAATGCCCTTTAGAATACCCAACACTTCCTCCCTCCTTATGCCGACTTGACCTAGAGTAATCAAACATCTGTTCCTAACCTCAACATCCGTCATGTCCCTCTCCTCGGTGAATACCGATGCAAAGTACTCGTTTAGAATCTCACCCATTTTCTCTGAGTCCAAGCATAACATTCCTCCTTTGTCCTTTAGTGGGCCAATCCTTTCTCTAGTTCCCCTCTTTCTCCTTATATATGAATAAAAGGCTTTGGGATTTTCCTTAACCCTGTTTGCTAAAGATATTTCATGACCCCTTTTAGCCCTCTTAATTCCTCGTTTCAGATTGATCCTACATTCCCGATATTCTTTCAAAGCTTCGTCTTTCATCAGCCGCCTAGACCTTATGTATGCTTCCTTTTTCCTCTTAGCTAGTCTCACAATTTCACCTGTCATCCATGGTTCCCTAATCTTGCCATTTCTATCCCTCATTTTCACAGGAACATGTCTCTCCTGCACGCTAATCAACCTCTCTTTAAAAGCCTCCCACATATCACATGTGGATTTACCTTCAAACAGCTGCTCCCAATCTACATTTCCCAGCTCCTGCCGAATTTTGGTATAGTTGGCCTTCCCCCAATTTAGCACTCTTCCTTGAGGACCACTCTCGTCTTTCTCCATGAGTATTTTAAAGCTTACGGAATTGTGATCACTATTCCCAAAGTAGTCCCCTACTGAAACTTCAACAACCTGGCCGGGCTCATTCCCCAACACCAGGTCCAGTATGGCCCCTTCCCGAGTTGGACTATTTACATACTGCTCTAGAAAACCCTCCTGGATGCTCCTTACAAATTCTGCTCCATCTGGACCTCTAACATTAAGCGAATCCCAGTCAATGTTGGGAAAATTAAAATCTCCAATCACCACCACCCTGTTGCTCCTACATCTTTCCATAATCTGTTTACATATTTGTACCTCTATCTCACGCTCGCTGTTGGGAGGCCTGTAGTACAGCCCCAACATTGTTACCGCACCCTTCCTATTTCTGAGTTCTGTCCATATTGCCTCACTGCTCGAGTCCTCCATAGTGCCCTCCTTCAGCACAGCTGTGATATCCTCTTTGACCAGTAATGCAACTCCTCCACCCCTTTTACCTCCCTCTCTATCCCGCCTGAAGCATCGATATCCTGGGATATTTAGTTGCCAATCATGCCCTTCCCTCAACCAAGTCTCAGTAATAGCAATAACATCATACTCCCAGGTACTAATCCAAGCCCTAAGTTCATCTGCCTTACCAACTACACTTCTTGCATTGAAACAAATGCACCTCAGACCACCAGTCCCTTTATATTCATCATCTGCTCCCTGCCTGCTCTTCCCCTTAGTCACACTGACTTCATTATCTAGTTCCTTACAGGCTTTTGTTACTACCTCCTTACTGTCAACTGACCTCAATTGGTTCCCATCCCCCTGCCACATTAGTTTAAACCCTCCCCAACAGCGTTAGCAAAAGCACCTCCAAGGACATTGGTTCCAGTCCGGCCCAGGTGTAGACCGTCCAATTTGTAATAGTCCCACCTCCCCCAGAACCGGTCCCAATGTCCCAAAAATCTGAACCCCTCCTTCCTGCACCATCTCTCAAGCCACGCATTCATCCTGACTATTCTTTCATTTTTATTCTGACTATCACGTGGCACTGGTAGTAATCCTGAGATTACTACCTCTGAGGTCCTACTTTTTAACTTGGCTCCTAACTCCCTAAACTCTGCTTGTAGGACCTCATCCCGTTTTTTACCTATATCATTGGTGCCTATGTGCACAATGACAACTGGCTGTTCACCCTCCCCCTTCAGAATGTTCTGCAGCCGATCTGAGACGTCCCTGACCCGTGCACCTGGGAGGCAACATACCATTCGGGAGCCTCGTTTTCGACCACAGAACCGCCTATCTACTCCCCTTACAATCGAATCCCCTACGACTATAGCCCTTCCACTCTTTTTCCCGCCCTTCTGAGCAGCAGAATCAGCCACGGTGCCATGGACCTGGCTACTGCTGCCATCCCCTGGTGAGCCATCTCCCTCAACAGTATCCAAAACGGTATACTTGTTTTGGAGGGAGATGACCGCAGGGGACTCCTGCGCTGCCTTCCTGCTCTTTCTCTGCCTTTTGGTCACCCATTCCCTTTCTCCCTCAGCAATCCTAATCTGCGGTGTGACCAATTCACTAAACGTGCTATCCACGACCTCCTCAGCATCGCGCATGCTCCAAAGTGAGTCCATCCGCAGCTCGAGAGCCGTCATGCGGTCTAACAAGAGCTGCAGCTGGACACACTTCCTGCACGTGAAGGAGTCAGGGTCATCAGCCATGTCCCTGAGCTCCCACATTAAGCATTTCTAGGGCGACTTGCTTAAGTACTCTGGGATGCATACCATCAGGCCCTGGGGATTTATTGGTCTTCAATCCCATCAATTTCCCCAACACCATTTCTCTATTAATACTGATTTCCTTCAGTTCCTCCCTCTCACTAAACCCTGTGTTCCCCAACATTTCTGGTATATTTGTGTCCTCCTTTGTGAAGACAGAACCAAAGTATGCATTTAGTTGGTCAGCCATTTCTTTGTTCCCCATAATAAATTCCCCTGTTTCTGACTGTAAGGGACCTACATTTGTCTTCACCAATCTTTTTCTCTTCACATACCTATAGAAACTTTTACAGTCAGGTTTTTATGTTCCCCGCAAGCTTGCTTTCGTACTCTATTTTCCTCTTCTGAATCAATCCCTTGGTCCTCCTTTGCTGAATTCTAAACTGCTTCCAATCCAGCGACTGTGAAGGTGTGGCAGTATAGTTGCAAGTCAGAATGGTGTTTGACTTGGAAAAGAATTGCAGGTGTTGAGTTACCATGAACCTGCTGCCCTTGTTCCTCTAGGTGACAGAGATCAGGGGCTTGGAAGGTGCTGTTGAAGGAGCCTTGGCAAGTTTCTGCAGTGCATCTTTTAGATGGTACACGGTACCACTGTGCACCAGTGGTGGAGGGAGCGAATGTTTAGGTTGTGGATAGGGTGCCAATCGAGTGGGCTGCTTTCTCCTAGGTAGTGGCAAGCTTCTTGAGTGTTGGAGCTGCACTCATCCAGGCAAGTAGAGAGTATTCCATCACACTCCTGACTTGTGTTTTGTACATGCTCTACATGCTTTGGTGAGTCAGGAGTTGAGTTATTTGCCACAGAATTCCCAACCTCTGACCTGCTCTTGTAGCCACAGTATTTATATGACTGGTCCAGTTACGTTTCTGGTCAATGGTGACTCGCAGCTTGTTGATGGTGGGGGATTCAACCTTGATACCATTGCATGCCATGAGGAAATGGTTAGATTCTCTCTTGTTGGAGATGGCCGTTGCCTGGCACTTGGATGATGCAAATGTTACTTGCCACTTATTAGCCATCACATACATCAGAAATGTGATGATGCAACATTCACCTGAATGTGACCCTGAAGAGTTATGAGAAAACAGACTTTGTCGTTCAAAAAATAAACCTATATTTTGAAAAATGAACCATGGTCCAAAATGGCTGCTGAAGAAATAGGGGATTACCCTTTTGTTTATTCAAACAGTCTGACATAGCCAAATCTTTCAAAGGCAAAAGGAATTAATGAAACCCATGTTATACCTGTCCTAAAAACATTCCAGAATTAAATGTGCGATTATACAGGGCCTTGGTGAGGCCACACCTGGAATATTGTGTGCAGTTTTGGTCTCCTTATCTGAGGAAGGATGTTCTTCCTCTAGAGGGAGCGCAGCGAAGGTTTGCATGACTGATTCCTGGGAAGGCGGGACTGACGTGTGAGGAGAGATTGAGTCAGTTAGGATTATATTTCTTCTTCTTTGGCCTCCTTATCTCGAGAGACAATGGATAAGCGCCTGGAGGTGGTCAGTGGTTTGTGAAGCAGCGCCTGGAGTGGCTATAAAGGCCAATTCTAGAGTGACAGGCTCTTCCACAGGTGCTGCAGAGAAATTTGTTTGTCGGGGCTGTTACACAGTTGGCTCTCCCCTTGCGCCTCTGTCTTTTGTCCTGTCAACTACTAAGTACTACTACTTTTATATTTGATTATATTTGATAGAGTTCAAAAGAGTGACGGGGGTGGGGGGGATCTCATAGAAACCTATAAAATTCTAACAGGACTTGACAGGGTAGATGCAGGAAGGATGTTCCCGATGGTGGGGGAGTCCAGAGCCAGGGGTCATCGTCTAAGGATATGGGGTAAACCATTCAGGACTAAGATGAGGAGAAATTTCTTCACCCAGAGAGTGGTGAGCCTGTGGAATTCACTACCACAGAAAGCAGTTGAGGCCAAAACATTGTATGTTTTCATGAAGGAGTTAGATATAGCTCTTGGGTTTAAAGGGATCAAAGGAAATGGGGCGAAAGCGGGAACAGGCTACTGAGTTGGATGATCAGCCATGATCATAATGAATGGCGGAACAGGCTCGAAGGGCCTACTCCTGCTCCTATTTTGTATGTTTCTAAAACAAAAGAGGTGTGAAGTAGCCACGTCCTGGGCCATTGTACGATCACCAATGGATAGAAACCAGAGAATCTCCTAACAGGAGGTTTGAGGTGATACTGTTTTACCTTTAAAACAAAGACAGCCAGAGAGAAGAGAGACAGAGACTTACCCAGAAGGTGAAGCTACTTGTAACACCTGGCATTCTAACAAGCCAGAAAGCACATGCCCTGCTGGAAAAACCGACATCTACATCATACAGCTGAGAGCGCTGGACGTGAACCCACCATCTTCAACAGAACCTTTAATCAAGAGAGAAATCTACAATCATCTCAGACCTGCAGCTATCGAGAACTCGAGTCTCAAGAGAATTCAACAGGTTTATCATAACCCACCTACCTCTTTCCCTTCTCTATCTGTTTCATGTGTGTGTCTGCGTCTGCGTGCGCAAGCGAATGCAAGATTGAATGAGGTTGCGACAATTTCGGGATAAGGCATATTGATCAATAAACAATTGACTTTGTTATTTAAAATCTACAAGAAAACCTGTCTTTGTCTGTTTATTTGAATAATAAAACACCAAGGGGCTAAACTCTTAAAACAAATACACTTGCTGCGGTCAGGTGGGGAGTTGAAC
Organism: Heterodontus francisci; assembly: GCF_036365525.1. Lineage (NCBI taxonomy): Eukaryota > Metazoa > Chordata > Chondrichthyes > Heterodontiformes > Heterodontidae > Heterodontus > Heterodontus francisci. The sequence goes on along the minus strand of NC_090389.1, from coordinate 94,329,253 downwards.
AGTGAGAACCACCCATGTCACACCACATGGCCGTAACATAGCCCAAGCCTAAATGTCGTCCAGGTCTTGCTGGATGCGGGTTTGACTGCTTCGGTATCTGAGGAGCTGGTGAATATCAGTCAGAAAGAATTACAGCTGAGCCATTCTTATCACATGATCAGTCTGGGCGAAGGCAGACCCTCAACCTATATAATCTCATCCTTTCGGGACCCTACAGTGTCCCCTTTGTATACCAGGTTATTTATTGGGTCCTGGCTGTGATCACTATTATGACCTGCTGTTATAGCTGTCGATTGCTTCTTGAATCAGGAATATGTCTGATTTCTGTCCTAGATTTTCTGTGTCCCTTTTGTCTTGTTGCCCTGATGTATCTGCATGTGTTATTTTGGGTTTTCTTTCTTTAGCCTGTTATGTATCGTGTATATCTTTATACGGTCCTGTCAGAGACATGTCCTTAAGAGGCTGAAGATGCCTAGAGAATGAAGCATTGCTCCTAGATTTTCCCACTGACTCTCCCAAACCTTGTTGCTCTCAGTGAAACAATGAAATGCTATAAAAAGCAACTGCATAAATCTGTTGGATTGGAGGGTTACCAGGGTTCGTGCAGACTGAGATGATCAAATATCCATTTCAGGGCTAGGGTTTGGCCCGGTGGGCTAGGGGAAGGAATAGAAGCAGCTGGTCTCAATCTCAGTGACAAAGAAGTCCATAGGGTCCTCGTATTTGTGTTGAAATGGAGCCGGCAGGTGAGAGGGGTTTAACGCAATGGTTTGTAGTGGATAGTAGAAGCTAGGGGCTTTCTTTGCACTCCAATTTTACAATTTGCATTCAATTGTACATTTGTTGTGGAAGGGAATTGCAGGTGGAGGGGTCAATGACGTGGGCTGTGGAGGAGATTGCGGGTGGGGCGGTCAGTGACGTGGGCTGTGGAGAAGATTGCGGGTGGGGAGGTCAGTGACGTGGGCTGTGGAGGAGATTGCGGGTGGGGAGGTCAGTGACGTGGGCTGTGGAGGAGATCGCGGGTGGGGCGGTCAGTGACGTGGGCTGTGGAGGAGATCGCGGGTGGGGCGGTCAGTGACGTGGGCTGTGGAGGAGATCGCGGGTGGGGCGGTCAGTGACGTGGGCTGTGGAGGAGATCGCGGGTGGGGCGGTCAGTGACGTGGGCTGTGGAGGAGATCGCGGGTGGGGCGGTCAGTGACGTGGGCTGTGGAGGAGATTGCGGGTGGGGCGGTCAGTGACGTGTGCTGTGGAGGAGATTGCGGGTGTAACCTTGCTTGGTGAAATAGCCTTTCCTTATTTGTACACTGTTTTTTCTGTTTGTTTACAGGTGGCTCTGCTCAATCCAATCCAGAATCCACAGTTGGAGCTGGCGATTGTGATGCTTATAGTCCCTTTTTTTGTCAATGTAAGTAGCCCTTACAGACTGTCTTTCTCTGAAAGGTTTGAACCTGAACTGAGCCACTCAGTGATTTTACCGTTTCGAGCATTGACTTTTCTGACGTAGACAGTGACTGTGGGTTTGATGATAGCGAGCTTGAAGCAATGTAGCAAATTTTGTCCATACATTTTGAGAGTTGATAGGTTTGGTTTCTGGAAACTGCTCTGCTCATGGTTTTCTGTTTAGTAGCATGCGCTCATGTGACGTGAAGGCACAAGTGAAAAATGCAAGGCTGGATTGCATTATTTTAATGCAAGGAGTCTTACGAGTAAAGCAGATGAATTGAGGGCATTGATTAGCACATGGGATTATAGAACATAGAACAGTACAGCACAGTGCAGGCCCTTCGGCCCACGATATTGTGCCGAACCTTTAACCTACTCTAAGATCAAACTACCTACATACCCTTCATTCTACTATCATCCATGTACCTATCCAAGAGTCGCTTAAATGTCCCTAATGTATCTGCTTCTACTACCACCGCTGGCAGTGCATTCCACGCACCCACCACTCTCTGTGTAAAGAACCTACCTCTGCCATCTCCCCGAAACCTTCCTCCAATCACCTTAAAATTATGCCCCCTGGTGATGGCCCTTTCCGCCCTGGGAAAAAGTCTCTGACTATCCACTCTAACTATGCCTCTCATCATCTTGTACCCCTCTATCAAGTCACCTCTCATCCTTCTTCGTTCCAATGAGAAAAGCCCTAGCTTCCTCAACCTTTCTTCATAAGACCATGCCCTCCAGTCCAGACAGCATCCTGGTAAATCTCCTGCACCCTCTCTAAAGCTTCCACATCCTTCCTATAATGAGGCGACCAGAACTGAACACAATATTCCAAGTGTGGTCTAACCAGGGCTTTATAGAGCTGCAGCATAACCTCGCGGCTCTTAAACTCAATCCCCCTGTTAATGAAAGCCAACACACCTTCTTAACAACCCTATCAACTTGGGTGACAACTTTGAGCGATCTATGGACGTGGACCCCAAGATCCCTCTGTTCCTCCACACTACCACGAATCCTGTCTTTAAGCCTGTATTCTGCATTCAAATTCGACCTTCCAAAATGAATCACATCACACTTTTCCAGGTTGAACTCCATCTGCCACTTCTCAGCCCAGCTCTGCATCCTGTCAATGTCCCGTTGCAACCTACAACAGCCTTCCACACTATCCACAACTCCAGCAACGTTCGTGTCATCGGCAAACTTGCTAACCCAGCCTTCCACTTCCTCATCCAAGTCATTTATAAAAATCACAAAGAGCAGAGGTCCCAGAACGGATCCCTGCGGAACACCGCTGGTCACCGAGCTCCATGCTGAATACTTTCCATCTACTACCACCCTCTGTCTTCTATGGGCCAGCCAATTCTGTATCCAGACAGCCAACTTCCCCTGTATCCCATGCCTCCTCACTTTCTGAATGAGCCTACCATGGGGAACCTTATCAAACGCCTTGCTAAAATCCATATAAACCACATCCACTGCTCTTCCTTCATCAATGTGTTTTGTCACATCTTCAAAGAATTCAATAAGGCTTGTGAGGCATGACCTGCCCCTCACAAAGCCATGCTGACTGTCTCTAATCAAACTATGCTTTTCCAAATAATCATAAATCCTGTCTCTCAGAATCCTCTCCAATAATTTGCCCACTACTGACATAAGACTGACTGGTCTATAATTCCCAGGGTTATCCCTATTCCCTTTCTTGAACAAGGGAATAACATTTGCCACCCTCCAATCATCTGGTACTACTCCATCAATATTGGCGACCACGCTCTGGAAGTGGTTCAAGAGTTCACCTACCTAGGCTCAACTATCACCAGTAACCTGTCTCTAGATGCAGAAATCAACAAGCGCATGGGTAAGGCTTCCATTGCTATGTCCAGACTGGCCAAGAGAGTGTGGGAAAATGGCGCACTGACACGGAACACAAAAGTCCGAGTGTATCAGGCCTGTGTCCTCAGTACCTTGCTCTACGGCAGCGAGGCCTGGACAACGTATGCCAGCCAAGAGCGACGTCTCAATTCATTCCATCTTCGCTGCCTTCGGAGAATACTTGGCATCAGGTGGCAGGACTATATCTCCAACACAGAAGTCCTTGAAGCGGCCAACACCCCCAGCTTATACACACTACTGAGTCAGCGGCGCTTGAGATGGCTTGGCCATGTGAGCCGCATGGAAGATGGCAGGATCCCCAAAGACACATTGTACAGCGAGCTCGCCACTGGTATCAGACCCACCGGCCGTCCATGTCTCCGCTTTAAAGACGTCTGCAAACGCGACATGAAATCGTGTGACATTGATCACAAGTCGTGGGAGTCAGATGCCAGCATTCGCCAGAGCTGGCGGGCAGCCATAAAGACAGGGCTAAATTGTGGCGAGTCGAAGAGACTTCGTAGTTGGCAGGAAAAAAGACAGAGGCGCAAGGGGAGAGCCAACTGTGCAACAGCCCCGACAAACAAATTTCTCTGCAGCACCTGTGGAAGAGCCTGTCACTCCAGAATTGGCCTTTATAGCCACTCCAGGCGCTGCTTCACAAACCACTGACCACCTCCAGGCGCGTATCCATTGTCTCTCGAGATAAGGAGGCCCAAAAGAAAAAGAACTCCAATGGACAGTGATGACGCAAAGATCATTGCCAAAGGCGCGGCAATCTCTTCCGTCGCTTCCCTTAATATCCTTGGGAATATCCCGTCTGGCCCCGGGGACTTATCTGTCCTCATGTCTTTCAAAATTTCCAGCACATCCTCCCTCTTAACATCAATCTGTTCGAGCATATCAGCCTGTTCCACGCTGTCCTCACAAACGACCAGGTCCCTCTCTCGAGTGAATACTGAAGCAAAGTATTCATTCAGGACCTCCCCTACCTCCTCCGACTCCAGGCACAAGTTCCCTTCACTATCCCTGATCGGCCCTACCCTCACTCTGGCCATCCTCTTGTTCCTCACATAAGTGTAGAACGCCTTGGGATTTTCCTTAATCCTACCCGCCAAGACTTTTTCATGTCCTCTTCTAGCTCTCCTAAGTCGATTCTTCAGTTCCTTCCTGGCTACCTTGTAATTGCTATCACAGAGACATGGATGAGGGAGGGGCAGGACTGGCAGCTCAATATTCCAAGGTATCGCATCTTCAGGTGTGACAGGGGAGGGGATAAAAGAGGAGGTAGTATTGCACTGTTGATCAAGGAGTCAATTACTGCAGTAAGGAGGGATGATATCTTAGGTTCCTCAAATGAGGCCATATGGGTAGAACAAAATGGGGGCAATCACTTGGCTGGGAGTGTACTACAGGCCTCCCAACAATCAGGGAGAGATAGAGGAGCAGATATGCAGGCAAATCTCAGAGCTGTAAAAATAATAGGGTAATAATAGTAGGGGATTTCAACTTCCCTAACATCAACTTTTTTTTATTCATTCATGGAATGTGGGCATCGCTGGCCAGGCCAGCATTTATTGCCCATCCCTAATTGCCCTTGAGAAGGTGGTGGTGAGCTGCCTTCTTGAACCACTGCAGTCCATGTGGGGTAGGTACACCCACAGTGCTGTTAGGAAGGGAGTTCCAGGATTTTGACCCAGCGACAGTGAAGGAACAGCGATATAGTTCCAAGTCAGGATGGTGTGTGGCTTGGAGGGGAACTTGCAGGTGGTGATGTTCCCATGCATTTGCTGCCCTTGTCCTTCTAGTTGGTAGAGGTCGCGGGTTTGGAAGGTGCTGTCCAAGGAGCCTTGGTGCGTTGCTGCAATGCAGCTTGTAGATGGTACACACTGCTGCCACTGTGCGTCGGTAGTGGAAGGAGTGAATAGAACAAAGAAATGTTTGTAGATGGGGTGCCAATCAAGCGGGCTGCTTTGTCCTGGATGGTGTCGAGCTTCTTGAGTGTTGTTGGAGCTGCACCCATTCAGGCAAGTGGAGAGTATTCCATCACACTCCTGACGTGTGCCTTGTAGATGGACAGGCTTTGGGGAGTCAGGAGGTGAATTACTCACCGCAGGATTCCTAGCCTCTGACCTGCTCTTGTAGCCATGGTATTTATATGGCTACTCCAGTTCAGTTTCTGGTCAATGGTAGCCCCTAGGATGTTGATAGTGGGGGATTCAGCGATGGTAATGCCATTGAATGTCATGGGGAGATGGTTAGATTCTCTCTTGTTTGAGATGGTCATTGCCTGGCACTTGTGTTGTGCGAATGCTACTTGCCACTTATCAGCCCAAGCCTGGGTGCTGTCCAAGTCTTGCTGCATTTATACACAGACTGCTTCAGTATCAGAGGAGTCTCGAATGGTTCTGAACATTGTGCAATCATCAGCGAACATCCCCACTTCTGACCTTATGATTGAAGGAAGGTCATTGATGAAGCAGCTGAAGATTGGAATGCTGATTTGGGTTGCATTAGAGAGCTAAAGTAGAAGTTTGGTGACTGAAGGTAATTAAGGGTTAATTTTATCTTAAGTCTAGTCTGTCTTTTATTTAGCAGATTAACTTAACAGTTGCTGTTTGGGTTGGAGAAGGTGAGTTTTAGACCAGCTTTACACTGAGGCTCTGCTTGGAGCTGTACCTTGTTAGTTTAGTTTAGTTTAGAGATACAGCACTGAAACAGGCCCTTCGGCCCACCGAGTCTGTGCCGACCATCAACCACCCATTTATACTAACCCTACACTAATTCCATATTCCTACCACATCCCCACCTGTCCCTATATTTCCCTACCACCTACCTATACTAGGGGCAATTTATAATGGCCAATTTACCTATCAACCTGCAAGTCTTTGGCATGTGGGAGGAAACCGGAGTGCTCGGAGGAAACCCACGCAGACACAGGGAGAACTTGCAAACTCCACACAGGCAGTACCCAGAATTGAACCCAGGTCGCTGGAGCTGTGAGGCTGCGGTGCTAGCCACTGCGCCACTTGTTAATTCGAGAATTGGCTTAAACCAGTTTTCAGGGGCTAGAGTCAGTCAGTATAAAAGTGGGCCATCTTACAGTGCTGACCTTGTTTGCACTGGATTGCTGACTTGGGTTGCATTAGAGTGCTAAAGTGGAAGTTTGGTGACTGAGGTAGTTCGGTGAGGAGGGAGCGAGAAGCTCCTTTCATTTCCTCCCTGTCCTCAGTGAGGGGAGCCGAGAGTTTCCAATGGGCACAGCTGACTGGTGAGCAAGTCCTGGTGGGTATTTTTCAAATGGGATTGAATTATAAGTCATTGTTTTAGCAAGGTTTAGTTGGGTTTTTTTAATTGTAATCTTCTAAAGTTTTAAATTTAAAGGGTTTAGTCATGGCAGGAGAGCTTAAAGCCGTGGTTTGCTCCTCTTGCTGCATGTGGGAATCTGGGAACATTTCCAGTCCCCGGGACCAACATGTGTGCAGGAAATGTGTCCAGCTGCAGCTCCTGGAAGCTCGGGTTTCAGAGCTGGAACGGCGGCTGGAAACACTGTAGAGCATCCGCGGGTCTGAGAGCATTGTGGACAGCACGTATAGAGAGGTGGTCACACCGCAGATGAAGGGACTTGAGGAAGGAAGGGAATGGGTGACCACCAGGCAGTCCAAGAGAAACAGGCAGGTAGTTCAGGAGTCCCCTGGGGTCCCGCTTGCAAATCGGTATTCCATTTTGGAGGCTGATGAGGCTGGTTCCTCCAGGGAGTGCGGACAGAGCCAAGCTTCTGGCACTGCAAGCAGCCTGTCTGTACAGGAAGGGGGAAAGAGAGGAAGAGCAATAGTAATAGGGGATTCTATAGTCAGGGGAACAGATAGGCGCTACTGTGGCCGTCAACGTGACTCCAGGATGGTGTGTTGCCTCCCTGGTGCCAGGGTCCGGGATGTCACTGAACGGCTGCAGGGCATCCTGAAGGGGGAGGGTGATAAGGCAGAGGTCATGGTACATGTTGGTACCAATGACATAGGTAGAAAGAGGGATGAGGTCTTGCATCAAGAATTCAGGGAGTTAGGCAGTAGACTAAAAAGCAGGACCTCTCTGATTGTAATCTCTGGATTACTCCCAGTGCCATGTGCTAGCGAGTATAGAAATAGGAGAATAGGATGAATGCGTGGCTTAAGAGTTGGTGCAGGAGGGAGGGTTTTAGATTCCTGGACCACCGGGACCGTTTCTGGGGCAGGTGGGACCTGCACAAGCGGGACGGTCTGCATCTGAACAAGAGGGGGACTAACATCCTTGCTGGTGGGTTTACTAGTGCTATTGGGAGGAGTTTAAACTAATTTGGCAGGGGGAGGGGATGCAGACTCCTAGCTGAATAGGGACACAGCTAAATACTGGAAAGCGAACAAGTCAGAGGAAATACAGCGGAAGTAAGTTTCAAGGGAGTAAGACCAGGATGGAAGGCCACTACTTTAATGCCAGGAGTATTGCAGGTAAAACGGATGAGTTGAGGGCAAGTTTTGACACGTGCAATTGTGATATAGTAGCCATCACGGAGACATGGTTGAGGGAGGGGCAGGATTGGCAGCTCAATATCCCGGGGTATAGAATCTTCAGGCAAGACAGAGGAGGGGGCATTGCAATATTAATTAATGAGTCAGTTACTGCAGTAAGGAGAGATGATATCTTGGAGGGGGCATCAAATGAAGCTTTATGGGTAGAGTTTTGGAATAAAAAAGGGACAGCCACATTGCTAGGTGTTTATTATAGACCCCCAGATAGTCGGCGGGAAATTGAGGAGCAAATATGTGCGCAATTTGCAGAGGTGTGTAAAAATAATAGGGTAATTATATCAGGTGATTTTAACTTTCCCAACATTAATTGGGATAGTCATCGTGTTAAGGCCTTAGATGGAGTGGAGTTCTTAAAATGTATACATGAGAATTTTTTAGCTCAATATGTAGAGGATCCAACAAGGGAGGGTACAGTGCTGGAACTAATTCTGGGAAATGAAGCCGGACAGGTGGTTGATGTGTTGGTGGGGGACCATTTTGGTGATAGCGACCACAACATGGTACAATTTAAGCTTGTTATGGAGCAAGAAATAGACAAGTTGCAAAAAAAGGTTTTGGATTGGGGGAGAGCAAATTTTAGTAAAATAAGGCAGGATCTGGCCAAGGTAGACTGGAAAGTGTTACTTGTTGGGAAATCTACAGAAGAGCAGTGGGGGGCATTCAAAAAGGAAACGGGGAGGGTACAGGCCCAACATGTTCCCTCTAGGGTAACAGGTAGGAGCAACAAGCCCAGAGAACCATGGATGACCAGAAACATTCAGGGTACGATGAGAAGGAAAAGAGAGGCTTTTAGCAAATACAAGGAGAGCAAATAAATGGAAGCATTAGTGGAGTACAGAAAGTGTAGGATGGAGCTTAAGAAAGCAATTAGGAGAGCAAAGAGGGGATATGAGAAAGCTCTGGCTGGTAAAAGGAAGGAAAATCCCAAGATATTCTATAAGTCTATCAATGAGAAGAGGATAACCAGGGAAAGAGTAGAACCCATTAGGGACCAAGGGGGAAATTTGTGGGTGGAGCCAGAGGACATTGGTAGGGTGTTGAACGAATACTTCACATCTGTCTTCACCCGAGAGAATGAGGATGTAGATATGGAATTTAGAGAGAGAGACTGTGAGGTTCTTGAGCAAATTGTCATAGGGAGTGACAAGGTATTGGAGGTTTTGGAAGGCTGAAAAGTCGACAAATCTCCAGGTCTGGACGATATGTGTCCCAGGATGCTGTGGGAGGCGAGGTTGGAGATTGCAGGGGCTCTGATCCAAATTTTTAATTCCTCTCTGGCCACGGGGGAGGTGCCAGAAGACTGGAGAACAGGTAATGTGGTCCCACTATTGAAGAAAGGTTGTAGAGATAAGCCAGGGAACTGCAGATCAGTGAGTCTCACATCAGTGGTAGGGAAACTATTGGAGAAAATTCTGAAGGAGAGAGTCTATCACCACTTGGAGAGGCAAAATTTGATTAGGAATGGTCAGCATGGCTTTGTCAGAGGGAGGTCATGCCTAACAAATTTGATTGAATTTTTTGAGCATGTGACTAGGTGTGTAGATGAGGGTAGTGCAGTTGATGTAGTTTACATGGATTTCAGCAAAGCCTTTGACAAGGTCCCACATGGGAGACTTAGCAAGAAAGCAAATGCACATGGGATACAGGGTAACTTGATGAGGTGGATTCAAAATTGGCTTAGCTGTAGGAGATAGAGAGTGATGACAGACGGATGTTTTAGTGATTGGAAGCTAGTGTCCAGTGGCGTACCACAGGGATCTGTGCTGGGTCCCCTATTGTTTGTCATTTACATAAACGACATAGGTGACTATGTGGGGGGTAGGATCAGTAAGTTCGCGGATGACACAAAGATTGACCGAGTGGTTAACAGTGAGGTTGAGTGTCTTAGGTTACAGGAAGATATCGACGGGATGGTCAAATGGGCAGAAAAGTGGCAGATGGAATTTAACGCTGAAAAGTGTGAGGTGATACACTTTGGAAGGAGTAATGTGACACGGAAGTATTCAATGAATGGCCTGACACTGGGAAGTTCTGAGGAACAAAGGGACCTTGGTGTGTTTGTCCATAGATCTCTGAAGGCAGAAGGGCAGGTTAATAGGGTGGTGAAAAAGGCATATGGGACACTTGCCTTTATCAATCGAGGCATAGATTACAAAAGCAGGGAGGTCATGTTGGAGTTGAACAAAACTTTGGTAAGGCCACAGCTGGAGTACTGTGTGCAATTCTGGTCGCCACATTATAGGAAGGATGTGATTGCATTGGAGGGGGTGCAGAGGCGATTCACCAGGATGTTGCCTAGGATGGAACATTTAAGTTATGAAGAGAGGTTGGATAGGCTTGGGTTGTTTTCGCTGGAGCAGAGAAGACTGAGGGGTGACCTGATTGAGGTGTGCAAGATTATGAGGGGCACGGACAGGGTGGATAGGGAGCAGCTGTTCCCTTTAGTTGAAGGGTCTGTTACGAGGGGTCACAAGTTTAAGGTGAGGGGCAGGAGGTTTAAGTGGGATTTGAGGATGAACTTTTTTACCCAGAGGGTGGTGACGGTCTGGAATGCACTGCCTGGGAGGGTGGTAGAGGCAGGTTGCCTCACATCCTTTAAAAAGTACCTGGATGAGCACTTGGCACATCATAACATTCAAGGCTATGGGCCAAGTGCTGGCAAATGGGATTAGGTAGACAGGTCAGGTGTCTTTAATGCATCGATGCAGACTCGATGGGCCTCTTCTGCATTGTAATATTCTGTGATTCTGTGAAGATGGTTGGGCCTAGGACACTACCCTGAGGAACTCCTGCAGTGATGTTCTGGAGCTCAGATGATTGACGTCCAACAACCACAATCATCTTCCTTTGCGCTAAGTATGACTCCAGCCAGTGGAGTGTTTTCCCCCTGATTCCCATTGACTGCAGTTTTGCTAGGGCTCCTTGATGCCATACTTGGTCAAATGCTGCCTTGATGTCGAGGGCAGTCACTCTCACCTCTTTTATCCATGTTTGAACCAAGGCTGTAATGAGGTCAGGAGCTGAGTGGCCCTGGTGGAACCCAAACTGAGCGTCACTGAGCAGGTTATTGCTAAGCAAGTGCCGCTTGATGGCACTTTTGATGACTCCTTCCATCACTTTACTGATGATTGAGAGTAGGCTGATGGGGCAGTAATTGGCCGGGTTGGACTTGTCCTGCTTTTTGTGTACAGGACACACCTGGGCAATTTTCCACATTGCAGGGTAGATGCCAGTGTTGTAGCTGTACTGGAACTGCTTGGCTGGGGGCGCGGCAAGTTCTGGAGCACAGGTCTTCAGTGCTAACTGGGATAGTCTTAGTGCAAAAGGCTTAAGGGAGGCGGGATTCTTAAAAAGCATAAAGGAGAGCTTTTTGAGCCAGTACATAGAAAGTCCTACAAGAGAAGAGTACTGGACCTAATCCTAGGGAATGAAGCCAGACAAGTGGTAGAAGTGTCAGTGGGGGAGCATTTAGGAGATAGTGACCATAACTCTGTAAGATTTAAGGGAGTTATGGAAAAGGACAAAGATGGACCGGAAATAAAGGTACTTAATTGGGGGAAGGCCGATGTCAGTGTGATAAAACAAGATCTGGCCAAAGTGGACTGGGAGTAGCTACTTGTAGGAAAGTCTACATTAGACCAGTGGGAGTCATTCAAAGAGGAAATAGTGAGAGTTCAGAGCCAACGTGTACCCGTTAAAGGGTAGGACCAACAAGTTCAGGGAACCCTGGACGTCAAGGGATATAGAGGATTGGACAAGGAAAAAAAAAGGAGGCTTATGGCAGACTCAGAGCGCTGAAAACAGCAGAGGCACTAGAGGAGTATAGAAAGTGTAGGGGGGTACTTAAAAACAAGTAATTAGGAGAGCAAAGAGGGGACATGAAAAAACACTGGGGGGCAAGATAAAGTAAAATCCCAAGGCATTTTGTAAGTATATTAAGGGCAAGAGGATAACCAGGGAAAGGGCAGGGCCCATTCAGGACCAAAGTGGCAATCTGTGTGTGGAGCCGGAGGATATAGGTGAGGTTTCAAATGATTACTTTTCATCTGTGTTCACTATGAAGAAGGACGAAGTAGGTGCAAAGATCAGGGAGGGGGATGGTGATATACTTGAACATATTAGTATTGAAAGGGAGGAAGTATTAGCTGTTTTAGCAGGCTTAAAAATAGATAAATCTGCAGGCCCAGATGAGATATATCCCAGGCTGTTATATGAGGCAAGGGAGGAGATAGCAGGGGCTCTGACACAAATTTTCAAATCCTCTCTGGCCACAGGAGAGGTACCAGAGGGCTGGAGGACAGCGAATGTGGTACCATTATTCAAGAAGGGTAGCAAGGATAAACCAGGTAATTACAGGCCGGTGAGTCTAACATCAGTGGTTGTGAAACTATTGGAAAAAATTCTGAGGGACAGGATTAATCTCCATTTGGAGAGGCAGGGATTAATCAGGGATAATCAGCATGGCTTTGTCGGGGGAGATCGTGTTTAACTAACTTGATTGAATTTTTCGAGGAGGTGACTTGATATGTAGATGAGGGTAAAGCAGTTGATGTAGTCTACATGGACGTCAGAAAAGCTTTTGTTAAGGTCCCGCATGGGAGATTGGTTAAGAAGGTAAGAACCCATGGGATCCAGGGCAAATTGGATCCAAAATTGGCTTAGTGGCAGGAGGCAGAGGGTAATGGTCGAGGGCTCTTTCTGCAAGTGGAAGACTGTGACCAGTGGTATACTGCAGCGATCGGTGCTGGGACCCTTGCTGTTTGTAGTGTGTATTAATGATTTAGACATAATATAGGAGATGTGATCAGTAGGTTCGCAGATGACACAAAAATTGGTGTCATAAACAGTGAGGAGGAAATCCTTCGATTACAGGACAATATAGATGGGCTGGTAAGATGGGCAGAGCAGTGGCAAATGGAATTTAATCCTGAGAAGTGTGAAGTGATGCATTTTGGGAGGACTAACAAGGCAAGGGAATATACAATGGATGGTAGGACCCTCGGAAGTACAGAGGGTCAGAGGTACCTTGGTGTACTTGGCCATAGATCACTGAAGGCAGCAGCACAGGTAGATAAGTTGGTTAGGAAGGCATCTGGTATATGGGACCGGTTCTGGGGGAGGTGGGACTATTACAAATTGGACGGCCTACACCTGGGCCGGGCTGGAACCAATGTCCTTGGGGGTGCTTTTGCTAATGCTGTTGGGGAGGGTTTAAACTAATGTGGCATAGGAATGGGAACCAAATGAGGTCGTCAGTGGACAGTAAGGAGGTAGTAACTAAAGCCTGTAAGGAACTAGATAATGAAGTCAGCGTGACTAAGGGGAAGAGTAGGCAGGGAGCAGATGATGAACGCAAAGGGACTGGTGGTCTGAGGTGCATTTGTTTTAATGCAAGAAGTGTAGTAGTTAAGGCAGATGAATTTAGGGCTTGGATTAGTACCTGGGAGTATGATATTGCTATTACTGAGACTTGGTTGAGGGAAGGGCACGATTGGCAACTAAATATCCCAGGATATCGATGCTTCAGGCGGGATAGAGAGGGAGGTAAAAGGGGTGGAGGAGTTGCATTACTGGTCAAAGAGGATATCACAGCTGTGCTGAAGGAGGGCACTATGGAGGACTCGAGCAGTGAGGCAATATGGGCAGAACTCAGAAATAGGAAGGGTGCGGTAACAATGTTGGGGCTGTACTCCAGGCCTCCCAATAGCGAGCGTGAGATAGAGGTACAAATATGTAAACAGATTATGGAAAGATGTAGGAGCAACAGGGTGGTTGTGATAGGAGATTTTAATTTTCCCGACATTGACTGGGATTCACTTAGTGTTAGAGGTCTAGATGGAGCAGAATTTGTCAGGAGCATCCAGGAGGGTTTTCTAGAGCAGTATGTAAATAGTCCAACTCGGGAAGGGGCCATACTGGACCTGGTGTTGGGGAATGAGCCCGGCCAGGTGGTTGAAGTTTCAGTAGAGGACTACTTTGGGAATAGTGATCACAATTCTGTAAGTTTTAGAATACTCATGGACAAAGACGAGAGTGGTCCTAAAGGAAGAGTGCTAAATTGGGGGAAGGCCAACTATAACAAAATTCGGCAGGAGCTGGGGAATGTAGATTGGGAGCAGCTGTTTGAAGATAAATCCACATTTGATATGTGGGAGGCCTTTAAAGAGAGGTTGATTAGCGTGCAGGAGTGACATGTTCCTGTGAAAATGAGGGATAGAAATGGCAAGATTAGGGAACCATGGATGACAGGTGAAATTGTGAAACTAGCTAAGAGGAAAAAGGAAGCATACATAAGGTCTAGGCGGCTGAAGAAAGACGAAGCTTTGAAAGAATATAGGGAATGTAGGACCAATCTGAAACGAGGAATTAAGAGGGCTAAAAGGGGTCATGAAATATCTTTAGCAAACAGGGTTAAGGAAAATCCCAAAGCCTTTTATTCATATATAAGGAGCAAGAGGGTAACTAGAGAAAGGATTGGCCCACTCAAGGACAAAGGAGGAAAATTATGCGTGGAGTCAGAGAAAATGGCTGAGATTCTAAACGAGTACTTTGCATCGGTATTCACCGAGGAGAGGGACATGACGGATGTTGAGGTTAGGGATAGATGTTTGATTACTCTAGGTCAAGTCGGCATAAGGAGGGAGGAAGTGTTGGGTATTCTAAAAGGCATTATGGTGGACAAGTCCCCAGGTCCGGATGGGATCTATCCCAGGTTATGAGGGAAGCGAGAGAGGAAATAGCTGGGGCATTAACAGATATCTTTGCAGCATCCTTAAACACGGGTGAGGTCCCGGAGGACTGGAGAATTGCTAATGTTGTCCCTTTGTTTAAGAAGGGTAGCAGGGATAATCCAGGTAATTATAGACCGGTGAGCCTGATGTCAGTGGTAGGGAAGCTGCTGGAGAAGATACTGAGGGATAGGATCTATTCCCATTTGGAAGAAAATGGGCTTATCAGTGATAGGCAACATGGTTTTGTGCAGGGAAGGTCATGTCTTACCAACTTAATAGAATTCTTTGAGGAAGTGGCAAAGTTGATTGATGAGGGAAGGGCTGGAGATGTCATATACATGGACTTCAGTAAGGCGTTTGATAAGGTTCCCCATGGTAGGCTGATGGAGAAAGTGAAGTCGCATGAGGTCCAGGGTGTAGTAGCTAGATGGATAAAGAACTGGCTGGGCAACAGGAGACAGAGGGTAGCAGTGGAAGGGAGTTTCTCAAAATGGAGACGTGTGACCAGTGGTGTTCCACAGGGATCCGTGCTGGGACCACTGTTGTTTGTGATGTACATAAATGATTTGGAGGAAAGTATAGGTGGTCTGATTAGCAAGTTTGCAGACGACACTAAGATTGGTGGAGTAGCAGATAGTGAAGGGGACTGTCAGAGAATACAGCAGAATATAGATAGATTGGAGAGTTGGGCAGAGAAATGGCAGCTGGAGTTCAATCAGGGCAAATGCGAGGTGATGCATTTTGGAAGATCCAATTCAAGAGTGAACTATACAATAAATGGAAAAGTCCTGGGGAAAATTGATGTACAGAGAGATTTGGGTGTTCAGGTCCATTGTTCCCTGAAGGTGGCAACGCAGGTCAATAGAGTGGTCAAGAAGGCACACGGCATGCTTTCCTTCATCGGACGGGGTATTGAGTATAAGAGTTGGCAGGTCATGTTACAGTTGTATAAGACTTTGGTTCGGCCACATTTGGAATACTGCGTGCAGTTCTGGTCGCCACATTACCAAAAGGATGTAGATGCTTTGGAGAGGGTGCAGAGGAGGTTCACCAGGATGTTGCCTGGTATGGAGGGCGCTATCTATGAAGAGAGGTTGAGTAGATTAGGATTATTTTCATTAGAAAGACGGAGGTTGAGGGGGGACCTGATTGAGGTGTACAAAATCATGAGGGGTATAGACAGGGTGGATAGCAAGAAGCTTTTTCCCAGAGTGGGGGATTCAATTACTAGGGGTCACCAGTTCAAAGTGAGAGGGGAAAAGTTTAGGGGGGATATGCGTGGAAAGATTTTTATGCAGAGGGTGGTGGGTGCCTGGAACGCGTTGCCAGCGGGAGGTGGTAGACGCGGGCAGGATAGCGTCTTTTAAGATGTATCTAGACAGATACATGAATGGGCAGGAAGCAAAGAGATACAGACCCTTAGAAAATAGGTGACAGGTTTAGATAGAGGATCTGGATCGGCGCAGGCTTGGAAGGCCGAAGGGCCTGTTCGTGTGCTGTAATTTTCTTTGTTCTTTGCCTTTATTAGCTGAGGCATAGAATGTAAAGCAGGGAGGTTATGATGGAGCTGTATAAAACGCTAGTTAGGCCACAGCTGGAGTACTGTGTACAGTTCTGGTCACCACACTATAGGAAGGATGTGATTGCACTGGAGAGGGTGCAGAGGAGATTCACCAGGATGTTGCCTGGGCTGGAGCATTTCAGCTATGAAGAGAGACTGAAAAGGCTAGGGTTGTTTTCCTTGGAGCAGAGAAGGCTGAGGGGGGACATGATTGAGGTATACAAAATTATGACTGGCATTGATAGATTAGATAGGAAGCAACTTTTTCCCTTAGTCGGGGGGTGGGGGGTTCAATAATCAGGGGGCATAGTTTTAAGGTAAGGGGCAGGAGGTTTAGAGGGGATTTGAGGAAAAATGTTTTCACCCAGAGGGTGGTTGGAGTCTGGAACACACTGCCCGAAGAGGTGGTCGAGGCAGAAACACTCACAACATTTAAGAAGTATTTAGATGAGCACTTGAAATGCCAAGTGCTGGAAAATGGGATTAGAATGGGTTGATGGCTGGCACAGACACGGTGGGTCTGTTTTTGTACTGTATGACTCATGCACCAACTTTGAGGATCCAGGTTGGGCACAAAGGGCACTTTTATTTTGATGAGAATGTAGGTGTGCTTGAACTGCAGCGAACTCCATCTGTATTTGTATTCAGACGTGACTTTGTATTCTACCAATATAATCATTTCAGTGTAAGCAACGTAGGGTAAGAAAGTAGATAGCAAGAGCTACAATGGGGTTGTGGTGGCCTAGTGGTCTTGTCACTGGCCTAGGAAACCAGAGACCCAGGGTATTGCTCTGGGGACAGGGATTCGAATCCAACCACGGCAGAAGATGGAATTTGAATTCAATTAATAAAAAATCTGGAATTGAAAGCTAGTCTAATGATGGCCATGAAACCATTGTCGATTGTCGTAAAAACCCATCTGGTTCACTAATCCCCTTTAGGGAAGGAAATCTGTCACTCATCTGGTTCACTAATACCCTTTAGGGAAGGAAATCTGTCCTTGGTCTGGCCTACATGTGACTCCAGACCCATGGCAATGTGGTTGACTCTTAAATGCCTTCTGAAATGGCCTAGCAGGCCACTCAATTGCATCAAACTGCTACAAAGTCAATAAGGAATGAAACCATACAGATCACCTGGCATCGACCTCAGCATTGGAAACGACAACGGCAAACCCAGCCCTATTGACTCTGCAAAGTCCTCCTTACTAATGTCTGGGGGCTTGTGCCGAAGTTGGGAGAGCTGTCCCACAGACTAGTCAACCAGCAGCCTGACAGTCATACTCACAGAATCATACCTTACAATGTCCCAGACAGAGCCATCACCATCCCTGGGATGTCCTGTCCCACTGGCAGGACAGACGCAGCAGAGGTGGCATCACAGTGGTATACAGTCGGGAGGGAGTTGCCCCTGGAGTCCTTAACATCAACTCCAGACCCATGAAGTCTCATGGCATCAGGTCAAACATGGGCAAGGAAATCTGATTACCACCTACCGCACCAACCCCCCCCCCCCCACCCCCCCTCCTTGAACTGTTGAATCAGTACTCCTCCATGTTGAACACCACTTGGAGGAAGCACTAAGGGTGGCAAGGGCGCAGAATGTACTCTGGGCGGGGACGTCAACGTCCATCACCAAGAGTGGCTCGGTAGCACGATGACTGACCGGGCTGGCCGAGTCCTAAAGGACATAGCTGCCACATTGGGTCTGCAGCAGGTGGTGAGGGAACCAACAAGACGGAAAAACATACTTGACCTCTTCCTCGTTACTGTACCTGTCGCAGATGCATCTGTATCTGTCCATGACAGTATTGGCATCGCACAGTCCTTGTGGAGATGAAGTCCTGTCGTCACATTGAGGATGTGCTCCATCGTGTTGTGTGGCACTACCACGGTGCTAAGTAGGATAGATTTCGAATAGATTGAGCAATGCCAAACTGGCCATCAGCAGCAGCAGAAATATACTCTCCCACAATCTGTAACCTCATGGCCCAGCATATCCCACACTTTACCATTACCATCAAGCCAGAGGAGCAGCCCTAGTTCAATGAAGAGTGCACAAGGGCATGATAGGAGCAGTATCAGGCATAACTCAAAATGAGGTGTCAACCTGGTGAAGCTATAACCCAGGATGACTTGCATGCCAAACAGCGTAAGCAGCATGTGATAGACAGAGCTAAGCGATCCCAGAATCAACGGATCAGATCTAAGCTCTGCAGTCTTTCCACATCCAGTCGCGAATGGTGGTGGACAATTAAACAACTAACTGGAGGATGTGGCTCCACAAATATCCCCATCCTCAATGATGGGGGAGCTCAGCACATCAGTGCAAAAGATAAGGCATTTGCAACAATCTTCAGCCAGAAGTGCTGAGTGGATGATCCATCTTGGCCTCCTCCTTAATCCCCCAGCGTCACAGATGTCAGTCTTCATCCAATTCGATTCACTCCACGTAATATCAAGCAACGACTGAAGACACTGGATACTGTAAGGGCTATGGGCCCTGACAATATTCTGGCAATAGTATCTAAGACCTGTGCTCCAGAACTTGCCGCGACCAACCAAGCTGTTTCAGTACAGCTACAACATTGGCATCTACCCGGCAATGTGGACAATTGCCCAGGTATGTCCGGTACAGACAAAGCAGGACAAATCCAACCCAGCCAATTACCGCTCCATCAGTAAAGTGATGGAAGGTGTCGTTGACAGTGCTATCAAGCGGCACTTGTTTAGCAATAACCTGCTCCGTGACGCTCAGTTTGGGTTCCGCGACGGCCACTCAGCTCCTGACCTCATTACAGTTTTGGTTCAAACATGGATAAAAGAGCTGAACTCAAGTGAGGTGAGAGTGACTGCCCTTGACATCAAAGCAGCATTTGACCGAGTATGGCATCAAGGAGCCCTAGCCAAACTGGAGTCAGTGGGAATCGGGGAAAATTCTCTGCTGGTTGGAGTCATACCGAGCGCAAAGGAAGATGGTAGTGGTTGTTGGAGATCAATCATCTCAGCTCCAGGACATCACTGCTGGGGTTCCTCAGGGTAGTGTCCTTGGCCCAGCCATCTTCAGCTGCTTCCTCAATGACCTTTCTTCAATCATAAGCTCAGATGTGGGGATGTTCACTGATGATTGCACAATGTTCAGTACCATTCCAACTCCTCAGATACTGAAGCAGTCTGTGCAGAAATTCTCTCTGCATCCACTCTGTCAAAACCTTCCATAATTTTGAAGACCTCCTATTGGGTCATTCATCAGCCGCTTTTTTTTTCAAGAGAAAGGAGATCCAGCCTGTTTGTCCTTTCCTGATATATATTTCTGGTGTCATCCTTGTTTATCTTCTCTGCACCGTCTCCAGTGCCTCTATATCCATTTTATAATATGGCGACCAGAACTGCATGCAGTACTCTAAGTGTGGTCTAACCAAGGTTTTGTGCAGGTTTAGCATAACTTCCCTACTTTTCAATTCTGTCCCTCTAGAAATAAAGCCTAGTGCTTGGTTTGCTTTTTTTATGGCCTTGCTAACCTGTGGCATAACTTTTAGTGATTGGTGCATTTGTATTCCAAGGTCCCTTTGTTCCTCTACCCCACCGAGACTTGCAACTTCCAAGTAATGTGACCCCTTATTCTTTCTCCCAAAATGTGCTACTTCACATTTATCTGTGTTGAACTTTATTTACCAATTACTTGTCCATACTGCAAGTTTATCAATAATGTCCTCCTGTAATTTGTTGTAGTCCTCCTCAGTATTGACTCTTTTCTCCCCGCCCCCCCCCACCCAAAAAAAATTGGTATTATCTTCGAATTTAGAAATGGTGCTTTTGATTCAAAAGTCCAAATTGTTAACATTGTGAACAGCTGTGGTCCCAGCACTGATCCTTGTGATGCACCACTTCCTACCTTGTGCCACTCTGAATAACTACCTTTACTCCCACTCTCTGCTTTTGTCTTGAAGCCAACCAGCAATCGATTCTGCCACTTTCCCCTGACTGTATTCTCTGACCTTGTTCGTTAGTCTATTATGAGGGCCTTTTGTAAATCCAGATAAATTACATTTACTGCATTACCATTGTCTACTTTCTCTCTCTAAACCTCCTCAAAAGATTCAATAAGGTTGATCAAGCAAGATTTTCCCTTTTGAAATCCATGCTGACTTCATGATTACATTTTTCTTTTCTAGATTTTCTTCTATTCTCTCCTTTAGTAGGGATTCCATTATTTTTCCTACTACCAATGTTAAGCTAACTGGTTGAGAATGCTTTGGGTATGTTCTTTTCCCCTTAAATATAGGAATTACGTCAGCTTTCCACTAATCACCTGGCACCACACTTTTCTCTAATCAGTTATTAAATATGTGTAGTAATGCCTCTGCTTATCTCATTGCTCATCTCATGATTCAATGACATGTCTACCTGTTCTATCTCCCTGGTAAATATTGAAGTGAAATAATTATTTAATATTTCTGCCATATCTCTCTTTTGTACCTGTAGTAGTATTGTGTCTGTCCCTTAATGTGCCTGTAAAATATTTTACTATTTTATTAGACTAATACCTGGAATGGATGGGTTATCTTATGAGGAAAGGTTGGACAGGCTAGGTTTGTATCTGTTGGGGTTTAGAAGAGTAAGAGGCGACTTGATTGAAACATATAAGATTCTGAGGGATCTTGACAGGGTGGATGTGAAAAGGATGTTTCCTCTTGTGGGAGAATCTAGAACTAGGGGTCACTCTTGAAAAATAAGGGCTCACCCATTTAAAACAGAGATGAGAATTTTTTTCCCTGAGGATAGTGAGTCTTTGGAGCTCTCTTCCTCAAAAGGTGGTGGAAGCAGAGTCTATGGATATTTTTAAGGTAGAGGCAGAAACATTCTTTATAAACAAGGGGGTGAAAGATTATTGGGGGTGGATGGGAATGTGGAGTTGAGGTTACAATCAGATCAGCCGTGATCTTATTGAATGGCGGAGCAGGCTCGAAGGGGCCGAGTGGCCTACTCCTCCTAATTTGTATGTTCCTTGATAGTTTAATTTCATATTTCCTCTTTGCCTTCCTAATTGTTTTTGACCTCTCTCCTAATCTCTTCATATTCTTTCTTAACATGCACTCCTCTGCTGTCTATGTATTTAATGTATGCCTCTTTACTAATCAATTGTTCCCTTATGACTTTATTCATTCATGGAGTCTCAATAGTGTTTAGTTTGTTTTTCTCCTTTTAACAGAATATATTTTTCCTGCACTCTGAACACCTTTGTAAATGTTTCCTGTTATTGTTCTACATCGTTGTTTGCCAATATTGTTGCCCATTTTATTTTCCCAAGTTCTATTCTCAGCCCCTCAAAATCAGCTTGTTGTCATACATATGTCCTTCTCTATCATCTGTTATGATCAAGGCAGGAGTAGTGCACTGTTAATTCAGTCCCACTACTCCACAGGTCATAGCATATCAAATAAAGTTTCCCACCTACTGAAGAATAGCCAATTAAACACTTTATTTATCCCCCCAGAATAATGCGCACCAAACCAGGGTTCTTTAAACAACAACATTAACTATTAAAGAAATAATAGATCTTAACTACTAACGAGATAAATCTAGATGTATGAAAAAACACCTTATTGCCTGAGCACTCATGTGCGCGCAGACATTTTTTTAAAAAACGGTTAACGGGTAAAAGGATTTTTGCTTTACAACTGTTTCTTAAGAATAGAAGGAATAATAATAATAATTGAGTTTATCACATTCTGGTAGGATTTTTTTCAGTGTGGTGAGGTGTCCCAGAGTCGAATAGTCAGTTCCCACTCAAAGTCTCTCCAGGTGAGGTTGATGAACAGTCTGTGATAGGTAGGCTTTCAAGACAATTTGTCCATAGCAGACGTCACACAGGTCTTCCAGCAGGGGTGCAGCAACCGGTCTGCTTTGGTTTTTAAAAACAGCAGTCTAGCAGTAGAAGCTTTCTTGAGATTTCAGGATCTCCCAAAAACACAGAAGGCAACAGGAACCACTCTGGATGCAGGAATTCTTCAGAGACTGGAGGCAGTAGGAATTTGCCGCCTTTCAAAACCAGGATTCCTGGTTTTACAGAGAGAGGTAACACTTTTCTGGGTCTTACTCCCTAGCTCCAGGCAGGTCATGGAGTCATAAAGTCATAGAGTTATAGAGTGTAGAAAAAGGCCCTTCGGCCCACCGCATCCATGCTGACCATAATGCCTATCTATACTAATCCCACCTGCCTGCATTAATTCCAGATTCTCTGTACCTTGCTCATTCAAGTACCTGTCCTGATGCCTCTTAAATGTTGCTACTGTTCCTGCCTCCACCACCTCCTCAGGCAGCTCATTCCAGATACCCACTATTCTTTGTGTGAAAAATTTACCCCTTTGATCCCCTTTAAACCTCCTCCCTCTCACCTTAAATCTATGCCCTCTAGTTTTAGTCACCCCTACCATGGGAAACAGACTCTGGCTATCTACTCTATCTATGCCTCTCATAATTTTATATGCCTCTATCATGTCCCCTCTCAGCCTCCTTCACTCCAGGGAAAACAGACCCAGCATATCCAATCTCTCTTTATAACTCAAGCCCTCCAAACCAGGCAACATCCTTGTGAATCTTGTCTGCACCCTCTCTAGCTTAATCACATCTTTCCTGTAGTGCGGTGACCAGAACTGCACACAGTACTCCAAAAGCGGCCTAATCAACGTTGTGTGCAACTGTAACATGACGTCCCAACTCTTGTACTCAGTGCCTCGGCAGATGAAGGCAAGCATGCCATATGCCTTCTTCACCACCCTGTCTACCTGTGTTGCCACTTTCAGGGAACTATGTACTTGCACTCCAAGGTCTCTCTGCTCCAGAACACTCTCCAGGGCCCTGCCATTCACTGAATATGTCCTGCCCTGGTTTAACTTCCCCAAATGCATCACTTTGCACTTGTCTATGTTAAGTTCCATTTGCCAATCCCTTGCCCGCTTTCCCAGTTGATCTATCTCTTAGCCAACCTTCTTCACTGTCCACTATACCACCAATTTTGGTGTCATCTGCAAACTTACTAATCATGCCCCCTACATTCACATCCAAATAATTAATATATATGACAAACAACAGAGGGCCCAGCACTGATCCCTGTGGCACACCACTGGTCATCGGCCTCCAATCTGAAAAACAACCCTCCACTATCACCCTTTGCCTCCTATCACCAAGCCAATTTTGTATCCAGTTGGCTAGCTCACCCTGGATCCCATGTGTTCGAACCTTCTGGACCGGCCTACCCTGCGGGACCTTGTCAGAGGCCTTGCTAAAGTCCATGTAGGCAATGTCTATCACCCTGCCCTCGTCAATCCTCTTGGTCACCTACTCAAAAAACTCAATCAAATTCGTGAGACATGATTTCCCATGCACAAAGCCATGCTGACTATCCCTAATCAGACCTTGCCTTTCCAGATGCATATAAATCCTGTCTCTCAGAATCCCTTCCAATAACTTTCCCACCACTGATGTAAGGCTCACCGGCCTGTAGTTCCCTGGCTTATCCCTGCCGCCCTTCTTAAATAAAGGCACAACATTAGCTATCCTCCAGTCTTCTAGTACCGCACCTGTGGCTAACGATGATACAAAAATCTCTGCCAGGGCCCCAGCAATCTCCTCCCTTGCTTCCCATAACATCCTAGGTTGCACCTGGTCAGGCCCTGGGGATTTATCCACCTTAATGCGCTTCAAAACCTCCAACACCTCCTCCTTTGTAATGTTGATGTGCTCCAGGATATCGCTGTTCCCTCCCTTGAACTCACTAGGTCAAAGCAAAGTTTTCAAATGGCTGCCCTTTGTCCAATTCACAGGCTTTTTAAAGGGTCCAAGGTGAGAAAAGAACCTTCCTGAACATGGTCACATGTCCAGATTCCGTGTCTCCCTGTCACTCAAAAGCTGCTCTGAAGAAAGGTCAAACCCCTGTGGTTTCCTTGAAATTGCTGGCTTTCCTGTCCTTGTACAAGTTCAACTTCCTTTCAAAGCACCCATAAAGTTCAACATTTAGTATGACTTCCTTTCAAAACATTGCAGGAATTCCAACTATTTGCAGTTTAGTGTCCACTGAGCAAAAAAAAAATCATTTTCTCAGTTTTTTTTTAAACACGGAATTCTAAGTTTTCTTTTTAAAAACGAAACACTTGTAACACATCATCTTAAGAGCGTATTATACTATGGTCACTATTGCCTCGATGTTTCCCCTACTTTTTCTTCTCTTATATGCTCTGGTTCATTCCCCATAACCAGATCCAATAGTGAATCTTCCCTTGTTGGGCTTTTTACATACTGAGTGAGAAAGGAGTCCTGTACACATTGTAGGAAGTCCATTCCCTTATCTTCTGCCCAATTAATGTCGGGGTTATTCAGATTCCTCCATGATGATTCTGTCTTTTTACTCAATTCCCTCATTTCTATGCATATTTCTTCATCCACCTCCCTTCTGCTATTAGGTGGTCTGTAGACTGCACCTATTAGTGTGATTGATCTTTTATTATCTTTTATGTCTATCAATATGGATTCTATTTTTGTCTTGTTCACAACTGCATCCTTTTTCGACTGTTGTTATCTCTAATAGATACAGCTACTCCAACTCCCCTTTTTCCCCTCTATCTTTTCTAAATGTGATACCCTGCGGTGTTTAATTCTCATGCTGATTTTTCTGTAGCCATGTCTCAGTAATCCGTACTATGTTTGGTTTCTCGCAACACGTGATTGTCTCCAGCTCCCTGTTATATTACGGACACTCTATGCATTGCTTCACAGATGTTTTAACTAATTTTAATAGGATTTTCTCTCACTTTATATTTAGCCTTTTTAGACTCCTGTTCTACAACTCTATTTATTCCCTTGCCATTTATGGTCCTCCCTTACTTTATTCTTTCCTATGCTTTCCTTCCCTATTTTGTTTACATTTAGGCTGCTTGTAATTCTTGTAGATCTCCTCCTCCTCTGCAAGCCCCCGAAATCTTAAAAGTTTAAAGCCTTTTCCACCTCCCTATTTACTTCTGCTGGGGCATGGGTCCCATCCTGTTCAGGTGGAGCCCGTCCCATCGATACAGCTCTTTCTGTCCCAGAACTAGGGCCAGTGTCCAATAGAAAAGTACCCCTCTTTCCCACACCAACCATTTAGCCATGTATTAATACTTTTGATCTGTCTACTCCCATGCCAGTTTGCACGTGGCTCAAGCAGTAATCCAGACATTATTACCCTCTAGGTCCTGCTTTTTAATTTAGTGCCTAACCCCTGATACTCTTTCAGCAGGACCTCCTCCCTGTTCCTACCTATGTCATTTGTTCCAACGTGAACCACGACAACTGGATTTACCCCCTCCTTTTCCAAGTTCCTCTCCAGTCACCGTGAGATTCCTTACCGGGTAGGCAACACACCCTTCAGGGTTCTTGTTCTTGGCTGCAGAGGACACTATCTATCTCCCTAATTATAGAGTCCCCGATTACTGCCACATTTCTATTCTGCTCTTGCCCACCTTGGGCAGCCTTCTGAGCCAGTGGCTTTCTTCTCTGCAGTTTTTCTCCTTGACCTTACAGGTAGCAAGTACATTGTACTTGTTGGACAGGACCAGTGTCTGCAGGGATCTCCTTCTCAACCTCTCTGAAATCCCTGCTACTTAGTTCCCTAACTGTCACACCCTCCCTTTCCTGAACCTGTGTTTTCCTCTGGCGTGTGACTACATTCTGGATAAAATTGTCCAGAAATTCCCCTCCCTTGTGTTGGAGTCTCCCCAACTCGCACTCCAGCTGTATGACTCTGAGCCGGAGAGATTCGAGATGGAGACATCTCCTGCAAGGGTTAGCTTAGAACAGTTTCGCCATCCACAGATTTCCATATTCTGCAGCCCAGACCCAGACACAGAACCTGCTTTGTTATTTCTTAGACTAGCCTTATTTTGCTTAATTAAAGTTTTGTTCAATGATTATTTGTAGCTATGTAAAATTGTTTAACTATTTAAACTATAAATTTAATACAGTACTTGTATTTTCCTAGTCTCAAGAAAAAAAAACCTTCAAACTCACCAATCAGTCGCCTATTTGCTCACCCAATTAATGTCTCTGGACTTCAGTTCTCAGGTCTTGATGTTTCCAATTCCCTCTCTGGGACTGCTCCTTGTTTTGTAAAATGCCAGACTTACCTCACTGAGCTGAATTCCCTCACTCATCAAATTCCTTGAGTTAAGTACTCTGTAGAAGCATTACTCCGTTGAGTTGGACTTCGTGCTTCTTGAGTTGAACTTTTATGCTTCAATGTAAGCATAAAATTACAAAAAGATGTTCATAGGTTAAGTAAATGGGCAAAACTGTGGCAATCGATTTCAGTGTGAGGTCATCCACTTCGGACCTAAAAAGGATAGAACAGGATATTTTCTAAATGTTGGAAGCTAGAAACAGTGGAGGTCGAAAAAGAAAAGAATAACAGAAAATGCTGGCAATACTCAGCAGGTCTGTGCAGAGAGAAACAGTTAACGTTTCAAATCGATGACCTTTCATTAGAGCTGGGAAAAGTTTGGTTAGATTTTAAGCAAGTGAAATGGGGAGGGTGGAAAAAGAACAAAAGGCCAGGTCTGGGTTAGTGGAGGAAAGGAGAGATTCATAACAAAAGTGTTGGTGGTGCAGGGCCAAAGGGGCTGGTAATAGGCAAATAAATAAATAAAAATGTGTCTAGAGGAGGTGTGAATGGTAGAATGTTGCTCGAATGGTAAACACCTGCAATTTGAAAGCAAAAACAAGATACAAACCTTAACATGTGTCACAAACAGCAGAAGTGCGATGATACAATATTCACAGACTAACTCAAGAGTTATGAAACAACAAACTTTGTCTTTAAGAAAAAGAACCTTTATTTTTAAAGAGTGAACAATGGTCCAAAATGACCACCGATGGCAAAGGGGATTAGCCTTTTGTGTATTCAAACAGTCTGACAAATCTTCAAAGCCAAAAAGTGTTAATCAAATCTATTTTACACCTATCCTAAAAACATTCCGGAATTGAATGTCGTCTTCTAAAACAAAGGAGGTGTGAAGTAGCCATTTCCTGGGCCATTGGGTGATCACAATGGGAAAGAAACCATAGTGTCTCCTAACAGGAGGTTGACACAATTTAACTTGACAGCCAGAGAGAGAGACTTACCTAGAAGGTGAAGCTACTTGTAACAGCTGGCATTCCAGCAAGCCAGAAAGCACATGCTCTGATGCAAGAATCTGACATCTGCATTATACAGCAGAGAGAGCTGGAAGTGACCCCACCATCTTCAACAGAACATTCAATCGAGAGAAATCTACAATCATCTCAGGCCTGCAAATACCTAGAACTCAAGAACACATGAAATAGGCGCAGAAGTAGACCATATGGCCCATCGAGCCTGCTCTGCCATTCGATACAATCATGGCTGATCTTGGGCTTCAATTCCACTTTCCTGCCCACTCCCCATATCTCTTGATTCCCTGCAAGACCAAAAATCTATCTATCTATCCCAACCTTAAATGTATTCAATGATGGAGCATCCACAACTCTGGTCTACATGGATTTTTAGCAAGGCTTTTGACAAGGTCCCATATAGCAGACTTGGTTTAAAAAAAAATCCCATAGGATCTAGGGAAATGCAGCACGGTGGCTACAAAATTGGCTCAGTGGTAGGAAACGAAGGGTAATTGTTGATGGCTGTTTTAGCGACTGGAGGACTGTTTGCAGTGGCGTTCCGCAGGGCACAGTACTGGGTCCCCTGCTTTTTGTGGTGTATATTAACGATCTGAACATAAATGTAGCGGGCATGTTCAAGAAGCTTGCGGACGACACAAAGTTTGGCTGTGTGGTAGATAGCGAGGAGGATAGCTGTAGGCTGCAGGAAGATATTGATGGTCTGGGCAGAAAAGTGGCAAATGGAATTCAACCTGGAGAAGTGTAAGATGATGCATTTGGGGAGGTCAAACAAGGCAAAGGAATACATGAGAACACAAGAAGTAGGAGCAGGCCATTCAGCCCCTCAAGCTTGCCCCGCCATTCAATAAGATCATGGCTGATCTGTCCCAGGCCTCGCTCCTCTTTCGGGCCTGCTCCGCATAACTCTCGACTCCCCAAGGTTTCAGAAATCTATCTACCTCCTCTTTAAATACAATTAGTGACAACTCACTGAGGTAGAGAATTCCAGAGATTCACCACCCTGAGAAAGACCCATTGCTCCCGACTCTGCCTTCTGTGTGTTAGCCAATCCTCAATCCATGCCAACACATTACCCCCAATACCCTGAGCTCTTATTTTGTGTAATAACCTTTTATGTGGCACCTTATCGACAGCCTTCTGAAAATCCAAATACACTACATCTACCGGTTCCCCTTTATCCACTGTTTGTGATGTCCTCAAAGAACTCTAACAAATTTGTCAAACATGATTCCCTTTTCATAAAACCATGTTGACTCTGTTTGATTACATTATGTTTTTCTAAATGTCCTGCTATTTCTTCCTTAATAATGGACTCTAGCATTTTCCCAATGACAGATGTTAAGCTAACTGGTCTATAGTTGCCTGCTTTCTGTCTCCCTCCTTTCTTGAATAGGGGTGTCACATTAGCGGCTTTCTAATTCACTGCTACCCTACCGGAATCCAGTGAGTTTTGGTATATTATGACCAATTCCTCTACTGTCTCTGCAGCCACTTCTTCTAAAACCCTTGGATGCAGGCCATCAGGTCCTGGCGACTTGTCTGTCTTTAATCCCATCAGTTTGTCCAGCACCTTTTCCCTCCTGATAGAGATTGTTACAAGTTCCTCCCTCCCATTTACACCTTGCTCATCTATTATTGTTGGGATGTTTATAGTGTCCTCCACCATGAAGACCGATGCAAAATATTGGTTTAAATTATCTGCCATTTCCCTGTTCCCTGTTATTAATTCCCCAGTCTCATCCTCTAAGGGTCCAACACTTACTTCAGCCACTCTCTTCCTTTTTATATACCCGTAGAAGCTCTTACTGTTTGTTTTTATATTTCTTGCCAATTTACTGTCACAATCAATTTTCTCTCTTAGTTTTTTAGTCATCTGCTGCTGGTTTCTAAAAAAAAAAAAAATTCCCAATCCTCTGGCCTACCACTAGCTTTCACTGCTTTGTACGCCTTTGTTTTTGATTTAATTCTCTCCTTAACTTCCTTTGTTATCCACGGGTGGTTCGTCGTTCTCATCGAGTCCTTCCTTCAGACCGGAATAAATGTTTGCTGAGTGTTATGAAATATCTGCTTAAAAGTCTGCCACTGCTCATCTACTGATTTCCCCTGTAGTCTATCTTCCCAGCCCGCTTTAGACAACTCTTTCTTCATACCTCTGTAATTGTCAAAAGACTTGCAGGTTGATAGGTAAATTGGCCATTATAAATTGTCACTAGTATAGGTAGGTGATAGGGAAATATAGGGACAGGTGGGGATGTTTGGTAGGAATATGGGATTAGTGTAGGATTAGTATAAATGGGTGGTTGATGTTCGGCGCAGACTCGGTGGGCCGAAGGGCCTGTTTCAGTGCTGTATCTCTAATCTAATCTAATGTCCTCGTTTAAGTTGAAGACACTGGTTTGAGACCCGAGTTGCTCACCCTCAAACTGAATTTGAAATTCTACCATGTTATGATCGTTTCCCTCTAGAGGATCCTTAACTACAAGATCTCCTATTAATCCTACCTCATTACACATTACCAAGTCTAAAATAGCCTGTTCCTGGGTAGGTTCTGCAATGTGTTGTTCGAAGAAACAATCCCTGATGCATTCTACAAATTTGTCTTCCATGCTACCCTTGCCAATTTGATTTGTCCAGTCTATATGCAGATTAAAATCACCCATGGTAATTGCAGTGCCCTTTTGCACGCCTCCATTATTTCCTGATTAATATTTTGTCCTACAGAGAGGCAATTCTGCGAGGGCCTATAGACCACTCCCACTCGTGGTTTCTTCCCCTTGCTATTCCTTATTTCCACCCAAACTGATTCTACATCATGATCTATTACACCTGTACCATTACTCACAACTGCACTGATCCCTTCCTTTAATAACAAAGCTACCCCATCTCCTTTTCCTTTCTGCCTATTCTTCCGGAAAGTCGAATATCCTTGAACATTGAGATTCTAGTCCTGGTCATCCTACAACCACGTCTCTGTGATAGCTATCAAATCATATTCATTTATTTCTATCTGTGCCGTCAGCTCATCTATCTTGTTACAAATGCTACGTGGATTCAGATAAAGAGCCTTAAGCTTTGACTTATCACCAGTTTTACCTACTCTGGTTCTAATCTCTGCTGTACTCTTATGCTTGTATTCTCTGTCCCTACCTGCCACACTCTGATTAATGTATGCCCCTTCACTACCTTGTATCTCTGCTCTCTCGTTACTTTTTGACTTTTTAAACTTTCCTCAATTGAACCCTCCCCCCCACTATTTAGTTTAAAGTCTCATCTACAACCCTAGTTATACGGTTTGCCAGGACACTGGTCCCAGCATGGTTCAAGTGCGCCCCATCCCAACGGAACATCTCTGTCTGTCTGTCTCTCTCTGGTCTCAGTTCTGGTCACCTCATTACAGAAAGGATGTAATTGCATTGGAGAGGGTACAGAGGAGATTTACAAGGATGTTGCCAGGACTGGAAAAATGCAGCTATGAGCAAAGATTGTATTGGCTGGGGTTGTTCTCCTTGGAAGAGAGAAGCCTGAGGGGAGATCTGATTGAAATGTAGAAAATTGTGAGGGGTCTGGATAGAGTGGAGATGAAGGGTCTATTCACCTTAGCAGAGAGGTCAGTGACGAGGGGGCATAGATTTAAACTGGTAGAAAAATTGGAAGGGAGGTGAGGAAAAACCTTTTCACTCAGAGGGTGGTGATGGTCTGGAACTCACTGCCTGAAAGGGTAGTTGAGGCAGAGACCCTCAACTCATTCAAAAGGAGTCTGGATGTGCGCCACGAGTGCCATAAGTTGCAGGGCTATAGACCAAATGCTGGAAGGTGGGACTAGAATGGGTGGATTGTTTTTTGGCAGGCACAAACATGGTGCGCCAAGTGGCCTCTTTCTGTGCCTTAAAATTTCTATGATTCTAACCCTCTGGGCGAGAGAAATTCAAAGATTCACAACCCTTTGAGTGAAGTAATTTCTCCTCATCTCAGTCCTGAATGATTGACCCCTTATGCTGAGACTCTGTCCCTGTGTTCTAGATTGCCTGGCCAGTGGGAACAATCTCTCAGCTTCTACCCTTTGAAGCCCTTTCAGAATCTTGTATGTCTCAATTAGATCACCTCTTATTCTTCTAAACTCCAGAGAATATTGGCCCAGTTTACTCAGCCTCTCATCATAGGACAACCCCCTCATCCCAGGGACCAACTTAGTAAATCTTTGCTGCACTGCCTCCAGTGCAAGTATATCCTTTCTTAAATGTGGAGAACAAAACTGCACACAGCATTCCAGGTGCGGTCTCATCAAAGACCTGTACAAGTTTAGTAAGACTCCTTTATTCATGTAACCCAATCCCCTTGCAGTAAAGGCCAACATGCCATTTGCCTTCCTAATAGCCTGCTGCACCTGCATGTTAACTTTGTGTGTTCCTTGTGCAACTACCCCCAAACTCGAGTCTCATGAATTCAACAGGTTTATCGTAACCCTTCTCCCCCACAATAACCCACCTACCTCTTTCCCTTCTCTATCTGTTCCTTTTTGTGTGTGCACGCACGAGTGAATGCATGAGCGCATGAGGTTGCAACAATTTCGGGATAAGACGTATTGATCAATAAACAATTGACTTTCTGTTTTTAAAATCTATAAGAAAACCTGTCGCTGTTTATTTGAAAAATAAAACACCAAGGGGCTAGACTCTTGAAACAAATACACTTTCTGCGGTCAGGGAGGGAGTTGAACAGTGGGAACCACTCACATCACACCACATCGCCTTAACACATGCAAAGAAACAGGAAACGCTATGGGGGTGGAGATTATGGTCTAAAATTGTAAAACTCATTGAGTCCATAAGTGCTGTGAAGTGCCTGATCGAATGATGAGCTGCTGTTCCTCGAGTTTACGGTGTGCTCATTGAAACACTGCAGGAGGCCGAGGGCAGAGTGGTCAGCGTGAGAGAATTAAAATGACAAGTGACCAGAAGCCCAGGGTCATGCTTGCAGGTATGAACGGAGAATGATCACCCAATCTGCATTTGGCCTCCCCAGTGTGAAGCAGACCGCATTGTGAGCAGTGAATACAGTCCACGAAGTTGAAGGATGTACACAGAAATTGCTGTTGCACCTGGGAGGAATATTTAGGGTCTTCGATGGTGAGGACAGAGGAGGTAAAAGGACAGGTGTTGCATCTCCTGCGCTTGCATGGCAAGGTGCTGTGGGAACCTACCAGTCTCCGTATTCAGCAGATCACCCCTGTCATTTTCGCCACCTCCATCATGATGCCAGAACCAAACACATCTTCCCACTCCCCTCTCCTTTCAGCATTCCGAAGGACCGTTCCCTCCACGACACCCTGGTTCAAACCTTAATCATTCCCAAGTCGGCATATAATGAATATTTGTTAGCCTGTCACCAAAAATTGAGACAGAGATGTCAGGGAAGGCACTCCCTCCATGGCAAGTATAGCTTTCCTTAGATGAGACCAAAACTGTACACAATACTCCAAGTGCCATCTCACCAAGGCTCTATACAATTGCAGCAAGACTTCTTTACTCCTGTACTCAAATCCTCTTGCGATAAAAGTCAACTTACCATTAGCCTTCCTAATTGCTTGCTGCATCTGCATGTTAGCTTTCAGTGACTTGTGAACAAGGACACCCAGGTCCCTTTGGACATCAACACTTCCCAATCTGTCACCATTTAAGAAATGCTCTGCATTTCTGTTTTTCCTACCAAAGTGGATAACTTCACATTTTTCCACATTATATATTTCATCTGCTTTGTTCTTGCCCACTCATAGTACAGAAGTAAAGAACTCTTGCTGCAGTTGTATAGAGCCTTGGTGAGACTGCACCTGGAGTATTGTGTACACGCTTGGTCTCCTTACCTAAGCAAGGATATACTTGTCATAGAGGGAGTGCAACAAAGATTTACCAGACTGATCCCTGGGATGGCGTGATTGTCCTATGAGGAGAGATTGAGGAGACTGGACCTATATTCTCTCAGGTTTAGAAGAATGAGAGGTGATCTCATTGAAATAAATAACATTCTTATAGGGCTTGACAGGGTAGATGCAGGAAGAATGTTTCCCCTAACTCCAGTGTCTAAACTGGGGACACAGTCTCAGAATAAGTGGTAGGCTATTTAGTACTGGGATGAGAAGGAAACTCTTCACTGAAAGGGTGGTGAATCTTTGGAATTTTCTAGCCCGGAGGACTGTGGAGGCTCAGTTATTGAGTATATTCAAGACAGATCGATAGATTTCTAGATGTTAAAGATATCAAGGGATATGGGGATAGTGCAGGGAAATGGCTTTGAGGTAGAAGATCAGCCATGATCTAGTTGAATGGTGGAGCAGCCTTGAGGGGCTGAATGGCCTATTCCTGCTTCTATTTTCTATGTTTCCTAAATAAGTTCAATGGGGCAGGAGCAGGCTAAAAGGACAGGTCTGCCAGGGCAGTTCTGTCTGTGGATTTTGGGAAGGAGGTAGAAGCAGGTTGTTTGGGGTTTGGAGACTGAAAGGTTGGAGGCTCTGGAGGGAAGATCTCCAGAGGAAATGAGGTCAATGACAGTCCTCGAAACCATGGTTTGATGTTCAAATCCCTCCATGGCCTTGCTGCTCCATATCTCTGTAATCTGTTCCAGCCCCACAACCCTCATATCGGTGGTACTCTAATTCTGGCCTTGTGAGCATCTCTGATTTTAGTTCTTCAGTTACCTAGGTCCTAAACTCTGAAATACACTCCCTAAACTTCTCTGCCTCTCTACCTTGCTTTCCTCCTTTAAGACACTCCTTAAAACTGACCTCTTTGACCAGCTTTTGATCATCTGACTTGATATCTCCTTATGTGGCTCAGTGTCTTATTTTGTTTCATAATGCTCCAGGGGGTTGTAGTTGTGATGGGATCATGGTCCAGTGGGAGGTAGGAAGAAGTGCAGAGTGTTGGCATTTGGCCTTTGCAAGGTAGAGGTCGATTCGCCAGACAACAACAGCACCACCCTTCTCAGGAGGTTTGATGACGATGTTTGCATTGAACCTGAGAGAACGGAGTGCGGCAAGTTCAGAGGGAGACAGATTAGAGTGATGGAAGTAGAGAAATTGAGATGACCGATGAGAACTGCTGGTGTGACAATGAAGAGATTATGAGAAGGTAAGAGGCCAGAGAGAGGGGTCCAGTTGGAGGGAGAATACCGGAGATGGGTAAAAGGGTCTTCTCTGGCCAAAGAAGTGGGTGCGGAGGCGAAGACGACAGAAAGAGAGCTCAGCATCATGGCGAGCTTGAAATTCATGGAGATGAAGCTGAGGCTGAATCACTCTTACACTCTCCACAGCTGCTGCTTGACCTGCTGAGTATTTCCAACATGTTCTGTTATTACTTTAGGTGTCCAGCTTCTACAGTACTTTGCTTTTGTACTGAGGTACAAAAAGACTTGGGGGTAGTGCGGGTGGGGGCCAGATACATAGATCATTAAAATATCAGGTACAGAAAACAATCAAAAAGGCTAATTGAATGCTGGCCTTCATATCTAGAGGACTAGAATACAAGGTGGTAGAAGTCATGCTTCAGCTCTACAAAGTCCTGGTTGAATCTCAGTTAGATCACTGAATAGATCTGGGCATCACATTTTAGGAAAGATATATTGGCCTTGGAGGGAGTGCATCGTAGATTTACCAGAATGATACCTGGACTAAAGGTTAACCTACCAGGAGATATTGCAAGATAAGGAGAAACTTTAGCTGCTGGTTGGGGAGTTATGGACTGGATTGCATAGTCTAAAAATTAGAGACTGACATTTCAGGAGTGAAATTAGGAAGCACTTCTTCACATGAAGGGTGGAAGATGTTTGGAACAAATGTTTCGCAAATGGCATATGTTGTGCTCAATCCATTGTTGATCTTAAAACTGAGATTGATAGGTTTTTGTTGACCAGCAGTATTAAGGGATGTGGGGCAAAAGCAGTTATATGGAGTTGGGTCACAGATCAGTCATGATCTCATTGAATGGTGGAACGGGCTTGAGGGGCTAAATGGCCTCCTGTTCCTATGTTAATCATTAATTCTGCTACATGTTTTGCTTTCTCGTTCCTCACAGGCATTAATGTTTTGGGTGGTAGATAATTTTCTAATGAGAAAAGGCAAAACTAAAGCTAAATTGGAAGGAGAAGTTGGTGAGGACGACTCTAGAAGCAGCAACAAGGTCAGGTACAGAAGAGCAGCATCGCATGAGGAGTCTGAGTCTGAGGTAAGCGCTGGTCTCGAATGTCACTCACTGAATCTCTCTGCATGACTGTGGGATTTGTAGGTTCTGTGGCCACTGCTTTTTTCCCCTCTCGCACTTGGGGAGAGCAAATAAGTGAACTTCAAGAGTTATGGAATGGTACCGCACAGAAGGAAGCCAGTCGGCACATCAGGCATGTGCCTGCTCTTTGCTTTTCGAGTTAGTCCCACTTTTTCCCCAAAGTCCTGAAATTTTTTTCCTTTCAAGTGTATATCACATTCCTTTTGAATCTGCTTCCACCACCCTTTTAGGCAGTGCATAATAAGTATTAAAAAGTAGACACTAAGTACATAGAGGAGTGGGAGCGATAGTTGGAGTTAGAAGTAATGCAGAATTTGGTGGGCTCATCGAAAATATAAAGAGGTTTAAGTTAAGTTGTGTAAATGCAGTTTGGTTCATAGGGTTGGTGAGCTGCAGACACAAATAGCTACGTGGAATATGATGTAGTGGTGATAACTAAGACCTGCCTTAAAAATGGGGAGGATTGGATGCTTAATATTCCTGTGTATAAAGTGTACAGGAAGGAAAAAGAGGAAGGGGTTAAGGATTAAGGAAAACAATACACTGCTGAAAAGAGAGAATTTTCTTGAGGGGTCAAAGACAGAATCCATTTGGTTGGAGATAAAAAAGCAATAAAGGAACTATTGCACTACTTATAGGTCAGCAAACAGTCGGAAGAGAGATAGAGGAGCAGATTTGCAAGGAAGTTACTAGATAATGGGCACGAACTATAGGGCAGTGATAGTGGGAGACGTTAACTGCCCCAATGTTGTATGGGGGAATGATTGTGTCAAAGTCAGAGAAAGGGAGAAATTTGAGTGTTTTAAAAAAAATTCATTCATAGGATATGGCATCGTTGGCAAGGCCAGTATTTGTTGCCCATCCCTAATTGCCCTTGAGAAGGTGGTGGGCTGCCTTCTGGAACCACTGCAGTCCATGTGGTGTAGGTACACCAACAGAACTGTTAGGAAGGGAGTTCCAGGATTTTAACCCAACAACAGTAAAGGAATGGCAATAGATACATGTCAGAATGGTGTGTGATTTAGAGGGGAGCAGGCAGGTGGTGATGATCTCATGTGCCTGCTGTCCTTGTTCTTCTGGATGGTAGAGGACATGGTTTGGAAGGCGCAGTGCATCTTGTAGTTAGTGCAAACTGCTGCCACTGTGCATCGGTGGTGGAGCAAATTAATGTTTAAGGTGGTGGTTGGGGTGCTCATCAAGTGGCTGCCTTGTCCTGGATGGTGTTGAGCTTCTTGAGTGTTCTTAGAGCTGCACCCATCAAGGCAAATGGGGAGTATTTCATCACACTCCTGACTTGTGCCTTGAAGATGATTGACATATTTGAGGAGTCAGAAGTTGTTACTCATCATAGAATTTCCAACCTGCTTTTGTAGCCGCAGTATTTATGTGGCTGGTTCAGTTAAGTTTCTGGTCAATGGTGGCCCGCAGGATGTTGGTGGGGGATTTGGCGATGGTCATGCTGTTGAATGTCAAAGGGAGGTGGCAGATTCTGTCTTGTTGGAGATGGTCATTGCCTGGCACTTGTGTGGCGCGAATTATTATGTTAACAGTGCTGTTAAGAAGGGAGTTCCAGGATTTTGACCCAGCAACAGTGAGGAATGGTGATGTAGTTCCAAGTCAGGATGTTGTGCGGCTTGGAGGGGAACTTGCAGGTGGTGGTGTTAGCATGCATCTGCTGCCCTTGTCCTTCTAGTTGGTAGAGGCTACGAGTTTGGAAGGTGCTAGCGAAGGAGACTCGGTGAGTTGCTGCACTGCATCTTGTAGATGGCACACACTGCTGTCACTGTGCGTTGGTGGTCAAGGGAGTGAATGTTGAAGGTGGTGGATGGGGTGCCAATCAAGTTGACTGCTTTGTCCTGATGGTTTGGAGCTTCTTAAGTGTTGCTAGAGCTGTACCCATCCAGGCAAGTGGAGAGTATTCCATCACACTCCTGACTTGTGCCTTGTAGATGGTAGACAGGAGATGAGTTAGTCACCGCAGAATTCCCAGCCGCTGACCTGTGGCTGCTCCAGTTCAGTTTCTGATCAATGGTAGCCCCTAGGATGTTGATAGTGGGGAATTCAGCAATGGTAATGCCGTTGAACATCAAGTGGCGATGGGTAGATTCTCTCTTGTTTGAGATGGCCATGGCCCGGCACTTGTGTGGCGTGAATGTTACTTGATGCTTATTGTCATTATGTTATCAGTGCTGTTAAGAAGGGAGTTCCAGGATTTTGACCCACTTGTGTGGCACAAATGTTACTTGCCACTTATCAGCCCAAGCCTGTATTTTGACCAGTGCTTGCTGCATCTGGACACGGGCGGCTTCAACATCTGAGGAGTCATGAATCGTGCTGAACATTATGCAATTATCAGCGAACATCCCCTGCCTGAAAGGGTAGTTGAGGCAGAAACCCTCAACTCATTTGAAAGGAGTCTGGATATGCAACTCAAGTGCCATAAACTGCAGGGCTATGGTCCAAATGCTGGAAAGTGGGATTAGAATAGATGGAACGTTTTTCGGCCGGCACAGACACGATGGGCCAAGTGGCCTCCTTCTGTGCCTTAAACTTTCTATGATTCTATGACAGGGGGCATTCTGAAGGGGGAGGGTGAACAGCCAAATGTTGTGGTACACATGGGTACCAATGACATTGGCAGGAAGAGTGACGAGGTCCTGCAGGGGGAGTTTAGGGAGTTAAGTAGAAAGTTAAAAGACAGGACCTCTAGGGTTGTAATCTCGGGATTACTCCCTGTGCCACGTGCCAGTGAGGCTAGAAATAGGAAGATAGTGCAGCTAAACACGTGGCTGAACAGCTGGTGTAGAAGGGAGGGTTTCAGAAATCTGGACCATTGGGATCTCTTCAGGGACAGATGGGACCTGTACAAGAAGGACGGGTTGCATCTAAACTGGAGGGGCACAAATATCCTGGCTGCGAGGTTTGCTAGCGTCACTTGGGAGGGTTTAAACTGGTGTGGCAGGGGGGTGGGAACCAGAGCAGTAGGACAGCTAGTGAAATAAATGAGAGGGAACTAGTAAATAAGGCCAGTAAGACTAAGAGGAAGAGCAGGCAGGGAGATGTTGCGGAGCATAGCGGGACTGGTGGTCTGAAGTGCATCTGTTTCAATGCGAGAAGTATAACAGGTAAGGCAGATGAATTTACAGCTTGGATTAGTACTTGGAACTATGATGTTGTTGCTATTACAGAGACTTGGTTGAGGGAAGGACAGGATTGGCAGCTAAATGTTCCAGGATTTAGAAGCTTCAGGCGGGATAGAGGGGGATGTAAAAGGGGTGGGGGAGTTGCATTACTTGTTGAGGAGAATATCACAGCTGTACTGCGGGAGGACACCTCGGAGGGGTCATGCAGCAAGGCAATATGGGTGGAGCTCAGGAATAGTAAGGGTGCAGTAACGATGTTGGGGGTTTTCTACAGACCTCCCAACAGCCAGCGGGAGGTAGAGGAGCAGATAAGTAGACAGATTTTGGAAAGATGAAAAGGTAACAGGGTTGCAGTGGTGGGTGATTTTAACTTGGCCTATATTGACTGGGACTCACTTAATGCTAGGGGCTTGGAGGGGGCAGAATTTGTAAGGAGCATCCAGGAGGGCTTCTTGAAACAATATGTAGATAGTCCAACTAGGGATGGGGCCGTACTGGACCTGGTATTGGGGAATGAGCCCAGCCAGGTGGTCGAAGTTTCAGTAGGGGAGCATTTCGGGAACAGTGACCATAATTCCATAAGTTTTAAGGTACTTGTGGATAAGGATAAGAGTAGCCCTAGGGTGAAGGTGCTAAATTGGGGGAAGGCTAATTATAACAATATTAGGCAGCAACTGAAGAATTTAGATTGGGGGCGGCTGTTTGAGGGTAAATCAACATCTGACATGTGGGAGTCTTTCAAACGACAGTTGATTAGAATCCAGGACTAGCATGTTCCTGTGAGGAAGAAGGATAAGTTTGGCAAGTTTCGGGAACCTTGGATAACGCGGGATATTGTGAGCCTAGTCAAAAAGAAAAAGGAAGCATTTGTAAGGGCTAGAAGGCTAGGAACAGACGAATCCCTTGAGGAATATAAAGACAGTAGAAAGGAACTTAAGCATGGAGTCAGGAGGGCTAAAAGGGGTCATGAAAATTCATTGGCAAACAGGATTAAGGAAAATTCCAAGGCTTTTTATACATATATAAAGAGCAAGAGGGTAACTAGGGAAAGGGTTGGCCCACTCAAGGACAGAGAAGGGAATCTATGTGTGGAGCCAGAGGAAATGGGCGAGGTACTAAATGAGTACTTTGCATCAGTATTCACCAAAGAGAATGGTGGATGATGAGCCTAGGGAAGGGAGTGTAGATAGTCTCAGTCATCTCATTATCAAAAAGGAGGAGGTGTTGGGTGTCTTGCAAAGCATTAAGGGAGATAAGTCCCCAGGGCCTGATGGGATCTACTCCAGAATACTAAGGGAGGCAAGGGAAGAAATTGCTGGGGCCTTGACAGAAATCTTTGCATCCTCATTGGCTAGAGGTGAGGTCCCAGAGGACTGGAGAACAGCCAATGTTGTTCCTTTGTTTAAGAAGGGTAGCAAGGATAATCCAGGAAATTATAGGCTGGTGAGCCTTACGTCTGAGGATTCTTCGGGACAGGATTTACTCCCATTTGGAAACAAATGAACTTATTAGCAAGAGGCAGCATGGGTTTGTGAAGGGGAGGTCGTGTCTCACTAACTTGATTGAGTTTTTTGAGGAAGTGACAAAGATGATTGATGAAGGGCAATGGATGTTATCTATATGGACTTCAGTAAAGCCTTTGACAAGGTCCCTCATGGCAGACAAAAGGTGAAGTCACACGGGATCAGAGGTGAGCTGGCAAGATGGTTACAGAACTGGCTCGGTCATGGAAGACAGGGTAGCAGTGGAAGGGTGCTTTTCTGGATGGAGGGATGTGACTAGTGGTGTTCCACAAGCATCAGTGCTGGGACCTTTGCTGTTTGTAGTATATATAAATGATTTGGAGGAAAATGTAGCTGGTCTGATTAATAAGTTTGCGGACGACACAAAGGTTGGTGGAGTTTACGGATAGTGATGAGGATTGTCAGAGGATACAGCAGGATATAGATCGGTTGGAGACTTGGGTGGGGAAATGGCAGATGGAGTTTAATACGGACAAATGTGAGGTAATGCATTTTGGAAGGTCTAATGCAGGTGGGAAGTATACAGTAAATGGCAGAACCCTTAGGAGTATTGACAGGCAGAGAGATCTGGGCGTACAGGTCCACAGGTCACTGAAAGTGGCAACGCAGGTGGATAAGGTAGTCAAGAAGGCATTCGGCATGCTTGCCTTCACCGGTCGGGGCATAGAGTAAAGAAATTGGCAAGTCATGCTGCAGCTGTGCAGAACTTTAGTTCGGCCACACTTAGAATATTGTGTGCAATTCTGGTCGCCACACTACCAGACGGACGTGGAGGCTTTGGAGAGGGTACAGAAGAGGTTTACCAGGATATTGCCTGGTTTGGAGGGCATTAGCTATGAGAAGAGGTTGGATAAACTCGGATTGTTTTCACTGTAACGACGGAGGTGGAGGGGTGACATGATAGAGGTTTACAAAGTTATGAGCGGCATGGACAGAGTGGATAGTCAGAAGCTTTTTCCCAGGGTGGAAGAGTCAGTTACTAGGGGACATAGATTTAAGGTGAGAGGGGCAAAGTCTATAGGGGATGTGCGAGGCAAGTTCTTTACACAGAGGGTGGTGAGTGCCTGGAACTTGCTGCAGGGGGAGGTGGTGGAAGCAGGTATGATAATGACGTTTAAGAGGCATCTTGACAAATACATGAATAGGATGGGAATAGAGGGATACGGTCCCCGGAAATGCACAATGTTTTAGTTTAGGCAGTCATCAGGATCGGCGCAGGCTTGGAGGGCCGAATGGCCTGTTCCTGTGCTGTACTGTTCTTTGTTCTTTGTTCTATTTACAACTGGATGTAGTAGGACTGCAGAGCTTAGATCTGATCTGTTGATTGTGGGATCGCTTAACCCTGTCTATTGCAGGCTGCTTCTGCTGTTTGGCATGCAAGTAGTCCTGTTTTGTAGCTTCACCAGCTGACACCTCATTTTTTGTTATGCCTGGTGCTGCTCCTGGCACGCCCTCCCGCACTCTTGATTGGACCAGGTTTGGTCCCCCGGCTTGAGGGTATTGGTAGAGTTGAGGATATGCTGGGCCATGAGGTTACAGATCGTGGTTGAGTACAATTCTGCTGCTGCTGATGGCCCACAGCGCCTCATGGATGGACAGTTTTGCGTTGCAAGAACTGTTCGAAATCTATCCCATTTAGCATGGCAGCAGTGCTACACAACACGATGGAGCGTATCTTCAATGCGAAGACAGGACGACCTCTCCACAAGGACTGTGGTGGTCACTCCCATCAATACTGTCAGATGCATCTGTGACAGGTAAATTGGTGAGGACGAGTTGAAGTAGGTTTTTCTCTCTTATTGGCTCCCTCACCACCTGCTGCGGACCCAGTCCAGCAGCTATGTCCTTTAGGACTTGGCCAGCACGATCATGGTGATGTTACCGAGTCACTCTTGGTGGTGGACATTGAAGTCGCCCACTCAGAGTACATTCTGTGCCCTTGCTTCCTTCATGTTGAATACTAATTGGAAGAAGCATTGGAGAAGCACTGATTCTTCAGCTCGGGGGGTGGGGCTCTGGGGATGGGAGGTGGTAATCAGCAGGAGGCTTCCTTGCCAATGTTTAACCTGATACCATGAGACTTCATGGGGTTTGGAGTTAATGTTGAGGACTCCCAGGGCAACTCCCTCCCGACTGTGTACCACTGTGCTGCCATCTCTGGTTGTTCTGTCCTGCCGGTTGGACAGGACATACTCAGGAATGGTGATGGTGTCTGGGACATAGTCATACTTGGGAATCATACTTTACAGACAATGTCAGACTGTTGCTTGACTAGTCTGTGAGATAGCTCTCCCAATTTTGGCACAAGTCCCCAGATGTTCGTAAGGAGGACTTTTCAGGGTCGACAGGGCTGGGTTTACTGTTGTCAATGCCAGGTGGTCCATCCAGTTTCATTCCTTTTCTCCGATTTCGTAGTGGTTTGATACAACCGAGTGGCTTTCTAGGCCATTTCAGGGGTGGCAGCACAGTGATATACAGTCAGGACGGAGTGGCCTTGGGAAGGCTCAACATTGATTCCAGACTGCACAAAGCCTCGTGGCATCAGGTCAAACGTTGGCAAGGAAACCTCCTGCTAATTACCACCTCCAGTTGATAAATCAGTAATGAAAAGAAATGCTGGCAATACTCAG
The DNA here is from genome assembly GCF_036365525.1 of Heterodontus francisci. Lineage (NCBI taxonomy): Eukaryota > Metazoa > Chordata > Chondrichthyes > Heterodontiformes > Heterodontidae > Heterodontus > Heterodontus francisci. The sequence goes on along the minus strand of NC_090389.1, from coordinate 94,286,332 downwards.
CAGGTCTGGCAGCATCTGTGGAGAGAGAAGCAGAGTTAACGTTTCAGGTCAGTGACCCCTCATGAGAACCATAAATCAGTAATTCGCCGTATTGAACATTGCTTGGAAGAAGCACTGAGGGTAGCATAGTCACAGAATATACTCTGGGTGGCTGACTAGCACCCTATTGACCAAATTGGTCAAGTCCTGAAGGATATAGATGCCAGACTGGGCTTCTCTCTAGTGTTGAGAGAATGACGGTGGGTGGGGGGGGTGGTGGTGGTTGATGGGGGTGGAATTAAAAATCTCCTTAACCTTGTCCTCTGCAATCTACCTGTCACAGAAGCATCTGTCCATGACAGCATTGGTAGGCGTGACCACTGCCCAGTCCTTGTGGAGAAGAAGGCCATCCTCCATCATACTGTGTGGCACTGCCACCTGTTAAATAGACTCAATAGAAATGTGGGGGACAGAGCAGGGGATTGGGGCTCGGAAAGAGCTGGTATAGGCATGGTGGGCCAAAATGGCATTGTCCTGTGCAGTGGAAAGATGTTGGAAATAAATGCTTGCTTGTGCTTCAGACACTATTTTAACCTGGCGTTGTCTTGCAAGCGGAGCACTGAGACTGTCCCTTCCTTTTGCTGTTTCTGTGAATCAAAGCAACACTGCAACCTGTTGTAAATTAGTTCATTTAAAAATAACCAGTTTTATTTGTTAACCAGTTTTTCAAAAAAAATCTGTTTACTGACTTACCCATAACTAAATCGAGTTTTACTTTTTTCAATCTTGCATTTGGACGGGTCTTAATATTTTCCAGCTCACCATTAGAAAGGTTGAAGTCATCATGCTCCTCTGCCTCTCATTCCCTTCTTCTTCCTGGCTGTACTCTCTGAATCAGACTGTTCACATCTCCTGCTCAATCCTGAGCTGCGTTTCAGAGCCCATATGCTGTCCATCACAAAAAAAACACTTGCTTCCACCTCCAGAACATCACCTGCTGCATCATCCCACCAGTCGGTCACCCCAGCTTCAGAAATCCTTACACATTCCTTTATCCCCCTTCAGACTTCACCCCAACACACTTGTCACTGGCTTCCCATCTTCCATTCTCCAAGAATTGCAGTTTTGTCAAAACTCTACTGCCTGCATCCTGTGCCATGCTAAGTGCCCGCTCACCCATCACCCCTACCCTTACTGACTTGGATTGGGTTCTTATCCTTCCTGTTTAAAACCCTCATTCCCGTCTTCATGTCCCTCTATGGTCTTGCCCCACTCTATCTTTGCAGTCTTCCCCACCCCGATATTTCTCCCCAAACACACACTTTCTCTGGCTTCAGCCTCTTGTGCATTTCCATCCGTCTCCACACCCCCGCACTCGCCTTTCATTCCACCATTAGCAGATGATCTTTTAGCTATAAGGATCCTAGGGGTAATTTTAACCCCCTAAAAACGGTGGGGAGTGGGATGAGGGGCAGGCGACCAGTCAGCTCTCAGGAGGTGGGTCGATCATTAAAACCTTTTAAGGAGGCTTTGTGCTTCCATTTTGACAACGTTTTTGAACACATGTATACCAGATGTCCTGGGGCTCTGGAAACTCTGCAGGTAAAAGCAGGTGCGAAGGGCCAGATACATCAGGAGTGTTATCCCTGCACCCCAACTTAACCTATAAACCCCCATCCCTACTTCAACAATCTTCCCCTCAATGCTACGCACTGTGATCACCGACAGCCCCTCCCATCACTGATCTCCAATCACTCACCGACAGAGTGGTCATAAACAGAATGCATTGCAAACAAAATGTAAAGGTTGGGAATTTGGTGCAGAAGGGGAAGGAACTGATGCTTTCTGCCTCCAATACTTGGAGTGTTTTGTGTTACAGGTAAATATTTAATTTAATCTACTTTATAACTTAAACTAGATCAAGTAGTTAGCTAAAAATGAAAAACTATAAGCTAAGTTGATTAAATATATAGACTAATTAACTACATAAATAAAACAAGGTTATGCAGGGATGGAAGTGCAGGAGGTGCGCCGTAACTGCAGCATGTAGGAGTTTGTGGAGAGCATCGTAATCCCAGACAACCACATCTGCAGTATGCTTCGAAATCTTGAGGAACTAAGTTCAGAGATTTTAAGGCATCAGGAAGGGCAAGAGTTACCTTCAGAGAGTTTTCACACTTCTTAGCTTAGGAAATGGTACCGGTCTGGTTAGTGCTCAGAGACAGGAGGGTGTGACTGCGAGTCAGGCAGGTAAGGGAACCCCAGGTGCACTGCCAGAGCCTCAGCCTTTGCCTTTATCCAACAAGTACGAGATTCTTGCCTGTGTGGATGAGGGCAAAATCAGCAAGGTGGATGAGCAAACTGTCTATGGCACTGTGGTACATGAGGCCATTCAAGTGGGGGGATTGAAAAGGAATGTAGCCATGATGGGGGGCAGTATAGTCAGGGGATAGATACTGTTCTGTGGGGTTTGGGGGCAAGGGTTCAAGTGAGGGGAAAGTTATAAGTCCAAAGGGAAAAGTTAAGGCCACCAAGCAGTAGAGTGATTTAGGTAAAGATAAGCCATGTGTGACAGGGACAAAATGTTTAGCAATAATAGTGTATCAATGAATATGATCAAATCAAGGAAAAATAGTAAAGTTAAAATTAAAGATGCTTTATCTGAATGCACGAAGCATTCGTAACCAGATAGATAAATTAATGTCGGCAAAATAAATGGCATGCATGAGCGAGCAAATGATAAAAATGGTGAGCAGGAAACGTTGAATTTGTGAGGGAGTAACGGGTGAGGGGGAAAAAACGGAGCAAGTGGAAAACATAAGAGTAAGTGAAAGTGGGGGGGTGGGCGTGGGATAAAGTCAAGAGCTATCGGAAAATGTGGGGCCAGTGAGGGGGAAAACAGTTATGGGGCAAGATAGGGTGGATGAGGATAAAACCGAGTGCGGGGAAAAATTAGGAAAAAGCAAGAGCAGGGCGAAACGGGAAAGAAAACATGGGGCCAGATGGGGTGAGTGATTGGAAGACATTTGGGGAAGTGTTGCTTGTCTGCTCTGAGGACTGCTTGAGGGCACAGAGTGTGAAGAAGGGAGTTTGGTAAGTGAGTGAATTTTAAGGATTAATCTTTCTATTCTAGTTTTTGTTTTGTTTACATTTAGCAATGAACTGAAATTACTGTTTAAGTTAAGAGACAAGTTAGATTTCTTACAATTTTAAACAGGGGTATACAAGCTCTCTGAGAGTAGCTGTAGCTAATTAATTAGGTAGCTAGCTAGCTAGCTTAAACTGGTTTCTGAGCTCTAGCTGAGCTGTAGCAAAGCTGACACATCATTGTTTTCAGAGAGTATAAATTCAGTGGACACTGAATGCTGCTCGTCTGCATTGAGTGCTGCTGGAGGGCACAGTGCGAAGAAGGGAGTTTGGTAAGTGAGGGAGTTTGGTAAGTGAAGGGAACTATAAATTAAGAGAAAATAAATTTAATTAAAACACAATGAAGATGGCAGGACAGGTGATGTGTCGTGGCTACAGTATGTGGGAGCTCCTGGATGTGACAGAAATCCATGGTAACCACGTCTGTAGTAAGTGTCTACAGCTTGAGAAGCTTCGGCTCAAATCCATTGAGCTGGAGGCCGAGCCGCCGACACTGTGATGCATCAGCAACGCGGAAAGTTACCTCGATGCTTTGCTCCAGAAAGCAGTCACACCCCTTAGGATAGGGTCATCTGTTTTGTTCACGGACAGGAAGGTGTGACTGCGAGTCAGACGGGTAAGGGAATCGAGAAGGTGGGAGTGGAGGAGCCTCAGCCCTTGCAGTTGAGCAACAAATTCGAGCTTCTTGCAGCTTGTATGGGCAAGAGCAAGGGCTGTAGTGTGGATGAGCAGACTGGAATGGAGCAGAGGCAGTCGGAAACCGGGAGCACCATAAATACAGCCCGTGGATTGGAGCGCGGCCTTAACTACCTGGAGCGGAGCAGAGGCAGTTGGGAGCCGGGAGCACCATAAATGCAGCTCGGGTATCGTAGTGTGGCCTTTCCTATCTGGAGCGGAGCAGAGGCGGTCGGGGGCCATTTCAGCTGCTGGAGAAAGTGAGTGAAAAAAACAACTGTGACATCACAGGAAACTAGCAGGTTGATTGGCCAGTAAGTGCTTTGTGTAAGTGACAGTGTGAGCGTAGCTGGCTTAGGACACCAGAGTTAGGGTAGATCGATAAAAAGAACTAACACTTTAAAAAAAAAAAATCAAATATAAAATAAATAAAGAAAAGCTAAAATAATTCAAATAAATACTGAAGACACCTCTGTGTAATTAAGTATAACTTTAGTTGTAGGAGGTACTAGCATTTAATAAGCACAGTAAATTCTACTATACATAGGAATTATTCTGTTAAGTAAGAAAGTAATTAAATTAACTAATGGCATAAGTAACAATGGTAGGGCAGGTGTTATGCTGCAGCTTTGGTATGTGGGAGCTTTTGCATGTCAAGGCAATCCAGAACAAACACTTCTGAAGAAAGTGTAAGCAGCTAGAGGAATTCTGGATCAGGATTATTGATCTGGAAGCAGAACTGTAAACACTGTGCAACATAAGGGAGGGGGAGGAATACTGAAAGACGGTCACACCTCTTGGAACAGGGTCATCTGTTTTGGTCAGCAGTGAGGGACAGGAGGATGTGACTGTGAGGAAGGTAATGGGACCATGCAGACAGTAGTGCAGGAGCCTCAGACTTTACAACTGACAAAAATGTTCTAGGTGCTCTCAACCTGTGTAGACGAAAGCGAGGTCTGCAAGGTGGATGAGTTGGGGGAGCAAAAAGGAATCTAGTGGTAGTAGGGGATAGTATAGTGAGGGGGATTGACACAGTTCTGTGCAGCTGAGAGCGTGAATCCAGAAATCTGTGTTGCCGACCTGGTGCCAGGGTTCGGGACATCTGCTCAGGGCTGGACAGGAACATGGACTGGGAGGGGGAGGATCCAGTTGTCGTGGTCCATGTAGGTACCAACGACATAGGTAGGACGAGGAAAGAGGTTCTGCTTAGCCAGTGTGAGGAGCTAGGCATCAAATTGAAGAGCAGAACCTCAAGGGTAATAATCTCTGAATTATTACCTGAGCCGCATGCCAGTTGGCAGAGGGCACATAAGATTAGTGAAATGAATATGTAGCTCAAAGACTGGTGTGGGAGAAGTGGGTTTCAGTTCGTGGGGCACTGGCAGCAGTACTGGGGAAAGTGGGGGCTGTACCGTTGGGACGATCTGTACCTGAACCGTGCTGGGACCAGGGTTCCAGCAAACCGTATAACTAGGGAAGTAGAGAGGGCTTTAAACTAAACAAAGGGGTGAGTGATCAAGCTTGAGTAGATGTAGCAAATCAAGGGGTAGAGTCAAGGCAGGAGAGTCCTTGGGCCCAACTATTTACAATCTATATTAATGACTTGGATGCAGGGATAGAAGGTACTATAGCCAAATTTGCAGATGACACAAATAGTTGGGATAGTAAGTTGCAATAAAGAAATAAGAAATTTACAAATGGATATGGATAGGTTCGGTGAATGGGCCAAAGTTTGACAGATGGAGTTTCATGTGGATAAATGTGAGGTTATCCACTTTGGTCGGAAGAATAGAAAGGTAAATTATTATCTAAATGGAGAGAAACTTCAGAATGCTTCGGTGCAGAGGGATCTGGGTGTCCTTGTGCATGAATCGCAGAAAGCTAGTATGCAGGTACAGCAGGTAATAAGGAAGGCAAATGGAATTCTGGTATTTTTTCCTAAAGGAATAGAATAGGTAAGTGTTGCTGCAACTGTACAAGGCATTAGTGAGACTGCATCTGGAGCATTGTGTACAATTTTGGTCCCCTTACTTGAGGGATGTAGTTGCATTGGAGACAGTTCAGAGGAGGTTCACTAGATTGATTCCATGGATGAGGGGTTTGTCTTATGAAGAGAGATTGAGCAGTTTAGGCCTAAAGGGTTGGCCCACTCAAGGACAGAGAAGGGAATCTATGTGTGGAGCCAGAGGAAATGGACGAGGTACTAAATGAGTACTTTGCATCAGTATTCACCAAGGAGAAGGACTTGGTGGATGATGAGCCTAGGGAAGGGAGTGTAGATAGTCTCAGTCATCTCATTATCAAAAAGGAGGAGGTGTTGGGTGTCTTGCAAAGCATTAATGTAGATAAGTCCCCAGGGCCTGATGGGATCTACCCTAGAATACTGAGGGAGGCAAGGGACGAAATTGCTGGGGCCTTGACAGAAATCTTTGCATCCTCATTGGCTACAGGTGAGGTCCCAGAGGACTGGAGAATAGCCAATGTTGTTCCTTTGTTTAAGAAGGGTGGCAAGGATAATCCAGGAAATTATATGCCGGTGAGCCTCACGTCAGTGGTATGGAAATTATTAGAGAGGATTCTTCGGGACAGGATTTACTCCCATTTGGAAACAAATGGACTTATTCGCGAGAGGCAGCATGGTTTTGTGAAGGGGAGGTCGTGTCTCACTAAGTTGATTGAGTTTTTTGAGGAAGTGACAAAGATGATTGATGAAGGAAGGGCAGTGGATGTTATCTATATGGACTTCAGTAAAGTCTTTGACAAGGTCCCTCATGGCAGACTGGTACAAAAGGTGAAGTCACATGGGATCAGAGGGGAGCTGGCAAGATGGATACAGAACTGGCTCGGTCATAGAAGACAGAGGGTAGCAGTGGAAGGGTGCTTTTCTGAATGGAGGGATGTGACTAGTGGTGTTCCGCAGGGATCAGTGCTGGGACCTTTGCTCTTTGTAGTATATATAAATGAATTGGAGGAAAATGTAGCTGGTCTGATTAGTAAGTTTGCGGACGACACAAAGGTTGGTGGAGTTGCGGACAGTGATGAGGATTGTCAGAGGATACAGCAGGATATAGATCGGTTGGAGACTTGGGCGGAGAAATGGCAGATGGAGTTTAATACGGACAAATGTGAGATAATGCATTTTGGAAGGTCTAATGTAGGTGGGAAGTATACAGTAAATGGCAGGACCCTTAGGAGTATTGACAGGCAGAGAGATCTGGGCGTATAGGTCCACAGGTCACTGAAAGTGGCAACGCAGGTGGATAAGGTAGTCAAGAAGGCATACGGCATGCTTGCCTTCACCGGTCGGGGCATAGAGTATAAAAATTGGCAAGTCATGCTGCAGCTGTACAGAACTTTAGTTAGGCCACACTTAGAATTCTTTTCTTCTTTCTTCTTTTTCTTTCTTTTGGGCCTCCTTATCTCGAGAGACAATGGATACGCGCCTGGAGGTGGTCAGTGGTGTTTTAGTCGCTGTGAGGCAACTATGGAGTGACCTCTCCATGGCGCATGCCTGGGCAAATTTATGGAGGTTGAGAGTTGCCCAGTCGTCAAAACCCCCCTCTCGGCCTTTCTGGTGGGGTCCAAAGGAGTGCAGGACACGACGTTTGGCACCAGTATGGCTGCAGGAACTGCCGGAAACATGCCAAAGGTGACACATGACCGCCTACGGGGTTCCGCTCCGGATTTTCTGTTAGGGTTTACTCCCTTAGCCTTGGTCTCTCCCGAGACGCCCACAAGGCAGTGGGGTTGTTGGGGCCCCTACACAGGTGTAGGATGGTGCCGGTGGGAGGATGGGATGCAAGGGGGAGGGGTAGAGGGAGGGGGTGGGGGGGGGGGGGTGCAGGGGAAGGGGGTGCGGGGACACTTAGAATATTGCGTGCAATTCTGGTCGCCACACTACCAGAAGGATGTGGAGGCTTTGGAGAGGATACAGAAGAGGTTTACCAGGATGTTGCCTGGTCTGGAGGGCATTAGCTATGAGGAGAGGTTGGAAAAACTCGGATTGTTTTCACTGGAACGACGGAGGTGGAGGGGCGACATGATAGAGGTTTACAAAGTTATAAGCGGCATGGATAGAGTGGATAATCAGAAGCTTTTTCCCAGGGTGGAAGAGTCAGTTACTAGGGGACATAGGTTGAAGGTGAGAGGGGCAAAGTTTAGAGGGGATGTGCGAGGCAAATTCTTTACACAGAGGGTGGTGAGTGCCTGGAACTTGTTGCCGGGGGAGGTGATGGAAGCAGGTACGATAATGACGTTTAAGAGGCATCTTGACAAATACATAAATAGGATGGGAATAGAGGGATACGGACCCCGGAAGTGCAGAAGGTTTTAGTTTAGGCAGGCATCAAGATCGGCGCAGGCTTGGAGGGCCGAATAGCCTGTTCCTGTGCTGTACTGTTCTTTGTTCTTTGTACTCTCTAGAGTTTAGAAGAATGAGAGGAGATCTAATTGAGGTATATAAGATGATTAAGGGGATTGACAAAGTAGACGGAGAAAGAATGTTTCCTCTTGTGGGGCAATCTGGAGCGAGAGGTCATAGTTTTAGGATAAGGGGTAGCAGATTTAAAACAGAGATGAGGCGAAATTACTTCTCTCAAAGGTCGTGAGTCTGTGGAATTCACTACCCCAGAGTACGGTGGATGCTGGGACATTGAATAAATTTAAGGAGGAGATAGAGATTTTTTAAATGAGAAATGGATTGAAGGGTTATGGAGAACGGGCAGGAAAGTTGAGTTGAGGCTGAGATGAGATCAGCCATGATCGTATTGAATGGCAGAGCAGGCTCGAGGGGCTGAATTGCCTACTCCTGCTCCTAGTTCTTATGACCTTATAGTAATATGGGAAATGAATATCAGCGAATGGCAGGAAGGGACAGAGAGAAAAAACCTAAGAACACGCCAACAGTCCAGACTGGATGTTACAAAGATAACAAGAAGTTAAAACTAAGGGCTCTGTATCTGAATGCATGGAAAATTCATAACAAAGGAGACGAACTGATAGCGCACATTGAAGTAAATAAATATGATCTGATAGCCGTTAGGGAGAGGTGGCTGCAGAATGACCAGGATTGGGTCCTGAATATTGAGGCGTATGTCATGTTCCATAAGAATAGGAAGCTAGGTAAAGGGGAAGGAGTAGCACTGTTAATCAAGGATGGTATTGGTGCAATAGTTAGAGATGACCTTGGTTCAGGAGATCAGAATGTAGGATCGGTTTGGATGGAGATGAAGAAAAGCAGGGAAAAGAAGTCACTTGTGGGATGAAAACAAGAAATGCTGGAAATACTCAGCAGGTCTGGCAGCATCTGTGGAGAGAGAAGCAGAGTTAACGTTTCAGGTCAGTGACCCTTCTTCAGAACTCGCAAATATTAGAAATGTCAAAGGTTATAAGCAAGTAAAGTGGGGGTGGGGCAAGAGATAACAAAGGAGAAGGTGTAAATAGGACAAGGTCACAGAATAGCTGACCAGAAGGTCATGGAGCAAAGGCAAACAATATGTTAATGGTGTGTTGAAAGACAAAGCATTAGTACAGATAGGGTGTTAATGGACTGAAAGTTGAACAATTACAAGTACAAACATGGAAAAAAAAGTGGGTAAGCAAACTGAACAAACTAAGATGAAAAAAAATAAAATAAACACAAAAAAAAAATGTTTTAAGGAAAAAGAAAAAAATAACTAAAAATAAAAGTAAAATGGGGGGCTCGTCATGCTCTGAAATTATTGAACTTGTCACTTGTGTCACTTGTTACTTGTGGGAGTGGTCTACATGCCCCTGAACAGTAATCACAATGTAGGACGAAGTATATAAGAAGAAATATTGGGTGCTTGTGATAAAGGGACGGCAATAATTATGGGTGATTTTAATCTACATATAAACTGGAAAAATCAGATTGGCAATAGTAGCCTGGATGAGGAGTTCATAGAATGTTTTTGAGGTTGTTTCTTAGAGTAGCACGTTCTGGAACCAACCTGACAGCAGGCTATATTAGACTTGGTATTGTGTAATGTGACAGGATTAATTAATGACCTCAGAGTAAAGGCACCTCAAGGTAGCAGTGACCGCGATATGATTGAATTTTACATCCAGTTTGAAAGAGAGAAGAGTGGGTCTAAGACCAGTATTTTAAACTTAAGTAAGGGCAACTATGTGGCCATGAAAGCTAAGCTAGCTGAAGTGAACTGGGTTACTAGGCTTGGAGATAGATCAGTAGAGAAGCAGTGGCAGACATTTAAGGGGATATTTCAGAATATTCAGAATAAGTATATTCCTACTCTAAAGAAAAATTGAGGGGAGGACTCACCATCAGTGCTTAACGAAAGAAGTTAAGGAAAGCATCAAACTTGGGGATAGGCATATAATTGCGCAAAGATGAGTGTCAGGTCAGATGATTGGTCAGAATATAAAGAACGGCAGAGAAGGACTAAAAAGTTAATCAGGAGACAGAAATTAGATTGTGAGGAACCGAGCGAGAAATGTAAAAACGATAGCAAGAGTTTCTACAGGTATTTAAAAAGGAAAAGAGTTAGTGAAGTGTGTGTTGGTCCTCTGGAGAGTGAGAATGGGGAGCTAATAGTAGAAAATAAGGAAATGGCAGATGCATTGAACAAATATTTTGCTTCTGTCTTCACTATAGAGGATACAAAAAGCATTCCGACAATAGCTGTAAATTAGGAGGTGGAAGGAAGAGAGGAACTTGGTGAAATTACAATCACCAGGGAAGCGGTGAGCAAACTGTTGGAGCTGCAGGCTGACAAGTCCCCGGGTCCTGGTGGGCTTCATCCTAGGGTCTTAAAAGAGGTGGCTAATGAAGTAGTAGATGCATTGGTGTTAATTTTTCAAAATTCGCTAGATTCTGGAAAGGTTCCATCAGACTGGAAAGTAGCAAATATAGCCCCTCTATTCAAGAAGGTTGGGGGGTGGTGGGGGAAGGCAGAAAACAGGTAACTACAGAGGAAGAGTTCAGGGTCGGCATGTTCCTCTTAGATGGAAGGGCAAGGCTGGCAAGTTTAGGGAACCTTGGTTGAAAAGGGATATTGAGGGAATGGTCAGGACAAAGAAGGAGGCATATGTCAGGTATAGGCAGCTGGGATCCAGCGAGTCACTCGAGAAGTATAGGGAATGTAGGAGTACACTTAAGAAGGAAATTAGGAGGGCAAAAAGGGGCCATGAGATTTCCCTGGCAGATAAGATAAAGGAGAATCCTAAAAGATTCTATAAGTATATTAAGAGTAAAAGGGTAGCTAGGGAGAGAGTAGGTCCCCTTAAGGATCAGTGTGGCAATCTATGTGTGGAGCCACAGGAAATGGGCGAGGTCTTAAATGAATATTTCTTGTCTGTATTTACCGTGGAGAAGGTCATGGAAGCTAGTGAGTTCAAGGGAGGGAACAGTGATATCCTGGAGCATATCAACATTACAAAGGAGGTGGTGTTGGAGGTTTTGAAGCGCATTAAGGTGGATAAATCCCCAGGGCCTGACCAGGTGTATCCTGGGATGTTATGGGAAGCAAGGAAGGAGATTGCTGGGGCCCTGGCAGAGTTTTTTGTATCATCATTAGCCATGGGTGAGGTACTGGAAGACTGGAGGATAGCTAATGTTGTGCCTTTATTTAAGAAGGGCAGCAGGGATAAGCCAGGGAACTACAGGCCGGTGAGCCTTACATCAGTGGTGGGAAAGTTATTGGAAGGGATTCTGAGAGACAGGATTTATGTGCATTTGGAAAGGCAAGGTCTGATTAGGGATAGTCAGCATGGCTTTGTGCATGGGAAATCATGTCTCACGAATTTGATTGAGTTTTTTGAGTAGGTGACCAAGAGGATTGACGAGGGCAGGTCAATGGATGTTGTCTGCATGGACTTTCGCAAGGCCTTTGACAAGGTCCTGCATGGTAGGCTGGTCCAGAAGGTTCGAACACATGGGATCCAGGGTGAGCTAGCAAATTGGATACAAAATTGGCATGGTGACAGGAGGCCGAAGGTGGTAGTGGAGGGTTGTTTCTCAGATTGGAGGCCGGTGACCAGTGGTGTGCCGCAGGGATCAGTGCTGGGCCCTCTGTTGTTTGTCATATATATTAATGACTTGGATGTGAATGTTGGAGGCATGATTAGTAAGTTTGCATTTGACACCAAAATTGGTGGTATAGTGGACAGTGAAGAAGGTTGTCTAAGGTTCCAACAGGATGTAGATCAACTGGGAAAGTGGGCAAGGGATTGGCAAATGGAATTTAATGCAGACAAGTGTGAAGTGATGCATTTTGGGAAGTTAAACCAGGGCAGGACATATACAATGAATGGCAGGGCCCTGGGGAGTGTTGTTGAGCAGAGAGACCTTGGGGTGCAAGTACATAGTTCCCTGAAAGTGACAACACAGGTAGACAGGGTGGTGGTGAAGGCGTATGGCATGCTTGCCTTCATCGGCCGAGGCATTGAGTACCAGAATTGGGACGTCATGTTATAGTTGTACCTAATGTTGGTTAGGCTGCACTTGGAGAACTGTGTGCAGTTCTGGTCGCTAGAGAGGATGCAGAAAAGATTCACAAGGATGTTGCCTGGTTTGGTGGGCTTGAGTTACATCAGTGGTGGGAAAGTTATTGGAAGGAATTCTGTGAGACAGGATTTATGTCTACATGGGCTTTCGCAATTGGATAGACTGGGTCTGTTTTCCCTGGAGTGAAGGAGGCTGAGAGGGAACATGATAGAGGTATATAAAATTATGAGAGGCATAGATAGGGTAGATAGCCAGAGTCTGTTTCCCGTGATAGGGGTGACTAAAACTAGAGGGCATAGATTTAAGGTGAGAGGGAGGAGGTTTAAAGAGGATCAAAGGGGTAAATTTTTCACACAAAGAATAGTGGGTATCTGGAATGAGCTGCCTGAGGAGGTGGTGAAGGCAGGAACAGTAGCAACATTTAAGAGGCATCTGGACAGGTACTTGAATGAGCAAGGCATAGCGGGATATGGAATTAATGCAGGCAGGTGGGATTAGTATAGATAGGCATTATGGTCGACATGGATGCAGTGGGCCGAAGGGCCTGTTTCTATGCTGTACGACTCTATGACACAGGCCAGTTAGCTTGACGTCTGTTGTGGGGAAGGTGTTAGAATCGATCATTAAGGAGGCTATAGCTGGGCACTTAGAAAAACTCAAGGTAATCGGGAATAGTCAGCCTGGTTTTGTGAAAGGGAAATCACATTTAGCCAATTTATTGGAGTTCTTTGAAGGAGTACCATGCGCTGTGAATGAAGGGGGAGCCCGTTGACGTACTGTACTTAGATTTCCAGAAGGCATTTGACAAGGTAGAATCATACAACGATTACAACACAGAAGGAGGCAATTCGGCCCGTTGTATCTGTGCCGGCTCTCTGCAAGGGCAACTCACCTAGTCCCACAGCCCCGCCTTCCCCCCGTAGCCCTGCAAATTTGTTCTCTTCAGATACGGCATTACCATCGCTCAATCACACAAGATTAACATCCTGGGGGGTTACCATTGACCAAAAATGGATCTGGACCAGCTACATAAATACTGTGGCTACAAGAGCAGGTCAGAGGCTGGGAATTCTGCGGCGAGTAACTCTGCATACGTGCATGCAATTAGGAGCAGGAGTAGGCCACTCGGCCTTTCAAGCCTGCTCCGCCATTGAATAAGTTCATGGCTGAACTGATTACTCCACATTTCCACCTACCACCGATAACCTTTCAGCCCCTTGCTTATCAAGAATCTATCTACCTTTGCCTTAAAAATATTCAAAGACTCTGCTTCCACCGCCTTTTGAGGAAGAGAATTCCAAAGACTCACGACCCTCAGAGAAAACATTTCTCCTCATCTCTGTCTTAAATGGGCGACCCCTTATTTTTAAACAGCGACCACTAGTTCTAGATTCTTCCACAAGGTGAAACATCCTTTCCACATCCACCCTGCCCAGACCCCTCAGGATCTTATATTTCAATCAAGTCGCCTCTTTTCTAAATTCCAGCGGATACAAGCCTAGCCTGTCCAATCTTTCCTCGTAAGACAGCCCTCCCATTCTAGGCATCAGTCTAGTAAACCTTCTCTGTATTGCCTCCAACGCATTTACATCCTTCCTTAATTAAGGAGACCAGTACTGCAGATGTAGTCTCACCAATGCCATATATAGAGTCATAGAGAGATACAGCACTGAAACAGGCCCTTCGGCCCACCGAGTCTGTGCCAACCAACAACCACCCATTTATACTAATCCTACATTAATCCCATATTCCCTACCACATCCCCACCATTCTCCTACCACCTACCTACACTAGGGGCAATTTACAATGGCCAATTTACCTATCAACCTGCAAGTCTTTGGCTGTGGGAGGAAACCGGAGCACCCGACGGAAACCCATGCGGTCACAGGGAGAACTTGCAAACTCCACACAGGTAGCACCCAGAACCGAACCCGGGTTGCTGGAGCTGTGAGGCTGCAGTGCTAACAACTGCGCCACTGTGCCGCCCTGAAGCAAAACTCCCTACTTTTGTATTCAATTTCCCTCACGATAAACGATAACATTCTATTCGCTTTCCTAATTACTTGCTGTACCTGCATACTAACCTTTTACGATTCTTGCTCTAGGACAACCAGATCCCTCTGCATCTCAGAGCTCTGCAATCTCTCACCATTTAGATGATGATGCTTTTTTTTATTCTTCCTGCCAAAGTGGACAATTTCACACTTTCCCCCATTATACTGCATTTGTCAGGTCTTTGCCCACTCACTTTAGGGCAGCACAGTGGCGCAGTGGTTAGCACCGCAGCCTCACAGCTCCAGGGACCCGGGTTCAATTCTGGGTACTGCCTGTGCGGAGTTTGCAAGTTCTCCCTGTGACCGCGTGGGTTTTCGCCGGGTGCTCCAGTTTCCTCCCACCGCCAAAGACTTGCAGGTGATAGGTAAATTGGCCATTATAAATTGCCCCTAGTGTAGGTAGGTGGTAGGGACAAAGGTTGCTGGAGTTGTGGATAGTGTGGAGGGCTGTTGTAGGTTGCAGCGGGACGTTGACATTGACGGGATGCAGAGCTGGGCTGAGAAGTGGCAGATGGAGTTCAACCTGGAAAAGTGTGAAGTGATTCATTTTGGAAGGTCGAATTTGAATGCAGAATACAGGCTTAAAGACAGGATTCTTGGCAGTGTGGAGGAACAGAGGGATCTTGGGGTCCATGTCCATAGATCCCTCAAAGTTGTCACCCAAGTTGATAGGGTTGTTAAGAAGGCGTATGGTATGTTGGCTTTCATTAACAGGGGGATTGAGTTTAAGAGCCGCGAGGTTATGCTGCAGCTCTATAAGGCCCTGGTTCGACCACACTTGGAATATTGTGTTCAGTTCTGGTCGCCTCATTACAGGAAGGATGTGGAAGCTTTAGAGAGGGTGCAGTGGAGATTTACCAGGATGCTGCCTGGACTGGAGGGCATGTCTTATGAAGAAAGATTGAGGAAGCTAGGGCTTTTCTCATTGGAGCGAAGAAGGATGAGAGGTGACTTGATAGAGGTGTACAAGATGATGAGAGGCATAGATAGAGTGGATAGCCAGAGACTTTTTCCCAGGGCGGAAAGGGCTATCACCAGGGGGCATAATTTTAAGGTGATTGGAGGAAGGTTTGGGGGAGATGTCAGAGGTAGGTTCTTTACACAGAGAGTGGTGGGTGCGTGGAATGCACTGCCAGCGGTGGTAGTAGAAGCAGATACATTAGGGACATTTAAGCGACTCTTGGATAGGTACATGGATGATAGTAGAATGAAGGGTATGTAGGTAGTTTGATCTTAGAGTAGGTTAAAGGGTCGGCACAACATCGTGGGCCGAAGGGCCTGTACTGTGCTGTACTGTTCTATATTCTATGGGATTACTGGAGGGTTAGTATAAATGGGTGGTTCTTGGTCGGCACAGACTCAGTGGGCCGAAGGGCCTGTTTCAGTGCTGTATCTCTGAAATAAAAAAATTAAAATTAACCTATCTATATCCCTTTTGTAGCCCCCTTATGCCCTCTTCACAAGTTCCTTCCCTACCTATCTTTATGTCATCAGCAAATTTAGCAACCATACCTTTAGTCCCTTCATCTAAGTCATTTATACAAATTGTAAAAAGTTGAGGCCCCAGCACAGATCCCTGTGTCACACCACTTGTTGCATCTTGCCAACCAGAAAATGACCCATTTATGCCTACTCTCTGTTTCCTGTTAGCTAGCCAATCTTCTATCAATGCCAATATGTTGCCCCTTACAGCATGAGCTTTTATTTTCAGCAATAACCTTTGATGTGGCACCTTCTCAAATGCTTTCTGGAAATCTAAGTGTAATGCATTATATTTCGAGCTAGCTTTCTCTCGTACTATAATTTTACCTTCCTTATCAATCTTTTAGTCATTCTTTGCTGTTTTTTATATTCTGTCCAATCTTCTGACCTGCCTGCCATCTTTGCGCAATTATATGCTTTTTCTTTAAGTTTGATATTATCTTTAACTGTTTTAATTAACCACAGGTGGTGGGTCCCACCCTTGGAATTTTTCTTTCTCATTGAAATGTATCTATCTGTGTATTCTGAAATATCCCCTTAAATGTCTGCCACTGCATCTCTATTGACCTATCCCTTAACCTAATTTGGCAGTTCACTTTAGCTAGCTCTGCTTTCATGCCCTCATAATTGCCCTTATTTAAGTTTAAAGTACTAGTCTTGGACCCACTCTTCTCTCCCTCAAACAGAATGTAAAATTCAATCATATTATGATTGCTGCTACCTAGGGGCACCTTAACTATGAGGTCATTAATTAATCCTATCTTGTTGCACAATACCAGGTCTAGTATAGCCTGCTCTCTGGTTGGCTCCAGAACATATTGTTGCAAGAAATTATCTCAGAAACCTTCTATGTGCTGCTCATCTACCTCTGTTCATCTGATTTTTCCAATCTATATGTAGATTAAAATCCCCCATAATTATCACTGTACCTTTCTGACAAGCTGCCATTATTTCTTCCTTTATACCCTGTCCTACAGTGTGGTTAGTGTTAGGTGGCCTGTACCCCACTCCGACAAGTGACTTCTTGCCTTTATGATTTCTCATCTCTATCCAAACTGCTTCTACATCCTGGTTTCCTGAACTTAGGTCATCCTTCCCTATTGCGTTAATACCATCATTCATTTACAGAGCTACCCCTCCACCTTTTCCTCGCTTCCTGTCCTCCTAAATGCCATGTACCCTTCAATATTCAGGTCCCAATCTGTCATCCTGCAGCCATATCTCTGTAATGGCTATCAGATCGTACTTATTTATTTCTATTTTTGCTCACAGTTTATCTGTTTTGTTTCGAATGCTATGTGCATTCGGTTACAGAGCCTTTAGTTTTATCCTTTTTTATTATTTTTGTAACCTCTAGCCTTGTCTGTTGATTTACTCTTAGATTTGTATGCTCTGTCCCTTCCTGAATCTGTTTATCATTTTGCATATTAATATCTTTCTCTCTTGCCTTGTCTCTGCTCCTTGATTTACCATATCTTCCCAAATTTGATCCCTTACCCCCACTATTCAATTTAAAACCCTCTCTACTTCCATAGCTATGTGGCTCGCTAGAACA
Source organism: Heterodontus francisci (assembly GCF_036365525.1). NCBI lineage: Eukaryota > Metazoa > Chordata > Chondrichthyes > Heterodontiformes > Heterodontidae > Heterodontus > Heterodontus francisci. The sequence continues at coordinate 94,268,955 of NC_090389.1, read as the reverse complement.
CCGGCCCCAGTACGGTTCAGGTGTAGACCGTCCCAATGATGCAGCCACCACTTTCCCAGTACTGGTGCCAGTGCCCCATGAACCAGAATCCACTTCTACCATACCAGTCTTTCAGCCACGTATTGATTTCTCTAATCTTATTTGCCCTATGCCAATTTGCACATGGCTCAGATAATAATCCAGGGATTATTACCTTTGAGGTTCTGCTTAATTTTGTGCCTAGTTCCTCATACTGACTATGGAGAACCTCTTTCCTTGTGCTGCCTATGTCGTTGGTACCTACATGGATCACGACGACTGGATTCTCCCCCTCCCACTGTAAGTTCTTCTCCAGCCCTGAGCAGATGTCCCAAACCCTGTCACTGGGCAGGCAACACAGCCGTCTGGACTCTTGCTCTTTGCTGCAGAGAGCAGCATCAGTCCCCCTAACTATACTGTCCCCTACTACCACTACATTCCTTTTTTCTCCCTCCACTTGAATAGCTTCCTGTACCATGGTCAGGTTGTTTATCCACCCTGCAGCCTCCACTCTCATCCAAACAAGCTGAAAGAACCTCAAACCTGTTGGACAACTGCAAAGGCTCCTGCACTCCTGCCCTCTGGGTCCCCTTACCTGCCTCAGCTGTAGCCACACTCTCCTGTTCCTGTCCCTGACCACTGACCAAATCAGAAGACACTATCCGAAGAGGTGTGATCGCGTCCTGGTACAAAGCGTCCAGGTAACTTTCCAGCTTCCTGATGTGTCGCAGTGTCTGCAGCTCGGACTCCAGTTCAATGACTCTGAGCCGATGCTCTTCGAGCCACAAACACTTACTGTAGATGTGTTTGCCCTGGATCTCACTGGCATCCAGGAGTTCCCACATGCTGCAGCCATGGCACATCACCTGTCTTGCCATCCTTAATGTGTTCTAATTAACTACTTAATTATTTTAATCCATTATTTATTTTATTTTCCGTTTTTATATATTTTATTAAGCTTACCACTAGTTACTTTACTATTATAAATGTTAGGATTAGAATGGACTTTAATCACTTACCAGATACTCACCAAACAGGTAGCTTCTTCCCAAACCAATTACCCAGCTGCTTGCCTGTGATGTCACAGCTTACCAGGTACTCGCCAAACAACTCCTTCCACTGCATCGAAGTAAGAACCAATTATTGGATGGTTAAAGTACAAAAAAATGGAAACACGGAGCCCCTCTGCCCCTTTCACGAAACTCATTACTCAGCAAACTCAAATCTCCACACTCAGCTTTTAATCTGCACTCTGAGAGTCTAATAGACGTTACCAATGATAATAAAGCTTTGCCAATACTAATAAACTTTACTACTATTAGTAAACCTTACAAACACTGATAAGCTATATTAAGTATTATTAGGGTTTATGTATTAAGTTAAGGAGAGGCAGCACTGAGGGAGCGCCGCACTGTCGGAGAGGCAGCACTGAGGGAGCGCCAGGGTGGCACAGTGGCGCAGTGGTTAGCACTGCAGCCTCACAGCTCCAGCGACCTAGGTTCGGTTCTGGGTACTGCCTGTCCGGAGTTTGCAAGTTCTCCCTGTGACCGCGTGGGTTTCCGCCGGGTGCTCTGGTTTCCTCCAACAGCCAAAGACTTGCAGGTTGATAGGTAAATTGGCCATTGTAAATTGCCCCTAGTTTAGGTAGGTGGTAGGAGAATGGTGGGGATGTGGTAGGGAATATGGGATTAATGTAGGATTAGTATAAATGGGTGGTTGTTGGTCGGCACAGACTCGGTGGGCCGAAGGGCCCGTTTCAGTGCTGTATCTCTCTATGACTCTAATTTGAACTAATACACTCACTACTGGTCTCTCTCTCACTCTCTTTAGAAATTATAAAATTCGCTTTTGTTTTTAGTTCATATACTAATAAATCAATAAAGTGTTATGCTACGTTTGATTTTAAATTAAATTAAAAGTTTACCTGTATACTCACCCCGGCAGCTCTCTGTTACCCTGCTGTCACTGTTGATTGTGACATCACTCTGATGTCACTTTTTGATTTTTCCCGTGCTCCTCTCGCTCTGTCTCCGGTCTCCGACTCTGGGCTTTTGGCGCACTTTTTAAACCTCCACTCCCGCTGTGCTCCTTTCTCTTGCTCTCTTTGTCTCCAGTCTCCGACTCTGGGCTTTTGGTACGCTTTTTAAACCTCTGTTCCCGCCGTGCTCCTCTCTCTCGCTCTGTCTCTGGATTCCCCAAAGCCTGTCCAACATCTACAAGACGCAAGTCAGGAGTGTGACGGAATACTCTCCACATGCCTGGATGAATGCAGCTCCAACAACACGCACGAAGCTCGACGCCATCCTGGACAAAGCACCCCATACACCGCCTTAAACATTCAATCCTTCCATCACTGACGCACTGTGGCAGCAGTGTGTGCCATATACAAGATGCACTGCAGCACCTTCCATACCCCCGCGACCTCTTCCACCTGAAAGGACAAGGGCAGCAGAGGTGTGGAACAGCCACCTGCAAGTTCCCCTCCAAGCCACACACTATCCTGACTTGGAAATGGAATCTAAGAATCACAGAAAGTTTAAGGCACAGAAGGAGACCACTTGGCGCATCGTGAGTGCCATCTGAAAAATGATCCACCTATTCTAATCCCACCTTCCAGCATTTGGTCCATAGCCCTGCAGATTATGGCACCTGAGGTGCATATCCAGACTCCTTTTGAATGAGTTGAGGGTTTCTGTATCAACTGCCCTTTCAGGCAGTGAGTTCCAGACCCCCACCACCCTCTGGGTGAAAAAATATTTCCTCAACTCCCATCTAGTTTTCTACCAATCACTTTAAATCTATGCCCCCTCGCCACTGACCTCTCTGCTAAGGTGACTAGGCCCTTCACATCCACTCGATGCAGGCCCCTCAAAATTTTGTATATTTCAATCAGATTTCCCCCTCAGCCTTCTTTGTGCCAAGGAGTACAACTCCAGCCTGTCCAATCTTTCCTCGTAGCTGCATTTTTCCAGTCCTGGAGACATCAGATTAAATTGAGTATGAGAGAGAAAGCAAGCTAAAAATATAAAGACAGATAGTTTCTATAGATATTTTAAAAAGAAAAGAGTTAAAGTGAGCATTGGTCCCATAGAAAGTGAGTCTGGGGAATTAATAATGGATAATGAGATGGCAGATGAATTGAACAGATATTTTGCATCGGTCTTTACCATAGAGGGCACAAGTAACATCCAGAAATAGCTGTAAGTCAGGAAATGGAAGGGAGCCAGAAACTCAAGAAAATTACAATCACAGGGGAAGTGGTACTGAACAAATTGTTGGAGTTGCAGACTGACAATTACCCGGGTCCGGATAGACTTCATCCTACGTGTTAAAAGTGGCCAGTGTGATAATTGATGCGTTTGTTTTAATTTTCCAAAATTCCCCAGATTCGGGGAGGGTTCCATTAGATTGGAAAATAGTCAATGTAACTCCTTTATTCAAAAAGGGAGGGAGATAGAAAGCAAGAAATTACAGGCCAGTTAGCTTAATATCTGTCTTAGGGAAAATGTAAGAAGCTATTATTACAGATGTTCTAGCAGGGCATTTAGAAAAATTCAAGGTAATCACGCAGAGTCAACATGGTTTTGTGAAAGGGAAATCATGTTTAACCAATTTATTGGAGTTCTTTGAGGGAGCTACATGTGCTGTGGATAAAGGGGAACTGGTGGATGTATTGTACTTAGATTTCCAGCCGGCATTTGATAACGTGCTACATCAAAGGTTATTTCTGAAAATAAAAGCTCACGGTGTAGGGGGTAACATATTGGCATGGATAGAAGATTGGCTAGCTAACAAAAAACAGAGTAGATGTAAGTGGGTCATTTTCTGGTTGGCAAGATATAACGAATGGTGTGCCACAGGGATCTGTGCTGGGGCCTCAGCTTTTTACAATTTATATAAATGACTCAGATGAAGGGACCGAAATTTGCTGATGACACAAAAGTAGGTAGGAAAGGAACTTGTGAAGAGGACATAAGGGGGCTACAAAGGGATATAGATAGGTTAAGTGAGTGGGCAAAGACCTGGCAAATCGAGTATAATGTGGGAAATTGTCCACTTTGGCAGAAAGAATGAAAAGGAAGCATATTATCTAAATGGTGAGAGATTGCAGAGCTCTGAGATGCAGAGGGATCTGGGTGTCCTGGTGCATGAATCGCAAAAGGTCAGTATGCAGCTACAGCACATAATTAGGAAAGCTAATAGAATATTATTGTTTATTGCAAGGGGAACTGAATACAAAAGTAGGGAGGTTAGGCTTCAGCAAATACAGGACATTGGTGAGACCATATCTGGAATACTGTGTACATTACTGGTCTACTTATTTAAGGAAAGATGTAAATGCATTGGAGGCAATACAAAAGGTTTACTAGACTAATACCTAGAATGGGCAGGCTGTCTTATGAGGAAAGATTGGTTAGGCTAGGCTTGTATCTACTGGAAGTTAGAAGAGTAAGAGGCAACTTGATTGAAACATATAAGATCCTGAGGGTTCTTAACACGATGGATGTGGAAAGGATGTTTTCCTTTGTGGGAGAATCTAGAACTAGGGGTCACTATTTAAAAATATGGGGTCGCCCATTTAAGTCAGATGAGGAGAAATTTTTTCTGTGTGTCGTGAGTCTTTGGAATTCTCTTCCTCAAAAGGCGGTGGAAGCAGAGTCTTTGAATATTTTAAAGGCAGAGGTAGATAGATTCTTGATAAGCAAGGGGGTGAAAGGTTATTGGTGGTAGGTGGAGTAATCAGTTCAGCCATGAACTTATTGAATGGCGGGGCAGGCTCGAAGGGCCAAGTGGCCTACTCCTGCTCCACGGTCGTAGGTTCGTATCCTGGTAAATCTCCTCTGTACCCGCTTCAGTGCAATTACCTCTTTTCTGTAATGAGGTGACCAGAACTGCACACAGTGCTCAAGTTGTGGCCTAACCAATGAGTTATACAGGTCCAGCATAACCTCCTTGCTATTATATTCTATACCTCAGCTAATAAAGGAAAGGATCAGGTAGACAGGTCAGGTGTTTTAATGCATCGGTGCAAACTCGATGGGCTGAAGGGCCTCTTCTGCACTGTATTATTCTGTGATTCCATATATGCCTTCTTAAACACCTTATCGACCTGTCCTGCTACCTTCAGGGATCTGTGGACATTCACCCCAAGGTCCCTCACTTTCTCTACACTTCTCGATATTCTCCCATTAATCGTGTATTCCTTTGCCTTGTTTGGCCTCCCCAAATGCATCACCTCACACTTATCCAAGTTGAATTCCATTTGCCACTTTTCTGCCCATCTGACCAGACCATCAATATCTTCCTGCGGCCTACAGCTATCCTCCTTGCTATCTGCCACACAGCCAATCTTTGTGGCGTCTGCAAACTTCTTGATCATGCCCCCTACATTTACATCCAAATCGTTAATATATACCACAAAAAGCAGGGGACCCAGTACTGTGCCCTGCAGAACGCCACTGGAAGCAGCCCTCCAGTCGCTAAAACACCCGTCAACATGACCCTTTGTTTCCTGCCATTGAGCCAATTTTGTATCCACCTTGCTGCATTTCCCTGGATCCCTTGCGATTTTACTTTTTTAACCAGTCTGCCATGTGGGACCTTGTCAAAAGCTTTGCTAAAATCCATGCAGACCACATCAACTGCACTACCCTCATCTATCCTCCTTGTTACGTCTTCAAAAAATGTAATCAAGTTGATCAAACAAGAAATGCTGGAATCACTCAGCAGGTCTGGCAGCATCTGTGGAAAGACAAGCAGAGTTAACGTTTCGGGTCAGTGACCCTTCTGAGTTCCGAAGAAGGGTCACTGACCCGAAACGTTAACTCTGCTTGTCTTTCCACAGATGCTGCCAGACCTGCTGAGTGATTCCAGCATTTCTTGTTTTTGTTTCAGATTTCCAGCATCCGCAGTATTTTGCTTTTATTTTAGTGATCAAACAAGATCTTCCCTTAACAAATCCATGCTGACGATCCTTGATTAACCCGCCACCTTTTTAAACAAAGGTACAATGTTTGCAGTTCTCCAATCCTCCGACACCACACCTGTATCCAGTGAGGGCTGGAAAATGATGGTCAGACCTTCTGCTATTTCCTCTCTTGCTTCTTTTAAAAGCCTAGGGTACATTTCATCTGACCCTGGTGATTAACTTTCAAGAGTGCTAATCCCATTAATACTTTCTCTCTCCCTATGTTTGTCACATCCAATACTTTACACTCCTCCTCCTTAACTACAATATCTGCATTGTCTCCCTCTTCTGTGAGGACAGATGCCAAGTATTCATGAAGAACCATACCAACATCTTCCGCCCCTACACATAGGTTACCTTTTTGATCCTTTTTGGGCCCTACTGTCTCCTTAGTTATCTTAACACTTAATGCATTGATAAAACATCTTTGGGTTCCCCTTGATTTTGCTTGTCAATATTCTTTCATGCTCTCTGTTGCTTTCCTAATTTCCTTTTTGATTGCACCTCTCGGCTTTCTGTAGTGTTGAGTTCTTGGTGTCAGACATAAGCTTTCCTTTTCTGCCTTATCTTACCCTGTAAACTCCTTGACATCTATGGGGCTCTAGATTTGGTCGTCTCACCCTTTTTCTTTGTGGGAACATGTTTACTCTGAACCCCTTGAATCTCCCGCATAAAAGGTAGGAGCTGATGGTGTAGGGGGTAACATGTTAGCATGGATGGAAGGTGTGCTGGCTGGCAGAAAACAGAGCTCATGCATAGGTGGGTCCTTTTCTGATTGGCAGGGTGTGACGAGTGGAGTCCCGCAGGGGTCTATGCTGGGGCCTCAACTTTTTACAATTTATATCAGTGACTTAGATGAGGGGAGCGATGGAATGGTAGCTAACAGATGACAAAAAGATAGGTAGGAAAGTATCATGTGAAAAGGACATATGGAGCTTGCAGACCAATATAGTTTGAGTGAGTGGGCAAAAATCTGGCAGATGGAGTAGAATGTGGGAAAATGTGAAATTGTTCACTTTGACAGGAAGAATGAAAAAAGAGTATTACTTAAACGGAGAACAACTGCAGAATTCCGAGGTGCAGTGGGATCTAGGTGTTCCAGTGCAGGAGTCACAAAATGTTAGTATGCAGGTTCTTCTTTGGCCTCCTTATCTCGAGAGACAATGGGTAAGCGCCAGGAGGTGGTCAGTGGTGTGTGGAGCAGTGCCTGGAGTGGCTACAAAGGCCAATTCTAGAGTGAGAGGCTCTTCCACAGGTGCTGCAGAAAAATTTGGTTGTCGGGGCTGTTACACAGTTGGCTCTCCCCTTGTGCTTTTGTCTTTTTTTCCTGCCAACTTCTAAGTCTCTTCGACTCGCCACACTTTAGCCCCGCCTTTATGGCTGCCTGCCAGCTCTGGTGAAAGCTGGCAACTGACTCCCACGACTTGTGACCAACGTCACAGGACTTCATGTCGCGTTTGCAGACGTCTTTAAAGCGGAGACATGGACAGCCGGTGGGTCTGATACCAGTGGCGAGCTCGCTGTACCATGTGTCTTTGGGGATCCTGCCATCTTCCATGTGGCTCACATGGCCAAGCCATCTCAAGCGCCGCTGACTTAGTAGTGTGTATAAGCTGGGGATGTTGGCCGCCTTGAGGACTTCTGTGTTGGAGATACGGTCCTGCCACCTGATGCCAAGTATTCTCTGGAGGCAGCGAAGATGGAATGAATTGAGACGTCGCTCTTGGCTGACATACGTTGTCCAGGCCTCGCTGCCATAGAGCAAGGTACTGAGGACACAGGCTTGATACACTCGGACTTTTGTGTTCCGTGTCAGTACGTCATTTTCCCACACTCTCTTGGCCAGTCTGGACATAGCAGTGGAAGCCTTTCCCATGTGCTTGTTGATTTCTGCATCTAGAGACAGGTTACTGGTGATAGTTGAGCCTAGTCAGGTGAACTCTTGAACCATTTCCAGAGCGTGGTTGCCAATATTGATGGATGGAGCATTTCTGACGTTCTGCCCCATGATGTTCGTTTTCTTGAGGCTGATGGTTAGGCCAAATTCATTGCAGGCAGCCGCAAACCTGTCGATGAGACTCTGCAGGCACTCTTCAGTGTGAGATGTTAAAGCAGCATCATCAGCAAAGAGGAGTTCCCTGATGAGGACTTTCCGTACTTTGGACTTCGCTCTTAGACGGGCAAGGTTGAACAACCTGCCGCCTGATCTTGTGTGGAGGAAAATTCCTTCTTCTGAAGACTTGAATGCATGTGAAAGCAGCAGGGAGAAGAAAATCCCAAAAAGTGTGGGTGCGAGAACACAGCCCTGTTTCACGCCACTCAGGATAGGAAAGGGGTCTGATGAGGTGCCGCCATGTTGAATTGTGCCTTTCATATTGTCATGGAATGAGGTGATGATACTTAGTAGCTTTGGTGGACATCCAATCTTTTCTAGTAGTCTGAAGAGACCGTGTCTGCTGACGAGGTCAAAGGCTTTGGTGAGATTAATGAAAGCAATGTAGAGGGGCATCTGTTCGCGGCATTTCTCCTGTATCTGACGAAGGGAGAACAGCATGTCAATGGTCGATCTTTCTGCACGAAAGCCACACTGTGCCTCAGGGTAGACGTGCTCGGCCAGCTTCTGGAGACTGTTTAGAGCGACTCGAGCAAAGACTTTCCCCACTATGCTGAGCAGAGAGATTCCACGGTAGTTGTTGCAGTCACCGCGGTCACCTTTGTTTTTATAGAGGGTGATGATATTGGCATCGTGCATGTCCTGAGGTACTGCTCCCTCGTCTCAGCACAGGTATAGCAGTTCACGTAGTGCTGAGAGTATAGCAGGCTTGGCACTCTTGATTATTTCAGGGGCAATGCTGTCCTCCTTCCCAGGGGCTTTTCCGCTGGCTAGAGAATCAATGGCATCACTGAGTTCCGATTTTTTTGGCTGTATGTCCAGCTCATCCATGACTGGTAGAGGCTGGGCTGCATTGAAGGCAGTCTCAGTGACAACATTCTCCTTGGAGTACAGTTCTAGGTAGTGCTCAACCCAGCGGTCCATTTGTTTGCGTTGGTCAGTGATTATGTCCCCTGATTTAGATTTGAGGGGGGCGATCTTCTTGATGGTTGGCCCAAAAGCTCTCTTAATGCCATCATACATTCCTCTGATGTGTCCGGTGTCTGAGGCCAGCTGAATATGACTGCATAGGTGTTGCCAGTAGTCATTTGCGCAGCACCTGGCTGTTCTTTGTGCAGTACTTCTGGCTGCTTTAAGTGCTACGGATGTTAACTCGCTGGGGGCTTTCTTGTAGTTCAACAGTGCAATGCGCTTAGCGGCTATGACAGGTTCCAGCTCTTCATTATGAGATTGAAACCAGTCTGCATTTCTCTTCGCACGTTTGCCGTAGGTGGTCAAAGCTGACTCATAGATGGCATCTCTGATGTGGGCCCACTTGGTCTCAGCATCCCCTGTGGGAGTGTTTTGAAGGGCTGTTACAAGTGAATTTAGAAATTTTTGTAACAGCTGTGGATGAGAAATTCTGCTCGTATTGATGCGCGGGTGGCCCTTCTGCTTGGAATGATACAACTTCTTTGGTCTGAGTCTAACCTTGCTGCACACCAGGGAGTGGTCGGTCTCGCAGTCCGCACTGTGGAAGCTGCGTGTGATTTGAACGCTGTTTAAGGAGGCTCGCCTTGTGACGATGAGGTCAAGCTGGTGCCAACGACGCGATCTTGGGTGCCTCCATGAAACCTGGTGACAGGGTTTAGTGTGAAAGAACGAATTGGTGATGCAGAGGTTATGGTAGGTACACAACTCAAGCAGTCTCTGCCCGTTCTCATTCATCCTTCCAACGCCATCGCGCCCAAGGCAGGAGGGCCATGAGTCATGGTCAGCCCCAACCCTGGCATTAAAGTCCACCAGCAGGAACAGGTGTTCGGTATTGGGGGTGCTGCTAATGTTATGGAGTTCCTCGTAGAACTGGTCTTTAGCTTCAGGTGGGGAGCAGAGTGTTGGAGCATAGATGCTGAGTAGGTGTACTGGAGCAGAGGTGGTGAGCAGTCGGATGGACAGTATGCGTTCCGAGCCATTTGAGGGAGGCTCGATCATGCTGAGCAAGGGGTTTCTGATGGCGAAGCCCACTCCATGCTATCTTGGTTCTTCAGGATCCCTGCCCTGCCAGAAGAAGGTGTAGTCTTCCTCTGCTAGTGATCCACTCGCGGGGAGGCATGGGTCAGCCCCAACCCTGAAGTGCTGCAATGACCACATTGAGTCTACTGAGCTCGTTGTTAATGATGGCTGTCTTCCGAGAATCGTTGATTTGTGTAAGGTCTTCCGACAGGTCAGGAAACATAGTTCTGACGTTCCAGCTTGCAAAGCGAAGGGCTGGTACCTTCTTTCCTTTTTTCATGTTGTTTGGTGCGGTGTTGCAGTCCACCTTTCGGGCAATGACCCTGAGCTTCAAGCACCCATTGAAGCAGGTGGACTGTGGCAGGACAGAACCTTATTGACCGGGGGCTGCCCGGTCTGAGGCGGGCGGTAGCTGTCCAGTGAGGTGCGATGACCTCTCCCACCGAGAAAGGCAACCCGTGGCGCCCAATTTCTACGCCAATTTAGCTGGACTAATAACCCATAACTGCTGCCTTCCGTGTTGTTTTAGTCGCTGTGCGGCAACTATGGAGTGACCTCTCCATGGCGCATGCCTGGGTGAATGTATGGAGGTTGAGAGTTGCCCAATCGTCAAAACCCCCCTCTCGGCCTTTCTGGTTGGGTCCAAAGGAGTGCAGAGCACGACGTTTGGCACCAGTATGGCTGCAGGAACTGCCGGAAACATGCCAAAGGTGACACATGACCGCCTATGGGGTTCCGCTCCGGATTTTCTGTTAGAGTTTACTCCCTTAGCCTTGGTCTCTCCCGAGACGCCCAAAAGGCAGTGGGGTTGTTAGGGCTCCTACACAGGTGTAGGATGATGCCGGTGGGAGGAGGGTGTGTGAGGGGGAGGGGTGGAGGGAAGGGGGTGTGAGGGGGAGCTGGGAAGGGGGCTGTAAGGGGGTAGGGGGGGTGCAGGGGGAAGATGGTGTGAGGGGGCGCTGGGAAGGGGTTGTGAGGGGGGAGGGGAGTGCGGGGGGTGGGTGAGCTGAGAGAGTGGAGCTGGGAAGGGGAAGGGGGGTGGAAGGGGGTGCAGGTAATAAGCCATTTCCTCAGCTCCCACCATCGACACCTGGAAATCTCCTCTGCGTCCTTCGGGAGGTGAGCGACATCCTCGTGCGCCGGTACCAGCATTGCTGACAGTGCGCTGCAGATGCTCTCCGAGCCATCTCCCGCGGGTGCTTTGAAGTTGCTGCCGAGGAGCCGTTCGTGGCTTTTTGGGTGTTCGGGGCACCTTTTCGCAAGGCTTCCCTAGGGTCCCGCTGCTCCTTCTTCTTTTCAATGGACTTACCGCACGCCGTGGCCGCGGACACTCCGGACGGTGAAGACAGCAGGATCGGAGATCAAAGTATCACCAGCTGTACTTTTCAGTTTTATCCGGACTGTGATCAATTTCATTGAGAAAACAAAGAGCAGGTACGGCTGGGGGTGGGCAGTGGGCCCAGGTAACATAAACTAGCTGTTAGCTTGTAGTTAGGGCTAAAATGGACTGATTAAAGACCCAGGGGAGTTTAAACAGTTTAAGAGGGTAGATTGGGGGAGAAAACACTAAGAATGGGAGCAGATGGCCATGGATAGAGTTGAACAGCAAGGGAGCTTACAGCCCAGGAGCCATCTTGCAGTACCACTCATAAGGATGTTAAAAAACTAACAGGTCTGCAGTAGATAGTTCCTCAGTTTCAGTATCACAAGCAGTTACTGTATGTGGGCATCAAAGCACCTCTTTATTCTCCAATATTTAGTTAAATGATTGTGTGACCTTGGTGTCATAACAATAGATCTGGGATTTTCCGAGCTCTGTGGCGTTCCCAATGGCAGAACTGGAAGTTGTCGGCACTTCCGCTTGCACCCTTTTTCCCGTTTCGCACGCAATCACACATGTAAATTAAAGTTCTGGCAGCGGGCAAGGGAGACACGTGCGACCCTACAGCAGGTGAGCACACAGGGGATACTCAAGCACCCGTGCTGCAGACCCCCAGCAGGATGGAGACATCAAGGCCTCATTCCTCCAGAGGATGCTCGCCATGGTCATCCAGAGCAACGGGGTAGTGCACTGAGCAGACTGCCTCCACCTCAGCTGTTAACGTCAGTGTTGCACCTGATTTAACCAACACTTCCTGGGGCAATCCAGCTGAAGTCCTTGTCTGGTTCCACATGTTCTGTGACTTTGAGCAGTGTTTTCTTGCTGGATAATCTGCTCTGTTCCTGTCCTCAAACCAATTAATCTGAGAAGCTACATGCTTTGTGGTTTTCTGCTCGCATGGACTCACTCAGACGTCTTTCCAATGCTTAAGTCTTTTCAAGTGTTCAGGCAGAACTGGAATAATCAGTCACGAATAATCAGGTACAGCAGGTAATAAAGAAGTCTAATAGAATGTTATCCTTTATGGCGAGAGGAATTGAAAATAATAGTAAGGATGTTATGCTTCAGTTATACAGGGCATTGGCGAGACCACATCCTGATTTAAGGAAGGATGTAAATACGTTGGAGACAGTTCAGCGGAGGTTTACTAGATTGATACCTGGAATGAGCGGCTTGGCTTATGAGGAAAGGTTGGATAGACTGGGCTTGTTTTCACTGGAGTTTAGAAGAGTGAGGGGAGACTTGATTGAAGTTTGACAAGGTGGATGTGGATAAGGATGTTTCCTCTTGTGGGTGAGTCCAGAACTAGGGGGCACTGTTTTTAAAATTAAAGGTTGTCCTTTTTGGACAGAGATGAGGAGAGTTTTTTTCTGAGGGTTGTACGACTTTGGAACACTCTGCCTCAGAAGGTGGTGGAGGCGGGGTCATTGAATATTTTTAAGGCGGAGGTAGATCGATTCTGGTTAGGCAGGGGAATCGAGGGTTATCGGGGGTAGATGGGAGTGTGGAATTCGAAACACAAACATATCAGCCATGACCTCATTGAAAGGTGGAGCAGGCTCAAGGGGCTGAATAGCCTACTTCTGCTAATTTGTATGTTCGTATGACCATGGCACCATGGTACAGGAAGCCGTTCAAGTGGAGAGAGCAAAAAGGAAAGTAGTGGTAGTAGGGGACAGTATAGTGAGGAGGGTTGACACTGTTCTCTGCAGCAAGGAGTGAGTCCAGAAGGCTGTGTTGCCTGCCCGATGCCAGGTTTCGAGACATCTGCTCAGGGCTGGAGAGGAACTTGCAGTGGGAGGAGGAGGATTTAGTCGCTGTGGTCTATGTAGGTACCAACGACATAGACAGCAGGACAAGGAAAGAGGATCTGCATAGTCAGTATGAGGATCTAGGCACCAAATTAAGAAGCAGAACCTCAAAGGTAATAATTTTTGGATTATTACCTGAGCCACATACAAATTGGAGTCGGGCAAATAAGATTTGAGAAATGAATGCGTGGCTCAAAGACTGGTGTGGCAGAAATAGGTTCTGATTTGTAGGGCACTGGCACCAGTACTGGGAAAAGTGGGGGCTGTACCGTTGGGATGGTCTACATCTGAACCGTGATGGGACCAGTGTTCTAGTGAGTCGCATAACTATGGAAGTAGAGAGGCTTTTAAACTAAATAGCGGGGGCAAGGGTTCAAATTTAGGAAGATGTAAATCAGAGTAGAGACACAAGGCAAGAATGAAAGATATGAAAAAGACTTGCAGGTTGATAGGTAAATTGGCCATTATAAATTGCCCCTAGTGTAGGTAGGTGGTATATAGGGACAGGTGGGGATGTGGTAGGAATATGGGATTAGCGTAGGGTTAGTATAAATGGGTGGTTGATGGTCGGCACAGACTCGGTGGGCCGAAGGGCCTGTTTCAGAGCTGTATCTCTAAATAAATAAAAAATAAAATATTAATAAGGGCGGCGCAGTGGTTAGCATTGCAGCCTCACAGCTCCAGGGACCCGGGTTCGATTCTGGGTACTGCCTGTGTGGAGTTTGCAAGTTCTCCCTGTGTCTGCGTGGGTTTTCTCCGGGTGCTCCGGTTTCCTCCCACAAGCCAAAAGACTTGCAGGTTGATAGGTAAATTGACCATTATAAATTGTCACTAGTATAGGTAGGTGGTAGGGAAGTATAGGGACAGGTGGGGATGTTTGGTAGGAATATGGGATTAGTGTAGGATTAATATAAATGGGGGGTTGATGGTCGGCACAGACTTGGTGGGCCGAAGGGCCTGTTTCAGTGCTGTATCTCTAATCTAATCTAATCGAATATGGGAAAAGATAAACAGACAGTGACAGGAAGGGACATTGATTACAAATCTAAGAGTAAATCAGCAGACAAGGCTAGAGGTTACAGAAATAATAAAATTACAAAACTAAAGGCTCTGTATCTGAATACATGTAGCATTTAAAACAAAACAGATGAACTGATAGCGCAAATAGAACTGTACAGCACAGTACAGGCCCTTCGGCCCACGATGTTGTGCCGAACCTTTAACCTACTCTAAGATCTAAGTAACTACCTACCCTTCATTCTACTATCATCCATGTACCTATCCAAGAGTCGCTTAAATGCCCTTAATGTATCTGCTTCTACTACCACCGCTGGCAGCGCATTCCACGCACCCACCACTCTCTGTGTAAAGAACCTACCTCTGACATCTCCCCGAAACCTTCCTCCAATCACCTTAAAAGCTAATACTTCCTCCCTTTCAATGCTAAGATGTTCAAGTATATCACAATCCCCCTCCCTGAACTCTACAGCTACATTGTCCTTCTCCATAGTGAACACAGATGAAAAGTAATCATTTAAAACCTCATCTATGTCCTCTGGCTCCACACACAGATTGCCACTTTGGTCCCTAATGGGCCCTACTCTATCCCTGGTTATCCTCTTGCCCTTAATATACTTATAAAATGCCTTAGGATTTTCCTTTATCTTGCCCGCCAGTGTTTTTCCATGTCCCCTCTTCGCTCTCCTAATTACTTTTTTAAGTACTCCCCTACACTTATTATACTCCTCTAATGCCTCCGCTGTTTTCAGCGCTCCGAATCTACCATAAGCCTCCTTTTTTTTCCTGATCCAATCCTCTATATCCCTTGACATCCAGGGTCAAATAGAAATAAATAAGTACGATCTGATAGCCATTACAGTCACATGGCTGCAGGATGACATAGATTGGGACCTGACTATTGAAGGATACAGGACATTTAGGAAGGACGGGAAACTAGGAGGGGTGGCTCTGTTAATTAGAGTCATTGAGTTATACAGCACAGAAACAGGCCCTTCGGCCCATCGTGTCCACACAGGCCATCAAGCGCCTATCTATTCTAATCCCATTTTGCAGCACTTGGCCCGTAGCCTTGTATGCTATGGCATTTCAAGTGCTCATCGAAATACTTCTTAAATGTTGTGAGGGTTCCTGCCTCTACCACCCCTTCAGGCAGTGTGTTCCAGATTCCAACCACCCCCTGGGTGAAAAATATTTTCCTCAAATCCCCTCTAAACCTCCTGCCCCTTATCCTAAATCTATGACCCCCTGGTTAATGACATCTCCGCTAAGGGAAAAAGTTTCTTCCCATCTACCCTATCTATGATTTTGTATACAAGAAGGACAAGGGCAGCAATGCATGGGAACACCACCACCTGCAAGCTCACCTGCAAGTTCCCCTCCAAGTCACACACCATCCTGACTTGGAACTATATTGCTGTTCCTTCACTGTCGCTGGGTCAAAATCCTGGAACTCCCTTCCGAACAACAGTACCTACCCCACATGGATTGCAGCGATTCAAGAAGGCAGCTCACCACCACCTTCTCCAGGGCAATTAGGGATGGGCAATAAATGCTGGCCTGGCCAGCGAGGCCCACATCCCATGCATGAATTAAAAAAAACCTCTATCAGGTCTCCCCTCAGCCTTCTCTGCTCTAAGGAAAACAACCCGAGCCTGTCCAGTCTCTCTTCATAGCTGAAATGCTCCAGCCCAGGCAACGTCCTGGTGAATCTCCTCTGCACCCTCTCCAGTGCAATCTCATCCTATAGTGTGGCGACCAGAACTGTCCACAGTACTCCAGCTGTGGCCTAACTAGTGTTTTATACAGCTCCATCATAACCTCCCTTCTCTTACATTCTATGTCTTGGCTAATAAAGGCAAGTATCCCATATGCCTTCCTCACCACCTTATCTACCTGTGCTGCTGCCTTCAGTGATTTATGGACAAGTACACCAAGGTCCTTCTGACCCTCTGTACTTCCTGGGGTCCTACCATCCATTGTATGTTCCCTTGCCTTGTTAGTCCTCCCAAAATGCATCACCTCACACTTCTCAGAATTAAAGTCCATTTGCCACTGCTCTGCCCATCTTACCAGCCCATCTACTATCATCCTGTAATCTAAGGCTTTCCTCCTCACTATTTACGACACCACCAATTTTTGTGTCATCTCGAACTTACAGATCAGACCTCCTATATTCACGTCTAAATCATTAATGTACACTACAAACAGCAAGGGCCCCAGCACCGATCCCTGCGGTACACCACTGGTCACAGGCTTCCAATCGCAAAAACAGCCCTTGACCATCACCCTCTGCCTCTTGCCACTAAGCCAATTTTGGATTCAATTTGCCAAATTGCCCTGGATCCCCTGGGCTCTTACCTTCTTAACCAACCTCCATGCGGGACCTTATCAAAAGCCTTACTGAAGTCCATGTAGACTACATCAACTGTTTTACCCTCATCTACACATCTAGTCACCTTGAAAAATTCAATAAAGTTTGTTAGATACGATCTTCCCCTGACAAAGCCATGCTGACTATCTTTGATTAATCCCGGCGCCTCTCCGAGTGGAGATTAATCCTGTCCCTATGAATTTTTTCCAATAGTTTCCCTACAACTGATGTTAGACTCACCGGCCTGTAATTACCTGGTTTATCCTTGCTACCCTTCTTGAATAATGGTACCACATTCGCTGTCCTCCAGTCCTCTGGCACCTCTCCTGTGGCCAGAGAGGATTGAAAATTTGTGTCAGAGCCCCCGCTATTCCCTCCGTTGCCTCTCACATATCAGCCTGGGATATATCTCATTTGGGCCTGGGGATTTATCCACTTTTAAGCCTGCTAAAACCTCCTCCCTTTCAATGATAATTTGTTCAAGTATATCACAATCCCCCTCCCTGATCTCTGCACCTACAACATCCTTCTCCATAATGAACACAGATGAAAAGTCATCATTTAAAACCTCACTTATGTCCTCCAACTCCACACACACATTGCCACTTTGGTCCCTAATGGGCCCTACTCTTTCCCTGGTTCTCCTCTTGCCCTTAATGTACTTATAAAACACCTTGGGATTTTCCTTTATCTTGCCCGCCAGTGTTTTTTCATGCCCCCTCATTACTCTCCTAATTACGTTAATTACCCCCCTACACTTTCTACACTCCTCTAGGGCGTCTGCTGTTTTCAGCCCTGAATCTGTCATAAGCCTCCTTTTTTTCCCCTGTCCAATCCTCAATATTCAGGGTTCCCTGGACTTGTTGGTCCTACCCTTCACCTTTACGGGAACATGTTGGACCTGAACTCTATTTCCTTTTTGAATGACTCCCACTGGTCTGATGTAGACTTTCCTACAGTAGCAGTTCCCAGTTCACTTTGGCCAGATCCTGTTTTATCATATTGAAATCGACCTTCCCCCAATTCAGTACCTTTATTTCCAGTTCATCTTTGTCCTTTTCCATAACTCCCTTAAATCTTAGAGTTGTTGTCACTGTACTTAAATGCTCCCCCACTGACACTTCTACCACTTGTCCGGCTTCATTCCCTAGGTTTAAGTCCAATACCGCCCCTTCTCTTGTAGGACTTTCTACGTGCTAACTCAAAAAGCTCTTCTATATGCACTTTAAGAATTCCACCCCCTTTAAGCTTGTAGCACTAAGACTACTTCAGTTAATATTGGGAAATTGAAATCCCCTCCGATTATTACCCTATTATTTTTACACCTCTGAGATTTGCCTACATATCTGCTCCTGATACTGGTGGTATTAGCACAATAGAAAGAGATGACATAAGTTCAGTAAAGCATGATGTAGAAGTAGTTTGGGTCGAGATGAGAAATGATAAAAGCAAGAAATCACTTGTGGGAGTGGTGTATAGGCCCTCTGGCAATAACCACACAGTAGGACGGGGTATAAAGGAAGAAATAATGGGTGCTTCTCAAAGGTACGGCAATAATCGTGGGGGATTTTAATCCACATATAGATTGGAAAAATCAGATGGGCAAAGGTAGCCCAGATGAGGAGCTCATAGAATGTTTCTGGGATAGTTTCTTAGAACATGTTCTGGAGCCAACCAGAGGGTAGGCTATATGAGATCTGGTATTGTGCAACGAGATAGGATTAATTAATGATCTCATAATGAAGGTGCCCCGAGGTAGCAGTGATCATAATATGATTGAATTGTACATTCTGTTTGAGGGAGAGAAGAGTGGGTCCAAGACTAGTATTTTAAACTTAAATAAGGGCAATTATGAGGGCATGAAAGCAGAGCTAGCAAAAGTAAACTGGCAAAGTAGGTTAAGGGATAGGTCAATAGAAATGCAGTGGCAGACATTTAAGGGGATATTTCAGAATACACAGAATAGGTACATTCCAACGAGAGAAAACAATTCCAAGGGGTTGACTAAAAAAAGTTAGATAGTATCTAACTTAAAGAAAAAGTATATAATTGCGCAAAGATGGGTCGCAGGTCAAAAGATTGGACAGAATATAAAAAGCAGCAAAGAACGACTAAAAGATTAACAAGGAGGAAAAAATTAAGAGTATGAGAGAAGGCTGACGGGAAATATAAAAGACAGAGTAAGAGTTTCTTTAGAAAGTGAGTCTGGGGAATTAATAAGGGAAAATAAGGAAATGGCAGATGAATTGAATGGGTATTTTGCATCGTCTTCACCATCGAGGGTACAAGTAACATCCCAGAAATAGCTGTAAATCAGGAAATGGAAGGGCGGGAGGAACTCAAGAAAATTACAGTCACCAGAGAAATGGTGCTGAGCAAATTGTTGGAGCTGTGGTCTGACAAGTCCCTGGGTCCTGATGGACTTCATCATAGGGTGTTAAAAGATGTGGCCAGCGAGATAGCTGATGCTTTGGTTTTGATTTTCCAAAATTCCCTAGATTCGGGGAAGGTTCCATTAGATTGGAAAATAGCAAATGTAACTCCTTTATTCAAAAAGGGAGAGAGACAGAAAGCAGGAAACTACAGTCCAGTTATCTTAACTTCTGTCTTAGGAAAAATGTTAGAAGCTATTATTAAAGATGTTATAGCAGGGCACTTAGAAAAAATCAAGCTAATCAGGCAGAGTCAACGTAGTTTTGTGAAAGGGAAATCTTGTTTAACCAATTTATTGGAGTTCTTTGAAGAAGTAATGTGTGCTGTGGATAAAAGAGAACTGGTGGATGTACTGTACTTACATTTCCAGAAGGCATTTGATAAGGTGCCACATCAAAGGTTATTGCAGAAAATAAAAGCTCATGGTGTAGGCGGTAACATTTTGGCATGGGAGGAAGATTGACTAACAGGAAACAGAAGGCATAATTTTCTGGTTGGCAAGATATAAAGAGTGGTGTGCCACAGGGATCAGTGCTGGGGCTTCAACTTTTTACAATTTATCTTAATGACTTGGATGAAGGGACGGAAGGTGAGGTTGCTAAATTTGCTGATTACACAAAGATAGGTAGGAAAGTAAGTTGTAAAGAGGACATAAGGAGGCTACAAAGGGATATAGATAGGTTAAGTGAGTGGGCAAAGAGCTAGCAAATGGAGTACAATGTGAGAAAATGTGAAATTGTCCATTATGGCAGGAAGAATAAAAAAGAAGCATATTATCTAAATGGTCAGAGATGCAGAGGAATCTGGGTGTCCTAGTGCACGAATCGCAAAAGGTTGGTATGCAGGTACAGCATGTAATTAGAAAAGCTAATATAATATAATTTATTGCAAGGGGAATTGAATACAAAAGTAGGGAGGTTATGCTTCAGCTATACAAGGCATTGATGAGACCACATCTGGAGTACTGTGTACAGTTTTGGTCTCCTTATTTAAGGAAGGATGTGAATGCATTGGAAGCAGTTTAGAGAAGGTTTACTGGACTAATACCTGGAATGGGCGGGTTGTCTTATGAGGAAAGATTGTACAGGCTAGGCTTGTATCCATTGGAGTTTAGAAGAGTAAGAGGCAGCTTGATTGAAACATAAAATTCCGAGGGGTCTTGACAGGGTGGATGTGGAAAAGATGTTTCCTCTTTTGGGAGAATCTAGAATTAGGGGTCACTGTTTAAAAATAAGGGGTCGCCCATTTTAGAGGTGAGAAATTTTATCCCCTGAGGGTCGTCAGTCTTTGGGACTCTCTTCCTCAAAAGGCAGAGTCTTTGAATATTTTTAAGGGAGAAGTAGATAGATTCTTGAAAAGCAAGGGGGTGAAAGGTTATTGGGGATAGGCAGGAATGTAGAGTTGAGATTACAATCAAATCAGCCATGATCGTATTGAATGGCGGAGCAGGCTTGAGGGACTGAGTGGCCTACACCTCCTCATTCGTATGATCATATGTAGAGAAAGGTTCAGATGAGTGAAGGGGTAAACATCTCGAGTTGCAAAAACGTGGGGTGGGAGGAAGGCACCGATTGATATTCTTCATTTCTTCGCTGCCCTGAAAATACCTCTTTGCGAATAATAGCTTCCCTACAGAGCAAGGAGGTACTGGCAAGGCTGGCTATGCTTAGAGTAGATAAGCCTCTTTGTCCGGATAGCTTGCATCCCAGGTTGTTAAAGGCAGTGGGGGTGGAGATAGAGGAAGGGCTTGTCGTCGTCTTCCAATCTTCTCTAGGTACTAGCTAGACGGCTGGCGAGTGGCAAATGTAACACCCTTATTCAAGAAAAGGTGTTTGGACAGTCCTGGCAATTACTGTAACATTAGTGGTGGGTAAGATTTTAGAAACAATAACCAGGGGAAAAAATCACCAGGAACTTGGAGAGGTTTGAGTTAATTAGGATAACTGGCTCGGATTTGTAAAAGACAGATCTTGCTTAATTGATCTAATTGAATTTTTTGATGAAGTAACAGAAGGTTGATGAAGGGAATGTGGTGGATGTTGTCTATATGGATTTTAAGGAAGCCTTCGATAAAGTACCACAAGTGGCGGGTTAACAATATTGAGACTTATGGAATAGGAGTGGGTAAAACGTTGGCTCAAGGATTGAAAACAGCGAGTCATGGAAAATGGTTGTTTTTCAGACTGATGGTAGACAATGGTGTTCCCCAAGGGTCAGTGCAAGGACCACTGCTTTTTTTCGATGTACATAAATGACTTGAATCTTGAAATACAGAGCAGAATTTTAATATTTGTCAATGGTACCGAACTCGGAAGAGTGACAAACAGTCAGGATGATATGAACTGCCTGCAAAATGGCATAATAGATAGGCTTGCAGAATGGGCAGACAAGTGGCAGATGAAATTTCATAACAGGCAAGTGTGAGGTGATGCATTTTGGCAGAAGGGATAGGGGGAGGCAATGTAGACTTAATGCCGCAGTTCTAAAGAGTATGCAGGAACAGAGGGACCTGCGGATACGCGCATCGATCTTTGAAGGTGGCAGGAAATAGAGAGAGTGATTAGTTAAGCATATGGGATCTTGGGCTTCATAAGTAGAGGCATAGAGTACAAAAGCAGGGAAGTTACGCTGAACCTAAGGACATAATTGCTCTGGAGAGAGTACAGAGGAGATTTGCAAGAATGTTGCCAGGGCTTAAAAGCTGCAGGTTTGAGGAGAGATCGGGTTGGCTAGGGTTGTTTTCCTTAGAACTGAGGAGGCTGAGGGGTGACTTAATTGAGATGTACAAAATTATGAGGGGCCTAGAAAGAATAGACAGGAAGAACCTGTTTTCCCTAGTGGAGAGGTCAATTACCAGGGGGCACAGATTTAAGGTGATTGGTAGAAAGATTAGAGGGGACATGAGGAAAAACTTTTTCACCCAGAGGATGGTGGGTGCCTGGAATTCACTGCCAGGAACGGTGGTGAAGGCAGAAACCCTCAATTCTTTTAAAAGGTACCTGGACATGCACCTGAAGTGCTGTAACCAGCAAGGCAATGGGCCAGGTGCTGGAAGGTGGGATTAGATTGGGCAGCTAGTTTTCCTGGCTGGCACAGACCCAATGGGCTGAATGGCCTCCTTCTGTGCTGTACTTTTTCTATGGTTCTAACTTTTATAAAGCTCTGGTTATGCCCCAACTAGACTATTGGTCCAGTTCTGGTCGTCACACTTTTGGAAAGTTGAGAGTGTCCTTGAAAGGGTGCAGACGAGATTTACCAAGGTGTACAAGATTATGACAGGCTTAGATAAGTTAGACAAGGAAAAGCTGTTCCCGTTAACTGATGGTACAAGGACTAGGGGACACAGATTGAAGGTTTTGGGCAAGAGATGCTGGGAGAATGCACGGAAGAACTTTTTTACACAGCGAATGGTACTGACCCGGAACTTGCCCATGAGGGTGGTGGAAGCAGAGGCAATCAATGATTTCAAATGGAAATTGGATGGGTATTTGAAGGAAATAAAACTTGCAGGGCTACGGGCCTCAAGCAGGGAGTGGCACTGATTGGATTGCTCCGCGGAGAACCGGCACGGGTTTATATGAACATACGAATTAGGAGCAGGAGTAGGCCACTCGGCCCTTCGAGCCTGCTCCGCCATTCAGTACGTTCATGGCTGACCTGATTACTCCACATTTCCACCTACCCCCGATAACGTTCCATTCCCTTGCTTATCAAAAATCAATCTACCTCTGCCTTAAAAATATTCAAAGACTCGCTTCCACCGCCTTTTGAGGAAGAGAATTCCAAAGACTCACGACCTTCTGAGAGAAAAACATTTCTCCTCATCTCTTCTAGATGGGCGACTCCTTATTTTTAAACAGTGACCCCAAGTTCTAGGTTCTCCCACAAGGGGAAACATCCTTTCCACATCCACCCTGTCAAGCTCCCTCAGGATCTTGCATGTTTCAATCAAGTTGCCTCTTATTCTTCTATATTCCAGCGGATACAAGCCTAGCCTGTCCAACCTTTCCTCATAAGACAGCCCACCCATTCCAGGTATTAGTCTAGTAAGCCTTCTCTGTCCTGCCTCCAATGCATTTACCTCCTTCCTTAAATAAGTAGGCCAGTACTGTACACAGTACTCCAGATGTGCCTGTCTCACCAATGCCCTGTATAACTGAAGCATAATCTTCCTACTTTTGCATTCAATTCCCCTCGCAACTCTTAGCTTTCCTAATTACCTGCTGTGTACTTGCACTAGGACACCCAGATCCCTTTGCATCTCAAAGCTCTGCAATCTCTTACCATTTAGATAATATGCTTTTTTATTCTTCCTGCCAAAATGGACAATTTCACACTTTCCCACATTATACTCCTTTCCTACATAGCTTTGTGTCATCAGCAAATTTAGCAACCATACCTTTAGCGCCTTCATCTAAGTCATTTATTTAAATTGTAAAAAGTTGAAGCCCCAGCACAGATCTCTGTAGCACACCACTCATTACATCTTGCCAACCAGAAAATTACCCATTTATGTCTACTCTCTGTTTCCTGTTCGCTAGCCAATCTCCTATCCACGCCAATATGTTACCCCTTACACTATGAGCTTTTACTTTCTGTAGTAAACTTTAATGTGGCACCTTATCAAATGCCTTCTGGAAATCAAACTAAAATATATCCACCAGTTCCCCTTTATCCACAGCACATGTAACTCCCTCAAAGAACTCCAATAAATTGGTTAAACATAATTTAGAGTCATAGAGTTATACAGCACAGAAACAGGCCCTTGGGCCCATCGTGTCTGTGTTGGCCATCAAGCACCTAACTCTTCTAGTCCCATTTTCCAGCACTTGGCCCATAGCCTTGTATGCTATGGCCTTTCAAGTGCTCAACTAAATACTTCTTAAATGTTGTGAAGGTTCCCGCCTCTACCACCTCTTCAGACAGTGCGTTCCAGATTCCAACCACCCACTGGGTGAAAAAATCTTTCCTCAAATTCCCTCTAAACCGCCTGCCCCTTACCCTTAATCTATGCACCCTGGTTCTTGACTTCTCCGCTAAGGGAAAAAGTCTCTTCCCATCTAACCTATCAATGCCCCTCATAATTTTGTATACCTCAATCATGTCCACCCTCATCCTTCTCTGTTCTAAGGAAAACAACCTTAGCCTTTTCAGTCTCTCTTCATAGCTGAAGTGCTCCAGCCGAGGCAACATCCTGGTGAATCCCCTCTGCACCCTGTCCAGTGCAATCACATCCTTTCTATAGAGTGGTGCCCAGGACTGTACACAGTACTCCAGCTGTGGCCTAACTAGTGTTTTATACAGCTCCATCAGTTCCCTTTCACATATCCATGTTGACTGCCTGATTGCCCTGATTTTTTTTCTAAATGCCCTGCTATAATGTCTTTAATAATAGCTTCTAGCATTTTCCAGAAGACAGATGTTAAGCTAACTGGCCTGTAGTTTCCTGCTTTCTGTCTCCCCCTCCCCCCTCCCCCTTTTGAATAAAGGAGTTACATTTGCTATTTTCCAATCTAACGGAACCTTCCCAGAACCTAGGAAATTTTGGAAAATTAAAACTAACGCATCAACTATCTCACTAACCACTTCCTTTAGCACCCTACGATGAAGTCCATCGTGACACGGGGGGACTTGTCAGCCCGCAGCTCTAACAATTTGTTCAGTACCACTTCCCTGGTGATTCTAATTTTCTTGAGTTGCTCCCTCCCTTCCATTTCCTGATTTACAGCTAATACTGGGATGTTACTTGTAACCTCAACAGTGAAGACTATTGCAAAATATCTGTTCGGTTCATCTGCCATCTCCTTATTATCCATTATTAATTCCCCAGACTCACTTTCTATAGGACCAGTGTTCACTTTGTTAACTTTTCTTTTTTAATTATCTATAGAAACTCTTACTGTCTGTCTTTATATTTCTAGCTAACTTTCTCTCATACTCTAATTTTACCTTCCTTATCAATCTTTTAGTCATTCTTTGCTGTTTTTTATATTCTTTCCCATCTTTGCGCAATTATAGGATTTTTCTTTAAGTCAGATACTATCTTTAACTGTTTTAGTTAACCACGGATGGCAGGTCCCACCCTTGGAATTTTTATTTCTAATTGAAATGCATCTATTCTGTGTATTCTGAAATATCCCCTTAAATGTCTGCCACTACATCTCTATTGACCTATCCCTTAACCTAATTTGCCAGTTCACTTTAGCTAGCTCTGCTTTCATGCCCTCATAATTGCCCTTATTTAAGTTTAAAATACTAGTCTTGGACCCACTCTTCTCTCCCTCAAACTGAATGTAAAATTCAATCATATTATGATCACTGCTACCTAGGGGCGCCTTAACTATGAGGTCATTAATTAATCCTATCTTGCACAATGCCAGGTCTAGTATAGCCTGCTCTCTGGCTCCAGAATGTATTGTTCCAAGAAATTATCCCAAAAACATTCTATGTATTCCTCAAATAAAAACAAGAAATGCTGGAAATACTCAGCAGTTCTGGCAGCAACTGTGAAGAGAGAAGCAGTGTTAACATTTCAGGTCAGTGACTCTTCATCAGAACTGGTAAAGGTTAGAAATGTAATAGGTTTTAAGCAAATAAAACAGAGGTGGGGCAAGAGATAACAAAAGGCAAGGTGTTGGTAGGGCAGGTCACAGAGAATAACTGACCAGGAGGTCATGGAGCAAAGGCAAATGATATGTTAATGGCGTGTTGAAAGACAAAGTGTTAGTGCAGAGAGGGTGTTGATGGACAGAAAAATGAACAGCCCTGGCCCAAAGCACAAACATGAAAAAACCAGTGGGCAGGTACATGGTAAGAAAAATGAATGATGAAACAAACTAAAATAAAATAATATGAAAAAAACTGAAAATAGAAAGGTGGGGGGGGGGCTTGTCATGCTCTGAAATTATTGAACCCAATGTTCAGTCTGGCAGGCTGTAGCGTGCCTAATTGGTAAATGAGATGCTGTTCCTCGAGCTTGCGTTGATGTTCACTGAACCACTTCAAGTGCAGGACAGCTATGTGGGCATGAGAGCAGGGGCATGTCGAAATGGCAAGCAACCAGAAGCTCGGGGTCATGCTTTCGGACTGAGTGGAGGTGTTCCGCAAAGCGGTCACCCAATCTACGTTTGGTCTCCCCAATGTAGAGGAGACCACATTGTGAGCAGTGAATACAGTATACTAAATTGAAAGAGTACAAGTAAATTGCTGCTTCACCTGAAAGGAGTGTTTGGGGCCTTTGATAGGAGAGAGAAGGTAAAAGTGCAGGTATTGCACCTCCTGCGATTGCATGGGAAGGGGATGAGGTGTTGGGGGTAATGGAGGAGTGGACCAGGGTGTCACGGAGGGAACAATCCCTTCGGAATGCTGACTGGGGAGGGGAGGGGAAGATGTGTTTGGTAATGGCATCACCCTGGAGGTGGCGGAAATGACGAAGGATGATCCTTTGGATGTGGAGGCAGGTGGGGTGGAAAGTGAGGACAAGGGGAACCCTGTTGCGGTTCTGGGAGGGAGGGGAAGGGATGAAGGTCGAGGTGCGGGAAATGGGCCAGACACGGTTGAGGACTGTGTCAACCACATTGCGGGGGGAATCCTCGGTTTGAGGAAAAAGGAAGATATATCAGAAGCACTGTCGTGGAAGGTTGCATCATCAGAGCAGATGCGTCGGAGACGGAGAAACTGGGAGTATGGAATGGAGTCCTTACAGGAGGCAGGGTGTGAAGAACTGTAGTCGAGGTAGCTGTGGGAGTCGCTGGGCTTATAATGAATATTAGTCAACAGCCTATCCCCCGAGATGGAGATGGAGATAGTGAAGTCGAGGAAGGGAAGTGTCGGAGATGGACCATGTAAAGGTGAGAGAAGGGTGGAAATTGGAAGCAAAGTTGATAGTTTTCCAGTTGGGGCGGGAGCTGGAAATGGCTGATAGTCATCAATGTACCGGAAAACGAGTTGGGGGAGAGGCCTGAGTAGGACTGGAACAAGGAATGTTCGACATATCCCACAAAAAGACAGGCATAACTAACCCCATGCGGGTACACATGGCAACCCTTTTTATTGGAAGGAAGTGAGTGGAAGGAGATGTTGTTCAATGTGAGAACAAGTTCAGCCAAGCGGAGAAGGGTGGTGGTGGATGGGGACTGGTTGGGCCTCTGTTCAAGGAAGAAGCGGAGAGCCCTCAAACTGTCCTGGTGGGGGATGGAGATGTAGAGAGATTGGACGTCCATAGTGAAGAGGAGGCAGTTGGGGCCAGGAAACTGGAAATTGTCAAAATGACGTAGGGCATCAGAAGAGTCACGGATGTAGGTAGGAAGAGACTGGACCAGGGGAGAAAAGATTGAGTCAAGATAGGAAGAAATAAGTTCAGTGGGGCAGGAACAGGCTGAGACAATGGGCCTGCCAGGACACTCTTGTTTGTGGATTTTAGGAAGGAGGTAGAAGCGGGCTGTCCGGGGTTGTTCTCATCTCGGCTACCTCTGCCCATCTGATTTTTCCAGTCTATATGTAGGTTAAAATCTACCATAATTATTGCTGTATCTTTCTGACAAGGTGCCAGTTCTTCCTTTATACCCCGTCCTACAGTGTGGTTAATGTTAGGTGGCCTGTGCACCAATCCCACAAGTGACTTCTTGCCTTTATGATTTCTCATCTCTACCCAAACTGCTTCTACATCCTAGTCTCCTGAACTTAGGTCATCCCTCTCTATTGCGCTAATGCCATCATTAATTAACAGAGCTACCCCTCCACCTTTTCCTAGCTTCCTGTCTTTCCTAAATGCCATGTGCCCTTCAATATTCAGGTCGCAACCTATATCGGCCTACAGCCATGTGTCTGTAATGGCTATCAGATTGTACTTATTTATTTCTATTTGTGCTCTCAGTTAATCGAATGCTACGTGCATTCAGATACAGAGCCTTTAGTTTTGTCCTTTTATTATTTTTGTAACCTCTAGCCTTATCTGTTGATTTACTCTTCGATTTGTACACTCTATCCCTTCCTGTCACAGTCTGTGTATCATTTCCCATATTAATATCTTTCTCTCTTGCCTTGTCTCTACTCCTTGATTTACCATATCTTCCCAAATTTGATCCCTTGCCCCCACTATTCAGTTTAAAACCCTCTCTACTTACATAGTTATGCGGCTCGCTAGAACACCGGCCCTAGTACGGTTCAGATGTAGACTGTCCCAACAGTACAGCACCACTTTCCCCAGTACTGGTGCCAGTGCCCCACGAACCAGAACCCACTTCTACCACACCAGTCTTTGAGCCACGCATTAATTTCTCTAATCTTATTTGCCCTATGCCAATTGGCTCAGGTAATAATCCATTGATTATTAGCTTTGAGGTTCTGCTTCTTAATTTGGCACCTGGTTCCTCATACTGACTATGCAGAACCTCTTTCCTTGTCCTGCCTATGTTGTTGGTACCTACGTGGACCATGACGACTAGATCCTCCCCCTTCCACTGTAAGTTTTTCTCCAGCCCTGAGCAGATGTCCCGAACCCTGTCACCGGGCAGGCAACACAGCCATCTGGACTTCTGCCCTTTGCTGCAGAGAACAGTGCCAATCCCCCTAACTATACTGTCCCCTACTACCACTACATTCCTTTTTTCTCCCTCCACTTGAATGGCTTCCTGTACCATAATGAGGTTGCTGATCCACCCTGCAGCCCCCATTCTCATCCAAACAAGCTGAAAGAACCTCAAACCCATTGGACAATCGCAAAGGCTGAGGCTCCTGCACTCCTGCCCTCTGGGTCCCCTTACCTGCATCAGCTGCAGCAACACTCTCCTGTCCCTGACCACTGACCAAATCAGAAGATGCTATCCTAAGGGGTGTGAGCGCCTCCTGGTACAAAATGTCCTGATAATTTTCCCCCTCCCTGATGTGCTGCAGTGTCTGCTGCTCAGACTTCAGTTCAGTGACTCTGAGCCGAAGCTCTTCGAGCCGCAAACACTTACTGCAGACGTGTTTGCCCTGGATTACACTGGCATCCAGGAGTTCCCACATGCTGCAGCTATACACATCACCTGTCCTGCCATCCTGAATGTGTTTTAATTAACTACTTAATAATTTTATTTAGTTATTTTCCTTTTTTTTATATACTTTATTAAGCTTACCTAGTTCCTTTACTATTTTAAACATTAGGATTCGAATGGACCTTAATCACTTACCAGATACCAAACAGGTAGCTTCTTCCCAAACCAATCACCTACCTGCTTGCCTGTGATGTTTGATGCTATGTTTAATTGAAATTAAATTAAAAGCTTGCCTGTATTCTCACCCCGGCGGCTCTCTGTTTCCCTGCTCTCACTGTTAATTGTGACGTCACTCTGATGTCACTTTTCGATTTCTTTTTTTTTTCTCCCTGTTCCGCTCCTGCTGCTCCCGCCATGCTCCTCTGTCTCCGGTCTCCGACTCTGGGCTTTTGGCCCGCTTTTTAAACCTCTGCTCCTGCTGTGCTCCTCTCTCTCTCGCTCTGTCTCCGGTCTCTGGGCTCAATGGGCTGAATGGCCTCCTTCTATGCTGTAAATAACACTCTGACTCTAAGTAGAGATAAATGGGTTTGATAGAATAGCCATTACAGAGACATGATTGTATGGTGATCAAAGTTGTGAAATATGTATTCCAGGGCACTTGACATTTCAAAAATACAAGCAGAATGGAAAAGGAGGAATGCTAGCCCTGATCATAGAATTGTTACAGCACAGAAGGAGGCCATTCAGCCCATTGTGCCTATGCCAGCTGTGCAAGCGCAACTCACCCAGTCCCAATCCTTCGCCTGTAGCTCTGCAAATTTTTTCTCTGCTGATAATTATCCAATTATCTTTTGGAAGCCTTGATTGAATCTGTCTCCACCACACTCTCAGGCGGTGCATTCCAGATCGTAACCACTCACTGCATAAAAAGGTTTTTCCTCATGTTGCTTCTTTTGCTTCTTTTTCCAGTCACCTTAGATCGGTGTCCCCTGGTTCTGGATCCTTCTGCCAATGGGAACCATTTCTCCCTATCTACTCTGTGCAGACCCCTCATGATTTTGAACACCTGTAAGTCTTCTCCAAGGGGAGCAACCCCAGCTTCTCCATTCTATTCACGTAACTGAAGTTCCTCATCCCCTAGAACCATTCTCTGAATCTTTTCTGTACCCTCTCTAATGCCTTCACATTCTTCCTAAAGTGTGGTGCCCAGAATTGGGCACAATACTCCAGTTGAGGCTGAATCACCATTTTATAAAGTTACACCATAACTTCCTTTCTTTTCACAGAATCGTTGCAGTGCAGAAGGAGGCCATTCAGCCCATCATGTCTGCACCAGCTCTCTGAAAGAGCAATTCACTCCATTCCATTCCCCTGCCATCTCCCTGTAACCCTGCACATTCTTCCTTTCCATATAACTGTCTAATTCCCTTTTAAATGCTTCAATTGAACCTGCCTCCACCAAGTTCTCAGGCAGCGCATGCCAGACCCCAACCACTCGCTGTTTCATCTGCCATGTGTCTGCCCATTCCACCAGCCTATGTCCTCCTCACTGTTCACAATACTTCCAAGTTTTGTGTCATCCACAAGTTTTGAAATTGTGCCCTGCACACCCAAATCCAGGTCATTAATATAGGTCAAGGATAGCAGTGGTCTGAATACTGACACCTGGGAACCCCACTATAGTTGTTCCTCTGATCAGAAAAACAATCCAATACTCTTTCCTGTTGCTTGTCCAACTTCGTATCCATGCTGCCGTTGCCCCTTTTTTCCAATGGGTTTTAATTTTGCTGACAAGCCTGTTATACAACACTTTATCAAACACCTTTTGGAAGTCCATGTACACCTCAAGAATCCTCTCTGTTACCTCATCAAAAAAATTAATCAAGTTAGGAAAACATGATTTGCCCTTAAATCTGTGCTGTCTTTCCTTATTTAATCAACATTTGTCCAATTGACAATTCTGTCCTGAATAATTGTTTCTAAAAGCTTTCTCATCATCACAGACGTTAAACTGACTGGCCTGTAGTTGCTAATTCTTACATCCTTTTTTTAAACGTGTGTAGCATTTGCAATTCTCCAGTCCTCTGGCATCACACCTGTGTCTAAGGTGGATTGGAAGATTATGGCCAGTGGCTCCGCAATTTCTACCCTTACTTCCCACAGTATCCTTGGATACATCTCATCCAGTCCTGGTGACTTATTAACTTTAAGTACATTCAGCCTATCTAATACTGCCTCTTTCTCAATCTTCAGTGCATCCAATGTCTCAACTATCTCTTCTTTCACCTTGACTTGGGCAGCATCTTCTTGGTAGAGACAGATGATCATTAATACCTTAACCATGCCCTCTGCCTCCATGTGTAAATCCCTATTTTGGTCGCTAATCAGCCCCACTCTACTACCCTTTTACTATTTATATTCCCATAGAAGACTTTTGGATTCCCTTTTATGTTAGCTGCCAGACTCTTCTCATACTCTCTCTCTGCTTCTCTTTTTTTACTTCCCCTCTGAGGTTTCTGCATTCAGCCTGGTTCTCAATTGTATTATGCACCTGACATCTGTCATGTGCTCCCTTTTTCTGCTTCCTCTTACTCTATCTCTGTCATCATCCAGGCTGTTCTGACTTTGTGCCACCTTTGTCCATCAAAAGGAGTCATAACATTGCACTATTTATATAATGTCATCAAACCTGCATGCTCGCAGTGAATGGTCATTAGTTACTCTGTGGGAATGTACCTCAACTGTACTCTCCTCTTCAAAGGCAGGCTGTTGTTCCATTGCAGTTTTGCCTGACAATCTTTGACTCCAATTTACCTGGGTCAGATCTGTTCTGAACCTATTGAAGTTGCCCCTTCCCCTTACTCTGGATTGCTCCTTGTCCTCTTCCATAGCTAATCTAAACCTTATGATGCGATGGTCACTGTCCCCTATATGTTTCCCAACTGACAATTGATCCACTTGACACCGCACCTCATTCCCCAGAACCAGATCCAGCAATGCCTCCTTCCTCGTTGGGCCAGAAGCATACTGATTTTGAAAATTCTCGAACACACTTCAGAAACTCTTCCCCCTCTCTGGCCTTTACACTATTACTATCCCAGTCTATATTAGGGTAATTAAAGTCCACCTTTATAATGACTCTATAATTCTTGCGCATCTCTGTAAATTTTCCTGCAAATTTGTTCCTCTGTATCTTTCCCATCAGTTGGTGGCCTATAGAATACATTCACTAGTGTAATGTTTCTTAGCTCTCAATAAATAAATGCTGTCCTTGACTCCTCTTGGACATCCTCTCTCTCCAACACTGTGATATTCTCCTTAATCAATACTGCCACCCCCTCCTCCTTTCTTTCCTCCCCCATCTTTCCTCCCCCATCTTTCCTCCCCCATCTTTCCTCCCCCATCTTTCCTCCCCCATCTTTCCTCCCCCATCTTTCCTCCCCCATCTTTCCTCCCCCATCTTTCCTCCCCCATCTTTCCTCCCCCATCTTTCCTCCCCCATCTTTCCTCCCCCATCTTTCCTCCCCCATCTTTCCTCCCCCATCTTTCCTCCCCCATCTTTCCTCCCCCATCTTTCCTCCCCCATCTTTCCTCCCCCATCTTTCCTCCCCCATCTTTCCTCCCCCATCTTTCCTCCCCCATCTTTCCTCCCCCATCTTTCCTCCCCCATCTTTCCTCCCCCATCTTTCCTCCCCCATCTTTCCTCCCCCATCTTTCCTCCCCCATCTTTCCTCCCCCATCTTTCCTCCCCCATCTTTCCTCCACACCTTGTATCCAGTAATATCTAATACCCAATCCTGCCCTTTTTTGGGCCAGGTCTCTGTTCACACCTTGACATCATTTTCCCATGTGGCTACCAGTGGCTGCAGCTCACCAACCTTATTTATTACACTCCACCCATTCACATACATGCACAGTAAACCTAATTTAGAGCTTATTACATTCCCTCTTACTCTGACCCCACCTAATGCTTTACAGTTTCCTACTCTGGTGCTATCTGTCTTTCCCAATTCTTTGTGCACCTTATTTTTCCTCTCTAATATTATTGCCTGGTTCCCAAACCCCTGCCAAGTTGGTTTAAACCCTCCCCAATGACACTAGCAAATCGCCTTACTGGGACATTGGTCCTGCCTCTGTTCAGGTGCAAACCATCTAGCCTGTACAGGTCCCAACTCCCCCAGAACCTATCCCAGGAATCTAAAGCCCTCCCTCCTGCACTATCTCTCCAGCCATGCCTTCATCTGCTCTGTGCTCCTATTTCTGCTCTTGGTAGCATGTGGTACCGTTAGTAATTTGGAGATTACTACCTTTTGAGGTCTTCCTTGCTAGTTTTTTTCCTAGCTCCCTAAAATCTGCCTGCAGGATATCCTCCAGCTTTCTACTGATGTCTTAGGTACCGGTATGGACTGCTGGCTGTTCACCCTCCGCCCCGCGACCCCCACCCCCAGTGCTCTGCAACTGTTCAGTGACATCCTTGACCCTGGCACCAAGGAGGCAATTTACTCTCCTGGATTCATGTCTGTGGCTGTAAAAATGCCTGTCTGTTCTCCTAACTGTCGAATCCCCTATCATTATTGTTTTCTTGAACCCGGGTTCAATTCTGGGTACTGCCTGTGTGGAGTTTGCAAGTTCTCCCTGTGTCTGCGTGGGTTTCCTCTGGGTGCTCCGGTTTCCTCCCACAGCCAAAAGACTTGCAGGTTGATAGGTAAATTGGCCATTAGCAATTGCCCCTAG
Organism: Heterodontus francisci; assembly: GCF_036365525.1. NCBI lineage: Eukaryota > Metazoa > Chordata > Chondrichthyes > Heterodontiformes > Heterodontidae > Heterodontus > Heterodontus francisci. The sequence goes on along the minus strand of NC_090389.1, from coordinate 94,235,137 downwards.
TATAGGTAGGTGGTAGGGAAATATAGGGACAGGTGGGGATGTGGTAGGAATATGGAATTAGTGTAGGATTAGTATGAATGGGTGGTTGATGGTCGGCACAGACTCGGTGGGCCGAAGGGCCTGTTTCAGTGCTGTATCTCTAAACTAAACTAAACTAAACTCAATCTCCCTCCAGCTATGGCGATGTGGATTTGACTCTGGCTGAACTTCCCAGAGGAGTTATCACTCTCACCAGAATTGAATACTAGTTGGGGAGTGAGATGGACTCGGGGCACCTGCATTATCTGGCTGCTCCTCCTTGACTGCCTGGAGGTCACTTCTTCCCTCTTTGCCTACATACCCTTAAACTGCAGGGTGACTACATCTATAAACATGCTATCCATGAAACACTCAGCCAGAATAATGCCTGCTGCCGCACAAGCTTTGAAACCCTGAGCCTGAGCTGCTGCAGCTGACGACGCTTCTTGCAGGTGATTGTCCAGGAGTTCCCACATTGAACAGGATGCGCACTGGACAAGACTGAGCTGCCCTGCAATGCCTCTATTTATAGACTTTTAAACTTATGACTTAAATAAATAGAATCACCAGCTACTCCCCAAATAGCTCCTTGTCTTGTGCTGACATCACTTTATTTTAGAGCGAGGTTAACTGAAATGTTTTTACTTAACTCCTGTTTTCTAAATATCTTAGATTTTACTTGACTGAAAAATTCAGAACTCTCTTCGTGTTGCTATCCCTTGTTTAATTTTAACTTTATCCCCGAGATCGGATTGATTAGTTGAGCACTGATTGTAATTATATGATAAGTTATAAAATGGGCTTTAGTTTTTATACTAATTTAATTGATCAGGTCTTAGTTTATAGTTGAGTAATTTGGATTAAATTAGAAGCTTACCGGTAACTCGCCCCATGTGACTGCTTGTCCTATGACATCACTTAGCTTTTCCCCCTCCTGTTCGGTTCAGACTAACAGATCACTGACGACTCCACTCCTGGCCTGCTTCGCACTGCTCCGTTCCACTCCTGGCCTGCTTTGCGCTGCTCCGCCTCGTAAAGGATGACATAAGAATAGTGGTGAGGAAGCATCTTGGCTCGGAGGAGCAGGAAGTAGATTTGGTATGGGTGGCAATAAGAAATAACAAGGGTTCGAAAACAGTAGTGGGAGTAGGTCATAGGCCTCTTAACAGTAGCAATACTGTTGAACAAAGTATTTCTTTCTTTCTTTCTTTTGGGCCTCCTTATCTCGAGAGACAATGGATATGCGCCTGGAGGTGGTCAGTGGTTTGTGAAGCAGCGCCTGGAGTGGCTATAAAGGCCAATTCTAGAGTGACAGACTCTTCCACAGGTGCTGCAGATAAAATTGTTTGTTGGGGCTGTTGCACAGTTGGCTCTCCCCTTGCGCCTCTGTCTTTTTTCCTGCCAACTACTAAGTCTCTTCGACTCACCACATTTTAGCCCTGTCTTTATGGCTGCCCGCCAGCTCTGGCGAACGCTGGCAACTGACTCCCACGACTTGTGATCTATGTCAAAGGATTTCATGTCGCGTTTGCAGACGTCTTTAAAGTGGAGACATGGACGGCCGGTGGGTCTGATACCAGTGGCGAGCTCGCTGTACAATGTGTCTTTGGGGATCCTGCCATCTTCCATGCGGCTCACATGGCCAAGCCATCTCAAGCGCCGCTGACTCAGTAGTGTGTATAAGCTGGGGATGTTGGCCGCCTCGAGGACTTCTGTGTTGGAGATACGGTCCTGTCACCTGATGCCAAGTATTCTCCGGAGGCAGCGAAGATGGAATGAATTGAGACTTCGCTCTTGGCTGGCATACGTTGTCCAGGCCTCGCTGCCACAGAGCAAGGTACTGAGGACACAGGCCTGATACACTCTGACTTTTGTGTTCCGTGTCAGTGCGCCATTTTCCCACATTCTCTTGGCCAGTCTGGACATAGGCCTCTTAACAGTAGCAATACTGTTGAACAAAGTATTAATCAAGAAATAAGATAAATAATAACAAAGGCAGTGCAGTATCATCAGGGAATTTAATCTTCATTTAGACTGAACAAATCAAATTGACAAAAATAGTTTGGAGGGCGTGTTCATAGAATGCATTCCAGACAGTTTCACAGGACAATGTCATGGAACCATCGAAGGAACTGGCTATTTTAGATCTTGTTTTGTGTAATGAGACAGGGTTAATTAGTAATCTCACAGTAAAGGATCCTCTGGGAAAGAGTGACCATAAAATGATAAAAATTTCACAGTGTTTACAAGATATGTGCACAAGACTGAAACTAGAGTACTGATCTTACATAAAGCAAACTACATAGGTATTAGGGGTGAGATGGCGAAGGTAGATGAAAGGGTATGACCTTAGATGAGCAATAGCAACCATTTAAAGAAATATTATAGTTCTCAATGAATCTACATTCCATTCACAAATAAGATCTCCGCTAGAAACATAGAAAATAGGAGCAGGAGTAGGCCATTTGGCCCTTCGAGCCTGCTCCGCCATTCATTATGATCATGGCTGTGATCCATTGTGGCTAACTAAAGCAATTAAGTCTAATATTAGATTAAAAGAAGAAGCTTATATTGTGAAGAATGGTAGTGAGCCTGAGGATTGGGAGAACTTTAGATATCAGCAAAGCCTGACCAAAAATTGATAGAGGGAGAAAACAGAATGAAAGTAAATCAGCCAGAAATATTAAAACAGATTGTAGGAGCTTCTATGGTTATGTAAAAAGGAAGAGAGTCGTGAAAGTAAACATGGTTTCTTCAGAGGCTGTGACAGGAGAAATTATAAAGGGGAATGAGGAAAGAGCAGAGACGTTAAACAAATATTTTGTATCTGTCTTGGCAGTAGAAACAGAACTGAGTGGTTTGCTAGGCCATTTCCGAGGGCATTTAAGAGTCAACCACATTGCTGTGGGTCTGGAGTCACATGTAGGCCAGACCAGGTAAGGGCAGCAGATTTCCTTCTCTAAAGGACATTAGTGAACCAGATCTGTTTTTACAACAATCGACAATGGTTTCATGGTCAACATTAGATTAGCTTTTCAGACCAGATTTATTAATTGAATTCAAATTTCACCATCTGCCGTGGTGGGATTTGAACCCATGCCCCCAGAGCATTAGCCTGGGCTCTGGATTACTTGTCCAGTGACATTACCACGAAGCCACTTTCCACGCATATCCCCCCTAAACTTTTCCCCTCTCACTTTGAACTCGTGACCCCTTGTAATTGAATCCCCCACTCTGGGGAAAAAGCTTCTTGCTATCCACCCTGTCTATACTTCTCATGATTTTGTACACCTCAATCAGGTCCCCCCTCAACCTCCGTCTTTCTAATGAAAATAATCCTAATCTACTCAACCTCTCTTCATAGCTAGCGCCCTCCATACCAGGCAACATCCTGGTGAACCTCTTCTGCACCCTCTCCAAAGCATCCACATCCTTTTGGTAATGTGGCGACTAGAACTGCACGCAGTATTCCAAATGTGGCCGAACCAAAGTCTGATACAACTGTAACATGACCTGCCAACTCTTGTGCTTAATACCCCGTCCGATGAAGGAAAGCATGCCGTATGCCTTCTTGACCACTCTATTGACCTGCTTTGCCACCTTCAGGGAACAATGGACCTGAACACCCAAATCTCTCTGTACATCAATTTTCCCCAGGACCTTTCCATTTATTGTATAGTTCACTCTTGAATTGGATCTTCCAAAATGCATCACCTCGCATTTGCCCGGATTGAACTCCATCTGCCATTTCTCTGCCCAACTCTCCAATCTATCTATATTCTGCTGTATTCTCTGACAGTCCCCTTCACTATCGGCTACTCCACCAATCTTAGTGTCGTCTGCAAACTTGCTAATCAGACCACCTGTACTTTCCTCCAAATCATTTATGTATATCACAAACAACGGTGGTCCCAGCACAGATCCCTGTGGAACACCACTGGTCACACGTCTCCATTTTGAGAAATTCCCTTCCACTGCTACTCTCTGTCTCCTGTTGCCCAGCCAGTTCTTTATCCATCTAGCTAGTACACCCTGGACCCCATGCAACTTCACTTTCTCCATCAACCTACCATGGGGAACCTTATCAAATGCCTTACTGAAGTCCATGTATATGACATCTACAGCCCTTCCCTCATCAATCAACTTTGTCACTTCCTCAAAGAATTCTATTAAGTTGGTAAGACATGACCTTCCCTGCACAAAACCATGTTGCCTATCACTTATAAGCCCATTTTCTTCCAAATGGGAATAGATCCTATCCCTCAGTATCTTCTCCAGCAGCTTCCCTACCACTGACGTCAGGCTCACCGGTCTATAATTACCTGGATTATCCCTGCTACCCTTCTTAAACAAGGGGACAACATTAGCAATTCTCCAGTCCTCCGGGACCTCACCCGTGTTTAAGGATGCTGCAAAGATATCTGTTAAGGACCCAGCTATTTCCCCTCTCGCTTCCCTCAGAAACCTGGGATAGATCCCATCCGGACCTGGGGACTTGTCCACCTTAATGCCTTTTAGAATACCCAACACTTCCTCCCTCCTTATGCCGACTTGACCTAGAGTAATCAAACATCTATCCCTAGCCTCAACATCCGTCATGTCCCTCTCCTCGGTGAATACCGATGCAAAGTACTCGTTTAGAATCTCAGCCATTTTCTCTGACTGCACGCATAATTTTCCTCCTTTGTCCTTGAGTGGGCCAATCTTTTCTCTCGTTACCCTCTTGCTCCTTATATATGAATAAAAGGCTTTGGGATTTTCCTTAATCCTGTTTGCTAAAGATATTTCATGACCCCTTTTAGCCCTCTTAATTCCTCGTTTCAGATTGGTCCTACATTCCCTATATTCTTTCAAAGCTTCGTCTTTCTTCAGCCGCCTAGACCTTATGTATGCTTCCTTTTTCCTCTTAGCTAGTTTCACAATTTCACCTGTCATCCATGGTTCCCTAATCTTGCCATTTCTATCCCTCATTTTCACAGGAACATGTCTCTCCTGCACGCTAATCAACCTCTCTTTAAAAGCCTCCCACATATCAAATGTGGATTTACCTTCAAACAGCTGCTCCCAAACTACAGTCCCCAGCTCCTGCCGAATTTTGGTATAGTTGGCCTTCCGCCAATTTAGCACTCTTCCTTTAGGACCACTCTCGTCTTTGTCCATGAGTATTCCAAAATTTACGGAATTGTGATCACTATTCCCAAAGTAGTCCCCTACTGAAACTTCAACCACCTGGCCGGGCTCATTCCCCAACACCAGGTCCAGTATGGCCCCTTCCCAAGTTGGACTATTTACATACTGCTCTAGAAAACCCTCCTGGATGCTCCTTACAAATTCTGCTCCATCTAGACCTCTAACACTAAGTGAATCCCAGTCAATGTTGGGAAAATTAAAATCTCCTATCACCACCACCCTGTTGCTCCTACATCTTTCCATAATCTGTTTACATATTTGTACCTCTATCTCACGCTCGCTGTTGGGAGGCCTGGAGTACAGCCCCAACATTGTTACCGCACCCTTCCTATTTCTGAGTTCTGCCCATATTGCCTCACTGCTCGAGTCCTCCATAGTGCCCTCCTTCAGCACAGCTGTGATATCCTCTTTGACCAGTAATGCAACTCCTCCACCCCTTTTACCTCCCTCTCTATCCCGCCTGAAGCATCGATATCCTGGGATATTTAGTTGCCAATCGTGCCCTTCCCTCAACCAAGTCTCAGTAATAGCAATAACATCATACTCCCAGGTACTAATCCAAGCCCTAAGTTCATCTGCCTTACCTACTACACTTCTTGCATTAAAACAAATGCACCTCAGACCACCAGTCCCTTTGCGTTCATCATCTGCTCCCTGCCTACTCTTCCCTTTAGTCACGCTGACTTCATTATCTAGTTCCTTACAGGCTTTTGTTACTACCTCCTTACTGTCAACTGACCTCCTCATTTGGTTCCCATCCCCCTGCCACATTAGTTTAAACCCTCCCCAACAGCGTTAGCAAAAGCACCCCCAAGGACATTGGTTCCAGTCCGGCCCAGGTGTAGACCGTCCAATTTGTAATAGTCCCACCTCCCCCAGAACCGGTCCCAATGTCCCAAAAATCTGAACCCCTCCCTCCTGCACCATCTCTCAAGCCACGCATTCATCCTGACTATTCTTTCATTTCTACTCTGACTAGCACGTGGCACTGGTAGCAATCCTGAGATTACTACCTCTGAGGTCCTACTTTTTAACTTGGCTCCTAACTCCCTAAATTCTGCTTGTAGGACCTCATCCCGTTTTTTACCTATATCATTGGTGCCTATGTGCACAACGACAACTGGCTGTTCACCCTCCCCTTTCAGAATGTTCTGCAGCCGATCTGAGACATCCCTGACCCGTGCACCTGGGAGGCAACATACCATTCGGGAGTCTCGTTTTCGACCACAGAACCGCCTATCTACTCCCCTTACAATCGAATCCCCTATGACTATAGCCCTTCCACTCTTTTTCCCGCCCTTCTGAACAGCAGAGCCAGCCACGGTGCCATGAACCTGGCTACTGCTGCCTTCCCCTGGTGAGCCATCCCCTCAACAGTATCCAAAACGGTATACCTGTATTGGAGGGAGATGACCGCAGGGGATACCTGCACTGCCTTCCTGCTCTTTCTCTGCCTTTTGGTCACCCATTTCCTTTCTCCCTCAGCAATCCTAATCTGCGGTGTGACCAATTCGCTAAATGTGCTATCCACGACCTCCTCAGCATCGCGGATGCGCCAAAGTGAGTCCATCCGCAGCTCCAGAGCTGTCATGCGGTCTAACAAGAGCTGCAGCTGGACACACTTCCAGCATGTGAAGGAGTCAGGGACATCAGCCGTGTCCCTGAGCTCCGACATTGAGCAAGAGGAGCATAACACGGGTCTGAGATCTTCTGCCATTTTTAATCTTAAGCTTAACTTAGATAAATGAAAAAGGAACGAAAAGTTTTTACCAATCACACGAAAAAAAAAGAAATAGAAAAAGCCTTACCTTATCTGCACACCACCGAGTCCTTTTTTTTGGTTAGAGGAGGAGGGCGGGTGGGAGACACTACAGGTGTCGTGTCTCGGGTTCAGCCGCTGCCCAAATATATAGGACTTACTTACCCAGCTGCCACCTCGCTCTCCCTGTTGCCGCTGCAAAAAGAAACAGCCGAAACAAAAAGGTAAGTTTATATAAGTTGTAAACTCACTTACCCAGCTGCCACCTCGCTCTCCCTGTCACCGCTGCAAAAAGAAACTGCCGAAACAAAAAGTACATTTGTCAAGCATGATTTCCCTTTTGTAAATCCATGCTGACTCTGTCCGATTCTACCACTGTTCTCCAAGTGCTCTGCTGTAAAATCTTTGATAATGGACTCTAGAATTTTCCCCACTACCGACGTCAGGCTGACTGGTCTATATATCCATGTTTTCTCTCTCCCTCCCTTTTTAAATAGTGGGGTTACGTTAGCTACCCTCCAATCTGTAGGAACTGCTCCAGAGTCTATAGAATCTTGGAAGATGACCACCAATGCATCCACTATTTCTAGGTTCACATCCTTAAGTACTCTAGGATGCAGACCATCAGGCCCTGGGGATTTATCGGCCTTCAGTCCCATCAATTTCCCCAACTCCATTTCTCTACTCATACTGATTTCCTTCAGTTCCTCTTTCTCACTTAAACCCTGTGTTCTCCAACATTTCTGGTATGATATTTGTGTCCTCCTTTGTGAAGACAGACCAAAGTATGCATTTAGTTGGTCAGCCATTTCTTTGTTTCACATAATAAGTTCCCCTGTTTCTGACTGTAAGGGACCTACATTTGTCTTCACCAATCTTTTTCTCGTCACATACCTATCGAAACTTTTAGTCAGTTTTTATGTTCCTCGCACGCTTGCTCTCGTACATTTCCCCTTCTTAATCAATCGCTTGGCCCTCCTTTGCTGAATTCTAAACTGCTGCCAGTCCTGAGGTCTGTTGTTTTTTCTGGTGAATTTATATGCCTCTTCCTTGGATCTAATGCTATCTCTAATTTCCCTTGTAAGCCATGGTTTGGCTACCTTTCCCGTTTTACTTTTGCGCCAGACAGGAATAAAACATTGTTGCAGTTCATCCATGCGCTCTTTGAATGTTTGCCATTGCCTTTCCACTGTTATCCCTTTAAGTAACGTTTCCCAATCCGTCATAGACAACTCGCGCCTAATACCTTCGTAGTTTCAAAGAACAGTACAGCACAGGAACAGGCCATTCGGCACTCCAAGCCTGCGCCGATCTTGATGCCTGCCTAAACTAAAACCTTCTGCACTTCCGGGGTCTGTATCCCTCTATTCCCATCCTATTCATGTATTTGTCAAGATGCCTCTTAAACGTCGCTATCGTACCTGCTTCCACCACCTCCCCTGGCAGCATCTTCCAGGCACTCACCACCCTCTGTGTAAAGAACATGCCTCGCACGTCCCCTCTAAACTTTGCCCCTTGCACCTTAAACCTATGTCCCTTAGTAACTGACTCTTCCACCCGGGAAAAAGCTTCTGACTATCCACTCTGTCCATGCCACTCATAACTTTGTAAACCTCTGTCATGTCGCCCCTCCACCTCTGTCATTCCAGTGAAAACAATCCCAGTTTATCCAACCTATCCTCATCGCTCATGCCCTCCAGACCAGGCAACATCCTGGTAAACCTCTTCTGTACCCTCTCCAAAGTCTCCACATCCCCTTCTGGTAGTGTGGCGACCAGAATTGCATGCAATATTCCAAGTGTGGCCTAACTAAGGTTCTGTACAGCTGCAGCATGACTTGCCAATTTTTATACTCTGTGCCCCGACCGATGAAGGCAAGCATGCCGTATGCCTTTTTGACTACCTTATCCACTTGCGTTGCCACTTTGTGATCTGTGGACCTGTACGCCCAGATCTCTCTGCCTGTCAATACTCCTGAGGGTTCTGCCATTTACTGCATACTTCCCACTTGTATTAGACCTTCCAAAATGCATTACCTCACATTTGTCCGGATTAAACTCCATCTGCCATTTCTCCGCCCAAGTCTCCAACCGATCTATATCCTGCTGTATCCTCTGACATTCCTCATCACTATCCGCAACTCCACCAACCTTTGTGTCATCCGCAAACTTACTAATCAGACCAGCTACATTTTCTTCCAAATCATTTATATATACAACAAACCGCAATGGTCCCAGCACTGATCCCTACGGAACACCACTAGTCACAGCCCTCCATTCAGAAAAGCACCCTTCCACTGCTACCCTCTGTCTTCTATGACCGAGCCAGTTCTGTATCCATCTTGCCAGCTCACCTCTGATCCCGTGTGACTTCACCTTTTGTACCAGTCTGCCATGAGGGACCTTGTCAAAGGCTTTATTGAAGTCCATGTAGACAACATCCTTCCTTCATCAATCATCTTCGTCACTTCCTCAAACAACTCGATCAAGTTAGTGAGACACGACCTCCCCTTCACAAAACTATGCTGCCTCTCGCTAATAAGTCCATTTGTTTCCAAATGGGAGTAAATCCTGTCCCGAAGAATCCTCTCTAATAGTTTCCCTACCACTGACGTAAGGCTCACCGGCATATAATTTCCTGGATTATCCTTGCCACCCTTCTTAAACAAAGGAACAACATTGGCTATTCTCCAGTCCTCTGGGACCTCACCTGTAGCCAATGAGGATACAAAGATTTCTGTCAAGGCCCCAGCAATTTCTTCCCTTGCCTCCCTCAGTATTCTGGGGTAGATCCCATCAGGCCCTGGGGACTTATCTACCTTAATGTTTTTCAAGACACCCAACACCACCTCCTTTTTGATATCGACATGACCCAGACTATCTACACTCCCTTCCCTAGACTTATCATCCACCAAGTCCTTCTCTTGGGTGAATACTGATGCAAAGTACTCATTTAGTACCTTGCCCATTTCCTCTGGCTCCACACATAGACTCCCTCCTCTGTCCTTGAGTAGCCCAACCCTTTCCCTGTTTACCCTCTTGCTCTTTATATACATATAAAAAGCCTTGGGATTCTCCTTAATCCTGTTTGCCAATGACTTTTTATGACCCCTTTTAGCCCTCCTGACTCCTTGCTTAAGTTCCTTCTTACTTTCTTTATATTCCTCAAGGGCTTCATCTGTTTCCAGCCTTCTAGGCCTTACGAATGTTTCCTTTTTCTTTTTGACTAAGGTTCAGGACCCTAGTTTCAGAATCAACTATGTCACTCTCCATCTTGATGAAGAATTCTGTCATATTAAGGTCGCTCATCCCCAAGGGGTCTTGCACAACTAGATTGTCAATTATTCCTCTCTCATTACACAATACCCAGTCTAGGATGGCCTGTTCTCTCGTTGATTCCTCAACGTATTGGTCCAGAAAATCATCCTGCACACACTCCAAGAATTCCTCCTCTACGGTATTGTGACTAATTTGATTTAGAGGAATGAGAGATGAACTCATTGAGACATATAAGATTCTGAGAGGGCTTGACAGGGTAGATGCTTTGTGGCTGTTTCCCCTGGCTCGAGAATCCTGAACTCGGTGGCATAGTTTCAGGATAAGGGGTCAGTTGTTTGGAGAGAAATTAGAAATTTCTTCACTTAGAGGTTTGTGAATCTTTGCAGTTCTCTGCCCCAGAGGATTGTGGATAGTAGGCGCTGAGTATATTCAAGACTGAGATTGGTTAGACTTTTGGACACTCAGGAAAGTCTAAGCCAGTCTGTTCACAACCTTGGTGTCATATTTGGCCCCATGATGAACTTCCAACCTCATATTCATGCCATCACTAAGACCACCTGTTTTCACCTTCATAACATTGCCCGACTTCACCTGTTTCAGCTCACCTGCTGCTGAAACCCTCATTAATGCCTTTGTTACATCCAGACCAAACTATTCCAACGCACTCCTGGCTGGTCTCCCACATTGTACTCTCCGTAAACTTGAGGTCATCCAATCCTCTGCTGCCCGTGCCTTAACTCGCACCAAGTCCTGTTCCACTGTTATCCCTGTGCCCGCTGAACTACATTGGCTCCCAAGCAACATCTTGATTTTAAAATACTCAACCTTGTTTTCAAATCGCTCCATGGCCTCGCCCCTCTCTATCTCTCTAATCTCCTGCAGCCCACAACCCTCCAAGATACCTGCACTGCTCTAATTCTGGCCTCTTGTGCATCCCTGATTTTAATCCCTGCATGATTAGCAGCTGCACCTTCAGTTGCCTAGGCCTCAAGTTCTGGAATATTCTCTCTACACCTCTCCACCTTGCTTTCCTTCTTCAAGACACTCCATAAAACCTACCTCTTTGACCAAGCTTTTGGTCATCTGACCTAATTCTCCTTTTGTGGCTTGGAGTCATATTTTGTTCTATAATGCTCCTGTGGAATGTTTTATGATGTTCAAGGCGCTTTTTTAGTTGTTGTTGAAAATCAAGGATTATGGGGATCAGGTGGAAAGTTGAGATGAGGTCAAGATCAGCCATGATCTTATTAATGGGCAGAGCAGGCTCAAGGGGCCACTTGTCCTACTCCTCTTACTTTAGGTTCATAAGCTATTTTAAATTATCTTTATCAAATTCTTTGAATTACAAGTCGAATATGTAGGAAACTACAAGAGGTTGAATTACATTTATGATTTCTTGTAATGCATACTGTCTTTAGATACTGCTTGTAATTTCCATTTCTGACTGTTCAATGTGGTTTACAGATTCTCATTTCAGCAGATGATGAAATGGACGAATCTGAAGGTGATGAGGACCTTAGGAGACTGATGAACTTAAAGCCTGTTAAAAAGAAGCTGCGATTTGGGGGCCTCCCTGTATGACACAGGGCAGTACTCTGCCTCAGAGTTGGCAGGGAGGGACACGCCATCACAGAATGAAATCTTTACCTGCTTCAAACTGCATTGTGACAATGGGGTGCATAAAATGTGTGGAGTGGCTCAAGGATCTGAAAGATAAAAAGGATAAGACTGCGGTGATTGTGAGTTTATGATCTCAACTCTCCTCTTTGCACTGATGCCAAGCATTCGCAGATCAAAGGCGTCTATTATTTCTAGACACAAAATGTACAGGACCATTGGGTGCTGCAGAACATTTTTCTTTTAGCACCAGTCAGATTTTTGTTCCTTTGTTTAAGTTATTAAATCTGTCACTCGGTCTGTTTATATGTTTATATCTTGCCCAAGAACTGTGAATCCTCAACTTTCAAAGATTCTAGTTAGCAGCTGTATTTATTGCACAATATGGTTACAGGTTGGAGATCGGGTGAGCATGTAAGACCTCAGCAGTTAACAAATTGAAAATGCTGCAACAACTGAAAAATCCACAATGTTGAGGGCAAGTGACTAGTGTGTGTTAATTCCAACCTTTGTCTCTCTCCATCCTCTGCGACCCTGTCTGTCTCCCTCCCCTCCGGCCCTCTCGCCCTCCCTCTCTGTCTTCTCTATGCCATGATGGCAATCAAAAAGTGTTGCTTCATTTGTGTTATATTTACCTGGAACAGTAGGACACTAATGATAGCTGGATTTGATTAACTGAGTCAAAAAATGGGTTGTTTTGCTGCACAGTTTCTCGATGGGCTGTGATGGTCAAAGTTCCAATTCAGTAACAAGGCAGTGTTTGGGGCAATGTAGAGGGAACTTTAGTCTGTATCTAACCCTGTGCTGTACCTGCCATGGGAGTGTTTGATGGGACAGTGTAGAGGGAGCTTTCTCCTTAAATATAATATTATTCTGTTTATAATCTTAAGTGATCAACTTGTCATTTCTGTAAGACTATTATCTGGGACAAATGAGTCATTGTTTGAATATTAGAATAGTTTAAAAAGAAATCCTGTCAAAATTAACCCTAACTGTAGTTGATAATTGCAAATAGTATTTGGTTCTAAAACTGCATCAGTTAGTGGATCTGTGTGAATGTTCCTGCAGTTAATCTGTTTCAAGCTGATTATTCTAACTGCAAAACAGGTTTTACTGTAAAGAAAATTCTAGGATAACCCAAACACTTACCGCCTTGAAATATTTAACCTTCAAAAGCTAATTTTTTTTAAAGCATTTAATCAAAATCAATCCTTAATGTATAACCTTTTAATAGGTTTCAATGGGGAGATGAATTTGGAGAATGAATGGTAAAAGTAAATCTGGTTTGCTTGGAGTAAAACAAACTGGTTGAAAAGAGGTTGAAACTACAGCTTATGCATCAGGTAGGGAATTGCTGACATGGAATGTCAGTGCTGTTAAAATGTGATTTTTGAGTTATTTCACAGGAATTTCGACATTCATTCTGATTCTAGTGTTGCCGAAGACTCAAAAACGGTCTTGTGTTGATGAAATACAGCCCGGTGTGAATGCATTTAGACAAGTGTTTGATTACTAAGTTGTTAGGAGTGCTGCTCATTTGTTTGACAATTTTCAGTTGATCTGTTTTCCAATCTTGATCTATATTTTTTTCTTTTTAACCTGTATAAAATTGGCTGCAGAAGGTGAACCTTTATCTTTATCCCACAATCGCAAACGTGTATCAGAGGCGGCAAGCCAGCCAGTTTTAATAGTGAAAGCTAGAATTTGCTAGAGAACGCAAACTGATGCTGGTATTTATACACAATTCCTAATAATAAAAGTCTTGTGAAAAAGCAGCATATTTAATCAGAACATAGTTTAGCTTGTCATCTGTGACCCTGAGACTTCGCAGATGAATTTAATCCCTTGGAAAATAGGACGTCTGAGACACTAATTTTTAGATACCTATTCATAGTCCATACATGTAAAAACGTTTATATAAAATGGGTAGAATATTGACCTACATTTATAGTGAGGTTAAGGGAGACAATTTAACAGAATTTTGAGCTTGCAGTAAATTTCTCATTTGAATGGAAGTCACTGCTTCAGATAAAAGTGCCTCTTTTACAAATCAGTCTCATGTTCTGAGAAAGTGATGTTAAGGTCAGAACCCTTTTTAAAGTGAATTTGAGGTACATAACGTTTTAATCAGCCAAAAATGCAAAATGGGAAAAGTTATTTGATGTGCAGTTTCGCTGTCCCGGACACTGGGATAGAGTTGATGTTGTACAGTGTGTTACGACTGAGGCAGGAGGGGTGCACTGAAAAATTCAGTCCCACTTCTCCACAGTCACAACATATATTTAAATTTTCCCATTTACCAAAACAGTCAATCATATACTCTCTTTTTCCCCAGAATAAAGCACACAAACCAGGTTCTTTAATAAACAACAAAATTATCAGTTTATTACAAACCAATTTTTAACCAATAATGAAGTAAAACATACACAAATTGAAATATTAAAGCCATTTATATTTATCCTAGCCCTCACGCGCGCAAACATACATACACAACCAGTTAACTGGGAAAAAATAAAAGGGATTTTTCTTTACAGCTGTTACAAAGAATTAGAAGGAATAAAAAAAACTTAGGCTGGAAAGATGGTCTTTCCATTGGTTAGGCGTCCCAAATGTGAACAGGTGGCTGTTGCTAGGATCTTCCCAAAACAGTTACTTCCAGGCAATGTTGAAGATCAGTTTGGGTAGGTTTTCCAAGGGATGCAGCAACAGGAGGTTTCACTTCGGTCTTACAGCAGAAATGTAGCAGTAAAGATTTCTTCAGATACAGGAGGAAATAGCAAACACACTTGATACAGGATTTCTTTTAAAGAGAAAGAACTGAGCTGGCTGGATGATCTTCTGTTCTCCTGGCAGGTGAGAAGCAACTGGTGAAACTAAGACTTTCCAGAAAGCAGCCTCCTGACAACCATAAATCTTGGCTTGTCACTTCTTTGTAAACATCTCTCCAGGTCAAAACCAACCCCCTGCTGGGTTATTTGAAAATGGGTGCCTTCCAGTAACTGCAGTTCAAACCTTCTGGTAACTTCTTTTTTAAAAAAAACCCACAAAGTTCAGCCATCTCTTCGAGTCATAGTCATGGAGTCATACAGCACAGAAACAGGCCCATGGCCCATCGTGCCTGTGCTGGCCATCAAGTGTCTACCTATTCTAATCCCATTTTCCAGCACCTGGCCCGTAGCCTTGTATGCTATGGCATTTCAAGTACTCATCTAAATACTTCTTAAATGTTGTGATGGTTCCTGCCTCTACAACCTCTTCAGGCAGTGCGTTCCAGATTCCAACCACCCTCTGGTTGAAATAATCTTTCCTCAAATCCCCTCTAGACCTCCTGCCCCTTACCTTAAATCTATGCCCCCTGGTTATTGACCCCTTTGCTAAGGGAGAAAGTTTTTTCCTATCTAATCTATCAATGCCAGTCATAATTTTGTATACCTCAATCATGTCCCCCCTCAGCCTTCTCTGCTCCAAGGAAAACAACCCTAGCCTTTTCAATCTCTCTTCATTGCTGAAATGCTCCAGCCCAGGCAACATCCTGGTGAATCTCCTCTGCACCCTCTCCAGTATAATCACATCCTTCCTATAGTGTGGTGCCCAGAACTGTACACAGTACTCCAGCTGTGGCCTAACTAGTGTTTTATACAGTCCACATTAATCAGTGTCCATAATTCACATTTAAGTCCTTAACACATATTTTACAAAAGAAATAGAAGCAATCTCGTAACAAGTGTCTATCCCAGACACTGAGATAGAGTTGATTTTGTGCAGTGTCTCTGTCCGGGACACTGGGATAAAGTTGATGTTGTATAGTGTTGCTGTCCCGGACACTGGGATAGAGTTGATGTTGTGCAGTGTCTCTGCCCTAGAACATTTTTCTATAATTGGTGTATAGCTCTCAACACCACTGATCCAAACTCTGATCTGGAGTACTGGGACCTCAGTCCTATTTGTTCTGATATTGTTAATGACAACATTTCTCCTCTTTATATTCTGTGGATCTCATGGTTTAGGAAGGATTGTAAACAATTGATTGGTGGATATATCCTAGATCAGTACACCCAGATGCGTTAGTGTCAGCACCTTGGGACACTCAGCAATGACATGGAACCTTAATTTAAAATGTATGTGTGGTCTGGTAATCAGCTTGGAGAGAAGCTTTCAGACCTGTAATTTGTGCGTGAATCTGAGGGAAAGGCAGGAGCATATCTGGCCACAATGATTGGGAATAGTCACATGTCCTGCACTGAGACAGACATTTGCCATGGAACTTCCCTCACTAGCAGTAAGTGCAATGATGAGATTGCATAGCCTGGGAGATTAAGTGCTTGGTTCAGCTTTGAGACTTGGCCTTCACGGTCTCTTATCCTGATTGTTCCCAGTGTGTTTGTGCCTCCATTACTGTTTCCTTTCCATGAATTAGATATTATGCAGAAATGTGATGTGAAAACACTTGGAGCCCTTTCTCAGACAAATAGTCACTTTCTATTGGTTACTAATTAAAGTGGAGAGTTTTGATGGTGAAACAACGCTATATGTACCTCTGATCACTAAATTCTGTTTCACCTTCCCCGCGTCATTGAGTGAAGGAAAGCAACAAGTAAAAGAATATCATAAATATACTTTCTGATAAAATATCCTTAAGGTTAAGCTACATTTTGTAAGGGTCTGGCCTGTGAAAAGGTTTAACACAAGACATTGTAAAGAAAAATCAGTCTAATTACTAACTGTTCAAATTGTCCTATAGGCTATAAATGATGGTGTGGCTAAGTTCGGGTGTTTAACAATGTCTCAATAGGTACCGATGTATTGAAATGGATCTTTACTTCTGTCATTCCTTCTCGTGTAGTTTAAATGTTACTGTTACTTCTGCATCAGCAAAAGTCTTGTGCAGATTCACAGACACTGCAGTGGGGCTGGGTCAAGCCTATCATATTGCAATGTGTAGGAGATGAGTATATGATGTATATACTTTGTATAACACTTTATATTAAAGTATTGGAAACTTCAAGACTAACCATGTTTTCTGATGCCTTTTTTAATGCTCTGAATTGTAGAAAGAGGTTAAACCTGTTGAAAGAGAACAGTATCTGCCTATAAATTGCACAGACTGGGACCCGTCAGATCAATGCTTGCCTCTCACCTCAAACTTGGATTTGAATGCAGACCAAATTTTCCCTCGCTTCACTTTAAGGCACGAAATGAGTTAGGGCCATTTCAATCCAGTTTGGAATGAATGCAATCACACCAGACAGGACTGTCCCCAATTAAACGGTAACTAGCACTAAACTTGACAATCTGATTCTGACACTGAATGGCTGATGTGAGAAATGGAATATTCTTACTCTACAATAGGGGACACTCAAATGAGGAGGTGATAAGATGCCTTAATGGGATGATGTTGAAGGGAGCTTTACTCTGCATCTAACCCCGTGCTGTACCTGTCCTGGGAGTGTTTGATGGGGACAGTGTAGAGGGAGCTTTACTCTGTATCTAACCCATGCTGTACCTGCCTTGGGAGTGTTTGGAACAATGTAGAGGGAGATTCACTCTGTATCTAACCCATGCTGTACCTGTCCTGGGAGTGTTTGATGGGGACAGTGTAGAGGGAGCTTTACTCTGTATCTAACCCATGCTGTACCTGTCCTGGGAGTGTTTGATGGGGACAGTGTAGAGGGAGCTTTACTCTGCATCTAACCCCGTGCTGTACCTGTCCTGGGAGTGTTTGATGGGGACAGTGTAGAGGGAGCTTTACTCTGTATCTAACCCATGCTGTACCTGCCTTGGGAGTGTTTGGAACAATGTAGAGGGAGATTCACTCTGTATCTTGGACTGTTTGCCTGAAATCTGATCAGGGGTGATACAGAATTTCTTCTAGCTAAATACCGGGAGATCAAAACTCCATTCTCTAGTCACTGATTCCATCGCTCACTACTATGGTCACTATCTTGGGCTGGACCAGACTGTTTGCTGTTGTATTTGACTCCAAGATGAACTTCTAACAGCATATCCACACCACCACAAACATCGCCTACTTCCCCCTCCATAGCATTGACTGTCTCTGCCCCTGCCTCAGCTTATCTGCTGCTGAAACTCTCATCCATGCATTTGTTATCTCCAGACTGAACTATTCCAGTGGTCCCCTGGCCAGGCACCCACCCTAACATAGGAAACGTAGAAAATTTATGGAACGGGAGGAGGTCATTTGGCCCATTGTGGCTGTACCAACCAAAAAAGAGATATCCAGCTTAATCCCACTTTCCAGCTCTTGTTCGTAGCCCTGTAGGTTATAGGACCTCAAGTGCATGTGCAAGGGTTTTTTAAAAAATACAATGAGGGTTTCTGCCTCGATCATCCTTTAAGGCAGTGGGTTCCAGACCCCCAACACCCTCTGGCTGAAAACATTTCTCCTCAGCTCCCCTCTAATCCTTCAACCAATTACTTTAAATCTGTGCCCCCTGGTTATTGACTTCTCTGCTAAGGGAAATAGATCCTTCCTTTCCACTCTATCAAGGCCCCTCATAATTTTATAGACCTCAAATTAAATCTATCCGCAGCTGCCTCAGTTCCAAACAAAACCCTGGCTATTCAATCTTTCCTCATAGCTAAAATTCTCCATTCCTGGCAAAATCCTTGTAAATCTCCTCTGTATCCTCTCTAATCTGATCACATCCTTGCTGTAATACAGTGACCAGAACTGTACACATTACTCTAGCTGTGGCCAAATTATTATTTTATACAGTTCCAGCATAACCTCTCAGCTCTTATATTCTATACCTTGGCCAATAAAGGAAAGTATCCCGTATGTCTTTTTAACCACCTCTTCTATCTATCCTACTGCTTTCAGGAATATGTGGCCTTCAAGGTCCCTCTGTTCCTCTACACTTAGTATCCTACCATTTATTGTGCCCCTTGCCTTGATTGCCCACTGTAAATGCATTACATTACACTTCTTTGGATTTGAATTCAATTTGCCACTTTTCTGTCCACCAGCCCAGTGTATTAATACAATATTCTTGCAGTCTGCAGCTTTCATTTTCGTGATCAACCACATAGAAAATTTCTGTATTATCCCCAAACTTCTTAATCATGCATCCTTAGGTCTAAATCATTGATATGTACCAGCAACTGCACAGGACCCAATACTGAGCCCTGCAGTACCCAACTGGAAACAGCTTTCCTGTCAACCAGTACCATTCACTCTGAAGTCCAGCTCAATGGACTACTGCTTTCATGCAGTATCTAACTCAGGTAATTTGCTGAGTGAGGGAATTCAGTGCAGTGAGCGAAGAGGTGCTGTTGTGGTCTTTTACAAAACAAGGAATGGTCTGAGTAAGGGCATGGGAGACAGCGAGAGCTGAAGTCTAGAGGCATTAATTAGGTGAGCAGGGAGGCGTTTATCTATATTTCAGAGACTCATCAGCGGTGGGGACTGAGCACAATGACCAAGGAGTTAAAGCGGGGGGGGGGGGGGGTGGTGTGGAAAAGAGTCTCCAACAACAAAAGCAACATCTGCAAAACAGCTAGAGTGATGTCCCAACTAGGGAAGGAGCCGATTGGTATGTCGCTGGTAAGTGTTTCCAGGTAATAGTCTAGAAAGTAAAGACATTGCAGGCAACCTCCGCCCCATGGAATGCACATCCTGTGTCCTGTGAGAAATCCTGGATGTTTCTCATGGCCTCGACAACCATGTACATAAAATGTCACCAGAAAAAACTGAGTTTTGGAGCTTAAGTGGTGGCTGGAGTCACTACGGAGCATCCACGAAGCTGAGAGCTTCGCGTGGATAGCATGTTTCTGGAGGTGGTCACCCACAGCTTAAAAATGTGCAGGCAGAGAGGGAATGAGTGACCACCAGAAGGACAAGGAGGACCAGGCAGACAGGGTAGGGAGCTCGGCCCCAGTCCTGTTGAGGTGCAACCCGTCTGGCTTGCACAGGTCCCACCTCCCCCAGAAGTAGTCCCAATGTCTCAGGAATCTAAAACCCTTCCTCCTGCACCATCTCTCAGCCACATATTCATCAGCTCTATCGCTCTCAACTGGTATTCAGTTCTGAATACTGGTGAGAGTGACGGTTCCTCTGGGGAGTGCAGGCACAGTCAAGTCCATGGCACCATGGGTGGCTCAGCTGCACAGTGGGGGAGGAAGAAAAGTGGAACAGCAATAGTGGGCAGGGATTCGATGGTGAGGGGAGCAGATAGGCACTTATGCAGCTGCAAACATAACGCCAGGATGGTATGTTGCCTCCCTGGTGCCAGGGTCAAGAATGTCACTGAGCAGCTGCAGGACATTAAGGAGAGAGGGTGAACAGCCAGTGGTCAAAGAACATTACAGCACAGGAACAGGCCATTTGGCCCTCCAAGCCTGAGCCGATCTTGATGCCTGCCTAAACTTAAACCTTCTGCACTTCCGGGGACCGTATCCCTCTATTCCCATCCTATTCATGTATTTGTCAAGATGCCTCTTAAACGTCGCTATCGTACCTGCTTCCACCACCTCCCCTGGCAGCAAGTTCCAGGCACTCACCACCCTCTGTGTAAAGAACTTGCCTCGCACATCCCCTCTAAACTTTGCCCCTCTCACCTTAAACCTATGTCCCCTAGTAACTGACTCTTCCACCCTGGGAAAAAGCTTCTGACTATCCACTCTGTCCATGCCGCTTATAACTTTGTAAACCTCTATCATGTCGCCCCTCCACCTCCGTCGTTCTAGTGAAAAAAATTCCGGGTTTATCCAACCTCTCCTCATAGCTACTGCCCTCCAGACCAGGCAACATCCTGGTAAACCTCTTCTGTACCCTCTCCAAAGCCTCCACATCCTTCTGGTAGTGTGGTGACCAGAATTACACGCAATATTCTAAGTGTGGCCTAACTAAAGTTCTGTACAACTGCAGCATGACTTGCCAATTTTTATACTCTATGCCCCGACCGATGAAGGCAAGCATGCCGTATGCCTTCTTGACTACCTTCTCCACCTACGTTGCCACTTTCAGTGACCTGTGGACCTGTACGCCCAGATCTCTCTGCCTGTCAATACTCCTAAGGGTTCTGCCATTTACTGTATACTTCGCACCTGCATTAGTCCTCCCAAAATACATTACCTCACATTTGTCCGGATTAACTCCATCTGCCATTTCTCCACCCAAGTCTCCAACCGATCTATATCCTGCTATATCCTCTGACAATCCTCATCGCTATCCGCAACTCCACCAACCTTTGTATCGTCCGCAAACTTACTAATCAGACCAGCTACATTTTCCTCCAAATCATTTATATATACTACAAAGAGCAAAGGTGCCAGCACTGATCCCTGCGGAACACCACTAGTCACATCCCTCCATTCAGAAAAGCACCCTTCCACTGCTACCCTCTGTCTTCTATGACCGAGCCAGTTCAGTATCCATATAAATAAAAGCAAAATATTGTGGATGCTGGAAATCTGAAATAAAAACAAGAAATGCTGGAACCATTCAGCAGGTCTGGCAGCATCTGTGGAAAGAGAAGCAGAGTTGACGTTTCGGGGTCAGTGACCCTTCTTTGGAAGAAGGGTTCCGAAGAAGGGTCACTGACCTGAAACGTTAACTCTGCTTCTCTTTCCACAGATGCTGCCAAACCTGCTGCGTGGTTCCAGCATTTTTTGTTTTTATTTCAGTTCTGTATCCATCTTGCCAGCTCACCTCTGATCCCGTGTGACTTCACCTTTTGTACCAGTCTGCCATGAGGGACCTTGTCAAAGGCTTTACTGAAGTCCATATAGATAACATCCACTGCCCTTCCTTCATCAATCATCTTTGTCACTTCCTCAAAAAACTCAATCAAATTAGTAAGACACGACCTCCCCTTCACAAAACCATGCTGCCTCTCGCTAATAAGTTCGTTTGTTTCCAAATGGGAGTAAATCCTATCCTGAAGAATCCTCTCTAATAATTTCCCTACCACTGGCATAAGGCTCACCGGCCTATAATTTCCTGGATTATCCTTGCCACCCTTCTTAAACAAAGGAACAACATTGGCTATTCTCCAGTCCTCTGGGACCTCATCTGTAGCCAACGAGGATGCAAAGATTTCTGTCAAGGCCCCAGCAATTTCTTCCCTTGCCTCCCTCATTATTCTGGGGTAGATCCCATCAGGCCCGAGGGACTAATCTACCTTAATGCTTTGCAAGAGACCCAACACCTCCTCCTTTTTGATAATGAGATGACTGAGACTATCTACAGTCCCTTCCCTAGGCTCATCAACCACCAAGTCCTTCTCCTTGGTGAATACTGATGCAAAGTATTCATTTAGTACCTCGCCCATTTCCTCTGGCTCCACACATAGATTCCCATCTCTGTCCTTGAGTGGGCCAACCCTTTCCATGGTTGCCCTCTTGCTCTTTATTTATGTATAAAAAGCCTTGGGATTTTCCTTAATCCTGTTTGCCAATGACTTTTCATAACACCTTTTAGCCCTCCTGACTCCTTGCTTAAGTTCCTTCCTACTGTCTTTATATTCCTCAAGGAATTCATCTGTTCCTAACCTTCCAGCCCTTACGAATGCTTCCTTTTTCTTTTTGACGAGGCTCACAATATCCCGCGTTATCCAAGGTTCCCGAAACTTGCCAAACTTATCCTTCTTCCTCACAGGAACATGCTGGTCCTGGATGCTAATCAGCTGACATTTGAAAGATTCCTACATGTCAGATGTTGATTTACCCTCAAACAGCCGCCCCCAATCTAAATTCTTCTGTTCCTGCCTAATATTGTTATAATTCGCCTTCCCCCAATTTAGCACCTTCACCCGAGGACTACTCTTATCCTTATCCACAAATACCTTGAAACTTATGGAATTATGGTCACTGTTCCCGAAATGCTCCCCTACTGAAACTTCGACCACCTGGCCGGGCTCATTCCCCAATACCAGGTCTAGTACGGCCCCCATCCCAAGTTGGACTATCTACATACTGTTTCAAGAAGCCCTCCTGGATGCTCCTTACAAATTCTGACCCATCCAAGGCCCTCGCATTAAGTGAGTGGTCCATATCGGCACTAATGACATAGACATAGACAGAAAGAGGGATGAGGTCCTGAAAGCAGTGTTCAGAGAGCTAGGAGACAGCTTGAAAACCAGGATCTTAAAGGTAGTTAATTTCCGGATTACTCTTGGTGTCACGTGCGAGTAAGTACAGAAATAGAAAGATAGAGCTGATGAATATGTGGCTGGAGAGCTGGTGCAGGAGGAAGGATTTTAGATTCCTGAGGCATTGGAACCACTTATGGGGGAGTTGGGACCTGTACAAGCTGGATAGGTTGCACCTCAACAGGACCGGGACGGGGAGGCGGTGGCGTACTGGTATTGTCACTGGATTAGTAACCCAGAGACCCAGGTATTGCTCTGGGGACATGGGTTCGAATCCCACCACAGCAGAAGGTGGAATTTGAATTCAATTAATAAATCTGGAATTTAAAGCTAGTCTAATGATGGCCATGAAACCATTGTCGATTGTTGTAAAAACCCATCTGGTTCACGAATGTCCTTCAGGGAAGGAAATCTGCTCTCCTTACCTGGTCTGGACTACATGTGACTCCAGATCCACAGCAATGTGGTTGACTCTTACATGCCCTCGAAATGGCCTAGCAAGCCATTCAGTTCAAGGGCAATAAATGCTGGCCTGGTCTGCGATGCCCACATCCCATGAATGAATAAAAAAACAATATCCTCACAGGGGGTTTTGCAAGTGCTATTGGGAAGTGGTTAAATAGCTTGGGAGAGGGATGGGAACCTGAGAATAGATTCCAAAGGGAGAGAAGAAAAGTTGGAAATTAAGGCAGAAGTATGGAAGGTCAAGGAAATAAGAGTTTGGTAATGCTAAATGGTCGATTCCTCAATGCAAGAAGTCTAGGGGAATAAGGCAGATGAGCTGAGATTACAGATTCTCACCTGGGAGTGAGATATTATAGCTATTACAGAGACATGGCTGAAAGAAGGGCAGGAATGACAGCTCAACACTCCTGGTTACAGGGTTTTCAGATGAGATGGGGGATAAAAAAGCGGGGTCACAATATTGATTAAAGAAACAATTATATTTGTGAAGTGGGATGATCACAGAATCACAGAATGATACAGTGCAGAAGAGGCCCTTCGGCCCATCGAGTCTGCACCGATGCATTAAAGACACCTGACCTGTCTACCTAATCCCATTTGCCAGCACTTGGCCCATAGCCTTGAATGTTACAATGTGCCAAGTGCTCATCCAGGTACTTTTTAAAGGATGTGAGGCAACCTGCCTCTACCACCCTCCCAGGCAGAGCATTCCAGACTGTCACCACCCTCTGGGTAAAAATGTTCTTCCTCAAATCCCCCTTAAATGTCCTGCCCCTCACCTTAAACTTGTGACCCCTCGTAACTGACCCTTCAACTAAGGGGAACAGCTGCTCCCTATCCACCCTGTCCATGCCCCTCATAATCTTGTACACTTCGATCAGGTCACCCCTCAGTCTTCTCTGCTCCAGTGAAAACAACCCAAGCCTATCCAACCTCTCCTCATAGCTTAAATGTTCCATCCCAGGCACCATCCTGGTGAATCGCCTCTGTACCTCCTCCAGTGTAATCACATCCTTCCTATAATGTGGCGACCAGAATTGCACACAGTACTCCAGCTGTGGCCTTACCAAAGTTCTGTTCAACTCCAACATGACCTCCCTGCTTTTGTAATCTATGCCTCGATTGATAAAGATAAGTGTCCCATATGCCTTTTTCACCACCCTATTAACCTGCCCTTCTGCCTTCAGGGATCTATAAACAAACACGCCATGGTCCCTTTGTTCCTCGGAACTTCCCAGTGTCAGGCCATTCATTGAATACTTCCATGTCACATTACTCCTTCCAAAGTGTATCACCTCACACTTTTCAGCGTTAAATTCCATCTGCCACTTTCCTGCCCATTTGACCATCCCGTCTATATCTTCCTGCAACGAAAGACACTCAACCTCACTGTTAACCACTCGGCCAATCTTTGTGTCATCTGCGAACTTACTAATCCTACCCCCCACATAGTCATCTATGTCGTTTATATAAATGACAAACAATAGGGGACCCAGCACAGATCCCTGTGGTACGCCACTGGACACTGGCTTCCAGTCACTAAAACAGCTGTCATCACTCTCTGTCTCCTACAGCTAAGCCAATTTTGAATCCACCTTATCAAGTTACCCTGTATCCGATGTGCATTTGCTTTCTTGATAAGTCTCCCATGTGGGACCTTGTCAAAGGCTTTGCTGAAATCCATGTAAACTACATCAACTGCACTACCCTCATCGACACACCTGGTCACATGCTCAAAAAATTCAATCAAATTTGTTAGGCATGACCTCCCTCTGACAAAGCCATGCTGACTATTCCCAATCAAATTTTGCCTCTCCAAGTGGAGATAGATTCTCTCCTTCAGAATTTTCTCCAATAGTTTCCCTACAACTGACGTGAGAC
This sequence comes from Heterodontus francisci, assembly GCF_036365525.1. NCBI lineage: Eukaryota > Metazoa > Chordata > Chondrichthyes > Heterodontiformes > Heterodontidae > Heterodontus > Heterodontus francisci. The sequence continues at coordinate 94,209,818 of NC_090389.1, read as the reverse complement.
TCACTGGTCTATAGTTCCCTGGCTTATCTCGACAACCTTTCTTAAATAGTGGGACCACATTAGCAGTTCTCCAGTCCTCTGGCACCTCCCTGGTGGCCAGAGAGGAATTAAAAATTTGGGTCAGAGCCCCTGCAATCTCCACCCTTGCCTCCCACAGTAGAAGAATCATCAAATGAGGATATATGGGTTCAGCTTTAAAATACAAAAGGGGAAAACATACTACTGGGAGTGTACTATAGACCCACAAACAGAGGGAGATAGAAGAGCAGATCTGTAGGCAAATCTCTCAGAACTGCAAAAACAATTGGGCAGTAATAATGGGGATTTCAATTACCCAAATAGTAACTGGGAGAGAATTGGTGCAAAAGGCACAGAGGGAGCAGAACTCTTGACAGTCATTCAGGAGAACTTTTTAGTACATAGCAAACCCAGAAGACTGGAAATGGTTCTGGACTTAGTTTTAGGGAATGAAGCAGAGCAAGCGGAAAGGGTATCAGTCCAGGAGCACTTTGGTAGAAGTGATTATAATTCAATTACATTTAGGGTAGTTATTGAAAAGGCCAAAGATAGAAGAGCAAGGAGAGGACACGAGAAGTCATTGGTGGATAGGATCAGGGAAAACCCTAAGGCTTTCTATAGTTATATCAGGAATAAAAGAATGACTAGAATTAGATTAGGGCCAATCAAGGATAGTAGTGGGAAGTTGTGTGTGGAATCAGAGGAGATAGGGGAAGTGTTAAATGAATATTTTGCGTCAGTATTTACAGTAGAGAAAGAAAATGTTGTTGAGAATACTGAGATTCAGGCTACTAGGCTAGATGGGATTGAGGTTCACAAGGAGGAGGTGTTATCAATTTTGGAAAGTGTGAAAATAGATAAGTCCCCTGGGCCAGATGGGATTTATCCTAGGATTCTCTGGGAAGCTAGGGAGGAGATTGCAGAGCCTTTGTCCTTGATCTTTATGTCGTCATTGTCGACAGGAATAGTGCCGGAAGACTGGAGGATAGCAAATGTTGTCCCCTTGTTCAAGAAGGGGAGTAGAGACAGCCCTGGTAATTATAGACCTGTGAGCCTTACTTCGGTTGTGGGTAAAATGTTGGAAAAGGTTATAAGAGACAGGATTTATAATCATCTTGAAAAGAATAAGTTCATTAGCGATAGTCAGCACGGTTTTGTGAAGGGTAGGTCGTGCCTCACAAACCTTATTGAGTTTTTCGAGAAGGTGACCAAACAGGTGGATGAGGGTAAAGCAGTGGATGTGGTATATATGGATTTCAGTAAGGCGTTTGATAAGGTTCCCCACGGTAGGCTATTGCAGAAAATACGGAAGTATGGGGTTGAAGGTGATTTAGAGCTTTGGATCAGAAATTGGCTAGCTGAAAGAAGACAGAGGGTGGTGGTTGATGGCAAATGTTCATCCTGGAGTTTAGTTACTAGTGGTGTACCGCAAGGATCTGTTTTGGGGCCACTGCTGTTTGTCATTTTTATAAATGACCTGGAAGAGGGTGTAGAAGGGTGGGTTAGTAAATTTGCAGATGACACTAAGGTCGGTGGAGTTGTGGATAGTGCCGAAGGATGTTGTAGGGTACAGAGGGACATAGATAGGCTGCAGAGCTGGGCTGAGAGATGGCAAATGGAGTTTAATGCGGAAAAGTGTGAGGTGATTCACTTTGGAAGGAGTAACAGGAATGCGGAGTAACAGGAATGCAGAGTACTGGGCTAATGGGAAGATTCTTGGTAGTGTAGATGAACAGAGAGATCTTGGTGTTCAGGTGCATAAATCCCTGAAGGTTGCTACCCAGGTTAATAGGGCTGTTAAGAAGGCATATGGTGTGTTAGCTTTTATTAGTAGGGGGATCGAGTTTCGGAGCCACGAGGTCATGCTGCAGCTGTACAAAACTCTGGTGAGACCGCACCTGGAGTATTGCGTGCAGTTCTGGTCACCGCATTATAGGAAGGATGTGGAAGCTTTGGAAAGGGTGCAGAGGAGATTTACTAGGATGTTGCCTGGTATGGAGGGAAGGTCTTACGAGGAAAGGCTGAGGGACTTGAGGTTGTTTTCATTGGAGAGAAGGAGGAGGAGGAGAGGTGACTTAATAGAGACATATAAGATAATCAGAGGGTTAGATAGGGTGGATAGTGAGCGTCTTTTTCCTCGGATGGTGATGGCAAACACGAGGGGACATAGCTTCAAGTTGAGGGGTGATAGATATAGGACAGATGTGAGAGGTAGTTTCTTTACTCAGAGAGTAGTAAGGGCGTGGAACGCCCTGCCTGCAGCAGTAGTAGATTCGCCAACTTTAAGGGCATTTAAGTGGTCATTGGATAGACATATGGATGAAAATGGAATAGTGTAGGTCAGATGGTTTCACAGGTCGGCGCAACATCGAGGGCCGAAGGGCCTGTACTGCGCTGTAATGTTCTAATTCTAATAGTCTAAGGATACGGGGTAAGCCATTTAGGACTGAGATGAGGAAGGATTTCTTCACCCAGTGAGTGGTGAACCTGTGGAATTCTCTACCACAGAAAGCAGTTGAGGCCAAATCATTAACAATATTCAAGAAAGAGTGAGATATAGTTCTTGGGGCTAAAGGGATCAAGGGATACGGATAGAAAGCGGGAACAGGGTACTGACTTTGGATGATCAGCCATGATTGTATTGAATGGCGGAGCAGGCTCAAATGGCCTACTCCTGCTCCTATTTTTTCTATGTTTCTAGACCAAGAATAAAAGTTCTCCATTGGGAAAACCTAATTTTATTAAGCTGTGATGTGATTTAAGCTAAAGTGGAGTGGGAACAGCTACTTGAAGGTAAATCAGTGGGAACCATTCAAGGAGGAGATAGCTAGGGTTCAAAGCAAATATGTTCCCTTAAAACAAAGAACAAAGAAAATTACAGCACAGGAACAGGCCATTCGGCCCTCCAAGCCTGCGCCGATCCAGACCCTCTATCTAAACATGTCGCCTATTTTCTAAGGGTCTGTATCGCTTTGCATCCTGCCCATTCATGTATCTGTCTAGATATATCTTAAAAGATGCTATCGTGCCCGCGTCTACCACCTCCGCTGGCAACGCGTTCCAGGCACCCACCACCCTCTGCGTAAAGAAATTTCCACGCATATCCCCCCCTAAACTTTTCCCCTCTCACTTTGAACTCGTGACCCCCAGTAATTGAATCCCCCACTCTGGGAATAATCCTAATCTACTCAACCTCTCTTCATAGCTAGCGCCCTCCATACCAGGCAACATCCTGGTGAACCTCCTCTGCACCCTCTCCAAGGCATCTACATCCTTTTGGTAATGTGGCGACCAGAACTGCACGCAGTATTCCAAATGTGGCCGAACCAAAGTCTTATACAACTGTAACATGACCTGCCAACCCTTGTACTCAATACCCCGTCCGATGAAGGAAAGCATGCCGTATGCCTTCTTGACCACTCTATTGACCTGCTTTGCCACCTTCAGGGAACAATGGACCTGAACACCCAAATCTCTCTGCACATCAATTTTCCCCAGGACTTTTCCATTTACTGTATAGTTCACTCTTGAATTGGATCTTCCAAAATGCATCACCTCGCATTTGCCCTGATTGAACTCCATCTGCCATTTCTCTGCCCAACTCTCCAATCTATCTATATTCTGCTGTATTCTCTGACAGTCCCCTTCACCATCGGCTACTCCACCAATCTTAGTGTCGTCTGCAAATTTGCTAATCAGACCACCTGTACTTTCCTCCAAATAATTTATGTATATCACAAACAACAGTGGTCCCAGCACAGATCCCTGTGGAACACCACTGGTCACACGTCTCCATTTAGAGAAACTCCCTTCTCCTGCTACTCTCTGTCTCCTGTTGCCCAGCCAGTTCTTTATCCATCTAGCTAGTACACCCTGGACCCCATGCGCCTTCACTTTCTCCATCAGCCTACCATGGGGAACCTTATCAAACGGCTTACTGAAGTCCATGTATATGACATTTACAGCCCTTCCCTCATCAATCAACTTTGTCACTTCCTCAAAGAATTCTATTAAGTTGTTAAGACATGACCTTCCCTGCACAAAACCATGTTGCCTATCACTGATGAGCCCATTTTCTACCAAATAGGAATAGATCCTATTCCTCAGTATCTTCTCCAGCAGCTTCCCTACCACTGACGTCAGGCTCACCGGTCTATAATTACCTGGATTTTCCCTGCTACCCTTCTTAAACAAGGGGACAACATTAGCAATTCTCCAGTCCTCCGGGACCTCACCCGTGTTTAAGGATGCTGCAAAGATATCTGTTAAGGCCCCAGCTATTTCCTCTCTCGCTTCCCTCAGTAACCTGGGATAGATCCCATCCGGACCTGGGGACTTGTCCACCTTAATGCCTTTTAGAATACCCAACACTTCCTCCCTCCTTATGCCGACTTGACCTAGAGTAATCAAACATCTATCCCTAGCCTCAACATCCGTCATGTCCCTCTCCTCGGTGAATACCGATGCAAAGTACTTGTTTCGAATCTCACCCATTTTCTCTGACTCCACGCATAACTTTCCTCCTTTGTCCTTGAGTGGGCCAATCCTTTCTCTAGTTCCCCTCTTTCTCCTTATATATGAATAAAAGGCTTTGGGATTTTCCTTAACCCTGTTTGCTAAAGATATTTCATGACCCCTTTTAGCCCTCTTAATTCCTCGTTTCAGATTGATCCTACATTCCCGATATTCTTTCAAAGCTTCGTCTTTCTTCAGCCTCCTAGACCTTATGTATGCTTCCTTTTTCCTCTTCGCTAGTCTCACAATTTCACCTGTCATCCATGGTTCCCTAATCTTGCCATTTCTATCCCTCATTTTCACAGGAACATGTCTCTCCTGCACGCTAATCAACCTCTCTTTAAAAGCCTCCCACATATCAAATGTGGATTTACCTTCAAACAGCTGCTCCCAAACTACATTCCCCAGCTCCTGCCGAATTTTGGTGTAGTTGGCCTTCCCCCAATTTAAGAACAAAGAACAAAGAACAAAGATAATTACAGCACAGGAACAGGCCCTTCGGCCCTCCAAGCCTGCGCCGATCCAGATCCTCTCTCTAAACATGTCGCCTATTTTCTAAGGTTCTGTATCTCTTTTCTTCTTGCCCATTCATGTATCTGTCTAGATACATCTTAAAAGAATCCATCGTGCCCGCATCTACCACCTCCGCTGGCAATGCGTTCCAGGTGCCCACCACCCTCTGCGTAAAGAACTTTCCACGCATATCCCCCCTAAATTTTTCCCCTTTCACTTTGAACTCGTGTCCTCTAGTAATTGAAACCCCCACTCTGGGAAAAAGCCTCTTGCTATCCACCCTGTCTATACCTCTCATGATTTTGTACACCTCAATCAGGTCCCCCCTCAACCTCCGTCTTTCTAATGAAAATAATCCTAATCTGCTCAACCTCTCTTCATAGCTAGCGCCCTCCATACCAGGCAACATCCTGGTGAACCTCCTCTGCACCCTCTCCAAAGCATCCACATCCTTTTGGTAATGTGGCGACCAAAGTCCTATACAACTGTAACATGACCTGCCAACTTTTGTACTCAATGCCTCGTCCGATGAAGGAAAGCATGCCGTATGCCTTCTTGACCACTCTATTTACCAGCGTTGCCACCTTCAGGGAACAGTGGACCTGAACACCCAAATCTCTCTGGACATCAATTTTCCCCAGGACTTTTCCATTTACTGTATAGTTCACTCTTGAATTGGATCTTCCAAAATGCATCACCTCGCATTTGCCCTGATTGAACTCCATCTGCCATTTCTCTGCCCAACTCTCCAATCTATCTATATTCTGCTGTATTCTCTGACAGTCCCCTTCACTATCTGCTACTCCACCAATCTTAGCGTCGTCTGCAAATTTGCTAATCAGTCCACCTATACTTTCCTCCAAATCATTAATGTATATCACAAACAACAATGGTCCCAGCACGGATCCCTGTGGAACACCACTGGTCACACGTCTCCATTTTGAGAAACTCCCTTCTACTGCTACTCTCTGTCTCCTGTTGCCCAGCCAGTTCTTTATCCATCTAGCTAGTACACCTTGGACCCCAAGCGCCTTCACTTTCTCCATCAGCCTGCCATGGGGAACCTTATCAAACGCCTTACTGAAGTCCATGTATATGACATCGACAGCCCTTCCCTCATCAATCAACTTTGTCACTTCCTCAAAGAATTCTATTAAGTTGGTAAGACATGACCTTCCCTGCACAAAACCATGTTGCCTATCACTGATGAGCCCATTTTCTTCCAAATGGGAATAGATCCTATCCCTCAGTATCTTCTCCAGCAGCTTCCCTACCACTGACGTCAGGCTCACCGGTCTATAATTACCTGGATTATCCCTGCTACCCTTCTTAAACAAGGGGACAACATTAGCAATTCTCCAGTCCTCCGGGACCTCACCCGTGTTTAAGGATGCTGCAAAGATATCTGTTAAGGCCCCAGCTATTTCCTCTCTCGCTTCCCTCAGTAACCTGGGATAGATCCCATCCGGACCTGGGGACTTGTCCACCTTAATGCCCTTTAGAATACCCAACACTTCCTCCCTCCTTATGCCGACTTGACCGAGAGTAATCAAACATCTGTTCCTAACCTCAACATCCGTCATGTCCCTCTCCTCGGTGAATACCGATGCAAAGTACTCGTTTAGAATCTCACCCATTTTCTCTGAGTCCAAGCATAACATTCCTCCTTTGTCCTTTAGTGGGCCAATCCTTTCTCTAGTTACCCTCTTTCTCCTTATATATGAATAAAAGGCTTTGGGATTTTCCTTAACCCTGTTTGCTAAAGATATTTCATGACCCCTTTTAGCCCTCTTAATTCCTCGTTTCAGATTGGTCCTACATTCCCGATATTCTTTCAAAGCTTCGTCTTTCATCAGCCGCCTAGACCTTATGTATGCTTCCTTTTTCCTCTTAGCTAGTCTCACAATTTCACCTGTCATCCATGGTTCCCTAATCTTGCCATTTCTATCCCTCATTTTCACAGGAACATGTCTCTCCTGCACGCTAATCAACCTCTCTTTAAAAGCCTCCCACATATCACATGTGGATTTACCTTCAAACAGCTGCTCCCAATCTACATTTCCCAGCTCCTGCCGAATTTTGGTACAGTTGGCCTTCCCCCAATTTAGCACTCTTCCTTTAGGACCACTCTCGTCTTTGTCCATGAGTATTTTAAAGCTTACGGAATTGTGATCACTATTCCCAAAGTAGTCCCCTACTGAAACTTCAACAACCTGGCCGGGCTCATTCCCCAACACCAGGTCCAGTATGGCCCCTTCCCGAGTTGGACTATTTACATACTGCTCTGGAAAACCCTCCTGGATGCTCCTTACAAATTCTGCTCCATCTAGACCTCTAACACTAAGTGAATCCCAGTCAATGTTGGGAAAATTAAAATCTCCTATCACCACCACCCTGTTGCTCCTACATCTTTCCATAATCTGTTTACATATTTGTACCTCTATCTCATGCTCGCTGTTGGGAGGCCTGTAGTACAGCCCCAACATTGTTCGCGCACCCTTCCTATTTCTGAGTTCTGTCCATATTGCCTCACTGCTCGAGTCCTCCATAGTGCCCTCCTTCAGCACAGCTGTGATATCCTCTTTGACCAGTAATGCAACTCCTCCACCCCTTTTACCTCCTTCTCTATCCCGCCTGAAGCATCGATATCCTGGGATATTTAGTTGCCAATCGTGCCCTTCCCTCAACCAAGTCTCAGTAATAGCAATAACATCATACTCCCAGGTACTAATCCAAGCCCTAAGTTCATCTGCCTTACCTACTACACTTCTTGCATTAAAACAAATGCACCTCAGACCACCAGTCCCTTTGCGTTCATCATCTGCTCCCTGTCTACTCTTTCCCTTAGTCACACTGACTTCATTATCTAGTTCCCTACAGGCTTTAGTTACTACCTACTTACTGTCCACTGACCTCCTCATTTGGTTCCCATCCCCCTGCCACATTAGTTTAAACCCTCCCCAACAGCGTTAGCAAAAGCACCCCCAAGGACATTGGTTCCAGTCTGGCCCAGGTGTAGACCGTCCAATTTGTAATAGTCCCACCTCCCCCAGAACCGGTCCCAATGTCCCAAAAATCTGAACCCCTCCCTCCTGCACCATCTCTCAAGCCACGCATTCATCCTGACTATTCTTTCATTTTTACTCTGACTATCACGTGGCACTGGTAGCAATCCTGAGATTACTACCTCTGAGGTCCTACTTTTTAACTTGGCTCCTAACTCCCTAAATTCTGCTTGTAGGACCTCATCCCGTTTTTTACCTATATCATTGGTGCCTATGTGCACAACGACAACTGGCTGTTCACCCTCCCCCTTCAGAATGTTCTGCAGCCGATCTGAGACATCCCTGACCCGTGCACCTGGGAGGCAACATACCATTCGGGAGTCTCGTTTTCGACCGCAGAACTGCCTATCTGCTCCCCTTACAATCGAATCCCCTATGACTATAGCCCTTCCATTCTTTTTCCCGCCCTTCCGAACAGCAGAGCCAGCCACGGTGCCATGAACCTGGCTACTGCTGCCTTCCCCTGATGAGCCATCTCCCTCAACAGTACCCAAAACGATATACTTGTTTTGGAGGGAGATGACCGCAGGGGACACCTGCACTGCCTTCCTGCTCTTTCTCTGCCTTTTGGTCACCCATTCCCTTTCTCCCTCAGCAATCCTAATCTGCGGTGTGACCAATTCGCTAAACGTGCTATCCACGACCTCCTCAGCATCGCGCATGCTCCAAAGTGAGTCCATCCGCAGCTCCAGAGCCATCATGCGGTCTAACAAGAGCTGCAGCTGGACACACTTCCAGCACGTGAAGGAGTCAGGGACATCAGCCATGTCCCTGAGCTCCCACATTGAGCAAGAGGAGCATAACACAGGTCTGAGATCTCCTGCCATTTTTAATCTTAAGCTTAACTTAGTCTTAACTTAGATAATTGAAAAAGGAACGAAAAGTTTTTACCAATCACACGAAAAAAAAAAGAAATAGAAAAAAAAAGAAATAGAAAAAGCCTTACCTTATCTGCACACCACCGAGTCCTTTTTTTTTGGTTAGAGGAGGAGGGCGGGTGGGAGACACGACAGGTGTAGTGTCTCGGGTTCAGCCGCTGCCCAAATATATAGGACTTACTTCCCCAGCTGCCACCTCGCTCTCCCTGTCGCCACTGCAAAAAGAAAAATGGTGGAACTAACAAATCCAGAGCCTTCTGGATGTCAAGGAGCTTAAAGGAGAGGATAAATTTTAAAAAAGAGAAGCACATGACAGGGCTCAATACTGCGGAAACCCCAGAGGAATATAAAAAATGTAAGGGTGAAATTAAAAAGGTTATTAGGAAAGCAAAGAGAAGGCATGGAAAAATGTTGGGAAGTAAAATCGAGGAAAACCCAGAGATTTTTTTTATACAAGTATAAAGAGCAGGAGGATAACTAAAGAAAGAGTATGGCCTATTACAGACTAGAAGGGTAACCTGTGTGTGGAAGCTGAGAACGTTGGTATGGTTCTCCATACTTTGCACCTGTTTTCTCAAAAGATGGGGACATTACAGACATTGCAATCAGGGAGAAGGAGTGTGAAATATTAGATGAAACTAATTCAGTAAGAGCAGAAGTATAAAGGGGGGTTTAACATCTTTGAAAGTGGATAAATCCCCAGGCCCAGACAAAATGTATCCTAGACTGTTAAGGGAAGCAAGAGAAGAAATAGCAGAGACTCTAACCATCATTTTCCAATCTTCTCTGGCTACAGATGTACTGGCAGGGGACTGGAGGACAGCTAACTGTTACGACCAAGGCGGGAGGAGTGCCCTGTTAATTCAGTCCCACTTCTCCACAGGTCACAGCATGCCAATAAATTTTCCCACTTACCAAAGCAACCAATTAGATATTCTATTTGTCCCCAGAATAAAGCACACCAACCAGGTTTCTTTAATCAACAACAAAAATTAACTGATCATAAAACCAAATCTTAACCAACAATGAAGTAAATTTATATACGAATTGAGATATTCAAGCTCATTTTCCCCAACTCTCATGCACACACACACATGCATCCAAAAAAGAACGTTTAACCGGGGATAAAAAAGGGATTTTGGTTTACAGCGGTTTCATAGGAATGAAAGGAATAATAAAAACTTTCGGCTGTCTGGAAAGAAGTTATTCGGTTTGGCAAGGTGTCCTAAAGTTGAATAGTTGGATGCCGCTCAAAGTCTTTCCAGGTGAGGTTGATGAACAATCTGTGAAGAATGAGTGTTCGGTAGAAGGCTTCACATAAGGTCTTCCATCAGGTGTGCAGCAACAAGGATCTTCGGTCTTACAGCAGCAGTATAATAGTAAAAGGTATAGAAACAAGAAATGCTGGAAATACACAGCAGGTCTGGCAGCATCTGTGGAGAGAGAAGCAGAGTTAACTTCTGAAGTTCTGAAGAAGGGTCACTGACCTGAAACGTTAACTCTGCTTCTCTCTCCACAGATGCTGCCAGACCTGCTGAGTATTTACAGCATTTCTTGTTTTTATTGCAGATTTCCAGCATCAGCAGTATTTTGCTTTTATAATAGTAAAAGGTTTCTTCCAATATTCTGGATTTCTTAAACCCAGGAGGCAACAGTACAGCTTGATACAGGGATTCTTCCGAGACAGGAGGCAATAGGAATCTGCCACATTTGAAATACAGGGTTTCTTCTCAAGAGATGCAGGATTCCTTTACAGAGAGGTGATACTTTTTCTGGGTGGTCTTCTGATCTCCAGGCAGGTTAAAATCAAATTTCAAATGCCTGCATTTGTCCAAACTCACTGGCTTTTTAAAGTTCCAAACTGAAACCAAAGCCTTCCTGAAACAGGTCACAGGCCAAGCCATAAATTCTCTTTTGTCATAACAGAGGGTAGCTCTGAGGTCAGCCCCCCTGCTGGTTTCCTTGAAATTACCTGCATTCCAGTCCTTGTTTACCATTTCAATTTTTGTTGAAGGTTCTTTCAAAACATCCATATAGCGCAGCTATGTGCAGATGTCTCGATGTCCACTGAAATCCTTTTCAGTTTTTAAAAAGAGTCCTAAGTTTTTTTTAATACAAAAAAAACTCGTAACACTTCCGCCCTTGGCAAAATGAAATGCCATTTTTGAATGCATTTCATTGCAATGTAAAACAAAAAACAAGTTATAAAACATTTTAAACACATTTTTGCACTCATGCCCCCCATGCACTCTACTTGTGGTTAACACAATTTTGCTTTGTACCTTTACTCATATAACTCAACAAAGTTAAATTTGCAACAAAGCCTCTGTGATAACATTTTCCCCGAAATATGGACAATCTTAAAATGATAAGGCTATAACAGTAAACTCCATTGGAATATTTTGGCATTCTGTTTTAAAATTTTTCCACAAAGGTTATTCCAATCAGCCAATTATAACCTTCCAAACATAGCCATTCCAAACAAAACATAGTTGTTTCATATGTTCCTTCCAAGTGTCCCTAAAGAGGAGAGATTGAGTCGGTTAGGATTATAATCGCTGGAGATCAGAAGAGTGAGGGGGGATCTCATAGAAACCTATAAAATTCTAATAGGACTTGACAGGGTAGATGCAGGAAGGATGTTCCCGATGGTAGGGGAGTCCAGAACCAGGGGTCATAATCTAAGGATATGGGGTAAACCATTCAGGACTGAGATGAGGAGAAATTTCCTCACCCAAAGAGTGGTGAACCTGTGGAATTTGCTACCACAGAAAGTAGTTGAGGCCAAAACATTGTTTGTTTTCAAGAAGGAGTTAGATATCGCTCTTGGGTTTAAAGGGATCAAAAGGATATGGGGCGAAAGCGGGAATAGGTTACTGAGTTGGATTCTCTTTTGGGCCTCCTTACCTCGAGAGACAATGGATACGCGCCTGGAGCTGGTCAGTGGTTTGTGAAGCAGCGCCTGGAGTGGCTATAAAGGCCAATTCTAGAGTGACAGGCTTTTCCACAGGTGCTGCAGAGAAATTTGTTTTTCGGGGCTGTTGCACAGTTGGCTCTCCCCTTGCGCCTCTGTCTTTTTTCCTGCCAACTACTAAGTCTCTTCGACTCGCCACATTTTAGCCCCGTCTTTATGGCTGCCCGCCAGCTCTGGCGAACGCTGGCAACTGACTCCCACGACTTGTGGTCAATGTCACAGGATTTCATGTCGCGTTTGCAGATGTCTTTATAGCACAGACATGGACGGCCGGTGGGTCTGATACCAGTGGCGAGCTCGCTGTACAATGTGTCTTTGGGGATCCTGCCATCTTCCATGCGGCTCACATGGCCAAGCCATCTCAAGCGCCGCTGACTCAGTAGTGTGTACAAGCTGGGGATGTTGGCCGCCTCGAGGACTTCTGTGTTGGAGATACGGTCCTGCCACCTGATGCCAAGTATTCTCCGGAGGCAGCGAAGATGGAATGAATTGAGACGTCGCTCTTGGCTGACATACGTTGTCCAGGCCTCGCTGCCGTAGAGCAAGGTACTGAGGACACAGGCCTGATACACTCGGACTTTTGTGTTCCGTGTCAGTGAGCCATGTTCCCACACTCTCTTGGCCAGTCTGGACATAGCAGTGGAAGCCTTTCCCATGCGCTTGTTGATTTCTGCATCTAGAGACAGGTTACTGGTGATAGTTGAGCCTAGGTAGGTGAACTCTTGAACCACTTCCAGAGCGTGGTCGCCAATATTGATGGATGGAGCATTTCTGACATCCTGCCCCATGATGTTTGTTTTCTTGAGGCTGATGGTTAGGCCAAATTCATTGCAGGCAGCCGCAAACCTGTCGATGTGACTCTGCAGGCACTCTTCAGTGTGAGATGTTAAAGCAGCAGCGTCAGCAAAGAGAGTTCCCTGATGAGGACTTTCCGTACTTTGGACTTGGCTCTTAGACGGGCAAGGTTGAACAACCTGCCCCCTGATCTTGTGTGGAGGAAAATTCCTTCTTCAGAGGACTTGAACGCATGTGAAAGCAGCAGGGAGAAGAAAATCCCAAAAAGTGTGGGTGCGAGAACACAGCCCTGTTTCACGCCACTCAGGATAGGAAAGGGCTCTGATGAGGAGCCACCATGTTGAATTGTGCCTTTCATATTGTCATGGAATGAGGTGATGATGCTGAGTAGCTTTGGTGGGCATCCAATCTTTTCTAGTAGTCTGAAGAGACTACGTCTGCTGACGAGGTCAAAGGCTTTGGTGAGATCAATGAAAGCAATGTAGAGGGGCATCTGTTGTTCACGGCATTTCTCCTGTATCCGACGAAGGGAGAACAGCATGTCAACGGTCGATCTCTCTGCACGAAAGCCACACTGTGCCTCAGGGTAGAGTTGGATGATCAGCCATGATCATAATGAATGGCAGAGCAGGCTTGAAGGGCCGAACGGCCTACCCCTGCTCCTGCTCCTATTTTCTATGTAAGACCAGCACCTCAGCAAGGTAAACTGCACAGTTAGGAACACTGGCCACTACTGGGTTCACTAGTTTCTGAGAAGTTTTTTGAGTACCCATTAACCTATGCGGTATCACTTGACACTGGAAAACCCCATCCAACATGACAAAAGCTGTATATTTCTTTAGCTCAGGGTGTTAAAGGAACTTGCCAGTATGCCTTTAACAAATCTATCTTTGTAAGAAACATGACACTGCCCACTTTATCAATGCAGTCTTCCAAGTGAAGAATTGGGTAGGAGTCTGCCTTAGTTACTGCATTAACTTTTCTGTAGTCTGTACACATTCTGGTTGACCCATCGGGTTTAGGTCTAATACTATTGGTGAGCTCCAGCTGCTTTAACTAGGTTCAATTAAATTGTTTTCCAGCATGTATTGGATTTCTTCTTTTACTTGGGCCTGTTTGTCTGGACTTGAGTGGTAAAGATGCCATTTTATAAGAACAGATTCCCCTACATCCACATGATGTGTGGCTGAGGTTGTACATCCTGGCCTATTCTTACAGACTCTTTTCAATGCTGTGAGTAGCCTTGTTAGGTCTTCACGTTCTGCATCAAAATATGAAAGCATGGTGTCCAGTCTTCCTAGCCAATCCATATCTGCAAATTGGATAGTAGAAGGTTCAATCTGAGAATTGTCTAGCCCTCATCCTCGCTATCCCTTTCATTCTTAACTGTCCCTATTACCTGACATACCTGTACTTGCTTATCCTCTTCCCTGCGATAATATTGCTTTAATATATTGATACAAACAAATTTCTCTGCAGCACCTGTGGAAGAGCCTGTCACTCTAGAATTGGCCTTTATAGCCACTCCAGGCGCTGCTTCACAAACCACTGACCACCTCCAGGCGCCTATCCATTGTCTCTCGAGATAAGGAGGCCCAAAAAGAATATTGATACGACACAGTCAACTCCTCTTCTGGCGATATAAGGTGTCAATCAAATAATTTACCTTAACAATTCTTTTGACCACTTTATACGTACCACTGAATGTGCATTTAATGGTTCACCATGTAAAGGTAATAATACGAATATTTCATCTTCTGGTTAAAATGTTCGTGTCTTTGCATGCTTGTCTGCCCATTTTTTCATAGTAGTTTGCGATGCTTTAAGGTGTTCCTGAGCCACATTGCAAGCTTAGAAAACATAGAAAAAAATAGGAGCAGGAGTAGGCCATTCGGCCCTTCGAGCCTGCTCCGCCATTCAATACGATCATGGCTGATCATCCAAACTCAGTACCCTGTTCCCGCTTTCTCCCCGTATCCCTTGATTCCTTTAGCCCTAAGAACTATATCCAACTCTTTCTTGAATATATTTAATGATTTGACCTCAACTGATTTCCGTGGTAGAGAATTCACCACTCTCTGGGTGAAGAAATTCCTCCTCATCTCAGTCCTAAATGGCTTACCCCTTATCCTTAGACTGTGACCCCTGGTCCTGGATTGCCCCGCCATCAGGAACATCCTTCTTGCCTATAGTCTGTCCAGTCCTGTTAGAATTTTGTAAGTTTCTATGAGATCCCCTCTCATTCTTCTAAACTCTAGCAAATACAAGCCTAATCGACCCAATCTCTCTTCATACATCAGTCCTGCCATCCCAGGAATCAGTCTGGTGAACCTTTGCTGCACTCCCTCCCTAGCAAGAACATCCTTCCTCAGATAAGGAGCCCAAAACTGCACACAATATTCCAGATGTGGTCTCACCAAGGCCTTGTATAATTGCATCTGTATTCGAATCCTCTCGCTATGAAGGCCAACATACCATTTGCCTTCTTAACTGCCTGCTGCACCTGCATGCTTATTTGCAGCAACTGGTGCACAAGGACACCCAGGTCTCGCTGCACCTCCCCCCTTTCCCAATATATCGCCGTTCAGATAATAATATGCATTTCTGTTTTTTGCCACCAAAGTGGATAACCTCACATTTATCCACATTATACTGCATCTGCCATGTATTTGCCCACTCACTCAACCTGTCCAAATCACACTGGAGCTTCTCTGCATCCTCCTCACAGCTCACACTCCCACCCAGCTTTGTGTTGTCTGCAAACATGGATATATTACATTTAATTCCCTCATCTATATCATTTAGTATATATTGTGAATAGCTGGGGTCCTAGCACTGATCCCTGCGGTACCCCACTAGTCACTGCCTGCCACATGGAAAAATACCTGTTTATTCCTACTCTTCGTTTCCTGTCTGCCATCCAGTTCTCTATCCATATCAATGTGCTTTAATTTTGCACGCTAATCTCTTATGTGGGACCTTATCAAAAGCCTTCTGAAAATCCAAATACACCACATCCACTAGTTCTCCCTCATCTATTCTAGTTACATCCTCAAAAAATTCCAGTAGATTTGTCAAGCATGATTTCCCTTTCATAAATGCATGTTGGCTTTGTCTGATCCTGTCATTGTTTTCCAAGTGCTCCGTTATTACATCTTTTATAATGGACTCTAGCATTTTCCCCACTACTGATGTCAGGCTAACAGGTCTATAATTCTCTGTTTTCTCTCTACCTCCTTTTTTAAATAGTGGGGTTACATTAGCGACCCTCCAATCTGTTGGAACTGTTCCAGAGTCTATAGAATTTTGCAAAATGACCAGCAATGCATCCACTATTTCTAGGGCCACTTCATGAAGTACTCTGGGATGTAGATTATCAGGCCCTGGGGATTTATCGACCTTCAATCCCATCAATTTCACAAACACCATTTCCCAACTAATACTGATTTCATACAGTTCCTCCTTCTCATTAGACCCTATGTTCCCCAACATTTCTGGGAGGTAATTTGTGTCCTCCTTTGTGAAGACAGAACCAAAGTATGTATTTAATTGGTCTGCCATTTCTTTGTTCCCCATTATAAATTCCCCTGTTTCTGACTGTGAGGGACGCACATTTGTCTTCACTAATCTTTTTCTCTTTACATATCTATAGAAGCTTTTACAGTCAGTTTTTATGTTCTCTGCAAGCTTACTCTCATACTCTATTTTCCCCTTCTTAATCAATCCCTTTGTCCTCCTTTGCTGAATCATGGGAAATCTGCAAGGTGATTGGTTGGGTAAGTGACAGCTGTTAGTGACATCATGGGAACGCTATTTAAATGCACTAAGTTTTTTTTTCCTCTTTTGAATCTGGAGCTGCGGATCGATTCACTGTGGAGCATCCGCAATGCTGAGGACGTCGTGGATAGCACATTTAGCGAGGTGATCGCACGGCCGGTAATGGCTACACAGGCAGAAAAGGGATGGCTGACAACCAGCCGGAGTAGTAGGCACAGGCAGGTAGTGCAGGACTCCCCTGTGGCCATCCCCCTCTCATACAAAGAACAAAGAAAAATACAGCACAGGAACAGGCCATTCGGCCCTCCAAGCCTAAGCCGATCTTGATGCCTGCCTAAACTAAAATCTTCTGCACTTCCGGGGACCGTATCCCTCTATTCCCTTCCTATTCCTGTATTTGTCAAGATATCTCTTAAACGTCGCTATCGTACCTGCTTCCACCACCTCCCCCGGGAACAAGTTCCAGGCACTCACCACCCTCTGTGTAAAGAACTTGCCTCGCACATCCCCTCTAAACTTTGCCCCTCGCACCTTAAACCTCTGTCTCCTAGTAACTGACTCTTCCACCCTGGGAAAAAGCTTCTGACTATCCACTCTGTCCATGCCGCTCATAACTTTGTAAACCTCTATCATGTCGCCCCTCCACCTCCGTCGTTCCAGTGAAAACAATCCGAGTTTTTCCAACCTCTCCTCATAGCTAATGCCCTCCAGACCAGGCAACATCCTGGTAAACCTCTGTACCCTCTCCAAAGCCTCCACGTCCTTCTGGTAGTGTGGCGACCAGAATTGCACACAATATTCTAAGTGTGGCCTAACTAAGGTTCTGTACAGCTGCAACATGACTTGCCAATTTTTATACTCTATGCCGCGACCAATGAAGGCAAGCATGCCGTATGCCTTCTTGACTACCTTATCCACCTGCGTTGCCACTTTCAGTGACCTGTGGACCTGTACACGCAGATCTCTCTGCCTGTCAATACTCCTAAGGGTTCTGCCATTTACTGTAGACCTCCCACCTGCATTAGACCTTCCAAAATGCATTACCTCACATTTGTCTGGATTAAACTCCATCTGCCATTTCTCCGCTCAAGTCTCCAACCGATCTATATCCTGCTGTATCCTCTGACAATCCTCATCACTATCCGTAACTCCACCAACCTTTGTGTCGTCCGCAAACTTATTAATCAGACCAGCTACATTTTCCTCCAAATCATTTATAAATACTACAAACAGCAAAGGTCCCAGCACTGATCCCTGCGGAACACCACTAGTCACATTCCTCCATTCAGAAAAACACCCATCCACTGATACCCTCTGTCTTCTATGACCGAGCCAGTTCTGTATCCATCTTGCCAGCTCACCTCTGATCCCGTGTGACTTCACCTTTTGCACCAGTCTGCCATGCGGGACCTTGTCAAAGGCTTTACTAAAGTCCATATAGATAACATCCACCGCCCTTCCTTCATCAATCATCTTCGTCACTTCCTCAAAAAACTCAATCAAATTAGTAAGACATGACCTCCCCTTCACAAAACCATGCTGTCTCTCGCTAATAAGTTTGTTTGTTTCCAAATGGGAGTAAATCCTGTCCCGAATAATCCTCTCTAATAGTTTCCCTACCACTGATGTAAGGCTCACCGGCCTATAATTTCCTGGATTATCCTTGCCACCCTTCTTAAACAAAGGCACAACATTGGCTATTCTCCAGTCCTCTGGGACCTCACCTGCCTGCTCTTCCTCTTAGTCCTACTGGCTTTATTTACTGTGTCCTCCTCATTTATTTCACTAGCTGTCCTACTGCTCTGGTTCCCACAGAGATATCATTTTGAATACTGTTGGGGGGGGATGGCCTCTCAAGGGAAAGCAGCAACAGCCAAGTTCGTGGCACCATGGACGGCTCTGCTGCACAGCAAGGGCGGAAAAAGATTGGGAGAGCCTTAGTGATAGGAGATTCAATTGTAAGGGGAACAGACAGGCGTTTCTGTGGCTGCAAACGAGACTCCAGAATGGTATGTTGTCCCCCTGGTTCTAGGGTCAAGAAAGTTTTGGAGCAGAGAAACGGAAAGAGCGAGAGAGAGCCTGCTGCCGCTCCAGTCACCAGCTAGGTAAGGGCCTTGAGCCCTGCTCTTTCCTTTTCAGGTCCCGCTCAGGATGCGATTCCTCCCAGGTCCGCCTGCTGGCTCTCCGGTCCTTAGGTAAATAAGCTTTCGTGAGCCTTCCCAGAACATGGATACATAGTCTAGTACAGAAGATTTATCCCTCTGTTCTAAAAACCTTTCTGCGGGTAGCCAGTAGCTGCAGATGGATACACTTCCTGCACACGTGGTCATCAGGGACACTGGAAGCGTCCCTGATTTCCCACATAGCGCAGGAGGAGCAGATCACGGGTGCGAGCTCTCCTGCCATGACTTACCTTTAGATTACTTAGTTACTCCCTATAAAAAATACTAATTACAGTAGGGGCCTTGTTCTCCTCCAAACACTACACCACAATCTAAAGTCCTTAATAAACTACACTAATTTAAAAAAAAACACACTTCAGTAGTACTCACCTTCTCACTTATATGGTAGGTTTTGAGCTTTTTTTCAAAAAAAAAGTTCCCCTTATTTTTTTAAGCTATTTAAATACACTAACTATTTAAATGCGCAATGCTAATATCATCACCCTCTATAAAAACAAAGGTGACTGCGGTGACAGCAACAACTACCGTGGAATCTCCCTGCTCAGCATAGTGGGGAAGGTCTTTGCTCGAGTCACTTGAAACAGGTTCCAGAAGCTGGCCGAGTGCGTCTACCCTGAGGCACAATGTGGCTTTCGAGCAGAGAGATTCACCGTTGACATGCTGTTCTCCCTTCGTCAGATACAGGAGAAATGCCGCGAACAACAGATGCCCCTCTACATTGCTTTCATTGATCTTACCAAAGCCTTTGACCTCGTCAGCAGACGTGGTCTCTTCAGACTACTAGAAAAGATTGGATGTCCACCAAAGCTACTAAGTATCATCACCTCATTCCATGACAATATGAAAGGCACAATTCAACATAGCGGCACCTCATCAGACCCCTTTCCTATCCTGAGTGGCGTGAAACAGGGATGTGTTCTCGCACCCACACTTTTTTGGATTTTTTCTCCCTGCTGCTCTCACATGCGTTCAAGTCCTCAGAAGAAGGAATTTTCCTCCACACAAGATCAGGGGGCAGGTTGTTCAACCTTGATTAAAACACTAATTAACTAATTAACAAGTACAGTAACTAAACCAGAGGGAGGAGATTACTGTATTTAGACAGCATTTAATATTTATTGTAGAAATCTAGCACTAGGGACCACATAGTGAAGTGTATCATAATTTAGTAAGGATTTAATAAGTATTTATTTATTTTATATCAATTAACTAATTAGTGATAGAAATGACAGTTAGAGGGGTGAAGTGCTTCACCTGTGAGATGTGGGAAGTCCGTGACGCTTCCAGCGTTCCGGGCGACTACATCTGCAGGAAGTGTACCCAGTTGCAGCTCCTCACAGACCGCATGGATCGGTTGGAGCGGCAACTGGATGCACTTAGGAGCATGCAGATGGTGGAAAGCGTCATAGACAGGAGTTTTAGAGAAGTGGTTACACCCAAGGTGCAGGCAGATAGATGGGTGACCGCTAGAAGGGGCAGATAGTCAGTGCAGGAATCCCCTGTGGCTATCCCCCTCTCGAACAAGTATACCGTTTTGGATACTGTTGGGGGGGATGGCATATCAGGGGAAAACAGCAGCAGCCAGAGCAGTGGCACCACGGTTGGCACTGTTGTTCAGCAGGGAGGGACAAAGCGCAGAAGAACAATAGTTATAGGGGACTCTATAGTCAGGGGCACAGATAGGCGCTTCTGTGGACGTGAAAGAGACTCCAGGAAGGTATGTTGCCTCCCTGGTGCCAGGGTCAAGGATGTCTCTGAACGGACAGAGGGCATTCTGAAGGGGGAGGGTGAATAGCCAGAGGTTGTGGTACACATCGGTACCAATGACATAGGCAGTAAGAGTGATGAGGTCCTGCAGGGGGAGTTCAGGGAGTTAGGTAGTAAGTTAAAAAACAGGACTTCTAGGGTTGTAATCTCTGGATTACTCCCTGTGCCACGTGCCAGTGAGGCTAGAAATAGGAAGATAGTGCAGCTAAACACGTGGCTGAGCAGCTGGTGTAGAAGGGAGGGTTTCAGATATCTGGACCATTGGGCTCTCTTCAGGGACACATGGGACCTGTACAAGAAGGACGGATTGCATCTAAACTGGAAGGGCACTAATCTCCTGGCTGCAAGGTTTGCTAGCGTCACTCAGGAGGGTTTAAACTAGTGTGGCGGGGGGTGGGAACCAGAGCAGTAGGACAGCTAGTGAAATAAATGAGGAGGTCATAGTAAATAAGGCCAATAGGACTAAGAGGAAGAGCAGGCAGGGAGATATTGCTGAGCACAGCGGGACTGGTGGTCTGAAGTGCATTTGTTTCAATGCGAGAAGTATAACAGGTAAGGCAGATGAACTTAGAGCTTGGATTAGTACTTGGAAATATGATGTTGTTGCTATTACAGAGACTTGGTTGAGGGAAGGGCAGGATTGGCAGCTAAATGTTCCAGGCTTGACAAGCTTCAGGCGATATAGAGGGGGATGTAAAAGGGGTGGGGGAGTTGCATTACTGGTTAAGGAGAATATCACAGCTGTACTGCAGGAGGACACCTCAGAGGGGTCATGCAGCGAGGCAATAAGGGTGCAGTCACGATGTTGGGGGTTTACTACAGGCCTCCCAACAGCCAGTGGGAGGTGGAGGAGCAGATATGTAGACAGATCTTGGAAAGATGTAAAGGCAAATGGGTTGTAGTGGTGGGTGATTTTAACTTCCCCAATATTGACTGGGACTCACTTAGTGCTAGGGGCTTGGATGGGGCAGAATTTGTGAGGAGCATCCAGCAGGGCTTCTTGAAAGTATGTAGATAGTCCAACTAGGGATGGGGCCATTCTGGACCTGGTATTGGGGAATGAGCCCGGCCAGGCGGTCGAAGTTTCAGTGGGGGAGCATTTCGGGAACAGTGACCATAATTCCATAAGTTTTAAGGTACTTGTGGATAAGGATAAGAGTAGTCCTCGGGTGAAGGTGCTAAATTGGGGGAAGGCTAATTATAACAATATTAGGCAGGAACTGAAGAATTTAGATTGGGGGCGGCTGTTTGAGGGTAAATCAACATCTGACATGTAGGAATCTTTCAAACGTCAGCTGATTAGAATCCAGGACCAGCATGTTCCTGTGAGGAAGAAAGACAAGTTTGGCAAGTTTCGGGAAGCTTGGATAACACGGGATATTGTGAGTCTAGTCAAAAAGAAAAAGGAAGCATTTGTAAGGGCTGGAAGGCTAGGAACAGATGAAGCACTTGAGGAATATAAAGACAGTAGGAAGGAACTTAAGCAAGGAGTTAGGAGGGCTAAAAGGGGTCATGAAAAGTCATTGGCAAACAGGATTAAGGAAAATCCCAAGGCTTTTTATACATATATAAAGAGCAAGAGGGTAACCAGGTAAAGGGTTGGCCCACTCAACGACAGAGATGGGAATCGATGCCTGGAGCCAGAGGAAATGGGCGAGGTGCTAAATGAGTACTTTGCAAAAGTATTCACCAAAGACAAGGACTTGGTGGATGATGAGCCGAGGGAAGGGAGTGCAGATAGTCTTATTCATCTCGTTATCAAAAAGGAGGAGGTGTTGGGTGTCTTGCAAAGCATTAAGGTAGATAAATCCCCAGGGCCTGATGGGATCTACCCCAGAATAATGAGGGAGGCAAGGGAAGAAATTGCTGGGGCCTTGACAGAAATCTTTGCATCCTCATTGGCTACAGGTGAGGTCCCAGAGGACTGGAGAATAGCCAATGTTGTGCCTTTGTTTAAGAAGGGTGGCAAGGATAATCCAGGAAATTATCGGCCGGTGAGCCTTACGTCAGTGGTAGGGAAACTATTAGAGAGGATTCTTCGGGACAGGATTTACTCCCATTTGGAAACAAACAAACTTATTAGCGAGAGACAGCATGGTTTTGTGAAGGGGAGGTCGTGTCTTACTAATTTGATTGAGTTTTTTGAGAAAGTGACGAAGATGATTGATGAGGGAAGGGCAGTGGATGTTGTCTATATGGACTTTAGTAAAGACTTTGACAAGGTCCCGCATGGCAGACTGGTGCAAAAGGTGAAGTCACACGGGATCAGAGGTGAGCTGGCAAGATGGATACAGAACTGGCTCGGTCACAGAAGACAGAGGGTAACAGTGGATGGGTGTTTTTCTGAATGGAGGGATGTGACTAGTGGTGTTCCGCAGGGATCAATGCTGGGACCTTTGCTGTTTGTAGTATATTTAAATGATTTGGAGGAAAATGTAGCTGGTCTGATTAGTAAGTTTGCAGATGACACAAAGGTTGGTGGAGTTGCGGATAATGATGAGGATTGTCAGAGGATACAGCAGGATATAGATCGGTTGGAGACTTGGGCGGATAAATGGCAGATGGAGTTTAATCCAGACAAATGTGAGGTAATGCATTTTGGAAGGTCTAATGCAGGTGGGAGGTCTACAGTAAATGGCAGAACCCTTTGCAGTATTGACAGGCAGAGAGATCTGGGCATACAGGTCCACAGGTCATTGAAAGTGGCAACGCAGGTGGATAAGGTAGTCAAGAAGGCATTCGGCATGCTTGCCTTTCATCGGTCGGGATATAGAGTATAAAAATTGGCAAGTCATGTTGCAGCTGTACAGAACCTTAGTTAGGCCACACTTAGAATATTGCGTGCAATTCTGGTCACCACACTAGCAGAAGTACGTGGAGGCTTTGGAGAGGGTACAGAGGAGGTTTACCAGGATGTTGCCTGGTCTGGAGGGGCGACATGATAGAGGTTTACAAAGTTATGAGCGGCATGGACAGAGTGGATAGTCAGAAGCTTTTTCCCAGGGTGGAAGAGTCAGTTACTAGGGGACATAGGTTTAAGGTGCGAGGGGCAAAGTTTAGAGGGGCTGTGCGAGGCAAGTTCTTTACACAGAGGGTGGTGAGTGCCTGGAACTTGCTGCCAGGGGAGGTGGTGGAAGCAGATACGATAGCGACGTTTAAGAGACATCTTGACAAATATATGAATAGGAAGGGAAAAGAGGGATATGGGCCCCGGAAGTGCTGAAGGTGTTAGTTTCGGCATGCATCAAGATCGGCGCAGGCTTGGAGGGGCAAATGGCCTGTTCCTGTGCTGTACTGTTCTTTGTTCTTGCCCGTCTAAGAGCGAAGTCCAAAGTACGGAAAGTCCTCATCAGGGAACTCCTCTTTACTGACGATGCTGCTTTAACATCTCACACTGAAGAGTGTCTGCAGAGTCTCATCGACAGGTTTGCGGCTGCCTGCAACGAATTTGGCCTAACCATCAGCGTCAAGAAAACGAACATCATGGGACAGGACGTCAGAAATGCTCCATCCATCAATATTGGCGACCACACTCTGGAAGTGGTTCAAGAGTTCACCTGACTAGGCTCAACTATCACCAGTAACCTGTCCCTCGATGCAGAAATCAACAAGCGCATGGGAAAGGCTTCCACTGCTATGTCCAGACTGGCCAAGAGAGTGTGGGAAAATGGCGCACTGACATGGAACACAAAAGTCCGAGTGTATCAAGCCTGTGTCCTCAGTACCTTGCTCTACGGCAGCGAGGCCTGGACAACGTATGTCAGCCAAGAACGACGTCTCAATTCATTCCATCTTCGCTGCCTCCGGAGAATACTTGGCATCAGGTGGCAGGACCGTATCTTCAACACAGAAGTCCTCGAGACGGCCAACATCCCCAGCTTATACACACTACTGAGTCAGCGGCACTTGAGGTGGCTTGGCCATGTGAGCCGCATGGAAGATGGCAGGATCCCCAAAGACACATTGTACAGCGAGCTCGCCACTGGTATCAGACCCACCGGCCGTCCATGTCTCCGCTTTAAAGACGTCTGCAAACGCGACATGAAGTCCTGTGACATTGATCACAAGTCGTGGGAGTCAGTTGCCAGCATTCGCCAGAGCTGGCGGGCAACCATAAAGGCGGGGCTAAAGTGTGGCGAGTCGAAAAGACTTAGAAGTTGGCAGGAAAAAAGACAGAAGCGCAAGGGGAGAGCCAACTGTGTAACAGCTCCGACAAACAAATTTTTCTGCAGCACCTGTGGAAGAGCCTGTCACTCTAGAATTGGCCTTTATAGCCACTCCAGGCGCTGCTTCACACACCACTGACCACCTCCAGGCGCTTACCCATTGTCTCTCGAGATAAGGAGGCCCAAGAAGAAGAACAGCTGTCACTTACCCAACCAATCACCTTGCAGATTTCCCGTGATGTCACTAAGTTTTTCTTCCTCTTTTGAATCTCAGCGTGCGAGAGACAGACCGAGCGAGAGAGAGCCTGCTGCTGCTCCGGTCACCAGTTAAGTAAGGGCCTCAAACCCCGCTCTTTCCTTTTCAGGTCCCGCTCAGGATGCGATTCCTCCCAGGTCCGCCTGCCGCCGCTCCGGTCCTCGGGTAAGTAAGCTTTCATGAGCCTTTCCCGGAACACAGATACATAGTCTAGTACAGAAGATTCAGCCCTCTGTTCTAAAAACCTTTCTTTGATTAGTTTTAGAGGACGTCTTATTTCATGTCTATAAATAAATTCAAAAGGACTAAAACCTGTAGGCTCATTCGATGAATCTTTAGTGGCAAATAAAATAAAGCTAGCCCTTTATCCCAATCATGGGGATATTCATGACAGTATGCCCTAATCATTGTTTTGAGAGTTTGATGGTACCTTTCTAAAGCTCCCTGTGTCTGTGGGTGATATGCTGAAGACGTTAACTGTGTTCTACCCAAATTGCCCATAGCTGCTTGAAATATTTTAGACATGAAATTGGAACCTTGATCCGATTGAACTTCAATCGGTAATCCATATCTCATAAAAAACTGGGTTAACTTCTGTACCACTACCTTAGCAGTAATTGTCCTCAAGGGAATGGCCTCTGGGAATTGAGTAGCCATATCCATGATAGTGAGTAGATATTGGGGTCCCACTTATGTTTTCGGCAAGGGTCCTACACAAGCTACCGATACCCTACTAAATGGTTCCCCAAGAACTGGTATGTGAGTTAGAGGTGCCGGTTTTATGGCAGGTTGCAGTTTTCCCACAATCTGGCAAGTATGGCATGTTTTACAAACCTACACCACGCGGTTGGTAAGACCTGGCCAGTAATAATTTTGACTGACATGTGATTTGGTTTTACGGATCCCCATATGTCCTGCTATAGGAATTTCATGTGCTAACCTTAATGATTCCCGGAAATACTTAGGTGGTGATGCCACTACCTGTCGAACAACTGTCCATTCTTCATCCGCAGGTCTGTGAGGTGGTCTCCATTTCCTCATCAGAACCCATTTTTGACATAAAAGCAAAATACTGCGGATGCTGGAAATCTGAAATAAAAACAAGAAATGCGGGAAATACTCAGCAGGTCTGGCAGCATCTGTGGAGAGAGAAGCATCTTCGACATAATAGCCTTCTGGAACTCCTTTTGCCTCAGCTTCTGTTAGAGCTGATTGTACCATTTTATTTCACTCTGGATCAGTTGGTTGATTAGAAAACAGCTGTGATTAGAAAAGATTTGTTAAACATCTTGTCTAGATTATCTAAATCCCCAAAGTAAGTTTCAGATATTCTGCTATCTTTCTATGGTGCCAATTTTACCTCCGACAATGGACCTTGTTTAGCTATTGCTCAGGTTACGATACACGAAGGAAATATTCCGGGAACTTTCTCCTGTAACTGTTCTGTCTGGTTTCTCTGTGACTGCAGGAGAAACTAATATTTTTGCTCTGGCCAAATCATTCCCCAGGAGTAGGTCAATTCCATCTACTGGCAATCTGTGGACAACTCCTACAGTTACCATCCCAGACATTAGGTCTTACTTTAGGTGCACGCGACACAAGGTACAGGTATATATACTCCCCGCCAATACCATTAACTAAAACTTTAGCATTCAGTGTGCTCTCTGGTGGAAATGTTATGCCTTTCCCCAGGAGTGGACCTGTGGGGAGAACGCCGAGCAAGAGAAGAAGATAAACTGAGCCCCAGGATCGAGGCCCAGTCACTTACCTTCCGGAAGTGGAGAGCAGTGGAGCCACTTCTGACCTTATGATTGAAGGAAGGTCATTGATGAAGCAGCTGAAGATGGTTGGGCCTAGGACACTACCCTGAGGAACTCCTGCAGTGATGTCCTGGAGCTCAGTTGATTGACCTCCAACAACCACCACCATCTTTCTTTGTGCGAGGTATGACTCCAGCCAGTGGAGGGTTTTCCCCCTGATTCCCATTGACCTCAGTTTTGCTAGGGCTCCTTGATGCCATACTTGATGTCAAGGGCAGTCACTCTCACCTCACCTCTTGAGTTCAGCTCTTTTGTCCGTGTTTGAACCAAGGCTGTAATGAGGTCAGGAGCTGAGTGGCCCTGGTGGAACCTAAACTGAGCGTCACTGGGCAGGTTATTGCTAAGCAAGTGCCGCTTGAAGGCACTGCTGATGACACCTTCTATCGCTTTACTGATGATTGAGAGTAGGTTGATGGGGCGGTAATTGGCCGGGTTGGACTTGTCCTGCGTTTTGTGTGCAGGACATACCCGGGCAATTTTCCACATTGCAGGGTAGATGCCTGTGTTGTAGCTCTACTGGAACAGCTTGGCTAGGGGCGTGGCAAGTTCTGGAGCACAGGTCTTCAGTACTATTGCCGGAATATTGTCAGGGCCCATAGCTTTTGCAGTATCCAGTGCCTTCAGTCGTTTCTTGATATCATGCGGAGTGAATCGAATTGGCTGAAGTCTGGCATCTGTAATGCTGGGGACTTCAGGATGAGGCCGAGATGGGTCATCAACTCGGCACTTCTGGCTGAAGATTGTTGCAAATGCTTCAGCCTTATCTTTCGCACTGATGTGCTGGGCTCCCCCATCATTGAGGATGGGGATATTTGTGGAGCCACCTGCTCCAGTTAGTTGTTTAATTGTCCACCATCATTCACGGCTGGATGTAGCAGGACTGCAGAGCTTAGATCTGATCCGTTGGTTATGGGATCGCTCTGTCTATCGCATGCTGCTTACGCAGTTTGGCAAGCAAGTAGTCCTGGGTTGTAGCTTCACCAGGTTGACACCTCATTTTGAGGTATGCCTGGTGCTGCTCCTGGCATGCCCTCCTGCACTCTTCATTGAGCCAGGGTTGGTCTCCTGGCTTGATGGTAATGGTAGAGTGGGGGATATGCCGGGCCATGGGGTTACAGATTGTGGTTGAGTACAATTTTGCTGCTGCTGATGGCCCACAGCGCCTCATGGATGCCCAGTTTTGCATTGCTAGATCTGTTCAAAATCTATCCCATTTAGCACAGTGATAGTGCCACACAACACGATGGACAGTATCCTCAATGTGAAGGTGGGACTTCGTCTCCACAAGGACTGTGAGGTGGTCACTCCTACCAATACTGTCATGGACAGAAGCATCTGTGGCAGGCAGATTGGTGAGGACGGGGTCAAGTATGTTTTTCTCTCGTGTTGGTTCCCCCACCACCTGCCGCAGACTCAGTCTAGCTGCTCTGTCCTTTAGTACTCGGCCAGCAGTGGTGCTACCGAGCCACTCTTGGTGATGGACATTGAAGTCCCCCACCCAGAGTACATTTTGTGCCCTTGCCACCCTCAGTGCTTCCTCCAAGTGGTGTTCAACATGGAGGAGTACTGGCTCATTAGCTGAGGGAGGGCGGTAGGTGGTAATCAGTGGGAGGTTATCTTGCCCATGTTTGACCTGATGCCATGAGACTTCATGGGGTCCGGAGTTGATGTTGAGGACTCCCAGGGCAACTCCCTCCCTACTGTATACCACTGTGCCACCACCTCTGGTGGGTCTGTCCTGCCGGTGGGACAGGACATACCCAGGGATCGTGATGGCAGTGTCTGGGACATTGTCTGTAAGGTATGATTCCGTGAGTATGACTATGTCAGGCTGTTGCTTGACTAGTCTGTGGGACAGGTCTCCCAACTTTGGCACAAGCCCCCAGATGTTAGTAAGGAGGACTTTGCAGGGTCGACAGGGCTGGGTTTGCCGTTGTCGCTTCCGGTGCCTAGGTCGATGCCGCGTGGTCCGTCCGGTTTCATTCCTTTTTATTGACTTCGTAGTGGTTAGGTACAACTGAGTGTCTTGCTAGGCCATTTCAGAGGGCCTGTAAGAGTTAACCACATTGCTGTGGGTCTGGAGTCACATGTTGGCCAGACCAGGTAAGGACAGCAGATTTCCTTCCCTAAAAGGACATTAGTGAACCAGATGGGTTTTTACAACAATCGACAATGGTTTCATGGCCATCATTAGACTAGCTTTTAATTCCAGATTTATTAATTAAATTCAAATTCCACCTTCTGCTGTGGTGGGATTCGAACCCATGTCGCCAGAGAAATACCCTGGGTCTCTGGGTTACTTAAGGGATAAGGAGTTATGTTTCCTTTCAACAAGAATTCCCTATAATTTTCAGGTATCTTATTCTCAACCCCTACACACATTGGTTTTTGTTTTGGTTTTACAGCTGCTATCAAAGCTACAGCCTGATCTGCTGTACTTTCAGTCAGGGCCCCTTTCTCTGCATTAGCTTTGTGTACCCCAACAATTCCAGCATTCTGAACGAAGATGTCCCACCTTGTGACAATGGTAACACTTCTGCTTGCGGATCTCATTTCCACCCTCAGCACCCTCCTTTCTGGCCTGAGGAGGGGATCCTGGGGTGTTCCCAGCTGTTACTTCTTGTCCCCGGCTACTGGCCTTCCTTTCACTCTCCCACCTTCTATCCTTCTCAGGTTTGTGGAGGTGACAGACAAAGGGTTTTGGCTTATTTACAACCTCAACATCATCAGTGATTTCCACTGCTTGTTTAGCTGTTGAAACCTTTTGGTTTTCTACATGAGTTCTCGCTACTGGAGAGATTGAATTTTTAAACTCTTCCAGGAGAATCGGTTCTCTCAGGTTCTCATAATTGGCTTCCATCTTTACTGCCCGTATCCAACGATCAAAATTAATTTGCTTTATCCTGTCAAATTCTACATAAGTCTGCCCAGCCAATCTCCGGAGGTTCCGAAACTTCTGTCGGTAAGCTTCAAGGACTAACTCGTGTGCAGAAAGAATAGCCTTTTTTGCCATCTCATAATCTGCAGAAGCCTCTTCAGAAAGCATGGCATAAACTTCATGAGCTCTGCCCATTAACCTGCTTTGCATAAGCAGTGTCCAGCTTTCCTTTGGCCATTTCATTTGTTTGGCTAGCTTTTCAAAAGAAATTTAAAATGCCTCTACGTCCCTTTCCTCAAACTTAGGGAGAGCTTGTATAAATTTAAACAGCTTTTCGCTGGGTCCTGGGCTGGACTCAGAGTCTTCTTGACCAGAATTTTCCCTGGACTCAAGACCACCCCTTTGTCTTAGTTCCATCTCTCTTAATTTGAATTCCCTTGCTTCTCTTTCCCTTTTTCTTTGAATTTCAAGCTTAAGCCATTCCAATTCTATTGCTGTTTCTTTTTCTTTGTCAAGTTTTCTTAATGCTATTTCTTTTTCTGTTTCCTGTTGAAGCCTAAGTTTTCCCATTTCTTATTCCTGCTCAAGTTGTTTCAGTTGTAACTGAATTTTAGCTAATTCAACTGCAACACCCTCTGACTTACTGTCGTCGTCTTTCAGTCTCAAATGTTGGGCTTTGACTTCAATTATCTCTACTTTTTTAGCACCTGATTTCAATTCTAACCCCAATTGTGCTGCCAAATCTTTTAATTTAGCCTTGGTTAAGATCACAAGTCTCCTTCCCAGAAAAGTTTTGGCAACTGCTACAGACATTCCGGTGGTGTAGGCTTTACGCTATTATACAAGAAACCTGGTTCTTTTCCTCTTTCAATTATTACTCCACTTACAATTAAATGTTATCAGCGCTGGATTTAATCCCGACAAGAGCCCCCAATTAATATGTTGCGACCAAGGCGGAAGGAGTGTACTATTAATTCAGTCCCACTTCTCCACAGGTCACAGCATATCAATTTTTCCCACTTACCAAAACAACCAATTAGATACTCTATTTGTCCCCAGAATAAAGCACGCCAACCAGATTTCTTTCATCAACAACTAAAATTAGTTTTGTACCATCTTTGCTCATATAACTCAGGAATGTATAGCTGTTGTAAACTATGTAATAATGATTTGTAATAATTCTTTGAAGACTATCCATTGTCTGTGCACTGTCATACCCAATCCACCTCAGCCAATTTGCCCCTCATACCTTCATAATTTCCTTTGTTCAAATTTAACAGCCTGGCTTCAGATTGAACTACCTCACTTTCATACATAATGTAAAATTCTATCATATTATGGTTACTCATCCCTAAAGTTATTTTACAATAAGATTATTAATTAGCCCTTTCTCATTACAGAATACTAGATCTAAAATAGCCTGTTTTCTAGTCAGTTCCTCAACATACTGCTCTAGAAAACCATCCCTAACACACTCCAGAAACTCATCCTTCACAACATTAGTGCTTATTAGGTTTACCCAGTCTATGTGCAGATTGAATTCACCCATAATTACTGTATTACCCATGCTACATGCTCCTCTAATCTCCCAATTAATAACATGGCCCACATTACCACTACTGTTTGGTGGCCTATAAATAAATCCTACCAATGTTTGCTGCCCCTTGCTGTTTCTTAGCCACCCAAACAGATTCCACATTTTGTTCTTCCGATCTGAGATCCTCCCTTACTAATGTACTGATCCCATCCCTTATTATCAGCGCAACACCACCTCCTTTTCCTTTTTCTGTGAGGTCAACCCCCAACTGGTTTCCTTTAAATTACCTGCATTCCAGTCCTTGTTTACCAATTCAGCTTTTGTTGAACTTGCTTTCAAAACATCCATAAAGCTCAGCTATTTGCAAATGTCTCAATGTCCACTGAAATCCTTTTCAGTTTTTAAAAGCACAGAATCCTAAGTTTTAATACAAAACAATTCTCATAACATAATAATGTGCCATTGTTTAAAAAAGGAGAAAGGGTTAGACCAAGTAATTAAAGGCCAGTCAGCCTAACCTCGGTGTGGGAAAATTATTGGAAAAAGTTCTGAGGGACAGGATAAATTTTCATTTAGAAAGACATGGATTTACTAAAGACAGCACAGATTTGTTAAGGGAAGGTAGTGTCTAACATGATTGGATTTTTTGAGGAGATAACAAGGAGGGTTAATGAGGGTAGTGCATTTGAAGTAGTCTATTTTTAGCAAGGATTTTTGGTAAGGTCCCAGTTGGCAGACTGGTCACAAAAATAAAGCCTGTGGGATCCAAGGCAAAGTGTCAAGTTGGATCCAAAATTGGCTCAGGGGCAGGAAGCGAAGGGTAATGGTCAATGGGTGTTTTTGTGACTGGAAGGCTGTTTCCATTGCAGTTTTTCAGAGCTCAGTACTAGGTCCCTTGTTTTAGTGGTATATATCGATGATTTGGACTTGAGTGTAGGGGGTATGATTAAGAAGTTTGCAGATGACACAAAAATTGGCTGTGTGGTTGACAATGAAGACAAAAGCTGTAGACTGCAGGAAAATATCAATAGACTAGTTAGGTGGGCAGAACAGTGGCAAGTGGAGTTCAATCTGGAGAAGTGATGCAATGCATTATGGGAAGGATAACAAGGCAAGGGAATACACAATAAATGGTAGGAGACGGAGAAGTGTCGAGGGACAGAGGGACCTTGGAGTGCATGTCTACAGATAGTGAAGGTGATTGGACAAGTAGATAAGATGAAGAAAGCATGTGGAATGCTTGCCTTTATTAGCCAAGGCATAGGCTGTAAGAGTTGGGAGATTACGCTGTAACTTTATGGAACAGTAGTTAGGCCACAGCTGGTGTACTGCGTGCAGTTCTGGGCACCGCACTATAGGAAAGATGTGACTGCACTGGAGAGGGTACAGAGGAGATTTATGAAGATGTTGCCTGGACTGGAGAATTTGAGTTATGAGGAAAGATTGGATAGGATAGGATTGTTTTCTTTGAAACAGAGGAAGCTGAGGGGAGACCTAATTGAAGTGTATAAAATTATGACGGGTCTAGATAGAGTGGATAGGAAGGCCCTATTCCCCTTGGTTGAGAGGTTCATACCCTAAATCAATGCCCCCTGGTTAAGAGATAGAAGATTTGAGGGGAAATATTTTCACCCGAAGGGTGGTGGGGATATGGAACTCACTGCCTGAAAGGGTGGCAGAGGCAGAAACCCTCATAACATTTAAAAAGAACTTGGATATGCACTTGACGTGTCGTAACCTACAAGGCTATGGATCAAGAATTAGAAAGTGGGATTAGGCTGATGGCTACTTGTCAGCCGATGTGGACATGATCGGTCGAATGGGCGCCTTGCACCCGATAAATTTCTGTGATTTTATGATCTCTATGCTTCCTGCACTGAGCCAATTTTGGATCCTGCTTGCCACTTTTCCTTGGACCCCTTGGGCTTTTACTTTTCTGACCAGTCTGCCATGTGGGACCGTGTCAAAAGCCTTGCTAAACTCCCTGTAGACTACATCAAAAGTGCTACCCTCATGACCCTCCTTGTTACCTTAAAAAATCAATCATATTCGTCAAATATGACCTTCTGTTAACAAATCGATTCTGACTGTCTTTGATTAATCAGTTCCTTTCTAAATGATGATTTATACCCTCAGAACTTTTTCCAGTAGTTTCCCACCACTTCGGTTAG
This sequence comes from Heterodontus francisci, assembly GCF_036365525.1. Lineage (NCBI taxonomy): Eukaryota > Metazoa > Chordata > Chondrichthyes > Heterodontiformes > Heterodontidae > Heterodontus > Heterodontus francisci. The sequence goes on along the minus strand of NC_090389.1, from coordinate 94,176,505 downwards.
GCTGAGTGGCCCGTAATTACTCGGACTAGCCCTTCCTCCCTTTTTAAACAACAGTACAATGCTAGCAATCTCCCAAGGGAGAGAGAAACAGATGCTGCAAAATCTGCTAAGTATTTCCAGCACTTTCTGTTTTTGTTACTTAACTGGACCAGCCATATATATGGACTGTGGCTACGAGAGCAGGGCAGAGACTGAGAATTCTGCAGCGAATAACTCACCTGACTGCCCAAAGCCTGTCCACCATCTACAAGGCACAAGTCAGGAGTGTGATGGTACTGTCCACTTGCTTGCATGAGTACAGCTCCAACAACACTCCAGAAGCTCAATGCCATCCAAGACAACTAGTCTTGCAGGGGGGTGGGACCCAAAGTAGCAGTCTCTCAGATGAGATAGTTGAGGCAAATGTAGAGGTTAACAAAGAACAAAGAACAGTACAGCACAGGAACAGGCCATTCGACCCTCCAAGCCTGCGCCGATCTTGATGCCTGCCTAAATTAAAACCTTCTGCACTTCCGGGGACCGTATCCCTCTATTCCCATCCTATTCATGTATTTGTCAAGATGCCTCTTAAACGTCATCATCGTACCTGCTTCCACAAGCAAGCAAGTCCAGTAGGCAGCCGGGCAGGGGCAGGACAGTGAACGTGGAAGGTCTGGTCGGCTAAACTGCATTTACTTTAATGCAAGAAGCCTTACAGGTAAGGCAGATGAACTCAGAGCATGGATCGGTACATGGGATTGTGATATTATTGCTATTACGGAAACGTGGTTGAGGGATGGGCAGGACTGGTAGCTCAATGTTCTGGGGTACCGATCTTTCCGCCGTGACAGAGGTGGAGGTAAGAAAGGAGGGGGAGTTGCACTATTGATTAGGGAGGACATCACGGCAGTACTTAGAGATAAGGGGTGATCAGTTTGATGGGATTATACTATAGGCCCCCCAATAGTCAGGAGGGAAGTGGAGGAGCATATATGTAGGGAAATCACAGATAGGTGTAGGAATTATAGGGTTGTAATAGTAGGTGATTTTAACTTCCCTAATATTGACTGGGACTGCCTTAGTGCTAAGGGATCAGATGGGGAAGAATTTGTTAAGTGTGTCCAGCATAGTGAAGCAGTATGTGGATAGCCCTACTAGAGAAGGGGCTACACTCGACCTCCTCTTAGGAAATGAGGATGGGCAGGTGGTTGATGTGTCAGTGGGGGAGCACTTTGGGACCAGTGACCATAACTCTATTAGCTTCAAGATAGTTATGGAAAAGGATAGGACTGGTCCTCAGGTTGAAGTCCTACATTGGGGGAAAGCTAATTTCGATGGCATCAGACAGGAACTCTCAAAAGTTGAATGGGAGAGACTGTTTACAGGTAAAGGGACATCTGGCAAGTGGGAGGCTTTTAAAAGTGAGATAGGAAGAGTTCAGGGCCGGAATGTTCCTGTTAGATGGAAGGGCAAGGCTGGCAAGTTTAGGGAACCTTGGTTGACGAGAGATATTGAGGATCTGGTCAGGACAAAGAAGGAGGCATATGTCAGGTATAGGCAGCTGGGATCGAGCGAGTCCCTCGAGGAGTATAGGGGATGTAGGACTACACTTAAGGAGGAAATTAGGAGGGCGAAAAGGGGCCATGAGATTTCCCTGGCAGATAAGATAAAGGAGAATCCTAAAAGATTCTATAAGTATATTAAGAGTAAAAGGGTAGCTAGGGAGAGAATAGGTCCCCTTAAGGATCAGTGTGGCAATCTATGTGTGGAGAAGGTCATGGAAGCTAGTGAGTTCAAGGGAGGGAACACCGATATCCTGGAGCATATCAACATTACAAAGGAGGAGGTGTTGCACATCTGTGCTAAACCTAAGTAGGAGATGTGGCCTCAGTATTATCAGCATTAAACTGGAAGAAGTTGTGGCAAATCTTGATTTTAATGTCACATAGATTTGCAGATTCTGGTAACAGCTGTGGTATCAAATTGACCTGCATGTCAGTAACATCAACTTGCATTTAAAAAGCAGTTTTAGCAATTTTTATCAAAAAAAAGTCTCAAGGTGCTTCACAGAGGCACAAAGAAAAATGACAAACAGTCAAAGATGTTCAATTACCAAAGGTTTGGTCGGAGGAATCAGTTTTAAGGGGGGGCCTTAAGTGAGCAGGAGTCGGAGGGATTTAAGAAGGAAATTCCAGAACATGGGGCCTCAGTTGTTGGAGGTACAGTCGCCAATGGTGAGCAAAAAAAAGGAAGAACAACACACAAGAGGTCAAAGTCAGAGGGAGTGTAAGTTTGGTGGAGATGGGTTGCAGAGCTGGAGGGGGGTTAGAAATAGGGAGGGGTGAGGGACTGACGGAATTTGAAGATGAGGACGTGTTGGAGACCCAGGATTTAATACGTCAGTGATGGGTGAGTGGGACTTGGTACAGGCTAGGAGATAGGCAGCAGAGATTTTGATGAGTTTATGGAGGACGAGAGGCCATTCAGGGACGCTGTGGAATAGCTGCATCTGGAGGTGACAATGGCTTGGAGAAGGCTTTCAGAAGAAAATCGATAGAGGTCAATGATGTTAAAAGTAGAACAAAGAACAGTACAGCACAGGAACAGGCCATTTGGCCCTCCAAGCCTGCGCCGATCTTGATGCCAATCGAAACTAAACCCTTCTGCACTATCGGGGTCCGTATCCCTCTATTCCCATCCTACTCATATATTTGTCAAGATGCCTCTTAAACGTCGCTATTGAACCTGCTTCCACCACCTCCCCCGGCAGCAAGTTCCAGGCACTCACCACCCTCTGTGTAAAAAAAACTTGCTTTGCACATCCCCTCTAAACTTTGCCCCTCTCACCTTAAACCTATGTCTCCTAGTAACTGACTCTTCCACCCTGGGAAAAAACTTCTGACTATCCACTCTGTCCATGCCATTCATAACTTTGAAAACCTCTATCATGTCGCCCCTCCACCTCCGTCGTTCCAGTGAAAACAATCCGAGTTTATCCAACCTCTCCTCATAGCTAATGCCCTCCAGACCAGGCAACATCCTGGTAAACCTCTTCTGTACCCTCTCCAAAGCCTCCACATCCTTCTGGTAGAATTGTACGCAATATTCCAAGTGTGGCCTAACTAAGGTTCTGTACAGCTGCAGCATGACTTGCCAATTTTTATACTCTATGCTCCAACCGATAAAGGCAAGCATGCCGTATGCCTTCTTGATTACCTTATCCACCTGCTTTGCCACTTTCAGTGATCTGTGGACCTGTACGCCCAGATCTCTCTGCCTGTCAATACTCCTAAGGGTTCTGCCATTTACTGTATACTTCCCACCTGTATTAGACCTTCCAAAATGCATTACCTCACATTTGTCCGGATTGAACTCTATCTGCCATTTCTCCGCCCAAGTCGCCAACCGATCTATATCCTGCTGTATCCTCTGACATTCCTCATCACTATCCGCAACTGCACCAACATTTGTGTCGTCCGCAAACTTACTAATCAGACCAGCTACATTTTCCTCCAAATCATTTATATATACTACTAACAGCAAAAGTCCTAGTACTGATCCCTGCAGAACACCACTAGTCACAGCCCTCCATTCAGAAAAGCACCCTTCCACTGCTACCCTCTGTCTTCTATGACCGAGCCAGTTCTGTATCCATCTTGCCAGCTCACCTCTGATCCCATGTGACTTAACCTTTCGTACAAGTCTGCCATGAGGGACCTTGTCAAAGGCTTTATTGAAGTCCATGTCGACAACATCCACTGCCCTTCCTTCATCAATCATCTTCGTCACTTCCTCAAAAAACTCGATCAAGTTAGTGAGACACGACCTCCCCTTCACAAAACCATACTGCCTCTCGCTAATAAGTCCATTTATTTCCAAATGGGAGTAAATCCTGTCCCGAAGAATCCTCTCCAATAATTTCCCTACCACTAACGCAAGGCTCACCAACCTGTAATTTCCTGGATTATCCTTGCTACCCTTCTTAAACAAAGGAACAACATTGGCTATTCTCCAGTCCTCTGGGACCTCACCTGTAGCCAATAAGGATACAAAGATTTCTGTCAAGGCCCCAGCAATTTCATCCCTTGCCTCTCTCAGTATTCTGGGGTAGATCCCATCAGGCCCTGGGAACTTATCTACTTTAATGTTTTCAAGATGCCCAACACCTCCTTTTTGATATCGACATGACCCAGGCACTCCCTTCCCTAGGCTCATCATCCACCAAGTCCTTCTCTTTGGTGAATAGTGATGCAAAGTACTCATTTAGTACCTCGCCCATTTCCTCTGTCTCCATGCATAGATTCCCTCCTCTGTCCTTGAGTGGGCCAACCCTTTCCCTGATTACCCTCTTGCTCTTTATATATGTATAAAAAGCCTTGGGATTTTCCTTAATCCTGTTTGCCAATGACTTTTCATGACCCCTTTTAGTCCTCCTGACACCTTGCTTAAGTTCCTTCCTAATTTCTTTATATTCCTCAAGGGCTTCGTCTGTTCCCAGCCTTCTAGCCCTTACGAATGCTTCCTTTTTCTTTTTGACTAGGCTCACAATATCCCTCCGAAGAAGGGTCACTGACCCGAAACGTTAACTCTGCTTCTCTTTCCACAGATGCTGCCAGACCTGCTGAGTGGTTCCAGCATTTCTTGTTTTTATTTCAGATTTCCAGCATCCGCAGTATTTTGCTTTTATTATCACAATATCCCTCGTTTCCCAAGGTTCCCAAAACTTGCCAAACTTATCCTTCATCCTCACAGGAACATGCCGGTCCTGGATTCTAATCAGCTGACGTTTGAAAGACTCCCACATGTCAGATGTTGACTTAGCCTCAAATACCCACCCCAATCTAAATTCTTCAGTTCCTACCTAATATTGTTATAAATAGCCTTCCCCCAATTTAGCACCTTCACCCGAGGACTACTCTTATCCTTATCCACAAGTACCTTAAAACTTATGGAATTATGGTCACTGTTCCCAAAATGTTCCCCCACTGAAACTTCGACCACCTGGCCGGGCTCATTCCCCAATAGCAGGTCCAGTACGGCCCCTTCCCTAGTTGGACTATCTGCATATTGTTTCAAGAAGCCCTCCTGGATGCTCCTTACAAATTCTGCCCCATCGAAGCCCCTAGCACTAAGTGAGTCCCAGTCAATATAGGGGCAGTTAAAATCATCCACCACAACAACCCTGCTGCTTTTACATCTTTCCAAAATCTGTCCACATATCTGCTCCTCTACCTCCTGCTCGCTGTTGGGAGGCCTGTAGTAAACCCCCAACATTGTGACTGCACCCTTCCTATTCCTGAGCTCTACACATATTGCCTCGCTGCATGAGCCCTCCGAGGTGTCCTCCCGCAGTTCTTTTTCTTCTTCTTTCTTTTGGGCCTCCTTATCTCGAGAGACAATGGATACGCGCCTGGAGGTGGTCAGTGGTTTGTGAAGCAGCGCCTGGAGTGGCTATAAAGGCCAATTCTGGAGTGACAGGCTCTTCCACAGGTGCTGCAGAGAAATTTGTTTGTCGGGGCTGTTGCACAGTTGGCTCTCCCCTTGCGCCTCTGTCTTTTTTCCTGCCAACTACTAAGTCTCTTCGACTCGCCACAATTTAGCCCTGTCTTTATGGCTGCCCGCCAGCTCTGGCGAATGCTGGCAACTGACTCCCACGACTTGTGATCAATGTCACACGATTTCATGTCGCGTTTGCAGACGTCTTTATCGCGGAGACATGGACGGCCGGTGGGTCTGATACCAGTGGCGAGCTCGCTGTACAATGTGTCTTTGGGGATCCTGCCATCTTCCATGCGGCTCACATGGCCAAGCCATCTCAAGCGCCGCTGACTCAGTAGTGTGTATAAGCTGGGGGTGTTGGCCGCTTCAAGGACTTCTGTGTTGGAGATATAGTCCTGCCACCTGATGCCAAGTATTCTCCGAAGGCAGCGAAGATGGAATGAATTGAGACGTCGCTCTTGGCTGGCATACGTTGTCCAGGCCTCGCTGCCGTAGAGCAAGGTACTGAGGACACAGGCCTGATACACTCGGACTTTTGTGTTCCGTGTCAGTGCGCTATTTTTCCACACTCTCTTGGCCAGTCTGGACATAGCAGTGGAAGCCTTACCCATGCGCTTGTTGATTTCTGCATCTAGAGACAAGTTACTGGTGATAGTTGAGCCTAGGTAGGTGAACTCTTGAACCACTTCCAGAGCGTGGTCGCCAATATTGATGGATGGAGCATTTCTGACATCCTGCCCCATGATGTTCGTTTTCTTGAGGCTCTACACTCTACTGGTCTGTGACACAGCTACATCAATCTATGGCGCTGCCTTAATCAAAGGTACTCCCTCAATTTATGGTGCATAGCAGCCAACTCACTCAACCCCAAGTGTAAGCAGTAAGGTCCTTAGTAGGGACTTTCAGGTTAATGCTGATGCCCACCTCCCCTCACAGCTGAAGGTCACAGAGCTTTGAAGAAATTTCTAGGGGGTAGCCCTTTGCAGGGACAATTTTATTATCCATGTAAGCATGTGAACAGGCTTTAAAAGACTGGAAGCAGCACCAAGGGGAGGGGATGGGGGAAGAGTTTGAGAGCTGGATTGAGGCAGTGGGAGACCCTACAATCTGTAGTGGAGTGATGGGGGTGGGGTTACAGTGAAGGCCAGAATGGAAAGACTGAGGTGTGCATAGACAGATAGGAATGTAAGTGTCATGGGGGTTAGACATGGGTCTTTTACCTAGTTTTCATGGATATTTTCCCTTTATGTTTCAGCATTCATTACCATCCTTCCTTTATAGTCTCTCTCTCTTATACTCAGCTGACTTCTGTGCCTAAGTTAAATCAACTTTAATTTGCTACTGAATTGATTTCACTGCATTTATCAGAATGATAAATTACCAATTTATGAGAATTGAACAAGACTCAAAACAGGCAACTTTTCAGGAAAATGGAACAAATCAGATAGAACTATCGTATGGAGGGGTGAGTTCAGGTAGTGAAATTACCCCAGGGAGTTGGACCTACTGCTGGTGAACCCATTAGTGGAGGGATACTCCAGTGATGTAGTTTGAGAGTGAGACTGCTGGGCGTCTGCAGTAACCTGTGTTCTTGACCTCCTGGTCTGGACAAATGGCCTAAGATGGTTGGTTGTGGTGTTCTTCTATCCTGGATTATTACTCATGTCTCAGGGAATGTTCGTCGTCACTAAATCCAAGTGAAGAATATTACAAGATTTTGTCAATTATAAGCATGCTGTATATTCTGATCATGAAATTAAATAAGATACAAACATTGGGTCGTGTCTAAATGTCAGGGCCATAGATAGGGACTGAGTCAAGAGCAGCTGGTGCTGGAAATCCAGTTCTGAGATTATCCAGAAGTCAGATGCTCAATGAATGATGTTGTTCCTTGCTCGCTTGTTTGTGAAGTTTGGAAAGTGGCTGATTAAGTTTTCAATTGAAACGTGGAGTTGATTCTCCCAATAAATTCAGAGTTCACCCCCTCTAACTTTCTCCTGAAAACAGATAGAAAAGGTAACCCAAAATTCAGGGACCAAAGCACCACATATGTTGATAGATTTTAAATGAAGAGGGGATGGGAGGAGGCTCTGGTGAAGCATAAACATCACTATGGACTGCCCTTCTCTCTGACAGGATTTCTGTTCGTCTCTTTAACCTTGCTCATCTTCATTATTTTTCATTTCCCGCCTGGTGTTCGATAAGGTGTCTATCAAAACTCATTTTCACAGCCGCATTTTCTTCCTCAGCGACTGACTTGAACTCTTCTTCCATGCAGATTCCAACTGAAGTTCCACCCAGGATTATTTATATCTCTGAGACATACAATGTTCCTCGGACTGCTGTTCTCACCTGACATCCTGACATCCACACTCAGCGCCCTGTGCTGGCACATTACACACTCGACCCCTCTCTCCAGCAGCACCGACTCATCTTATTTCAAAGCTGTCCTATTCCACAGTCTCATTTCATCCTTCGTCTCATCCAGCACTTTAACAAAAAACTTTTTTTCTTCCTTTCAGGTGTTCAGGAACGCAAGTTCCACCAATTCATGAGTGCCAACACCCCTCCAGCTCTTTCTTCCCCATGACCCCATGCCTTCTTCTAATATCACCCCTTGCCATGTATTCATAATAACCTCTGACCTTCCCCTCTCTGATGCTGAACAATCTGCATTTGGCAAAGGACTCAGTTTTATCCCGACACCCCCACTTCAATGAATTTTGCGCTTGGCATAACATTGAGCTCTTCTTGCGTTGCCTTTGCCTCCGGGCTCACTGCTTTGGCCAGGAGTCCAACCCCCAACCTGCGGACCTATTCACTCACCTGCAGTATTCTCCCTCCACCTGGATCCCTCCCACTGGCCTCTTACCCGCTCTTGATCTTTTCATTGAGAACTGTCAGCATGACATTGGCTGTTTTAATTTCTCTGCTTTCCTCACTCACTCTAATCTGTCTCCCTATGAACTTGCCACACTCTGTTCGCTTAGGTCTAACCCCAACATTATGATCAAACCTGATGACAAGGGTGCTGCTGTTGTTGGCTGGTGCACCAACCTCTACCTTTCAGAGGCTGAGTGCCAACTCTCAGACACTTCTTCCTACCTCCCCCTGGACCATGACCCCCACCACTGAACATCAAGCCACTGTCTCCAGGGCTGTCACTGACCTCATCTCCTCTGGAGATCTTCTTTCTACAGCTTCCAACCTCACAGTCCCACAACCCCAGACAGCCCGCTTCTACCTCCTTCCCAAAATCCACAAACAGGACTGTCCTGGTAGACTCATCGTTTTAGTCTGTTCCTGCCACACTGAACTTATTTTTTCCCATCTTGACTCTATTTCTTTGCCCCTTGCCCAGTCTCTTCCCACCTACATCTGTGACTCTATGTCATTTTGACAATTTCCAGTTTCATGGCCCTAACCGCCTCCTCTTCACTATGGATGTCCAATCTCTCTATCCCTCCATCCCCCACCAGGCTGGTCTGAGGGCTCTCTGCTTCTTCCTTGAACGGAATCTCAACCAGTCCCCATCCACCACCACCCTCTTCCTCTACCTGGTTGAACTTATTCTCACGTTGCACAACTACTTCTTCAACTCCACTCACTCTCCTTCAAATAAAAGTTGTTGCCATGGGTACCCGCATGGGTCCTAATTATGCCTGTGTCCTGCTAGACCCCCACCTGGCAAGAATGAGGCATATTAAGTTTGCCATACGGACATAAAATTTCAAATTGTTGCTGGGAAGAAGAGAAGGCCTGTTACAAGGGCTGCCAGACATTTGGCTGGAAGACATTTACATACCAATAGGGACAAGAGAGGTTCCTCCCCTTATCCATTTAACCCACAATGGACTTTGAGAACCAGACATTGAAGGCAGAGAAGCGCATTCCACACCCTACTAAGATGATACAATCCACAGAGCCAAGATGTGGTCAGACCAGTTAGTCACATGACTAACCTGCTTGGCAACCTGGGGTTTTCTGAATGGTGCAAACAGTTGGAACTGAGAGTGTCTGCTTGCTCCTGGACTGAAAAGACCTCTCCTGTCTGTACCCATCTCTTTCTCACGGAACTCCAAATCCACTGAAGACAAATGAACCCTAAGAAAGGTCTCCTACAGCAAACAAGGTTTAAGAAGAATACTAGGCCCCAACAAAAAGCAAGATCTACCTACAATCAAGGACTCTACAGTGAGCTCGAAGATCTGTAACAAAAACCCTCTTCAGAGACTGTCTCAAACTTTTCCACTTTATTTCTTCTGCTCTGTTCTGTCTCCATCTGCATGAGTGTATCGCATATGCATGCTAGCATGGGCGTGTTGTGTATCCGTAGGCGTTAACCAAATTAGAGTTTAAGTTTAATAAATTTCAACCTTTCTTCCTTAAACCTACAAAAACCTCTTTGCCTTATAATTGGAAAGCAGTGAACAAGGATTCACTGGGGGGGGGGGGGGGTGCTAAAAAAAATGGTGCATTTAAAAATTAAACCCTGTTACGATAAGATCAGGTGAAGGCTGAGAGGGAACCCAAGATCCCTTTCTCACCTGGTCGTAGCAGAAATTTGGGGGCTACCGTCCTGGATTTTACCCACAAACAAGGAAATTGGAAGTGGGAAGTCAAATTGTTCCCAGTCAAAACAGAGCAAGATTTCAATACAGGCTTTCTTGTGGTTGTGTGTGCTTGAATACTAACATGTCGTGACTGAAGCTAGTAGCTCCCCAAACCAAGGTGAATTAACTTGGGATAAGTTAAAAGCACTGTTTATGGAGGAGCTGAGTAAAATGGCTGAGTAGTGTAGAATCACTGTACATGGCAAGGTTAGGAAATCTGAACTCCGAAGGCTAGTGGCCAACTATTTTTCCCTTGAATCTGAAGAAGCAGAAACAGGGTTAGAAGCAGACTCTGACAGGGTAAAGATATAATTGGAACAGCGGAAACAAATTTGAGGAAAGGGAAAGAGAGAGAGAGGCAGGAGAGAGAGATAGAAAGAACCTTCCAGAAAGAATGTGAAGAAAGAGAGCTGAAGTGGCTTGAATTAGCTAGGGGGCAACACAGCACCAGTGAAAGCATGGCCAATGTGGAGCAGCATAATTCAGGGCTGGGTGCAGAATTGTTAAACTAGCTCAACTAATCCCAAAATTTGTTTTTCCACTATGTGCTAGTCTTAAACTTGTTTTTCATGCTTTTGCCTTCGGACGGAGCTGTTCATTACTCTTCCATCAACACTGTCTCTGGACAAATGCTTTGTCTTTTACTACAAAAATTCGCACTCTCTCTGCTTTTTGTTTCATGACATCTTTGTCATTTAATCTCTCCTGCTCTCTGCCCTATCGCAGACTTTCCCTTTTATTCATCTTCCCATCTCCACCACACCACCCCCTGCTCAAAACCTATTACATTTCTAACCGTGGCCAGTTCTGATGAAAGGTCAGACCTGAAATGTTAACTCTGTTTCTCTCTCCACAGATGCTGTCAGACCTGCTGAGTATTTCCAGCACTTTATACTTTTATATCAGTATGGACTTGGGCCGAATGGCCTGTTTCTGTGCTGGACACTCGATGTAGTTCTATGCAGTGTCTCTGCAGCTGCCTGGAAACATCGAACAGGTTCAGTAAATTCTATAAGGAGGAATCATGGTTAATAATAAGCGGCTGGTGACAGGCTCTGAGCTCATTACCCCCTCCCCCCTCCCCGCTCCCGAATTAGAAAATTACCAGCAACAAAACTCGGAACAAACTGAGCTGCGCCTCGGATCTTAACCAAGTGTCTCTGGGAGCAGATTAACTCTGAGACTCCTGTAAAATAATGTCGCAGGTAAAAAAAAACCTCCATTCCAGCTGCGGGTCCTCTGATCTTTCTTTAGCTATTTTAGAAATATCTTTTTGAAACTGTTCTTGTAAAATGTGCCGTTTAGGAAGCGCACGTTGTTAAGAAGCGGCCGAAGGTGAAGGAAGAAGATATTAAAGGGGCTCGCAATAAACTGAGAACTGAAAAGAAAATCCAGTCCAAAACTTACCAGGTTCTACAGCAATGCGGTGAGTCCTGCAAATAAAGCATGTTTTGGGAAAGTGAGAGGTTTAAATAGTAACAAGTGGTCTGAGCACAGATTCACTTCTAATCCCCGAATGTTTAGAGGATTCTCGGATGTCACAACAGCATTTGAAATCCACCGACAAATTGAATTGTATTAACTAATTTGTTTTTAAACAGATGTCAATTTATTTGGATAGTTCTTGTAGTTTAGTTTTTAATTCTAGGATCTGGAAGTGGAACTCCCATAGGATCTCACTGTTTGTAGTGTACATTAATGATTTAGACGAGAATATAGGAGGTATGATCAGTAAGTTCGCAGATGACACGAAAATTGGTGGTGTTGTAAATAGTGAGGAGGAAAACCTTAGATTACAGGGAGATATAGATGGGCTGTTAAAATGGGCGGAGCAGTGGCAAATGGAATTTAATCCAGAGAAGTGTGAGGTGATGCATTTTGGGAGGACTAACAAGGCAAGGGAATTACAATGGATGGTAGGACCCTAGGAAGTACAGAAGGTCAGAGGGACCTTGGTGTACTTGTCCATAGATCACTGAAGGTAGCAGCACAGGTAGATAAGGTGGTTAGGGAGGCATATGGGATACTTGCCTTTATTAGCCGAGGCACAGAATATGAGAGCAGGGAGGTTATGGTGGAGCTGTATAAAACGCCTGGAGTACTGTGTACAGTTCTGGTCACCACACTATAGGAAGGATGTGATTGCACTGGAGAGGGTGCAGAGGAGATTCACCAGGATGTTGCCTGGGCTGGAGCATTTCAGCAATGAAGAGAGACTGAAAAGGCTAGGGTTGTTTTCCTTAGAATAGAGAAGGCTGAGGGGGGACTTGATTGAGGTACACAAAATTATCAGGGGCATAGATAGGGTAAATAGGAAGAAACTTTTTTCCTTGGAGGTGTCAATAACCAATGGGCATAGATTTCAGGGAAGGGGCAGGAGGAAAAATTTTTTCACCCAGAGGGTGGTTGGAATCTGGAACACACGCCTTAAGGGGTGGTAGAGGCAGGAACCCTCATAACATTTAATAAGTATTTAGATGAGCACTTGAAACGCCATAGCATACAAGGCTATGGGCCAAGTGCTGGAAAATGGGATTAGGATAAGCTTGATGGCCGGCACGGAGATGGTGGGCCGAAGGGCCTGCTTCTGTGCTGTATAACTCTGACTCTGACTGTAAGTAATACGGAAACCATTCCAAAAAAAACTGTGCTCTAATCTGTCCAATTACCTGCACACCTCTCCTCTATTCCTCAAACCCAGAAGCTAACTCCAAACAGATAAACCTGCCATTTAGGGAAGCAACACATTCCTATATCTAGCCCTAGATCAAACTTCCTATTGGGTTATTTTTCATTGGCTATTCTTTGGGTTCAGCATTAACAGGCACTCATATAAAGTGAATCTTGTATCCCTTTGATCTGGAGTACACCTTTTTCTACACCATTACTAGGTAAAAATTAGTGAGCCCTAGGATTAAGAACAGAGAACACTTTCTCTGCTGGGATGTGTGTGGCCCTGTAAATTCCCTCTCTGAACAGTGGACTGGATAAACACATTCACCATCCATGAGGCGCTGTGGACCATCAGCAGAATTGCATTCTGTCACAATCAGTAAACACATGATCTGGCATAATCCCCCAGTCCTCCATCATCACTGAGCAGGTGACCAACCCTGGTCCAAGTATGAGTGTAGAGGGCATGCTAGGAGCTGCACACCTGAGAATAAGGTGCCAAGGAACCCTAGAAAAACTAAGGTTATTGGAGTTAAAAGGGAAAACCCTTCAGTGGCTGGAGTTGTACCTGAAAGGAAGATAGTTATGGTCATGATTATCAGAGACCAATTATCATTGTTACACTAGACCTTTATACATCACTTTTTTTTATTCATTTGCAGGATGTGGGCGTCGTTGGCTGGGCCAGCATTTCTTGCCCATCCATAACTGCCCTTGAACTGAGTGTCTTGCTAGGCCATTTCAAAACATTGCTGTGGGTCTGGAGTCACATGTAGGCCAGACCAGGTAAGAATTTCCTTCCTTAAAGGACAAGAGTGAACCAGATGGGTCTTTACAACAATCGACAATGGTTTCATAGTCATCCTTAGACTAGCTTCTTAATTCTAGATTTTTTAATTGAATTCAAATTTCACTATCTGCCATGGTGGGATTTGAACACATATCCCTAGAGCATCAGCCTGGACTCTGGATTATTAGTCCAGTGACATTACCACTACGCCACCACCCCAACTGAAGCATTGTGGCCAGTTCTGGGCGGCATATTTTAGGAATGATGTCAAGGCCTTGAAGAAGTGTAAAGAAGCTTTACTAGAATGGTACCAGGGATGAGGGACTTCAGTTATGTGGAAAATCTAGCACAGAAATAGGCCAGTTAGACTATCATGTCTGTGCTAGCTCTCTGAAGGAGCAATTCACCGAGTGCCAGTCCCCCACCTTCTCCCTATAGCCCTGCACATTCTTCCTTTCTAGATAATAATCCAGTTTCCTCTTGAATGCCTCGATTGAACCTGCCTCCACCACACTCTCAGACAGTGCATTCCAGATCCTAAACACTCGCTCATGTCACTACTGCTTCTTTTGCCAATTACCTTAAATCTGTGCCCTATGGTTCTTGATCCTTCCACCAACGGGAACAGTTTCTCCATGTCTACTCTGTTCAGACCCCTCATGATGTTGAATACCTCTATCAAATCTCCTCTCAACCTTCTCTTCCCAAGGAAAACAGTCCCAACTTCTCCAATCTATCTATGTAACTGAAGTTCCTCAACCCTGGAACCACTCTTGTGAATCTTTTCTGCACCCTCTGTAATACCTTCACATCTTTCCTAAAATGTGGTGCCCAGAACTGGATGCAATACTCCAGTAGAGGCCGAACCAGTGTTTTATACAACTTTGACATAACTTCCTTGCTCTTGTACTCTATGCCCTATTATTAATGCCCAGGATACTGTATGCTTTCTTAACTGCTTTCTCAACCTGTCCTGCCACCTTCAATGATTAATGCATGGATACCCCCAAGTCCCTCTGCTCCTGCACCCCCTTTAGAATTACACCTATTATTTTATATTGTCTCTCTGATTTTGGTAGAATGCAATCAATCACTTCACACTTCTCTGCATTAAATTTCATCTGCCACTTGTCCACCCATTCCACCAACCTGTCTATGTCCTTTTGAAGTTCAACACTATCCTCCTTACAGTTCGCAATGTTTCCAAGTTTTGTATTGTCCTCTAGCTCATTAATATATATCAGGAAAAGCAAGGATCCTAACACCGACACCTGGGGAAATGCACTGCAAACTTTCCTCCAGTCTGTAAAACGACCATTAACCGCTACTCTCCATTTCCTGTCACTCAGCCAATTTCGTATCCATGTTGCTACTGTCCCTTTTTATTCCACGAGCTATAACTTTGCTCACAAGTCTGTTCTGCGGCACTTTATCAAATGCCTTTTGGAAGTCCATGTGCACTACATCAGGAACATTACCCTCATCAAACCTCTTTGTTACCTCATCAAAAACTCAAGTGAGTTAGTTAAACATGATTTGCCCTTAACAGCCTCACAGCTCCAACGACCCGGGTTCGATTCTGGGTACTGCCTGTGCGGAGTTTGCAAGTTCTCCCTGTGACCGCGTGGGTTCCCTCCGGGTGCTCCGGTTTCCTCCCACAGCCAAAGACTTGCAGGTTGATAGGCAAATTGGCCGTTATAAATTGCCCCTAGTATAGGTAGGTGGTAGGGGAATTGAGGGAAGGTGGGGATGTGGTAGGAATATGGGATTAATGTAGGATTAGTATAAATGGGTGGTCGATGGTCGGCACAGACTCGGTGGGCCGAAGGGCCTGTTTCAGTGCTGTATCTCTAAATAAATAATTAAAATAAAAATAAATAAAATCCGTGCTGGCTTTCCTTAATTAACCTGGATTTGTCCAAGTGACTATTAATTTTGTTCTGAATTAGCGTTTCTAGAAGCTTACCCACCACTGAGGTTAAACTAACTGGGCTGTAGTTGCTGGGCTTATATTTACATCCCCTTTTGAACAAGGGAGTTGCATTTGCAATTCTCCAGTCCTCTGGCACCACCTGAGGCTAAGGAAGATTGGAAAATTATGGCCAATGCCTCCTCCGCAATTTCCACTCTCACTTCCCTCGGTATTCTTGGATGCATCTCATCCTGTCCTGGAGCCTTGTCAACTTTAAGTACAGACAGCCATCTAATACATCCTCCTTATCAATTTTAAACCCTTCTAGTGTCTGAATTACATCCTCTTTCACCATTGCCTGGGCAGCATCTTCCTTGGTAAAGACGGATGCAAAGTATTCATTTAATACCTCACCCATGCCCCCTGCCTCCATGCGTAAATCCCCTTTTTGGTCCCTAATCAGCCCCACTCCTCCTTTTACCACCCTTTTACTATTTAGATACTTATTGAAGGATTTTGGATTCCCTTTTATGTTAGCTGCCATGCTCTTTTCATACTCTCTCTTTGCTTATTTGCTTTTTCAATTCTCTCTGAACCTTCTATATTCAGCCTTTTTCTCAGTTGTATTACCCACCTGACATCTGTCATAAGCACACTTTTTCTTCTTCATCTTAACCTTCACAGTGATAATGTTACTGGACTAACAATCCAGAGGCTTGGACTAATGTTCCAGAGACATGAGTTCAAATCCCACCATGGCAGCTGATGGAATCTGAATTCAATTACTCAAAATCTGGAATAAAAAAGCTAGTCTCAGTAATGGTAACCATGAACTACTGGAGTGTATTAAAAAAACCCATCTGTTCACTAATGTCCTTTAGGGAAGGAAATCTGCCATCCTTACCCAGTCTGGCTGACGTGTGACTCTAGACCCATAGCAATGTGGCTGACTCTTACATATGAACATATGAATTAGGAGCAGGAGTAGGCCGCTTGGCCCCTTGAACCTGCTCCGCCATTCAATAAGATCATGGCTGATCTGATTGTAACCTCAACTCCACATTCCCGCCTACCCCCAATAACCTTTCACTCCCTTATCAAAAATCCATCTACCTCTGCCTTAAAAATACTCAAAGACTCTGATTCCACCTTTTGAGGAAGAGAATTCCAAAGACTCACGATCCTCGAGAGAAAAAAAATTCTCATCGGTCTTAAATGGGCGAGCCCTTATTTTTAAACAGTGACCCCCAGTTCTAGATTCTTCTATAAGAGGAAACATCCTTTCCACATCCACCCTGTCAAGACCCCTCAGGACCTTATATGTTTCAATCAAGTCGCCTCGTACTCTTCTAAACTCCAGCCGATACAAGCCTAGCCTGTCCAAGCTTTCCTCAGAAGACAACATGCCCATTCCAGGTATTAGTCTAGTAAACCTTCTCTGAACTGCTTCGAACACATTTACATCCTTCCTTAAATAAGGAGACCAATACTGTACACAGTACTCCAGATTTGGTCTCACCAGTGCCCTGTATAAATGAAGCATAACCTTCCTACTTTTGTATTCAATTCCCCTCGCAATAAATGATAACATTCTCTTAGCTTTCCTAATTACTTGCTGTACCTGCATAATAACCTTTTGTGACTCATGCACTCGGACACCCAGATCCCTTTGCATCCTCTCACCATTTAGATAATATGCTTTTTCATTCTTCCTTCCAAAATGGACAATTTCACATTTTCCCACAATATATTCCATTTGCCAGATCTTTGCCCACTCATTTAACCTATCTATATCCCTTTTTAGTCTCATGTCCTCTTCACAGCTTACTTTCCCACCTATAATAATAAAAGCATAAAGTGCTGGAAATACTCAGCAGGTCTGGCAGCATCTGTGGAGAGAGAAGCAGAGTTAACGTTTCAGGTCTGGGGCCTTTCATCAAACTTTCAGCAAATTTAGAAACCATACCTTCGATCCCTTTATCCAAGTCATTTATATAAATTGTAAAAAGTTGAGACCACAGCACTGATCCCTGTAGCACACCACTCGTTATATCTTGCCAACCAGAAAATGACCCATTTATGCCTACTCTATTTCCTGTTAGCTAGCCAATCTTCTATCCATGCCAAAATGTTACCCCCAACACCGTGAGCTTTTATTTTCTGCAATAACTTTTGATGTGGCACCTTATCAAATGCCTTCTGGAAATCTAAGTACAGTACTTTCACCGGTTCCCCTTGATCCACAGCACATGTTACTTTTTAACTGCCCTCTGAACTGGCCTAGCAGGCCACTCGGAGAGCAATTAGGGATGGGCAATAATTGCTGGTCTTGCCAGCGATACTCACATCCCAAGAACACAGTGGCACAGTGGTTAGCACTGCAGCCTCACAGCTCCAGGGACCCGGGTTCGATTCTGGGTACTGCCTGTGCGGAGTTTGCAAGTTCTCCCTGTGTCTGCGTGGGTTTCCTCCGGGTGCTCCGGTTTCCTCCCACATGCCAAAGACTTGCAGGTTGATAGGTTAATTGGCCATCATAAATTGCCCCTAGTATAGGTAGGTGGTAGGGAAATATATAGGGACAGGTGGGGATGTGATAGGAATACGGGATTAGTGTAGGATTAGTATAAATGGGTGGGTGATGGTCGGCACAGACTCGGTGGGCCGAAGGGCCTGTTAAAGTGCTGTATCTCTAAACTAAACTAAATAAAAAAAAGAGGATGGGTAACCAGAGAAAACAGACTTGAGATCATTTGAAAGTAAGGAGTTTTTTTTTTAAATGCAGCATGTTGCTGTGATCTGGAATGCACTACATGAAAGGGCAGTGGAATCAGATTCAATAATAACTTGCAAAAGGAATTTGCATAAATACTTGGGAAAAAGCAGGGGAAGTGGGATTAATCTTTCGAAGAGCCAGCACAGGCATGATGGGCCGAATGGCCTGCTTCTGTGAAATAAAATTTTATATCCACAGGATTTCCAAAGTGCTTCACTTTTTCACTGGCATTTATTGCTAAAGGAATAGAGTATAAAAGTAGGGAAGTGTTGCTGCAACTGTACAAGGCATTAGGGAGACCTCGCCTGGAGTATTGCATACAGTTTTGGTCCCCTTACTTGAGAAGGGATATAGTTGCATTGAAGGCAGTTCAGAGGAGGTTCACTAGATTGATTCCAGAGATGAGAGGTTTGTCTTAGGAAGAGAGATTGAACAGTTTAGGCCTTTACCCTCTAGAGTTTAGAAGAATGAGAGGAGATCTAATTGAGGTATATAAGATGATTAAGGGAATTGACAAAGTAGACGTGGAGAGGATGTTTCCTCTTGTGGGGCAATCTAGAACGAGAGGTCATTATTTTAGGATAAGGGGTAGCAGATTTAAAACAGAGATGAGGAGAAATTACTTCTCTCAAAGGGTCGTGAGTCTGTGGAATTCACTACCCCAGAGTGCGGTGGATGCCGGGACATTGAGTAAGTTTAAGGAGGAGATAGAGAGATTTTTAATTAGTAATGGGTTAAAGGGTTATGGGGAACGGGCAGGAAAGTGGAGTCGATGCTGAGATGAGATCAGCCATGATCGTATTGAATGGTGGAGCAGGCTCGAGGGGCTGAATTGCCTACTCCTGCTCCTAGTTCTTATGTTTTTATGTTCACAGTCAATGAATATGGGAGACGGTAGCATAGTGGTAGTGTTACTGGACTAGTAATCCAGAGGCACAGACTAATGCTCCAGAGGCAGGCATTCCAATCCCACCACGGCAACTGAGGAATTTAAATTCTGTTAATAAATATGGAGTAAAAAGCTAGTCTGTTCATAATGATCATGAAACTACCGGATTGTTCACTGATGCCCTTCAAGGAAGAAAATCTGGCATCCTCACCCAGTCTGGCCTTAATGTGACTCCAGACCAACAGCAATGTGGTTGACTCTTAACTGCCCTCGGAAATGGCCTAGCAAAACCACGCAGTTGTATCAAGCCACTGCAGAAAAAAAGTATTGTGGGTATGCAGCAGTTCAAGAAGGTGGCTCATCACCACTTTCTCAAGGGCAATATGGGATGAGCAATAAATGCTAGCCTTGCCAGTGACGCTCATGTTCCAACAATGAATATTAAAACAAAATAGCTTTTTAAAAAAAAAATCCAATTATCGTTTTTATTTAGGCATTTACAATTCTTAACTTGCACACAGCAAGGTACCTGAGTAGTCGCTTCGACAGGTGACAGTTAATCTGTTTACTGTGGTGCTGGTTGAGAGGAGAATAATTGGCCAGGACACTTGGGAGCATTCTCTGCTCTCCTGGATAAAGTGCCGTGAGATTGAACAACTGGACGTAAAAATCATCTGTAGGATGGCATCTCCGATACTGCAGCACTACCTCGGTGCTGCGCTGGAGTATCAACCTACACCACAGGCTGAAGTCCTGGAGTGGGGATTGAATTCACCAACCTCCTCATTCAACTACTGACCTAAGCTGACACCGGGTGGACGTGAAAGGGACTACACTTCAAAAAAATACAAGGAGACAAAAAGTACAGAGAACAGAGAGACAACACAGGTTAAACAATGTGGAGATAAAACATTGATGGGATTTCTCTGGAGTGCATGGCATTGAATCATGGAAACTTACGTCAAATGGGGCTGGATTTTGCAGCAAGGCTGCAAGTCCAGACAGTGGCACCAGAAGTGGGTGCCGCTTCCACTCGGGCATTCAGCAGCCTCACGGCAACTGGTCAATTGAACTGCTGAGGTGGGAAGCGAGGCAGTGTCAGATGACATCATGGCAGGTGCTGGCACCATATTCAAAGGGCTGCATGCACTGCTGCCTGCTGTGAAAGCGCCTCTGCTTGACTGCCGCACTGCTGTGAAGCAGTCGAACGGAAGCCTGCAGTCAGAATGACAACCCTGGGTGGACCCATGGTTCAGCAATTCCTTCCTGCACATTCTGCTCCAGGCTGCAAGGGCAAGGCAGGAGGTCCTCTTCCCCAGGGACGGGAGGAGGAGACCAACCCGCCTGACCAAGCAAGCCTGCATGGAGATTAGAGGGTAGGCCAGCAAGCAGGTGAATGACCTCATTCGGTCCACCAAAATGAGGACTCCATACCTCTTTCCTCTTTGGGGCTTGCATGTGGCAAGTCGACAGAGTGCACTTGGTGGAAAGGGAGTGAGCAACCAGTCAGTGGCAAAGAGGTCAGCAAGTGGCATATCCTGTCAGAGGCATAGCTGTGTCTGAGAGAGCTGCCTGTCTGTCATTTCTGACCCCACAAGGTCTTCGGGAATGGCCACATGCAGGAGTTCTTGGTCTGCCCCCATCATGGACTGCTGGGCTGCCACCAACTTAGACATTGTGCTTGTCTTTTTGGTGAAGTGAACAGTGTTCTTTGGCAAAGGCAGTGACAGTGAAGCCCACTCAGTGGGAGAACTGTGAGAGGCCAGACTGATGCCAAGCCCCAGA
Source organism: Heterodontus francisci (assembly GCF_036365525.1). Lineage (NCBI taxonomy): Eukaryota > Metazoa > Chordata > Chondrichthyes > Heterodontiformes > Heterodontidae > Heterodontus > Heterodontus francisci. Next base: position 94,155,592 of record NC_090389.1, on the reverse strand, counting down.
CTGATGCCATGCCTCTGGAGACATTGGCAATGCGACAACAACTGGTGACGTGCAGAAACATCTGGCAAGGCTTCCAGAGGCTACGTGCACCCATGTGCGGATGATGGAGGAGACCATCCAGGCCATGAGTGCTGCTATGTCTCTGGCATGTATGGCTTCCTCCATGGAGTGACTGGAGAGCCTGATCGATGCGCACAGACCTGCATGCCTTGTCCATGAGCTCAATGCAGTAGTGGCAAGCTGAGAGGGAGACGAGGTGCCTGGAGTCTCAACCAGATCCGCATACTTCTCAGGTCAGCAGGGAGGTACATGTGTGCCTTGCAGGGGAGGAGGAGGGGCTGCCTTCTGTATCTGGGGGCTCCTCTCTGCACGCTCCTTGCGGCAGCTCTTCAGCCCCTCTGTCAGTGACACCAGTGCCTCAGTCACAGATACCGAGGAAGGTCCTGCAGGAGCTCGCCAGACCTCAGGCTGCCAAAGGACGACAGCCAAGGTCATCCCAAGCCACGTGGCAGCAGGATCAGCAGCCTGCTGCCACCTCAGCTGCGAGTGCAGGGGAAGTACTGTGCAGGAGCACTCAGGGTAGAGGCCTGCTACCCGACCCGAACCCGACGACACGTGTCAGGTTCAGGTCGGGTCGGACCCATCTTCCGGGGCCGGCTTTCGGGCTCGGGTCAGGTCAGGCAGAGTCCAGATCGAGTTGGGTCAGGTCAGGCTCTGCTGGTAAGTATTAAAAAAAAACTTACCTGAGCTTGGAGTCCAGGACGAAACTGAGTCTGTGCAGTGAGCAAGTGATGTCACTATGATGTCTCACGCATGCGCTGCAGCTTCTTGCAGGTTCAGTGCTAGGAAGGTAAGTAAACGGATGGTTGGGTCGGGCCCGCGGCTAAATTGGTGGAACTCGGGGCAGGTCGGCTCAGGCCTGCTATGGTTTGGTCGGGTTCGGGTCGGGTTCTTTTTCCCGACCTAAAGCAGGCCTCTAACTCAGAGTTTAGAAGAGCACCTGGCTACAAAGAACAAAGAAAATTACAGCACAGGAACAGGCCCTTCGGCCCTCCAAGCCTGCGCCGATCCAGATCCTCTATCTAAACCTGTCGCCTATTTTCTAAGGGTCTGTATCTCTTTGCTTCCTGCCCATTCACGTATCTGTCCAGATACATCTTAAAAGACGCTATCGTGCCCGCGTCTACCACCTCCGCTGGCAACGCATTCCAGGCACCCACCATCCTCTGCGTAAAGAACTTTCCATGCATATCCCCCCTAAAATTTTCCCCTCTCACTTTGAACTCGTGACCCCTAGTAATTGAATCCCCCACTCTGGGGGGGGAAAAAGCTTCTTGCTATCCACCCTGTCTATACCTCTCATGATTTTGTACACCTCAATCAGGTCCCCCCTCAACCTCCGTCTTTCTAATGAAAATAATCCTAATCTACTCAACCTCTCTTCATAGCTAGCGCCCTCCATACCAGGCAACATCCTGGTGAACCTCCTCTGCACCCTCTCCAAAGCATCCACATCCTTTTCGTAATGTGGCGACCAGAACTGCACGCAGTATTCCAAATGTGGCCGAACCAAAGTCTTATACAACTGTAACATGACCTGCCAACTCTTGTACTCAATACCCCGTCCGATGAAGGAAAGCATGCCGTATGCCTTCTTGACCACTCTATTGATCTGCGTTGCCACCTTCAGGGAACAATGGACCTGAACACCCAAATCTCTCTGTACATCAATTTTCCCCAGGACTTTTCCATTTATTGTATAGTTCACTCTTGAATTGGATCTTCCAAAATGCATCACCTCGTATTTGCCCGGATTGAAATCCATCTGCCATTTCTCTGCCCAACTCTCCAATCTATCTATATTCTGCTGTATTCTCTGACAGTCCCCTTCACTATCTGCTACTCCACCAATCTTAGTGTCGTCTGCAAACTTGCTAATCAGACCACCTATACTTTCCTCCAAATCATTTATGTATATCACAAACAACAGTGATCCTAGCACGGATCCCTGTGGAACACCACTGGTCACACGTCTCCATTTTGAGAAACTCCCTTCTACTGCTACTCTCTGTCTCCTGTTGCCCAGTCAGTTCTTTATCCATCTAGCTAGTACTAGGCTAGATGGGATTGAGGTTCACAAGGAGGAGGTGTTAGCAATTTTGGAAAGTGTGAAAATAGATAAGTCCCCTGGGCCAGATGGGATTTATCCTAGGATTCTCTGGGAAGCCAGGGAGGAGATTGCAGAGCCTTTGTCCTTGATCTTTATGTCGTCATTGTCGACAGAAATAGTGCCGGAAGACTGGAAGATAGCAAATGTTGTCCCCTTGTTCAAGAAGGGGAGTAGAGACAGCCCTGGTAATTATAGACCTGTGAGCCTTACTTCGGTTGTGGGTAAAATGTTGGAAAAGGTTATAAGAGATAGGATTTATAATCATCTTGAAAAGAATAAGTTCATTAGAGATAGTCAGCACGGTTTTGTGAAGGGTAGGTCGTGCCTCACAAACCTTATTGAGTTTTTTGAGAAGGTGACCAAACAGGTGGATGAGGGTAAAGCCGTGGATGTGGTGTATATGGATTTCAGTAAGGCGTTTGATAAGGTTCCCCACGGTAGGCTATTGCAGAAAATACGGAAGTATGGGATTGAAGGTGATTTAGTGCTTTGGATCAGAAATTGGCTAGCTGAAAGAAGACAGAGGGTGGTGGTTGATGGCAAATGTTCATCCTGGAGTTTAGTTACTAGTGGTGTACCGCAAGGATCTGTTTTGGGGCCACTGCTGTTTGTCATTTTTATAAATGACCTGGATGAGGGTGCAGAAGGGTGGGTTAGTAAATTTGCGGATGACACGAAGGTCGGTGGAGTTGTGGATAGTGCCGAAGGATGTTGTAGGTTACAGAGGGACATAGATAGGCTGCAGAGCTGGGCTGAGAGATGACAAATGGAGTTTAATGCGGAAAAGTGTGAGGTGATTCACTTTGGAAGGAGTAACAGGAATGCAGAGTACTGGGCTAATGGGAAGTTTCTTGGTAGTGCAGATGAGCAGAGAGATCTTGGTGTCCAGGTACATAAATCCCTGAAAGTTTCCACCCAGGTTAATAGGGCTGTTAAGAAGGCATATGGTGTGTTAGCTTTTATTAGTAGGGGGATCGAGTTTAGGAGCCACGAGGTCATGCTGCAGCTGTACAAAACTCTGGTGCGGCCGCAACTGGAGTATTGCGTGCAGTTCTGGTCACCGCATTATAGGAAGGATGTGGAAGCTTTGGAAAGGGTGCAGAGGAGATTTACTAGGATGTTGCCTGGTATGGAGGGAAGGTCTTACGAGGAAAGGCTGAGGGACTTGAGGTTGTTTTCGTTAGAGAGAAGGAGAGGTGACTTAATAGAGACATATAAGATAATCAGAGGGTTAGATAGGATAGTGAGTCTTATTCCTCGGATGGTGATGGCAAACACGAGGGAACATAGCTTTAAGTTGAGGGGTGATAGATATCGGACAGATGTCAGAGGTAGTTTCTTTACTCAGAGAGTAGTAGGGGCGTGGAACGCCCTGCCTGCAACAGTAGTAGACTCGCCAACTTTAAGGGCATTTAAGTGGTCATTGGATAGCCATATGGATGAAAATGAAATAGTTTAGGTCAGATGGTTTCACAGGTCGGCGCAACATCGAGGGCCGAAGGGCCTGTACTGCGCTGTAATGTTCTATGTTCTACACCCTGGACCCCATGCGACTTCACTTTCTCCATCAACCTACCATGGGGAACCTTATCAAACGCCTTACTGAAGTCCATGTATATGACATCTACAGCCCTTCCCTCATCAATCAACTTTGTCACTTCCTCAAAGAATTCTATTAAGTTGGTAAGACATGACCTTCCCTGCACAAAACCATGTTGCCTATCACTGATAAGCCCATTTTCTTCCAAATGGGAATAGATCCTATCCCTCAGTATCTTCTCCAGCAGCTTCCCTACCACTGACGTCAGGCTCACCGGTCTATAATTACCTGGATTATCCCTGCTACCCTTCTCAAACAAGGGAACAACATTAGCAATTCTCCAGTCCTCCGGGACCTCACCCGTGTTTAAGGATGCTGCAAAGATATCTGTTAAGGCCCCAGCTATTTCCTCTCTCGCTTCCCACAGTAACCTGGGATAGATCCCATCCGGACCTGGGGACTTGTCCACCTTAATGCCTTTTAGAATACCCAACACTTCCTCCCTCCTTATGCCGACTTGACCTAGAGTAATCAAGCATCTGTCCCCAACCTCAACATCCGTCATGTCCCTCTCCTCGGTGAATACCGATGCAAAGTACTCGTTTAGAATCTCACCCATTTTCCCTGACTCCACGCATAATTTTCCTCCTTTGTCCTTGAGTGGGCCAATCCTTTCTCTAGTTACCCTCTTGCTTCTTATATATGAATAAAAGGCTTTGGGATTTTCCTTCACCCTGTTTGCTAAAGATATTTCATGACCCCTTTTAGCCCTCTTAATTCCTCGTTTCAGATTGGTCCTACATTCCCTATATTCTTCCAAAGCTTTGTCTTTCTTCAGCCGCCTAGACCTTATGTATGCTTCCTTTTTCCTCTTAGCTAGTTTCACAATTTCACCTGTCATCCATGGTTCCCTAATCTTGCCATTTCAATCCCTCATTTTCACAGGAACATGTCTCTCCTGCACGCTAATCAACCTCTCTTTAAAGGCCTCCCACATATCAAATGTGGATTTATCTTCAAAAAGCTGCTCCCAATCTACATTCCCCAGCTCCTGCCGAATTTTGGTATAGTTGGCCTTCCCCCAATTTAGCACTCTTCCTTTAGGACCACTCTCGTCTTTGTCCATGAGTATTCTAAAACTTATGGAATTGTGATCACTATTCCCAAAGTAGTCCCCTACTGAAACTTCAACCACCTGGCCAGGCTCATTCCCCAACACCAGGTCCAGTATGGCCCCTTCCCGAGTTCGACTATTTACATACTGCTCTAGTAAACCCTTCTGGATGCTCCTTACAAATTCTGCTCCATCTAGACCTCTAACACTAAGTGAATCCCAGTCAATGTTGGGAAAATTAAAATCTCCTATCACCACCACCCTGTTGCTCCTACATCTTTCCATAATCTGTTTACATATTTGTACCTCTATCTCACGCTCGCTGTTGGGAGGCCTGTAGTACAGCCCCAACATTGTTCGCGCACCCTTCCTATTTCTGAGTTCTGCCCATATTGCCTCACTGCTCGAGTCCTCCATAGTGCCCTCCTTCAGCACAGCTGTGATATCCTCTTTGACCAGTAATGCAACTCCTCCACCCCTTTTACCTCCCTCTCTATCCCGCCTGAAGCATCGATATCCTGGGATATTTAGTTGCCAATCGTGCCCTTCCCTCAACCAAGTCTCAGTAATAGCAATATCATACTCCCAGGTACTAATCCAAGCCCTAAGTTCATCTTCCTTACCTACTACACTTCTTGCATTAAAACAAATTCACCTCAGACCACCAGTCCCTTTGCGTTCATCATCTGCTCCCTGCCTACTCTTCCCCTTAGTCACGCTGACTTCATTATCTAGTTCCCTACAGGCTTTAGTTACTACCTCCTTACTGTCCACTGACCTCCTCATTTGGTTCCCATCCCCCTGCCACATTAGTTTAAACCCTCCCCAACAGCGTTAGCAAAAGCACCCCCAAGGACATTGGTTCCAGTCCGGCCCAGGTGTAGACCGTCCAATTTGTAATAGTCCCACCTCCCCCAGAACCGGTCCCAATGTCCCAGAAATCTGAACCCCTCCCTCCTGCACCATCTCTCAAGCCACGCATTCATCCTGACTATTCTTTCATTTCTACTCTGACTAGCACGTGGCACTGGTAGCAATCCTGAGATTACTACCTCTGAGGTCCTACTTTTTAACTTGGCTCCTAACTCCTTAAATTCTGCTTGTAGGACCTCATCCCGTTTTTTTACCTATATCATTGGTGCCTATGTGCACAACGACAACTGGCTGTTCACCCTCCCCGTTCAGAATGTTCTGCAGCCGATCTGAGACATCCCTGACCCGTGCACCTGGGAGGCAACATACCATTCGGGAGTCTCGTTTTCGACCACAGAACCGCCTATCTACTCCCCTATGACTATAGCCCTTCCACTCTTTTTCCCACCCTTCTGAACAGCAGAGCCAGCCACGGTGCCATGAACCTGGCTACTGCTGCCTTCCCCTGGTGAGCCATCTCCCTCAACAGTATCTAAAACGGTATACCTGTTTTGGAGGGAGATGACCGCAGGGGACACCTGCGCTGCCTTCCTGCTTGGGGTTCACGGGTAAATCGGAGATATCGATGTTAAACCTCATGTTTGTTGTGCCGTGTAATCAAGGGTTCATGCACTGTTGTTATTTCTCTTTCCAATTCTTGCTGCTCTTTGAGACCTCACCTACAGCCTGGCTCCCTCAATGGGCTGGAAGTGAACCCAATCAACCTCTCTGCCTGACTGGATCAGTGCAGTAGCACACATTTAGTCATTGGCCCTCTTGAGCATGGCATTAGTCATCTCCTTGATGCGCTGATGGGCCGCAGACTGGCCACAGCTTCCCAGCAGATCACTGGAAAGAGCCAGAGGCATAGAAGTTGAGAGCTATGGTGATCTTCAGCACAATTGGCAATGGGTGACCACCAACCCCCTTGGGTCTCAGCTCGACTTGAGCATGGCGCAGAGAGCAGTAACTGTGTCCCTGGAGAGTGGTAATCTTCATTGACACTGCCATTCGGACATCTGGAGATAGTTGAGCCTCGGACAGTAGGCTCTCCCCTGGGGATAGCCTCTTAAGCACGGAGGAGGCTGTTGGCGTGCCCCTCTGCACCCTTCTCCAGCATGGCCATTCCGAGGCTGTCCCTCTTGCTGGTCCTTATGTTCCTGATGTACCTCCCTCCCTCTTAGCTGCTCCTCCTCCTCAACAGGGCCACAAACACTGGGTGAATGAGGCTTATGACAGGTGGCCTCTCTCCTAGACCTTCTATCCAGAACCAACCTCCCCATACCCTCTCCCTGAATTGTTCCTTTGGAGCAAGTGCCACTGTCCCAATGGCACCTTGGCAGGACACCCCAGTGTTGGCATTTTTCTTCCCCTTCTGCGTCATTTCGCAATGCCCTCTGTGTACCATCCCCCTGGCATGGCACACTAGCTCTCTCAATGGCTGGCTGAGAGAGCCAGCACTCAGCTCTTGCTTCCTTACTGCCTTTAACCAGGCAAGGCTGTGAAACTCCTTGGTTCCTGTGCGCCATCAGTCATAGAGCCATTTGCAGCACAAAAGGAGGCCATTTGGCCCATCTAATCCAAAGAGCTATGCAGTCAGTCCCATTCCCTGGCTCGATCCCCGTAAGTCCTGCATTTCTCTCAGGTGGCCAGCCAAAGTCCTCTTGAAAAATCAGTAAAATCAGAAATGCAGTGTAAAATTCCAGTTCATTGGCCTTTTTAAATACTTTAATCACTCACCTGCCGCGTTGATGTGCAAAATAGGGGTTCTCCCATTTAATTCAGAGATGAGAAGAAATTATTTCTCTGAGGGTCTGTGAAACTTTCTTCCCTGGAGAGTGGTGGAGGCAGGGTCATTGAATGTTTTTAAGACCGAGGTAGACAGATTCTTGATCAACAAGGGAGTTAAAGGATATCGGGGGTTGGCAGGAAAGTGGAGTTGAGTCCACAAACAGAGCAGCCATGATCTTATAGAATGGCAGAGCAGGCTCGAAGGGCCGAATAGCCTACTCCTGTTCCTAGTTCGTACGTTCCAAAGAAAACATCCCCAGTCTATCCAATCTTTCCTTGCAGCTGAAGTATTTCCAGTTCTGGTAACACCCTTGTAAATCTGCTCTGCACCCTCTCCAGTGTGATGACATCACTCCTGTAAGGCGATGACCAAAGTGTATGCAGTACTCCAGCAGTGGCCTAACTAGTGTTTTATACGGTTCTAGCATAACTACCTTTCTCTTACATACTAAGCCTCATCTAATAAAAGGAAAGTATCCTATATGCCTTATCTACCTTTTCTACTACCTTCAGGGATCTGTGGACATGCACGCTGTTCCTCTACACTTCTCAATATCCTACCATTTATTGTGTATTCACTTGCTTGTTTGCCCTTTCCAAATGCATTACCTCACATTTCACTGGACTGAATTCCATTTGTCACTTTTCTACCCATCTGAAGAGTCCACTGATACCATCCTGCAGTCTACAGTATTCCTCCTCACTATCAACCATATGGCCAATTTTTGTATCATCTGCAAACTTCTTAATCATGTCCCTACATTTAAGTCTAAATCATTGATATATACCCACCAAGTCTGTGCCGACCAACAACCACCCATTTATACTAATGCTACACTACCCCATATTCCCTACCACATCCCAAACATTCTCCTACCACCTACCTACACTAGGGGCAATTTACAATGGTCAATTTACCTATCAATCTGCAAGTCTTTGGCTGTGGGAGGAAACCGGAGCACCCGGCAGAAACCCATGCGGTCACAGGGAGAACGCAGCCTCACAGCTCCAGCGACCCGGGTTCAATTCTGGGTACTGCCTGTGTGGAGTTTGCAAGTTCTCCCTGTGTCTGCGTGGGTTTTCTCCGAGTGCTCCGGTTTCCTCCCACATGCCAAAGACTTGCAGGTTGATAGGTAAATTGGCCATTAGCAATTGCCCCTAGTATAGGTAGGTGGCAGGGAAATATAGGGACAGGTGGGCATGTGGTAGGAATATGGAATTAGTGTAGGATTAGTATAAATGGGTGGTTGATGGTCGGCGCGGACTTGGTGGGCCGAAGGGCCTGTTTCAGTGCTGTATCTCTAAACTAAACTAAACTTGCAAACTCCACACAGGCAGTACCCAGAACCGAACCCGGGTCGCTGGAGCTGTGAGGCTGCGGTGCTAACCACTGTGCCGCCCTATGTTATCCAATATCTTACACTTCTCCTTAACTACAATCGTCATTCCCTCTTCTGTGAAGACAGACGCAAAGTATTAAGAACCATACCCATGTCTTCCACCTCCACATACAGGTTACCTCTTTTTGTTTCTAATAGGCTCTACTCTTTCCTTAGTTATCCTCTTGCTCTTTATGTATTTATACAACATCTTTGGTCTTATTTGCCAATATTCTTTCACACCTCTTTACTTTCTTAATTTCCTTATTAATTTTACCACTGCACTTCCTGTACTCGTCCAGGCTTTCAGACAGTCAGTCATTACAGCACAGAAGGAGGCCATTTGGCTCATCAAGTCCATGCCAGCTCTCTTTAGAGCAAGCTAGTCAGTTCAATGCCTCCTGTCCAACCCCACAGCCCTGCAAGTTTCTTTCTCTCTAGGTGCCCTTCCAATTTGCTTTCAAAATCATTGATTGTCTCCGCTTCCACCATCCTCGTAGGTGTTGAGTAATAGGTAATTATGACCAGCCATGTAAAAAAACGTTTCACCTCATATCACCCGTGTAGGTCTTGCCCAAAACCTTAAAATTGTGTCCCTTAGTCCTTTCATGATCAGCTAATGGGAAGAGCTTTTCTTTGTCTACCTGATCTAAAATTGTCATTATCTTGTACACCTCTATCAAATCTCCCCTCAACCTCCTTTGCTTCAAGGAGAGCAAACCCAGCTTCTCCAACCTAACCTTGTAGCTAACTTCCCTCATCCCTGGAACCATTCTGATAAATCTCCTCTGCACCCTTTCAAAGGTCCTCACATCCTTCCTAAAGTGTGGTGACCAGAACTGGAGGTAATACTCTATTTGTAGCCGAACCAGAGCTTTGTAAAGTTTCAGCATAACTTCACTGCTTTTGTACTCAATACCTCTATTTATGAAACCCAAGATCCCATATGCTTTGCTACTTAGCCTCTCAATATGTCCTGCCACCTTCAAAGATCTATGCACATGAACCCCCAGGTCCCTCTGTCTCTGCACACTCTTTAGAACTATGCCATTAAGTGTATATTGCCTCTCTCTATTGTTACGACCAAGGCGGGAAGAGTGCACTGTTAACTCAGTCCCACTTCTCCACAAGTCACAACATATTCTTTACATTTTCCACTTGCTGAAAACAGTCAATTGGATACACTACCTTTCCCCCAGAGTAGAAACACTAACCAGGTTTCTTTACTGAACAACAAATTTAACAGTTTATTATAAAACAAGTCTTAACTAGTAATGAAGTAAAATATATATATATATATTCCTATACATAAATCAGTTAACCGGAAAAAGTAAAAAAGGATTTTTAGATCAGAGCTCTGTTACAAACAAAAAGAGCTTGGGTAGATTACTTGCTCATTTTTTGAAGTAAACAGCAGATGAGATATGCTGTTTCAAACTGGCAAACAGTCCTCTCCTCGTTCTTCCTACCAAAATGAATTACTTCACACTTTTCTGCATTAAATGTTATCTGCCACCTCTCTGCTTTTTCCACCAGCCTGTCTATGTCCTCTTGAAGTTTATCACTATCCTCCTTACTGTTCACAATACTTCCAACTTTTGTGTCATCCGGAAATCTTGAAATTGTATCCTGTACACTTAAGTATAGGTCAATATATATCAGGAAAATCCGGGGTCCTAACACTGCATCCTGGGGAACCCAACTGTAAACTTTCCTCTAGTCAATTTTATATCCATGCTGATACTGTTCCTTTTATTCCATGGGCACTAATTTTGCCAACAGGCCTGTTATGTGGCACTTTATCAAATGCCTTTTGGAAGTTCATGTACACCACATAAACTATATCACCCTCATCAAAAAACTCAAGCAAGATAATTAAACACAATTTACCCTCAACAAATCCATTCTGGCTTTCCCTAACTAATCCACATTTGTCCAAGCGAATTATCGTTTCTAAAAGCTTACCTACCACTGAGGTTATATTGAGTACCCTGTGGTTGCTGGGCTCATCCTTACACCCTTGAACGATGGTGTAACATTTGCAATTCTCCAGTCCTCTGCCACCATCCCTATATCTAAGGAGGGTTGGAAGATTGTGGTCAGTGCCTTCACAACTTCCACTCTAACTTCCTTCAGTATCTTGGATACATCTCATCCAGTCCTGTAACTGTAACAGAACAATGGCCTGCCTTTAAAGAGTCGATGTGCATTCCATGAGGAGGAAGGTAGGACAAACAAAGTCAGAGCTCCCTAGATGACAAAAGAGATAGAGAGCAAGATGAAGCAGAAAGAGGATGCAGATGTCAGGTGCATAATTACAATTGTGAACCAGGCTGAAGAGAGGATGTGCAGAGGGAAAGTGAAAAAAGAGAAGCAAAGCGATAGCATGTGAAGACATTGGCAGCTAACATAAAAGGGAATCAAAAGGTCTTCTACAGACATATAAATAAAGGAGGAATTGGGCCGATCAGGGCACCAAAAATGGGATTTACGCATGGAGGCAGAGGTCGTGGCTGAGGTACTAAATTAGTACTTTTGCATCTGTCTTCACCAAGGAAGATGCTGCTGCCCTAATCATAGTGGAAGAGGTGGTAATTGAGACACTGGGTGGGCTAAAAATTGACAGAGGTATTGGATAGGCTGGCTACACTTAAAAGTTGATAAGTCACCAAGACCGGATGAAATGCATCCAAGCATACTAAGGGGAGTAAGAGTGGAAATTGTGGAGGCACTGGCCATAATCTTTGAATCCTCCTTAGATACAGGGGTGATGCCAGAGGACTGAAGAATTGCAAATGTTACACTCTTGTTAAAAGAAAGGGTGGAAGGATAAACCCAGCAACTACAGGCCTGTCAACTGGACCTCAGTTGTGGGAAAGCTTTTAGAAATTATAATTCTGGACAAAATTAACAGTTTGAGTTGATTAAGGAGAACCAGCATGGATTTATAAAGGACAGATCGTTCTTACCTAATCTAATTGAATTTTTTGATGAAATAACAGAGAAGGTTGAGAAGGGAATGCTGTCGATGTTGTCTATATGGAATTAAGAAAGCGTTTGACAAAATACCACATAATAGGCTGGTTAACAAAATTGAAGGTCATGGAATAAGAGAATCAGTGTCAGCTTGGATAAAAACTGCTTAAGAACAGAAAACGGTGAGTTGTGATAAATGGCTGTACTTCAGATTGGAGGATGGTGGACAGTGTTGTTGCCCAAGGGTCAGTGCTGGGACCACTGCCTTTTTTGATACAGATAAATGACTTGGATATTGAATTACAGAGTAAAATATTAAAATTTGCTGATACCACCAAACTTGGAGGATGATACCAAATGACTGCAACAGGGCATAGATAGGCTAGCAGAATGGCAGACACGTGGCAGATGGAATTTAATGCAGAGAAGTGTGAGGTGATGCTTTTTGGCAAAAGTGACAGGGATAGGCAATATAGATTTAATGGTACAGTTTTAAAGAGCTGCAGGAACAAAGGCACCTGGGGGTTCAAATGCATCAATCTTTGAAGGTGACAGGACATATTGAGAGAGTAGTTAGCAAAGCATATGGGATCTTGGGCTTCATAAATAGAAACATTGTGCACAAAAGCAGGGAAGTTATGCTGAATCTTTATAAAGTTCTAGGTGGGCCACAACTAGAGTATTGCGTCCAGTTCTGGTCAGCACACATTAGGAAGCATGTGAGGGTACTTGAGAGGGTGCAGAAGAGATTTACCAGGGATAAGGGAAGTTAGTTACAAGGTTAGGTTGGAGAAACTGGAGCAAAGGAGGTGAGAGGAGTCTAGAGTCATAGTCATAGAGTTATACAGCACAGAAATAGGCCCTTCGGCCCATTGTGTCTGTGCCAGCCATCAAGCACCTATCTACTCTAATCCCATTTTCCAGCACTGGCCCTTAGCCTTGTATATTATGGCAATTTAATAGAGATATACAAGATTATGACAGGTTTAGATAAGGTCAACGAAGAAAAGCTGTTCCCATTAGCTGATGGTGCACGAACTAGGGGACACAGATTTAAGGTTTTGGGCAAGAGATAAGGGGAGATGTGAGAAATAACTTTTTTTTTTAAATGCAGCAAGTGGGAATGATCTGAAACTTGCTGCCTATGAGGGTGGTGGAAGTGGAGACCATTAACGATTTTAAAAGGAAACTGGATAGGCACTTGCGGGAAATAAACTTGCAGGGCAACGGTGATGGAGCGGGGCAATGGGACTGACTGGATTGCTCTACAGAGGGTCAGCATAGACTAGATGGGCCCTGAATGGCCTCCTTCTGCTCTGACACTGATGTACCTTCAAGCAGCTGTTTACAGTCTGTTTTTTCCATGTTTGTACTTGCGGCTGTTCAATTTTCAGTCCGTTAACACCCTATCTGTACTAATGCTTTGTCTTTCAACACACCATTAACGTATTGTTTGTCTTTGCTCCATGACCTTCTGGTCAGTTATTCTGTGACCTTGTCCTGTCTACACCTTCTCCTTTATTATCTCTTGCCCCACCCCCACTTTACTTGCTTATAACCTTTTACATTTCTAATATTTGCCAGTACTGAAGAAGGGTCACTGACCTGAAACGGTAACTCTGCTTCTCTCTCCACAGATGCTGTCAGACCTGCTGAGTATTTCCAGATTTTCTTGTTTTTATTTCAGATTTCCAGCATCCGCAGTACTTTGCTTTTATTTTAGGGGTTATGATGGAGTTGTATAAAATGCTGGTTCGGCCACAGTTGAAGTACTTTACAGTTCTGGTCGCCACACTACAGGAAGGATGTGATTGCAATGGAGAGGGTGCAGAGGACATTCACCAGGATGTTGCCTGGGCTGGAGCATTTCAGTTATGAAGACCGACTAGATAGACTGGGGTTGTTTTTCTTGGAGCGGAGAAGGCTGAGGGGGGACCTGATTGAGGTATACAAAATTATGAGGGGCATTGATAGGAGAGATAGGAAAAAACTTTTTCCCTTAGTGGAGAAGTCAATAACTAGGGGGCATCGATTTAAGGTAAGGGACAGGAGGTTTAGAGGAGAGTTGAGGAGGAATTTTTTCACCCAGAGGGTGGTAGGAATCTGGAACACACTGCCTGATGGAGTGGTAGAGGCAGGAACACTCACGACATTCAAGAAATATTTAGATCAGCACTTGAAATGCCATAACATACAAGATTACGGGCCAAGTGCGGGGAAATGGGATTAGTTAGGACGGGTGCTTGATGGTCGGCGCAGGCGCGTTGGGCCGAAGGGCCTGTTTCTGTTCTGTAAAACTCTATGACTCTAAGTAGAATCAGTTTGGGTGGAAATTAGGAATAGCAGGGGTCAGAAAACACTGGTGGGAGTAGTTTACAGACCCCAGAACAGTAGTTATAATATTGGACAGAACATTAAACGGGAAATTATTGGAGTATGTAAAAAAGGTAATGTATTAATTGTGGAGGACATTAATCTGCATATCGATTGGGACAATCAAATTGGCAACAGTGGCCTAGAAGATGAATTTGTAGAATGCTTTCGTGACAGTTTCTTGGAGCAATACGTTGTAGAACCGACTAAGGATAAAGCTTTCTTCGATCTCGTATTGTGTAATGAAGCAGGGTTAATAAGCAATATCATAGTAAAAGATCCACTGGGAAATACTGATCATAATACCATTGAATTTCAAGTTAAGTTTGAAAGTGACACATTTCAATCACAAAGAATCTTAAACTTAAAGCCAATTACAAAGGTATGAGGGGAGAACTGGCTAAGGTTAATTGGGCAAACAGACTGGAAGGTATGGAGGTAAATGAACAGTGGGAAACATTTAAAGAAACAATGCAAAGGGTTCAATAAAAGTACATTCCGTTCAAAAACAAAAACTCGTCCAGAAAGACCCATCCGTGTCTCACTCAGGAAGTTAAGGAGGGTATTAGACTAAAAGAAAAGGCTTACAATGTTGCAAAAAAAAGTAACAAGTCTGAGGATTGGGAGTGTTTTGGAAACCAGCAAAGGGCCACCAAAATGTTGATAAAAAGGGAAAAAATAGAATGAGAGTAAACTAGTCAGCAATATAAAAACAGATTGTAAGAGCTTTTGTAAATACATAAAAAGGAAGAGAGTAGCTAAAGTAGACATTGGTCCCTTAGAGGCAAAGACAGGAGAAATCATCATGGGAAATGAGGAAATGGCAGAGGCATTGAACAAATATTTTGTGCCTGTCTTCACAGCAGAAGACACAAATTCCATACCAGAAATAGGCAGTAACTTAGGGGCTAAAAAGAGTGAAGAAGTTTTTTTTTAATTCATTCATGGGATGTGGGCGTCACTGGCTATGCCAGTATTTATTGCCCATCCCTAATTGCCCTTGAAGTTAAGGATATTGATATGTCGAGAAAAAGTATTGGAGAAACTTGAGGGACTAAAATCTGACAAGACCCTGGGACCAGATGGCCTATATCCTCGGGTTTTAAAAGAGTTAGCTGCAGAGATAGTGGATGCGCTGGCTATGATTTTCCAGAATTCCTTAGATTCAGGAATGGTCCCGTCAGATTGGGAGTTGGCAAATGTCACACCACTTTTCAAGAAAGGAGGTAGAGAGAAAACAGGGAACTACAGGCCAGTTAGCCTAACATCAGTCGTTGGGAAGATGCTGGAAACTATTATTAAAGTCTTAACATTGCATTGGAAAAGTATAGTATGATCCGAACAAGTCAGCGTGGTTTTACTGAAGGGAGATCCTGAGGATGTAACTAGTAGGGTAGATAAAGAGGAACCAGTAGATATAGTATACCTGGATTTTCAAAAGGCATGCGAAAAGGTGACACATAAAAGATTAATAGGCAAGATAAGGGCTCACGGTGTTGGGGGTAATATATTAGCATGGATAGAGGATTGGTTAACAGACAGGAAGCAGACAGTGGGCATAAATGGGATATTTTCAAGTTGGCAGGCAGTGAATAGTGGGGTGCCGCAAGGATCAGTGCTGGGGCCTCAGCTATTTACACTCTATATTAATGACTTGGATGAAGAGACAAAGAGTAATGTATCTAAGTTTGATGATACAACGCTTGATGGAAAGGTAATCTGTGGGGAGGATGTAAAGAGGCTGCAAAGAGATATAGACAGGTTAAGTGAGTGGGCAACAAGATGGCAAATTGAATGTAATGTAGGGAGAATGAAGTTGTCCACTTTGGTTGTAAAAATAGAAAAACAGAATTTTTTTTTAAAAAAGGTGTGAAACTGATAAGTGTTGATGTTCAGAAAGACTTGGGGGTACTCGTACAAGGAATGCACAAAGTTAACATGCAGGTGCAGCAGGCTATTAGGAAGGCAAATGGCATGTTGGCCTTTATTGCAAGCAGATTGGAGTACAGGAATAAAGAAGTCTTACTAAAATTGTACAGGGCTTTGGAGAGACCGCACCTAGAATATTGTGTGCAGTTTTGGTTTCCACATTTAAGAAAGGATATACTTGCACTGGAGGCAGTGCAGTGAAGATTTACTAGATTGGTCCCTGGGATGAGAGGCTGAGTAAATTGGGCCTATATTCTCTGGAGTTTAGAAGAATGAGAGGTGATCTCATTGAGATATAGAAGATTCTGAAAGGGCTCGATCGGATAGAAGCTGAGAGATTGTTCCTACTGGATCAGGGAATCTAGAACATGGAGACACACTCTTAAGATAAGGGGTCAATTATTCAGGAGTGAGATGAGGAGAAATTACTTCAAAGGGCTGTGAATCTTTGGAATTCTCTACCACAGAGGGTTGTGGATGCTCCATCATTGAATACATTTAAGGCTGGGATAGGTCGATTTTTGGTCTCGTAGGGAATCAAGAGATATGGGGAGCCAGCAGGAAAGTGGAATTGAAGCCCAAGATCAGCCATGATCATATTCAATGGCGGAGCAGGCTCGATGGGCCATATGGTCTACTTCTGCACCTTTTTCTTGTGTTCTCCTTTACCACTTAGTCTATTTGTAGATTCTTTTTAGCTTTTAGGTTATTTAACTGTTTAGTGTCTGTGCTTTAGAGTTCACTAACTAATAAAAACACTAACCACTAAACACAATGCTCATCTTTAAACTTACCTGCACCGCTCTGCACTTTGTGCTGTGACATCAGTTTTTGAGTTTTTCCCCTCTGTTTGTCTGGTGTTGCAGCTCTTCTCCCAATAGGTCCTGCTGCTGCCAGCTCTCCCGCACTGTTTAATTCTGCTACTCTGCTCCAGATAGCCCCTGCTCTGTGTGAGGGAAGGGGTTGCTCTGGGCTGGGCTGGGCTCTGGGTACAATTTTACATTTGGTTGCCAGGGTTGGCAGAAGAGATCTGTGACTGTGAGAGTGTTTCTAAGGTTTGCACCCTTTCTTTGTACTAACAGAGCAGGAAGGTGCTGTTGCTCCTTCTGTCTTCAGCACCACGAGAACAGGACAAGAGACCGTATTCACAAAGGGAGACGGAGATCAGCCAAAGAGCGTCTTCAGTAAATGAGCAAAGTTCTGCATCCAATGAAAGGACAGAGGATGTTTGGAGATGGTTTGGAAATTCGAGTTTGAACAGTCGTCGCTTCAGATTCTGACAAATATCACAACTCGCTTTCATCTGTCCCTAAAATATACATACATTTCAGGTTTATTGCTCAATTTACAAAGAAATTACCCAGAAAAAAATCCTAAAGTGAGAAAAGCTAAGTTAATTTAATGGAACCTCAACGTTCATGTCTGAAGTGAAGAAATCCTGCTTATTTTTTATATGACTAAAAACAAAAAATTAAAGTCACTTCCCGATTTCACATCTCACAGATTGAGTGGATTTGATTTATGAATGTATTAAGTATTTGGATTAGAAAAGCACAAGATTAGAAAACAAGACAGAATTATCAAAACGCTTCAAATAAACCAACCATTTGAGGTTTGTAACTTTAATCAACACTGAGCTCTGGTCATTTGTCTGTCATACTTTGTCTGTCCAGAAACAATGGAAGAGAAGTTGCTTTGTGTTGCACCTGGTTTTCAATCAGACCAGTTTTGCAGTGGGACAACACAGACCCAATCTGCTAAAACAGTGATGTCCCAGACAGTGGCCAAAAGCAGGCAGTGGGTCCCTTAAAAATGTAGATAATGGGCGTATGCCTGTTCAACGACCTCTATTCAAAATATGGTTGGGGTGATTGGGCTGGACTTGAGTTTTTCATGTCGGCCCATTGTTTTAAAGACAAAGAGACAAATGGTGCTGGTAGTAGGGGGAATTTTTATTTTATTTTTTATTTTAATTTTTATTCATTCATGGGATGTGGGTGTCGCTGGCTAGGCCAGCATTTATTGCCCATCCCTAATGGCCCTTGAGAAGTTGGTAGTGAGCTGCCTTCTTGAATCGCTGCAGTCCATGTGGGGTAGGTACACCCACAGTGTTGTTAGGAAGGGAGTTCCAGGAGTTTGACCCAGCGACAGTGAAGGAACAAGTCAGGATGGTGTGTGACTTGGAGGGGAACTTGCAGGTGGTGGTGTTCCCATGCAATTGCTACCCTTGTCCTTCTAGTTGGTAGAGGTCACGGGTTTGGAAGGTGCTGTCCAAGCAGCCTTGGTGCGTTGCTGCACTACATCTTGTAGATGGTACACACTGCTGCCGCTGTGCGTCAGTGGTGGTGGAGGTGAACGTTTGTGGATAGGGTGCCAATCAAGCGGGCTGCTTTGACCTGGACGGTGTCAAGCTTGAGTGTTGTTGGAGCTGCACACATCCAGGCAAGTGGAGAGTATTCCATCACACTCCTGACTTGTGCCTTGTAGATGGTGGACAGGCTTTGGGGAGTCAGGTGGTGAGTTACTCGCCACAGGATTCCTCGCCTCTGACCTACTCTTATAGCCACGGTATTTCCATGGCTACTCCAGTTCAGTTTCTGATCAATGGTAGCCCCTAGGATGGTGATAGTGGGGGATTCAGCAATGGTAATGCCATTGAATGTCAAGGGGAGATGGTTAGATTCTCTCTTGTTGGAGATGATCATTGCCTGGCATTGTGTGGCGCGAATGTTAGCTGCCACTTATCAGCCCAAGCCTGGATATTGTCCAGGTCTTGCTGCATTTCTACACGGACTGCTTCAGTGTCTGAGGAGTCGCGAATGGTGCTGAACATTGTGCAATCATCAGTGAACATCCCCACTTCTGACCTTATGATTGAAGGAAGGTCATTGATGAAGCAGCTGAAGATGGTTGGGCCTAGGACCTTACCCTGAGGAACTCCTGCACTGATGGCATGGAGCTCAGATGATTGACCTCCAACAACCACAACCATCTTCCTTTGTGCTAGGTATGACTCCAACCAACGGAGAGTTTTCCCCGATTCCCATTGACCTCAGTTTTGCTAGGGCTCCTTGATGCCATACTGGGTCAAACACTGCCTTGATGTCAAGGGCAGTCACTCTCACCTTACCTCTTGAGTTGAGCTCTTTTGCCCATGTTTGAACCAAGGTTTAAATGAGGTCAGGAGCTGAGCGGGCTGGCAGAACCCAAACTGAGCGTCACTGAGCAGGTTATTGCTAAGCAAGTGCCGCTTGATGGCACTGTTGATGACACCTTCCATCACTTTACTGATGACTGAGAGTAGACTGATGGGGCGGTAATTGGCTAGGTTGGATTTGTTATGCTTTTTGTGTACAGGACATACCTGGGCAATTTTCCACATTGCCAGGTAGATGCCAGTGGTGTAGCTGTACTGGAACAGCTTGGCTAGGGGCACAGCAAATTCTGGAACACAGGTCTTCAGTACTATTGCCGGAATATTGTCGGAGCCCATAGCCTTTGCAGTATTCAGTGCCTTCAGTCATTTCTTGATATCACGTGGAGTGAATCGAATTAGCTGAAGTCCGGCATCTGTGATTATTATTTTATTATTTATTATTTCGAGATACAACACTGAAACAGGCCCTTCGGCCCACCGTGTCTGTGCCAACCATCAACCACCCATTTATATTAATCCTACATTAATCCCATATTCCCCACCACAACCCCACAATTCTCTTAGCACCGACCTAAACTTGGGGCAATTTACAATGGCCAATTTACCTATCAACCTGCAAGTCTTTGGCTGTGGGAGGAAACCAGAGCACCCGGCGCAAACCCACGCGGTCACAGGGAGAACTTGCAAACTCCGCACAGGCAGTATCCAGAATCGAACCCGGGTCTAGGAGGCTGAAGAAAGACGAAGCTTTGAAAGAATATCGGGAATGTAGGACCAATCTAAAACGAAGAATCAAGAGGGCTAAAAGGGGTCATGAAATATCTTCAGCAAACAGGGTTAAGGAAAATCCCAAAGCCTTTTATTCATATATAAGGAGCAAGAGGGTAACCAGAGAAAGGATTAGCCCACTCAAGGACAAAGGAGGAAAGTTATGCGTGGAGTCAGAGAAAATGGGTGAGATTCTAAACGAGTACTTTGCATCGGTATTCACCGAGGAGAGGGACATGACGGATGTTGAGGTTAGGGTCAGATGTTTGATTACTCTAGGTCAAGTCGGCATAAGGAGGGAGGAAGTGTTGGGTATTCTAAAAGGCATTAAGGTGGACAAGTCCCCAGGTCCGGATGGGATCTATCCCAGGTTACTGAGGGAAGCGAGAGAGGAAATAGCTGGGGCCTTAACAGATATCTTTGCAGCATCCTTAAATACGGGTGAGGTCCCGGAGGACTGGAGAATTGCTAATGTTGTCCCCTTGTTTAAGAAGGGTAGCAGGGAAAATCCAGGTAATTATAGACCGGTGAGCCTGACATCAGTGGTAGGGAAGCTGCTGGAGAAGATACTGAGGGATAGGATCTATTCCCATTTGGAAGAAAATGGGCTCATCAGTGATAGGCAACATGGTTTTGTGCAGGGAAGGTCATGTCTTACCAACTTAATAGAATTCTTTGAGGAAGTGACAAAGTTGATTGATGAGGGAAGGGCTGTTGATGTCATATACATGGACTTCAGTAAGGCGTTTGATAAGGTTCCCCATGGTAGGTTGATGGAGAAAGTGAAGTCGCATGGGGTCCAGGGTGTACCAGCTAAATGGATCAAGAACTGGCTGGGCAACAGGAGACAGAGAGTAGCAGTGGAAGGGAGTTTCTCAAAATGGAGACGTGTGACCAGTGGTGTTCCACAGGGATCTGTGCTGGGATCACTGTTGTTTGTGATATACATAAATGATTTGGAGGAAAGTATAGGTGGTCTGATTAGCAAGTTTGCAGACGACACTAAGATTGGTGGAGTAGCAGATAGTGAAGGGGACTGTCAGAGAATACAGCAGAATATAGATAGATTGGAGAGTTGGGCAGAGAAATGGCAGATGGAGTTCAATCAGGGCAAATGCGAGGTGATGCATTTTGGAAGATCCAATTCAAGAGTGAACTATACAGTAAATGGAAAAGTCCTGGGGAAAATTGATGTACAGAGAGATTTGGGTGTTCAGGTCCATTGCTCCCTGAAGGTGGCAACGCAGGTCAATAGAGTGGTCAAAAAGGCATACGGCATGCTTTCCTTCATCAGACGGGGTATTGAGTACAAGAGTTGGCAGGTCATGTTACAGTTGTATAAGACTTTGGTTCGCCCACATTTGGAATACTGCGTGCAGTTCTGGTCGCCAAATTACCAAAAGGATGTAGATGCTTTGGAGAGGGTGCAGAGGAGGTTCACCAGGATGTTGCCTGGTATGGAGGGCGCTAGCTATGAAGAGAGGTTGAGTAGATTAGGATTATTTTCATTAGAAAGACGGAGGTTGAGGGGGGACCTGATTGAGGTGTACAAAATCATGAGAGGTATAGACAGGGTGGATAGCAAGAAGCTTTTTCCCCCCAGAGTGGGGGATTCAATTACTAGGGGTCACGAGTTCAAAGTGAGAGGGGAAAAGTTTAGGGGGGATATGCGTGGAAAGTTCTTTACGCAGAGGGTGGTGGGTGCCTCGAACGCGTTGCCAGCGGAGGTGGTAGACGCGGGCATGATAGCGTCTTTTAAGATGTATCTAGACAGATACATGAATGGGCAGGAAGCAAAGAGATACAGACCCTTAGAAAATAGGCGACAGGTTTAGATAGAGGATCTGGATCGGCGCAGGCTTGGAGGGCCAAAGGGCCTGTTCCTGTGTTGTAATTTTCTTTGTTCTTTGAAGTATGAACAGGAGGCTGTAATAGATGGTTAGAATTCTACCTCAGTCTATACAATAAACATTGTGTACAGGCTTGTTTGTAATTTCAGCTGGAATCCTGAAAAGCCTACGATGTAGGAACAGCTGCCATCAATCCTGTCTGCGCAAATAAGTCTCAAATGCCTCCCCATTGTATCGGTCCCCACCCCCAATAAAATATTCAAATTGACAAGCAAACTTTACCAAAATCTGGTCAAACCTACCTATCAGGAAGCCACACACTCGAAAGCTGAAGTTTTAGTTCCAGTGATTTTATATCGAAGGCTGAAGTTTTAGCTTCAGTGATTTTAGAACGACTGAAATGCGCGCTTTTAGTTCACGTGCCCCTGTCGAACTGCTGCCGTCAGTCTCACTTGGTTTGGTAATCGCCATTCTGGTTTCATTTCCAGTTCTACATTTCTTTCTTGTCCCAGAAAAGGAATTGAGTTCGAATGAACTGAACAAGTTTGGGCTCCGTGAAGAAGACTGTGATGAAGACGATGATTAAACACACAGTCCCAAGCAGAACATGAACCAATTGGGGCATCAAACCTTTCTCACAACACAGAGTGGCCTAGGAACAAAACAAAACAGCTCAAAGCAACAAGATAGCATGAAACAGTGTGTCACCGTCACAGGAGGTGGGGGTGGGGTCGGGGGCCAGCATCCCTGTCACGGGGGTCACGGGCCAGCGTCCCTCTGTCACGGGGGCTACTTTCCTTCAGGTACTTTGGGATGTTGACCATTCCTAATTTTTCTGCCCTTCCCTGGTACCTACCTGTGAAAGTGCTGTCACTGTTCCACTGCCAAGATAGACCAGCAGCAAAGGTCCGGGGAGCTGGAGGCCTGCGAGTGGCCGACTCTCACTGAGCCTGAAATAACGGCTGATGTACTGAAGACTATGAGCAATCCGGAGTCCCATGTTCAGACAGTTTGCCAAAATAAACCCAACAGCTCCTTGCCACCAGGTCAAGCAATAGGAGAGGCCAAGAAATGTAAGCGAGAGAGCCAACATCATAAAGTTATACCTTCAATAAAACAAGTAAATATTAAGCTAAACATAGTTCGATAGAATCATAAAATCATAGAAATTTACAGCACAGAAGGAGGCCATTCAACCCATCGTGTCTGCGCCCGCTGAAAAGAAGCCATCCAACCTAATCCCACTTTCCAGCTCTTGGTCCATAACCTTGTAGGTTACGACATCTCAAGTGCATATCCAAGTACTTTTTAAAAATGTAAAGGGTTTCTGCCTCTACCAGCCTTTCAGGCAGTGAGTTCCAGATCCCCACCACTCCCAGGTGAAAAGCTTTCCCCTCGAATCCCCTCTAAACCTCCTACATCTTATGCTGAATCTATGCCCTGTTCTTATGGACCCTCAACCGAGGGGAATAGGACTTTCCTATCCATTCTATCTAGACATCTCATAACTTTACGCACTTCAATTAGGTCTCCCTTCAGTCTCCTCTGTTCCAAAGAAAACAACCCTAGGCTATCCAATCTTTCGTCATAACTCAAATTCTCCAGTCCAGGCAACATCCTCATAAATCTCCTCTGTACCCTTTCGAGTACAATCACATCTTTCCTACAATGCAGTGACCAGAAATGCATGCAGTACTCCAGCTGTGACCTAACTAATAATTCATACACTTCTATCATAACCTCCCAGCTCTTTTATTCTATGCCTTGGCTAATAAAGGCAATTATTCTGCATGCCTTCTTCAACTTATCTACCCGTCCAATCACCTTCACCATCTGTGGGCATGCACTCCAAGGTGACTCTGTTCCACTACACTTCTCGGTATCCTACCATTTATTGTGTATTCCCTTGCCTTGTTCGCCTTCCACAAATGCATTACATCCATACTTCTCTGGAATGAACTCCATTTACCATTGTTCTGCCCACCTAACTAGTCCCTTTATATTTTCCTGCTGCCTACAGCTTCCTTCTTCAATATCAACGTCACAGCCAATTTCTGTATCACTTGCAAACTTATTAATCATACCTCCTACATTTAAGTCCAAATCATTGATATCTACCACAAAAAGCAAAGGACCCAGTACTGAGCCCTGCAGAACCCCACTGGAAACAGCCTTCCAGTTTAAGGCCGACTACCCAACCCGAACCCGACAGGATCCAACAACGTGTGGGGGTCGAGTTGTACCTCCGGGTCGGTCACACTATCACAGGTAAGTGGCTCCAATGTTAATTTAATTTTTGGACTAGAAAGGTGGTTTTGTTACAGTTATTTTAAGCTTGTGCAGATCAGCATCAAAGTGAAAAATGGAAGACAAGTTAACTGATGGTCGGGTGCGGGGAAAAAATGGAAGGACTCGGGCTGGGTCGGGCTTTTGTTTTTGCAGACCCGAGCAGGTCTTTACTTCCAGTCACAAAAACACCCAACCATTACCCTTTGCTTCCTGCCTCTGAGCCAATTTTGGATGCAACTTGCCACTTTACCTTGGATCCCATGGGCTTTTACTTTCATGACCAATCTGCCAACTGGGACCTTATCAAAAGCCTTGCTGAAATCCATATAGACTACATCAAATGCAGTATCCTCATTAACCCTCCTTGTTACCTCCGCAAAAAGCTCAAACATGTCAGTCAGAAACAACCTTCCCTTAACAAATATACGTTCACTGTCTTTGATTAATCACTTGTTACAATCATCTGGTTTGTGGTTTGTATTAATTTTTTAGAGGTAACTTTTAATTTGGAAATTTAATTTGTCCTGCATTAAAATAACTTCAAACACCTGATTTGAGAAGTTGACAAACAAACCTGGGGTGGTTATAAATCAAAGGGTAGCCCATGTTTATTTAGTAAGGTCATAATGGGAAGTGTGGAGACGGCATAGCTGCAGTTAAAGACTGGCTCAGGTATAAAATTAAAACACCACCCGGGCCCAACCTGACCACAGCCAACTCGAGCCTGAGCCCTTTAATTTTTTTTCGCGCCCAACCCGACCTGAATCTCCTTCATCTATTCCGGCAGCTGGCGTTGTGTGGAATCATGGGTAAGCCTGATCCCGTGACTTCCCGCCTGACCAGACCCAAGACCGAATGCTGGACTCGGAATTTTGACCCGACACATGTAGTTGGGTCTAGTCGGGTTCGGGTCAGGTCGCCAGGCTTTACCTGAAGCTAAAAACAAGAAATGCTGGAACCACTCAGCAGGTCTGGCAGCATCTGTGAAAAGAGAAGCAGAGTTAACGTTTCGGGTCAGTTCCGATGAAGGGTCGCTTACCCGAAACGTTAACTCTGCTTCTCTTTCCACAGATGCTGCCAGACCTGCTGAGTGGTTCCAGCATTTCTTGTTTTTATTTCAGATTTCCAGCATCCGCAGTATTTTGCTTTTATTTACCTGAAGCTGCCATCTTCAAGGGTTTAAATTATTCATATAATTTCCCAGAACAGAGAAGATTTAAAGTTGATAGCATGAATTGCTATCTGGGACATCCCACATGTACTACATTGCTGTGGAGATAGATGTTGCTAGGGAGATGGGTCAGAGGTGCTTTTTGATCCGTATGTTTGCTGGCACAGTCAGTTGGCTTTTGGAAAAGCTGGGAAATCCAGATTCATGAGTTGTTGAAGGTGAACTGGAGGATTTGGCTAAAGCTAGAGGGAGAATACCCAGGAAATCTCAAACCTTAGAAGACACCTGAGAAATTAAGGAAATCAAAAGTAAATCCCCAAGAGTTGTGGTACATTTGGATTTTTAAAAAATTTGTTCCTGGATGTGGGCCTTGCTGGCTAGGCTAGTATTTATTGCCCATCCCTAATTGCCCTCGAGAAGGTGGTGGTGAGCTGCCTTCGTGAACCGCTGCAGTCCATGTGGGGTAGGTACACCCACAGCGCTGATAGGAAGGGAGTTGCAGGATTTTGACCCAGCGACAGTGGGCAGCACAGTAGCGCAGTATTTAGCACCGCAGCCTCACAGCTCCAGCGACCCGGGTTCAGTTATGGGTACTGCCTGTGCGGAGTTTGCAAGTTCTCCCTGTGACCGCGTGGGTTTTCGCCGGGTGCTCCGGTTTCCTCCCACAGCCAAAGACTTGCAGGTTGATAGGTAAATTGGCCATTATAAATTGCCCTTAGTATAGGCCTGGACAACGTATGCCAGCCAAGAGCGACGTCTCAATTCATTCCATCTTCGCTGCCTTCGGAGAATACTTGGCATCAGGTGGCAGGACTATATCTCCAACACAGAAGTCCTTGAAGCGGCCAACACCCCCAGCTTATACACACTACTGAGTCAGCGGCGCTTGAGATGGCTTGGCCATGTGAGCCGCATGGAAGATGGCAGGATCCCCAAAGACACATTGTACAGCGAGCTCGCCACTGGTATCAGACCCACCGGCCGTCCATGTCTCCGTTATAAAGACGTCTGCAAACGCGACATGAAATCGTGTGACATTGATCACAAGTCGTGGGAGTCAGTTGCCAGCATTCGCCAGAGCTGGCGGGCAGCCATAAAGACAGGGCTAAATTGTGGCGAGTCGAAGAGACTTAGTAGTTGGCAGGAAAAAAGACAGAGGCGCAAGGGGAGAGCCAACTGTGCAACAGCCCCGACAAACAAATTTCTCTGCAGCACCTGTGGAAGAGCCTGTCACTCCAGAATTGGCCTTTATAGCCACTCCAGGCGCTGCTTCACAAACCACTGACCACCTCCAGGCGCGTATCCATTGTCTCTCAAGATAAGGAGGCCCAAAAGAAAAGAAAAGAAAAAGAAGTATAGGTAGGTGGTAGGGGAATATAGGGAAGGTGAGGATGTGGTAGGAATATGGGATTAATGTAGGATTAGTATAAATGGGTGGTTGATGGTCGGCACAGACTCGGTGGGCCGAAGGGCCTGTTTCAGTGCTGTATCTCTGAATAAATAAATAAACGGCGATATAGTTCCAAGTCAGAATGGTGTGTGGCTTGGAAGGTGGTGGTATTACCATGCATCTGCTGCCCTTGTCCTTCTAGGTGGTTGAGGTCGCAGGTTTTGAAGGTGCTGTCTAAGGAGCCTTGATGCGTTGCTGCAGTGCATCTTGTAGATGGTACACACTGCTGCCACTGTGCTTCGGCGGTGGAGGGAGTGAATGTTTGTGGATGGGGCGCCAATCAAGCGGACTGCTTTGTCCTAGATGGTGTCGAGCTTCTTGAGTGTTTTTGGAGCTGCAACCATCCAGGCAAGTGGACAGTATTCCATCACACTCCTGACTTGTGCCTCGTAGATGTTGGACAGACTTTGGGAAGTCAGGTGGTGAGTTACTCGCCACAGGATTCCTAGCCTGCTCCTGTAGCTGCGGTATTTATATGGCTACTCAGTTTCTGGTCAATAGTAAACCCCAAGATGTTGATAGTGGGGGATTCAGTGAACGTAATACCATTGAATGTCAAGGGGAAATGATTAGATTCCTTGTTGTTGGAGATGGTCATTGCCTGACACTTGTGTGGCACGAATGTTACTTGCCACTTACCAGCCCAAGCCCGGATATTGTCTGGTTCTTGCTGCATATCTACATGGACTGCTTCAGCATCTGAGGAGTCACGAATGGTGCTGAACATTGTGCAATCATCAGCGAACATCCCCACTTCTGACCTTATGATTGAAGGAAGGTCATTGATGAAGCAGCTGAAATGGTTGAGCCCAGGACACTACCCTGAGGAACTCTAGCAGTGATGTCCTGGAGCTCAGATGATTGACCTCCAACAACCACCTTTCTTTGTGCTATGTATGACTCCAACCAGCGGAGAGCTTTCCCCCGATTCCCAGTTTTTCTAGGGCTCCTGGATGCCATACTTTGTCAAATGTTGCCTTGATGTCAAGGGCAGTCACTCTAACCTCAACTCGAGTTCAACTCTTTTGTCCAGGTTTGAACCAAGGCTGTAATGAGGTCTGGAGCTGACAGACCTGGCCTTGGCAGAACCCAAACGGAGTGTCAGCGAGCAGATTATTTCTAAGCAAGTGCTGCTTGATAGCACTGTCGACAACACCTTCCATCACTTTACGGATGATTAAGAGTAGACTGATGGGGCGGTAATTGGCCGGGTTGGACTTGTCATGCTTTTTGTGTATAGGACATACCTGGGCAATTTTCCACATTGCCGGGTAAATGCCAGTGTTATAGCTGTACTGGAACAGCTTGGCTAGGGGCGCAGCAAGTTCTAGAGCACAGGTCTTCAGTACTATTGCCGGTATATTGTCAGGGCCCGTAGCTTTTGCAGTATCCAGTGCCTTCAGTCGTTTCGTGATATCACATGGAGTGAATCGAATTGGTTGAAGACTGGCAGCTGTGATGCTGGGGACTTCAGGAGGAGGCCGAGATGGATCATCAACCCGTCACTTCTGGCTGAAGATGGATGCAAATGCTTCAGCCTTATCTTTTGCACTGATGTGCTGGGATCACCCATCACTGAGGTTGAGGATATTTGTGGAACCATCTCCTCCAGTCAGTTGTTTAATTGTCCACCACCATTCACGACTGAATGTGGCAGGACTGCAGAGCTTAGATCTGATCCGTTGATTGTGGGATCGCTTAGCTCTGTCTATCGCATGCTGCTGACACTGTTTGGCATGCAAGTAGTCCTGGGTTGTCACTTCATCAGGTTGACACCTCATTTTGAGGTATGCCTGATGCTGCTCCTGGCATGCCCTCCTGCACTCTTCATTGAACCAGGGTTGGGTCCCCCGGCTTGATGGTGATGGTGGAGTGGGGGATATGCCGGGCCATGAGGTTACAGATTGTGGTTGAGTACAATTCTGCTGCTGATGATGGCCCACAGCGCCTCATGGATGCCCAGTTTTGCATTACTAGATCTGTTCGAAATCTACTGGTTTCAGGAGAAGTGAACAAACAATCAAGATCCTGTAAGGTATTGGGAAATTCTTGGGGCTGGAAAGTAAAAGTCAAACAAGAGTGTTCTGTTGCGATTTAGAATTTAAAGTATTCATCTTCATGTTCTGTTAAGATTTTAAGTCTAAAATATAAATGTCTCAAATTGTAGTGCTAAATTAGAAGTATTTTGTTTTAACTCTTGTACCCCTTGTACAGTAAACTTTGTTTAAAATGTGAAACCTTGCGACTCAATTCTTTCAGTAATAACTGGGAATTCGACTTTCTCTTTTTGAAAGTTAACAGTCCATAATGGGATCATAACACAGTGTCTTTCTAAATGAAGATTTATCCTGTCGCTCAGAACTTTTTTTCCCAGTGATTTTCCCACCAAGGTTAGGCTGACTAGCCTGTAATTACTCGGTCTATCCCTGTCCCCTTTTTTAAACAATGGTACAACGTTAACTGTCCTCCAGTCGTCTGGCACTACACCTGTAGTCAGAGATGATTGGAAAATGATGGTCAGAGCCTCCGTTATTTCTTCTCTCACTTCCCTTAACAGCCTAGGATACATTTCATCCAAGCCTGGGGATTTATCCACTTTTAAAGACGTCAAACCCGTTAATACATCCTCTCTCACTATGTTAATTTCATCTAATATTTCACACTCCTCCTTCCTGATTGCAATGTCTGTATTGTTCCTCTGTTTTGTGAAAACAGAAGCAAAGTATTCATTAAGAATCAGTGTCCACTTCCTCCACACACAGGTTACCCTTACGATCCCTAATGGGCCCTACTCTTTCTTCAGTTATCGATTTGCTCTTTATGTATTTATAAAAAAATCTTTGGGTTTTCCGTGCCAATATTTTTCATGCCCTCTCTTTGCTTTCCAAATTACTTTTTTAATTTCACCATCCAGACTTCTTATACTCCTCTAGATTTTCTGTAGTATCTGTCATAAGCTTCCCCTTTTTCCTTTACCATCCTTGACATCCCGGGGGCTCTGGATTTGTTAGTCCTATCCTTTTTCTTTAAGGGAACATATTTGCAATGAACCCTCACTATCTCTTCCTTGAATGCTTCCCACTGATCTGACACTGATTTATCTTCAAGTAGCTGTTTTCAGTCCACTTAAGCTAAATCACATCACAGCTTAGTAAAACAAGCTTTTCCTCAATTGAGAACTTTTATTCCTGGTTTATCTTTGGCTTTTTCCATAACTATCCTAACTCTAACTGAATTATGATCACTTCCACTAAAGTGCTCCCCAACTGATACCCCTTCCATCTGTCTTGCTTCATTCCCTAAAACTAAGTCCAGAACTGCCCCCTTTCTTGCTGGGTTTGTTACGTAATGGCTAAACAAAGTTCTCCTGAATGCATGTTAAGAGTTTTGCTCCCTCTGTGTCTTTCACGCTAATTCAACCCAATTAATTAGGGTCATTGAAACCCCCATTATTGCCCTATTGTTTTTGCATTTTTCAAAGATTTGCCTACATATTTTCTCTTCCATCTCCCTCTGACTGGGGGTCTATAGTACACTCCCAGTAGTTTGACTGCCCCTTTTTTGTTCTTCTGTTCAACCCACATGGTCTCATCTGATGATCCTTCTAACATATCAACCCTCTTCACAGCTGTAATTGTTTATTTTAATCAATATTGCTACCCCCTCCCTGAAGATAGAGACTTCCACGACCTCAGGACGTCCCAAAGGGTAACTGAAACGAAGTGTAGTCGCTGTTGTAATGTCAGAAACTTTTCTCTTCAGGATATTCTCTGCTACATACGTGCTAGAAACTGCAGAGAAAAATTGTTGGCTGAAAACTCCTAATTCTCACAAATGGACTCAGGATATCAGGAAGGCTGGGATAGAGTGGGGGAATCGGACCTGCAGGCGGGGGAACCTTACCTGGGAGTGCCTGAAATGGAAAGTGTTCCGTCCCCGGTGCTCACAAGGAGCGCAATATTCCCAAAAGAAACTTCACTTGGTGGAACAGTAATTACATGGAACAGCAGAGAAAATTATTGATAACAAAGTAGGGGAGTTGTATCAATCTTGTTAGTCCAATGGAAAAAGAGCAAAGAAAGCAGCTTATTAACTGAAGAAATTGTTGAAGTACAAGTCCAATTAGATTCTCTTTATATGGAGTTGTATTTTAACTTTTGATATAGCCATATAAAGCAGAAACATGTGAAATGTAGTCAGTGTGGGAAATGTATGAAATGTTAGGCAGCAATGAGAAATTCGATTCTGAGGGTTTGACCAGCCTGAATGTTTAGTGCGGAGCTCCAATGCTTTGGAGTCACTAACCATCAGATAGATGTTAGTAAATTTGCAGATGACACTAAGGTCGGTGGAGTTGTGGATAGTGCCGAAGGATGTTGTAGGGTACAGAGAGACATAGATAGGCTGCAGAGCTGGGCTGAGAGATGGCAAATGGAGTTTAATGCGGAAAAGTGTGAGGTGATACACTTTGGAAGGAGTAACAGGAATGCAGAGTACTGGGCTAATGGGAAGATTCTTGTTAGTGTAGATGAGCAGAGAGATCTTGGTGTCCAGGTGCATAAATCACTGAAGGTTGCTAACCAGGTTAATAGGGCTGTCAAGAAGGCATATGGTGTGTTAGCTTTTATTAGTAGGGGGGTCGAGTTTCGGAGCCACGAGGTCATGCTGCAGCTGTACAAGACTCTGGTGAGACCGCAGCTGGAGTATTGCGTGCAGTTCTGGTCACCGCATTATAGAAAGGATGTGGAAGCTATGGAAAGGGTACAGAGGAGATTTACTAGGATGTTGCCTGGTATGGAGGGAAGGTCTTACGAGGAAAGGCTGAGGGACTTGAGGTTGTTTTCGTTGGAGAGAAGGAGGAGGAGAGGTCACTTAATAGAGACATATAAGATAATCAGAGGGTTAGATAGGGTGGATAGTGAGCGTCTTTTTCCTCGGATGGTGATGGCAAACACGAGGGGACATAGCTTCAAGTTGAGGGGTGATAGATATAGGACAGATGTGAGAGGTAGTTTCTTTACTCAGAGAGTAGTAAGGGCGTGGAATGCCCTGCCTGCAGCAGTAGTAGATTCGCCAACTTTAAGGGCATTTAAGTGGACATTGGATAGACACATGGATGAAAATGGAATAGTGTAGGTCAGATGGTTTCACAGCTCGGCGCAACATCGAGGGCCGAAGGGCCTGTACTGCGCTGTAATATTCTAAAAAAAATTCTAAAAAAAAAAAGATGTATTTGTAAGTTATATATTTTGAAGAGTGTATGTAAGTATCATGGCATGTTCTGTATGCTCAATAAATCTATAAATGTCTTGGGGAAGCAGTGGCATAGGGGTAATGTCACTGGACTAGCAATCCAGTGAACCAGGCAAAAGCTCTGGCGACATGGGTTCGATTCCCACCACAGCAGATGGTGAAATTTGAATTCAATTAATAAATCTGGAATTAAAAGCTAGTCTAATAGTGACCATGAAACCATTGTTGATTGTTGCAAAAACCCATCTGGTTCACTAATGCCCTTTAGGGAAGGAAATCTGCCATCCTTGCCTGGTCTGGCCTACATGTGACTCCAGACCCACAGCAATGTAGTTGACTCTTAATACCCTCTGAAATAGCCTAGCAAACCACTCAGTTGTATCTAACCGCTACAAAGTCTAAGGAATGAAACATCGACCTAGGCACTGGAAACGACAACGGCAAATCCAGCCCTGTCGACCCTGCAAAGTCCTCCTTACTAACATCTGGGGGCTTGTGTTAAAATTGGGAGAGCTGTCCTGCAGACCAGTCAAGCACAACCTTACAGTCATACTCACCAAATCATACCTTACAGACAATGTCCCAGGCATCACCATCCCTGCTATGTCCTGTCCCACCGGCAGGACAGACCCACCAGAGGTGGCGGCACAGTGGTATACAGTAGGGAGGGAGTGGCTCAGAGAGTCCTCAACATTGACTCCCAAACCCATGCAGTCTCATGGCATCAAGTCAAATATGGACAAGGAAACCTCCTGCTGCTGACCACCCACCACCTGGAGGAAGCACTAAGGGTATAGAATGTACTCTGGGTGGGGGACTTCAATGCCCATCACCATGGGTGGCTCAGTAGCACCACTACTGACGGAGCTGGGCGAGTCCTAAAGGACATAGCTGCTAGACTGTGCCTGCAGCAGGTGGCGCTGTGGGCCATCAGCAGCAGAATTGCATTCAACCACAATCTGTAACCTCATGGCCCGATATATCCCCCACTCTACCATTACCATCAAGCCGGGGGACCAACCCTGGTTCAATAACAAGTGCAGGAGGGCATGCCAGGAGCAGTACCAGGCATACCGAAAAATGAGGCGTCAGCCTGGTAAAGCTACAACACAGGATGACTTGCATGCCAAACTGCGGAAGCAGCATGCAATAGGCAGGGCTAAGCGATCCCACAACCAACAGATGAGATCTAAGCTCTGCAGTCTTGCAACATCCAGTCGTGAATGGTGGTGGACAATTAAACAACTAACAAAAGGAAGAGACTCCACATATATCCCCATCCTCAATGATGGGGGAGCCCAGCACATCAGTACAAAAGACAAGGCTGAAGCATTTGCATCCATCTTCAGCCAGAAGTGCCAAGTGGATGATCCATCTCAGCCTCCTCCCAAGGTCCAGAGCAACGCAAATGCCAATCTGATTCACTCCACGTGATATCAAGAAACGACTGAAGGCACTGGATACTGCAAAGGCTATGGGCCCTGACAACATTCCGGCAATAGGACTGAAGACTTATGCTCTAGAACTAGCTGCACCCCTAGCAAAGAACAAAGAATAGTACAGCACAGGAACAGGGCATTTGGCCCTCCAAGCCTGCGCCGATCTTGATGCCTGCCGAAACTAACACCTTCTGCACTTCCGGGGCCCATATCCCTCTATTCCCTTCCTATTCATATATTTGTCAAGATGTCTCTTAAACGTCGCTATCGTATCTGCTTCCACCACCTCCCCTGGCAGCAAGTTCCAGGCACTCACCACCCTCTGTGTAAAAAACTTGCCTCGCACATCCCCTCTAAACTTTGCCCCTCACACCTTAAAACTATGTCCCCTAGTAATTGACTCTTCCACCCTGGGAAAAAGCTTCTGACTATCCACTCTGTCCATGCCGCTCATAACTTTGTAAACCTCTATCATGTCGCCCATCCACCTCCGTCGTTCCAGTGAAAACAATCCGAGTTTTTCCAACCTCTCCTCATAGCTAATGCCCTCCAGACCAGGCAACATCCTGGTAAACCTCCTCTGGAACCTCTCCAAAGCCTCCACGTCCTTCTGGTAGTGTGGCGACCCGAATTGCACGCAATATTCTAAGTGTGGCCTAACTAAGGTTCTGTACAGCTGCAACATGACTTGCCAATTTTTAAACTCTACGCCCCGACTGATGAAGGCAAGCATGCCGTATGCCTTCTTGACTACCTTATCCACCTGCGTTGCCACTTTCAGTGACCTGTGGACCTGTACGCCCAGATCTCTCTGCCTGTCAATACTCCTGAGGGTTCTGCCATTTACTGTATACCTCCCACCTGCATTAGACCTTCCAAAGTGCATTACCTCACATTTGTCCGGATTAAACTCCATCTGCCATTTCTCCGCCCAAGTCTCCAACCAATCTATATCCTGCTGTATCCTCTGACAATCCTCATCATTATCCGCAACTCCACCAACCTTTGTGTCGTCCGCAAACTTACTAATCAGACCAGCTACATTTTCCTCCAAATCATTTATATATACTACAAACAGCAAAGGTCCCAGCACTGATCCCTGCGGAACACTACTAGTCACATCCCTCCATTCAGAAAAGCACCCATCCACTGTTACCCTCTGTCTTCTGTGACCGAGCCAGTTCTGTATCCATCTTGCCAGCTCACCTCTGATCCCATGTGACTTCATCTTTTGCACCAATCTGCCATGCGGGACCTTGTCAAAGGCTTTACTAAAGTCCATATAGACAATATCCACCGCCCTTCCCTCATCAATCATCTTCGTCACTTCCTCAAAAAATTCAATCAAATTAGTAAGACACGACCTCCCCTTCACAAAACCATGCTGTCTCTCGCTAATAAGTTTGTTTGTTTCCAAATGGGAGTAAATCCTGTCCCTAAGAATCCTCTCTAATAGTTTCCCTACCACTGACGTAAGGCTCACCGGCCTATAATTTCCTGGATTATCCTTGCCACCCTTCTTAAACAAAGGAACAACGTTGGCTATTCTCCAGTCCTCTGGGACCTCACCTGTAGCCAATGAGGATGCAAAGATTTCTGTCAAGGCCCCAGCAATTTCTTCCCTTGCCTCCCTCAGTATTCTCGGGTAGATCCCATCAGGCCCTGGAGACTTATCTACCTTAATGCTTTGCAAGACACCCAACACCTCCTCCTTTTTGATAATGAGATGACTGAAACTATCTACAGTCCCTTCCCTAGGCTCATCATCCACCAAGTCCTTCTCCTTGGTGAATACTGATGCAAAGTACTCATTTAGCACCTCGCCCATTCCCTCTGGCTCTACGCATAGATTCCCTTCTCTGTCCTTGAGTGGGCCAACCCTTTCCCTGGTTACCCTCTTGCTCTTTATATATGTATAAAAAGCCTTGGGATTTTCCTTAATCCTGTTTGCCAATGACTTTTCATGACCCCTTTTAGCCCTCCTAACTCCTTGCTTAAGTTCCTTCCTACTGTCTTTATATTCCTCAAGGGATTTGTCTGTTCCCAGCCTTCCAGCCCTTACGAATGCTTCCTTTTTCTTTTTGACTAGGCTCACAATATCCCGCATTATCCAAGCTTCTCGAAACTTGCCAAACTTGTCTTTCTTCCTCACAGGAACATGCTGGTCCTGGATTCTAATCAGCTGACGTTTGAAAGACTCCCACATGTCAGATGTTGATTTACCCTCAAACAGCCGCCCCCAGTCTAAATTCTTCAGTTCCTGCCTAATATTGTTATAATTAGCCTTCCCCCAACTTAGCACCTTCACCCGAGGACTACTCTTATCCTTCTCCACAAGTACCTTAAAACTTATGGAATTATGGTCACTGCTCCCAAGTAGTTCCAGTAAGAGCTACAACACTGGCATCTACAGGACAATATGGAAAATTGGCCAGGTATGTCCTGTACACCAATAGCAGGACAAATTTAACCTGGTCATTTACTGCCCTTTCAGTCTACTCTTGATCATTAGCAAAGTAATGGAAGGTGTCATTGACAGTGCTATCAAGTGGCACTTGCTCAGCAACAACCTGCTCACTGAAGCTCAGTTTGGGTTCCGCCAGGGCCACTCAGCTCCTGACCTCATTACAGCCTTGGTCTAAACATGGACAAAAGAGCTGAACTCAATGGGTGAGAGTGACTGCCCTTGATATCGAGGCAGCATTTGACCGAGTATGGCATCAAGGAGCCTTCGCAAAACCAGAGTCAAAGAGGGAAAACTCTTGGCTGGCTGGAGTTATACTTAGCACAAAGGAAGATGGTTGTGGTTGTTGGAGGTCAATCATCTCAGTTGCAGGAGTTCCTTCGGGTAGTGTCCTAGGCCCAACCATCTTCAGCTGCTTCATTACAAGGTCAGAAGTGGGGATGTTCGCTGATGATTGCATAATGTTCAGTATCATTCACGACTCCTCAGATACTGAAGCAGCCTGTGTCCAGATGCAACAAGACCTGGACAACATCCAGGCTTGGGCTGATAAGTGGCAAGTAACATTCGCGCTACACAAGTAGCGGACAATGACCATTTCAAACAAGAGATAATCTAATCATCTCTCCTTGATGTTCAATGGCATTACCATCGCTAAATCACCCACTATCAATATCCTGTGGGTTACCGTTGACCAGAAACTGAACTGGACCAGCTACATAGATACCATGGCTTCAAGAATAGGTCAGAGGCTGGGAATTTTGCAGCGGGTAACTCACCTCCTGTCTTCCCATGCCTGTCCACCATCTACAATGGACAAGTCAGGTGTGCAATGTAATACTCTCCACTTGCCTGGATGGGTGCTGCATCAACAACACTCAAGCAGCTCGACACCATTCAGGACAAAGCTGCCCACTTGATTGACACCCCATCCATCACCTTCATCATTCACTCCCTTCACCACCGATGCACAGTGGTAGCAGTGTGTACCATCTACAAGATGCACTGCAGCAACTCACCAAGGCTCCTTTGACAGCACCTTCGAAACCCTCGACCTCTACCACCTAGAAGGACAAAGGCAGCAAATGCTTGGGAACACCACCACCTGCAAGTTCCCGTCCAAGTCACACACTATCCTGACTTGGAACTATATTGCCGTTCCTTCACTGTTGCTGGGTCGAAATCCTGGAACTCCCTTCCTAACAGCACTGTTGGTGCATCTGCAACCCAAGGACTGCAGCGGTTTAAGAAGGCAGCTCACCACCACCTTCCCAAGGGCAATTAGGGATGGACAATAAATGCTGGCTTTGCCAGCGACACCCACATCCCATGAATGAATAAGAAAAATCAAAGTTTCAAGAAGCTTATTGATTTTGAAGAATAGATTCAACCACAAACAGCCTCAGCCACTCACCTGTCAACTTCCTCCTTACTCATTGCAGCAAATGTGAAACATTCGGTCACTCCATTAACAGCTAGAAGTAGCACGTAGGCACAATAAGAACGCAAGAGACTTGGACCTAGAGAGAAACAGCAAACCATTACATCTCATCCCCTTTTCCAAAGCCCTCCTCCCACAATATACACAAGTGCTAGGAAGAGTTTCAGGAACAAAGGTCACCTTCCAATGCTTCCCCAAAGTGACTTCTCCACATCAGTGCAAGGCAGAGGGTTATTTGACTGGGTTGGGGACTTCAATATCCATCATCAAGAGTGGCTCAGTAGCATCACAACTGACTGAACCCTAAAGGACATGCCCACCGTAGACACAGTCTAGCAGCTATCATAGCTGAACCTGATCTTTTCCTGAACCCAGGGGAAGGAATGTTTACGGGTGCAGAACTCACTGATTTCTGCACAACATTGTGCCTAGTTAAGGAAGTTAAAACACTAGCGCTGTCGCCAACACTAACAACTTGTATTTATATAACAGCTTTAATGCAGGAGAGGCAGTGGTGATGTCACTGGACTAGCACTCCAGAGATCCATGGGTTCAAATCCCACCATGGCAGCTGGTGGAACTTAAATTCAATTAATAAATCTGGAATTAAAAAGCTAGTCTCAGTAACAGTGACCACAAAACCATTGTCGATTGTTATAAAAACCCAACTGATTCATTAATGTCCCTTTAGGGAAGGCTTACATGTGACTCCAGACCCACAGCGGTGGTTGACTCTTAACTGCCCTCTGAAATGGCCGAGCAAGCCACTCAGTTGTGCCAAACCACTAAAAAGAAGCCTAAAAGGAATGAAACCAGACAGACCATCCAGCTTCGGAAACAACGGCAAACCCAGCCCCATTGACCCCACAAAGTCCTCCTTGTAACATGTGGCGACTTGTGCCAACATTGGGAGAGCTGTCCCACAGGCTAATCAACCAACAACCTGACATGGCCATACTCATGCAATCATACCTTTCAGCCAACGTCCCATACCCTTGGGCATGTCCTGTCACACTGGCAGAGGTGGCAGCACAGTGGTACGCAGTCAGGAGGAAATTGCCCTGGCAGTCCTCAACATGGGATCCGGACCCCATGAAGTTTCATGGCATCAGGTCAAACATGGGCAAAGAAACCTTTTGCTGATTACCACCTACCATCCTGCCACCGCCCACCCCCCCCCCCCCACAGCTGATGAATCAGTACTCCTCCATGTTGAACATCACTAGGAAGTACAGAAGGTGGCAAGGGCACAGAATGTACTCTGGGTGGGGTCTTCAATTTCCATCAAGAGTGGCTCAGTAGCACCACTACTGACGGAACTGGCTGAGTCCTAAAGGACATACCTGCTAGACTGGGTCTGCTGCAGGTGGTGAGGGAACCTCATGGCATGGCATAACCCAACTCTACTATTACCATCAAGCCGGGGGATCAACCCTGGTTCAATGAAGATTGAGGGAGGGCATGCCTCAAAATGAGGTGTGAAGCTACAACACAGGACTACATGCATGCCAAACAGCAGCAGCATGCAACTGACAGAGCTAAGCGATCCCACAATCAACAGATCAGGTCTAAGCTCTGCAGTCCTGCCACATCCAGTCGTGAATGGTGGGGGGCAATTAAACAAATAATAGGAGGAGGAGGTGGCTCCACAAATATCCCCGACCTCAATGATGGGGGAGCCCAGCACATCAGTGCAAAAGAAAAGGCTGAAGCATTTGCAACAATCTTCAGCCAGAAGTGCCAAGTGGATGATCCGTCTCGGCCTCCTCCTGAACTCCCCAGTATCACAGATGCCAGTTTTCAGCCAATTCGATTCACTCCACATGATATCAAGAAAAGGATGAAGGCACTGGATACTGCAAAGGCTATGGGGTCTGACAACATTCCAGCAATTGTGCTTAAGAATTGTGCTGCAGAACTGGCTGTGTCCCTAGCCATGCTGTTCCAGTAGAGCTACAGCACTGGCATCTACTCGACAATGTGGAAAATTGCCCAGGTAGGTCCTGGACACAAAAAGCAGGACAAATCCAACCCGGTCAATTACCGCCCCAACAGTCTACTCTCAAACATCAGCAAAGTGATGGAAGATGTCGTCGACAGTGCTATCAAGCAACATTTACTCAGCAATAACCTGCTCACTGATGCTCAATTTGGGTTCCGCCAGGACCATTCAGCTCCTGACCTCATTACAGCCTTGGTCCAAACATAGAGAAAAGAACTAAACTCCAAAAGGTGAGGTGAGAGTGACTGCCCTTGACATCAAGGCAGCATTTGATCGAGTGTGGCATCAAGGAGCCCTAGCAAAACTGGGGTCAATAGGAATCAGGGGGAAAACTCTCCACCGGCTGTAGTCATACCTAGCACAAAGGAAGATTGTTGTGGTTGTTGCAGGTCAATCAACTCAGCTCCAGGACATCACTGCAGGTGTTCCTCAGGGTAGTGTCCTCGGCCCAACCATCTTCAGCTGCTTCATCAATGACCTTTCCTCCATTATAAGGTCAGAAGTGGGGATGTTCGCTGATGATTGCACAATATTCAGCACCATTCACAACCCCTCAGATACTGAAGCAGTCCATGTCCATAAGCAGCAAGACCTGGACAACATTCAGGCTTGGGCTGATTGGTGGCATGTTACATTCGCACCACACAAGAGCCATGCAATGATCATCTCCAACAAGAGAGAATCCAACCATTTCTCATTGGCATTACCATCGGCCACCAACATCCTGGGGGTTACCATTGAACAAAAACTGAACTCGACCAGCCATATAAATACTGTGACTACAAGAGCAGGCCAGAGGCTGGGAATTCTGTGGTGAGTAACTCTCCTCCCGAATCCCCAAAGCCTGTCCACCATCTACAAGGCACAAGCCAGGGGTGTGATGGAATACTTTCCATTTGCCTGGATGAGTGTAGTTCCAACAACACTCAAGAAGCTCGACACCATCCAGGACAAAGCAGCCCACTTGTTTAGCACCCCATCCACCACCTTCAACATTCAACTCCTTCCACCACCAATGCACAGTGGCAACAGTGTGTACCATCTACAAGATGCACTGCACAACTCACCAAGGCTCCTTCAACAGCACCTTCCAAACCTGCGACCTCTACCACCTAGCAGGACAGAAGCAGCAGATGCATGGGAACATCACCACCTACAAGTTCCCCTCCAAGCCACACACCATCCTGACTTGGAACTATATCAGCATTCCTGCACTGTCACTGGGTCAAATTCCTGGAACTCCCTTCCTAACAGCACTGTGGGTGTACCTATACCACATGGACTGCAGCGGTTCAAGAAGGCGGCTCACCACCATTTTCTCAATGGCAATTAGGGATGGGCAATAAATGTTGGCCTGGCCAGCAAAGCCCACATCCTGTGAAGGAATAAAAAAGCCGTAAAGTGCTTCATAGGAGCATTATCAAAGAAAATTTGGCACTGAGCCACATATGGGGATACTAGAAAAGGTGACCAAAATCTTGGTCAAAGAGGTAGACAAAGGATGAAAGAGAGATAGAGAGATTTACAGAAGGAAGTGCAGAGCTTGGGACCAAGGCACTGCCAATGGTGGAGCAATTAAAATTAGGGATGTGATAAAAGGCCAGAATCAATACATAAACAACAAATAAAAAAGGTTACCAAGATTTCTCAGCCCAGTACCAAATGAGAACAGCCAGTGACCCAACTCTGCATTTTAAATCCATTTTGGAGTAAAGTCCATGCATAATATAGACTCCGAAATGTAAATGATATTTAAAACGGCAGCACTTGAGCAGGAACTTAAGGATTCTCCATCATACCCCATCATCCCCCACCCCTGCCATTACTCGTCCTTCTGTCCTCGACCAGTACTCTGCAGTTCACCAGCTTCAGTGAGAGCATCATTTACTTGTGGAACGTGGGACGAAGATTTCTTTCAAGACCCATCTTTTGCATCATCAAACATCTCAATGCATTCCACGCGTGAACTTATTTCAACAGCACCTCTCTCCCCCACAGAGAAGGACAAGAGCTGTACTGTTGTGGGACCACCACCAAGTCACACGCCATCCTGCCTTGGAAATATAATCACCATCCTTCACTATCACTGGATCAAGCTCCAGGAACTCCCTCCCCAACAGCACTGTAGGTGTACCTACACCACATGGACTGCAGTGGTTCAAGAAAGCAGCTCACCACCACCTTTGTGAGGGCAATTAGGGATGGGCAATAAATACTGACCTAGCCAGCGACACCCACATCCCCAAGAATGAATTCTGAACAATTACTTCTGAATTGTCGTGCCTGACCAGTTAATGACCAATGTTAAGCAAATTAAACAAAAGCTACTGATGTGGTTCTTGTGAAGTTGCACAAATTGCACCTCTTGGAATTACACAAAATGGTGAGTAGAAGTAAAGCACCTTAACACACGCACAAAGAGCAGTACCTAGGCCAGAGCTCAGCATCGATCCACCATAGATATCCAGGGCCAGCTGGGAATAGGAATAACCAAACACAGTGATGGTCAGTCCAATCAACAGCACCAGCTTCAGAAGCATCTCCAGAACAGTTGCTGCCATGGAAACATCCTCCTGGCAACCAAACAGGAAGTTTAGTGAATAATTTATTCTTCCTAAATCGGCAGCTATTTGTACAAGAACTCATTCTGAAGTACGGAAGGAGGCCATTCGACCCATTGTGTCTGTGCTGGCTCTTTGAAAGAGCTATCCAATTAGTCCCACTCCCCCTGCTCTTTCCCCCCATAGCCCTGCAAACATCTCCCCTTCAAGCATTTATTCTATTCCCTTTCGAAAGTTACTATTGAATCTACTTCCATCGCCCTTTCAGGCAGCGCATTCCAGAATAGTCTTCTGGCACCATGCCATACCCAAGGAGAATTAGAAGATTGTGCCGAAAACTGCCACTCTTTCCACCCTTGCAGCATCTAGGATGCATCCCATCCAGACCGGGTGACTTTTTGTTACTTTGAGCGCTGCCAATTTTTTAAAATACCTCCTCTATCTACTAACCCTATCCAATATGGGCGGCACAGTGGCGCAGTGGTTAGCACCGCAGCCTCACAGCTCCAGCGACCTGGGTTCAATTCTGGGTACTGCCTGTGTGGAGTTTGCAAGTTCTCCCTGTGTCTGCGTGGGTTTCCTCCGGGTGCTCCGGTTTCCTCCCACATGCCAAAGACTTGCAGGTTGATAGGTAAATTGGCCATTATAAAATTGCCCCTAGTATAGGTAGGTGGTAGGGAAATATAGGGACAGGTGGGGATGTGGTAGGAATATGGAATTAGTGTAGGATTAGTATAAATGGGTGGTTGATGGTCGGCACAGACTCGGTGGGCCGAAGGGCCTGTTTCAGTGCTGTATCTCTAAACTAAACTAATATCACTATTTCCTCCTCCCTTACCGCGACATTGGTAGAATCCTCTTCTTTACTGAAGATGGATGCAAAGGACTCATTTATATCAGTACAGTAACAGCCCTGAGACACCACAGCACAATGCAGTACAGTACCTGCAGCAGCAACGCATTACCTGCTTCTGGTGTCCAACGTCCTTTCCTCGCTCAAGCACTTTAGCAAAGAAAATATAGAAGCTCTCCTCAATGGGAAGGAAGAGGAACCTGGCCACCAGCGACCCCAGGTTATTCACAATGTCATACACGCCTGCACCAAAAAGCATCTGGTGAGAAGCCAACCCACCAAAATGGAAACACTTGGTCTGCAGCTACCTTGTAAGTGATAAGGTTATTACTAGTAAGGTTTTGTTTTAATTAGTGTAATTTATTAATAATTACGAATTAGAATAGTGCTGTTTGGACACAGTGAGGCTGTGAGTTGTGTGTGAGGGATTTTACTGACTAGGGGAAGGAGGTGCTCTTTGCAGTCTTTCTTTTTTCTTTTAAAATATTTAACATCCAAATTAATTAATTAAATAGAATACAGATGGCTAGGTAGGTGATGTGTTGCAGCTGTAGTATGTGGGAGCTGGTGGATGCCGGTGCAATCCACAGTGACCACATCAGCAGCAAGTGTTGGTTGCTCAGGACCTTCGGCTCAGAGTTGACGAGCTGGAGTCTGAGCTGCGGACACTGCGACACATCAGGGAGGGGGAGAGTTACCTGGACACTGTTTCAGGAGACAGTCACACCTCTTAGATTAATTACATCAAATTTGGACCGTAGTCAGGGACAGAAGGGTGTGACTGCGAGTGAGGCAGGTATGGGGATCCAGAATTTAGCTTTGGAGGAGCCTCAGCCAGTGCCCTTATCCAATAGGTACGAGGGCACAGGCTGCAGGGAGGATGAGCGAACTGACCACAGCACCGTGGTTCAGAGTGCCATTCAAGTGGGGGGAGAAAAAAGAGAAATGTAGTAGTAATAGGGGATAGCATAGTTAGGGGAATAGATACTGTTCTCTGCAGCAAAGACAGGGAGTCCTGAAGGCTGTGTTGCCTACCTGGTGCCAAGGTTAAGGACATCTCTTCTGGGCTGGAGAGAAACTTGGAGTGGGAGGGGAAGGATCCAGTTGTCGAGGTCCACGTAGGTATCAACGACATAGGGAGGACTAGGAAAGAGGTTCTGCTGAGGGACTATGAGCAGCTCGGGGCGAAATTAAAAAGCAGAACCACAAAGGTAATAATCTCCGGATTACTACTTGAGCCATGTATGAATTGGCATAGGGTAAATAAGATTAGAGAGGTAAACGCATGGCTCAAAGATTAGT
The DNA here is from genome assembly GCF_036365525.1 of Heterodontus francisci. Classification (NCBI taxonomy): domain Eukaryota; kingdom Metazoa; phylum Chordata; class Chondrichthyes; order Heterodontiformes; family Heterodontidae; genus Heterodontus; species Heterodontus francisci. The sequence continues at coordinate 94,111,408 of NC_090389.1, read as the reverse complement.
GTGGGAGAAATGGGTTTCGATTCATGGGGCACTGGCACCAGTACTGGGGAAGGAGAGATGCTGTTCCGTTGGGACAGACTTCATTTGAACCATGCTGGGACCAGTGTCCTGGCGAATCATAACTAGAGTTGTAGATGGAACTTCAAACTAATTAGTGGGGGGGATCAATTGAAGGGAAGTTTAAAAAAATCAAAAAGGAACGAGAGAGCAGAGGTGCAGGGTAGTGACGAGGCGAATGGTAATCAAAATATGACAGGAAGGGGTAGAAAATATAAGCAGAAGAGTGCATCAGAAATTAGAACCAGAATGAGTAATAATGGCAAAAAGTCAAAGCTTAAGGCTCTTTATCTGAATGCACGCAGCATTTGTAACAAGATAGATGAGCTGACGGCACAAATAGAAATTAATGAGTATGGCTTGATAGCTATCACAGAGATGTGGTTGCAGGGTGACCAAGACTGGGGACTCAATATTCAAGGATATTCAACGTTCCGGAAAAATAGGCAAAAAGGAAAAGGAGGTGGGGTAGCTTTGTTAATAAAGGAAGGGATCTGCGGTGGTGAGCAGTGATATAGGTGCAATAGATCGTGATGTGGAATCAGTTTGGGTGGAAATAAGGAATAGCAAGGGGAAGAAGTCACGGATGGGAGTGGTCTATAGGCCCTCGAAGAGTTGCCTCACTGTAGGACAAAGTATAAATCGGGAAATAATGGAGGCATGTAAGAAGGGCGCTACAATGGTCATGGGTCATTTTAATCTGCATATTGACTGGACAAATCAGATTGGCAGAGGTAACATGGAAGACAAACTTGTAGAATGCATCAGGGATTGTTACTTAGAGCAATACGTTGCAGAACCTACCAGGAAACAGGCTGTTTTAGATCTAGTAATGAGGTAGGATTAATAAGAGATATCGTAGTTAAGGATCCTCTAGGGTGTAACGACCACAACATGGTGGAATTTCAAATTCAGTTTGAGGGCGAGCAACTCGGGTCTCAAACCAGTGTCCTCAACTTATACAAGGGCAATTACAGAGAGATGAAGAAAGAGTTGTCTAAAGCGGGCTGGGAAAATAGACTAAGGGGAAGATCAGTGGCAGATATTTAAGCAGATATTTCATAACGCTCAGCAATATTTATCCCGGTCAAAAAGAAGGACGCAATGAGAAGGATGAACCACCCGTGGTTAACAAAGGCGGTCAAGGAGAGTATCCAATCAAAAACTAAGGCATGCAAAGTGGCGAAAACTAGTGGTAGGCCAGAGGATTGGGAATTTTTTTTTTTTTTTTTAAAAAGGAGCCAGCAGCAGATGTCTAAAAAGCTAATAAAGAGGGAGAAAATTGATTATGAAAGTAAATTGGCAAGAAATATAAAAACAAACAGCAAGAGTTTCTAAAGGTATATAGAAAGAGAGTAGTTAAAAAGTGAGCATGGGACCCTTGGAGGATGTGACTGGAGAATTGATAACGGGGAACAGGGAAATGGCAGATAAATTAAACCAATATTTTGCATCGGTCTTCACAGTGGAGGACACTATAAACATCCCACAGATATCATGAGCAAGGAGCTAATGGGAGGAAAGATCTGTAACAGTCTCTGTCACGAGGGGCAAAGTATTTGACAAATTAATGGGACTAAAGGCAGACAAGTCGTCAGGACCGGATGGCCTACATCCAAGGGGAACCAACAGATGTAATGTATTTAAATTTCCAGAAGGCATCGATAAGGTGCCACATAAAAGATTATTGCACAAGATAGGAGCTCACTGTATTGGGGGTAATGTATTAGCATGGATTGAGGATTGGTTAACTCACAGAAGACAGAGAGTCGGGATTAATGGGTCTTTTTCAGGTTGAAAAGACGTAACTAGTGGAGTGCCACAAGGATCAGTCCCAGGGCCTCAATTATTTACTATCTATATTAATGACTTGGAGGAGGGGGCAGAGTGTAATATATCCAAATTTGCTGATGATACAAAAATAGGTGGGAAGGCATGTTGTGATGAGGACACAAAGAATCTGCAAGGGGATATAGATGGGTTGAGTGAGTGGGCAAAAACTTGGCAGACGGCGTTTAAAGTAGGAAAGTGTGAGGTCATGCACTTTGGTAGGAAGAATCAAAAAGCAGACTATTATTTAAATGGAGAGAGACTTCAAAAAAAGTGCAGCACAGAGGGATCTGGGTGTTCTTGTGCATGAAACACAAAAAGTTAGCATGCAGGTGCAGCAAGTAATTAAGAAGGCAAATGGAATTTTGGCCTTTATTGCTAGGGGGGGGTTGGAGTTTAAAAATATGGAAGTCTTGTTACAACTGTACAGGGTGTTGGTAAGGCCGTACCTGGAGTACTGTGTACAGTTTTGGTCTCCGTATTTAAGAAAGGATATACTGGCAATGGAGGCAGTTCAAAAGAGATTCACTAGGCTGATGATTGATGAAGGAAGGGCAGTGGATGTTGTCTACATGGACTTCAGTAAAGCCTTTGACAAGGTCCCTCATGGCAGACTGGTACAAAAGGTGAAGTCACACGGGATCAGAGGTGAGCTGGCAAGATGGATACAGAACTGGCTCGGTCATAGAAGACAGAGGGTAGCAGTGGAAGGGTGCTTTTCTGAATGGAGGGCTGTGACTAGTGGTGTTCCGCAGGGATCAGTGCTGGGACCTTTGCTGTTTGTAGTATATATAAATGATTTGGAGGAAAATGTAGCTGGTCTGATTAGTAAGTTTGCGGATGACACAAAGGTTGGTGGAGTTGCAAATAGCTGTATGCAGTCTCTGATGAAACGGTTGCTGCTCTACACCAGAGAATAGTCTGAAAAATCACAGCACACAACCAGGCCACCAGCCCGTCTCAACAGGTGAGATATGCGGTTCCTCAAGATCCATTCATTTTTCTTTTCAGGGATCATTATCAACCTGACCCTTGACCCAGAGGAACCCACTCTCCCCATCCAACCAGGAGTGACTTAGTGACCAGTGAACTCCACTGCATTAGGGAGTTGTGCTCCCTCCGGACCGCACTGGGGTGCCTTTGCTCCCTCCGGCTCTGCTCTGGAGTGTTGGCTGAAATTATGCGTTCAGTTCCTGCCATCCTGGGCTCACAACTTTGAGTCAGATTCAGTAAAACAGAGGAGCATCTCTACTAGCACTACTGCTCACCTTTGTAATAAAGTCTGCAAAATTCAACTGGACAGACTATGCCAAGAAAATAATGAACACACCTTGATCTCCAAAATTTAACGCATTTAGAAAAGTCATGACATATCGTTCACCTGCAATAAAAACAGAATATTGTTTAGAATAAAGGAAATTTAACATCCTGCCACAAACACCAGGATTATTTGTGGTCTTCCAGTAAATATATTCAGATTCCATTCACACAATCCTCCAGTCAGAAGTTCGGGGCTTCCGGGTGCTTTCAAACATACTAGGTATTTCAGAGTCAGTAAGCAGCGTTCAGGAACATAAGAATTAGGAGCAGGAGTAGACTATACAGCACCTCAAGCCTACTCTGCCATTCAATACAATCATGGCTGATCTTCGGCCTCAACTCCACTTTCCCACATGCTCCACATATCCCTGGATTCCCTGAGAGATCAAAAATCTGTCTATCTCAGCCTTAAATATACTCCACTATGGAGTATCCACAAACCTCTGGGGTAGAGAATTGTAAAGATTCATAACCCTCTGGGTGAAGAAATTTCTCCTCATCTCAGTCCTACATGATCAACCTCCTATCCTGAGACTGTGTCCTTGCATTCTAGATTCCTCTGCCAGGGGAAACAACCTCTGTGTCTACCCTATCCAGCCCCTTCAGAATCATGAATGCTTCAACAAGTTCACCTCTCATTTTTCTGAACTCCAGAGTATATGCTCAATTTATTCAGCTTCTCGTCAAGGGATAATCCTCTCATTCCAGGAACCAATCTAGTGAACCTTTGTTGTACCGTCTCCACTGCAAGTATATCCTTCCTTAAATGTGGAGACTAAAACTGCGCGCAGTATTCCAGGTGTGGTCTCACCAAAGCCTTAACAACTGTAGCAAGATTTCCCCTTGCAATAAAGGCAAACAAGACATTTGCCCTCCTAAGCGCTTGCTGTATCAACATGCTAACTTTGTGTTCCTTGTACGAGCACACCCAACTCTCTCTAAACATCAACATTTAAAACTTTCATGCCTTTTAAAAAAAATTCTGCTTTTCTATTCTTACTACCAAAGTGAATAACTTCACACTTCCCCACATTATGCTCCATCTGCCACCTTGTTGCCTACTGACTTAACCTGTCTCATATCTCTTTGCACTCCTCTCACGGCTTACATTGCCAGCTAGTTTTGTATCATCAGCAAACTTAAATAAATCACTAAAATAAAAGCAAAATACTGCAGATGCTAAAGCTGAAATTCCCTTCACACCCTGCCTCCTGTGAGGACTCCATTCCATTCTCCCAGTTTCTCCGTCTCTGACGCATCTGCTCTGATGTTGCTACCTTCCATGACAGCGCTTCTGATAGGTCTTCCTTTTTCATCAACCAAGGATTCCCCCCACTGTGGTTGACAGGGCCCTCAACTGTGTCTGGCCCATTTCCCGCACCTCTACCCTCACCCCTTCCCCTCCCTCCCAGAACCGCGACAGGGTTCCCCTTGTCCTCACTTTCCACACCATCAGCCTCCATATCCAAAGGATCATCCTCCGCCATTTCCGCCACCTCCAGCGTGATGCCACTATCAAACGCATCTTCCCCTCCCTTCCCCTATCAGCATTCCGAAGGGATCATTCCCCCCGCGTCACCCTGGTCCACTCCTCCATTACCCCCACCACCTCGTCCCCTTCCCACTGCACCTTCCCCTGCAATCGTAGGAGGTGCAATACCTGCCCATTTACCTCCTCTCTCCTCACTATCCCAGGCCCCAAACACTCCTTTCAGGTGAAGCAGCAATTTACTTGCACTTCTTTCAACATAGCATACTGTATTTGCTGCTCACAAAGTGGTCTTCTCTATACTGGGGAGACCAAACGCAGACTGGGTGACTGCTTTGCGGAACACCTCCGCTCAGTCCGAAAGCATGACCCCAAGCTTCCGGTTGCTTGCCATTTCAACACTCCCCCCTGCTCTCATGCTCACATCTCTGTCCTGGGATTGCTGCAGTGTTCCAGTGAACATCAATGCAAGCTCGAAGAACAGCATCTCATTTACCAATTAGACACACTACAGCCTGCCGGACTGAACATTGAGTTCAATCATTTCAGAGCATGATGGCCCCCCACCCACTTTTTACTTTTATTTTTAGTTATTTTTTCTTTTTTTATTATTTTTTTATTTTATTTTATTTCATCTTGGTTTGTTCAGTTTGCTTACCCACTGTTTTTTTTCATGTCTGTACTTGCGGCTGTTCAGTTTTCAGTCCGTTAACACCCTATCTGGACTAATGCTTTGTCTTTCAACACAACATTAACATATTGTTTGCCTTTGCTCCAGTTATTCTCTGTGACCTTGTCCTATCTACACCTTCTCCTTTGTTATCTCTTGCCCCACCCCCACTTTACTTGCTTAAAACCTTTCACATTTCTAATATTTGCCAGTTCTGAAGAAGGGTCGCTGACCTGAAACGTTAACTCTGCCTCTCCCTCCATATATTCTGCCAGACCTGACCAGCATTTCTTGTTTTTATTTTAGATAAATCACTCTTGGTTTCTCCATCTAAGTCACGAGTATAGATTGTAAATAACTGAGGCCCCAGCACCGATCCTTGCAGCACTCCACTAGTTAGAGCCTGCCAACTTGAAAATAGCCCGTTTATCCCCGCTTTCTGCTTCCTGTTTGTTAACCAATCCTCTATCCATGTTGATATATTATTCCCAACTCCATGAGATCTTATCTTGTCTATTAATCTTGTGTATGGCCCCTTATTGAATGCCTTTTGGAAATCCAAGTGTACAATTGTCCTGGCCAATATTTATCCCTCATTCAACACCACAAAAAAACATTATCTGGTCATTGCTGTTTGTGGGATCTTACTGTGTACAAATTAGCTGCTGCATTTCCTACATTACAACACTTCAAAAGTACTTCATTGGCTGTAAAGTGCTTTGGAACATTTGGTGGCCGTGAAAAGCGATATATAAAGCGGCGCAGTGGTTAGCACCCCAGCCTCACAGCTCCAGGGACCCGGGTTCGATTCTGGGTACTGCCTGTGCGGAGTTTGCAAGTTCTCCCCGTGTCTGCGTGGGTTTTCGCTGGGTGCTCCGGTTTCCTCCCACATCCAAAAGACTTGCAGGTGATAGGCAAATTGTCCGTTGTAAATTGCCCCTAGTGTAGGGAGGTGATAGGGAATATGGGATTACTGTAGGGTTAGTATAAATGGGTGGTTGTTGGTCAGCACAGACTCGGTGGGCCGAAGGGCCTGTTTCAGTGCTGTATCTCTAAATAAAAGTAAAAAATAAAAAATAACCCTTTCATAAAATTATGTTGACTTTGTCTGATCATACTATGATTTTCTGAGTGCATTAAGACTTTCTTAATAATAGATTTCAGCATTTTACCGATGACTGATGTTAGGTAAACTGGCCTGTAGTTCCCCGTTTTCTCTCACCCTCCTTTCTTAAGTAACAGTGTTACATTTGCTAACTTCCAATCCACTGGGACCATCCTAGAATCTAGGGAATTTTGGAAAATCATAGCCAGTGCATCCACAATCGCTGCAGAAAGCTTTTTTAAAACGCTATGATGTAAACAATCAGGTCCTGGGAATTTGTTGGCATTTAGTCGCTTAAGTTCCTCCAATATTTTTTCTCTGCTGATATTAATTACTTTAAGTTCCTCACTCTTACGTGTTCCTTGGCACCCTCTATTTCTGGTATGTTATTTGTGTCTTCTACTGTGAAGTATTTGTTCAAAGTCTGTGTGTTGGAGTGGCAATATCACATTTCTGCACTGTTAGAGATAATGTAAATATGGAGAGACATGTACAGAATAGACCTACAGCTTTATTATAGGAGATGAATAGTTTAAAACCATTTGACCTCTGCCCCCAACCTATTCGCACCTTCTGTCAGGATCTGTTTGAAGAAGGATTGTTTGTAGAAGGACCAAGTTAGTGTGGCCAATCTCGGATCGATGACAGGCTGAAAAATGAAAATTAGTCAGCAGGAATACATTTATATAAAAACAGACAAGACATTAAAACTGCTCCCAACCAATCAGATGTGTAGCCTGGACATTTTATGTCACTTGGTTAGCAACATCATCGAGCAAAATTCCAATCTGTATGGCTACAAATCACATTCTCCAGCTGAGGGTGATAAACGATTCATCACTGTTGCTAAAATGTCTAAGCTGAGGGCAACAGGGATACACAGCTCAGCTGTTCCTCTCACCACTTCCAAACTGTGGGTGTTACAATAAATTAAATATCAACTGGAAACAGGCACTAAGATCATTTCAAGATTGCCTAACATTCCACGCTCCAACACCACTGTAATAACCATTAAACCAGTACGTTTCATCACTCCACAACCGTTCATGCATTAAATGCAAATGAGAAATTTTATTTATTTTATTTAGAGATACAGCACTGAAACAGGCCCTTTGGCCCACCGAGTCTGTGCCAACCAACAACCAACCATTTGTACTAATCCTACATTAATCCCATATTCCCGACCACATCCCCACCATTCTCCTACCACTTACCTACACTAGGGGCAATTTACAATGGCCAATTTACCTATCAACCTGCAAGTCTTTGGCTGCGGGAGGAAACCGGAGCACCCGGCGGAAACCCACGCGGTCACAGGGAGAACTTGCAAACTCCGCACAGACAGTACCCAAAACTGAACCCAGGTCACTGGAGTTGTGAGGCTGCGGTGCTAACCACTGCGCTACTAAATTTCTTTCAGAAACTAACATTTTGCAATTCAGTAGATGAGTAATTTGAGACATGACGTGTGGGGAGTGTAGCTCGGGAAGAACGGGTGACTTTGGACTTTCCAAAGCTCTCCACCACTCAGGGTTTTCCTCACCTCATGTCTGGGTCTGTTGTATTCTCATTGATGAGAGATTGAGCGCTGTGACTAGTTAACAACTCCATGATCATTGTATCATGTGACTTGCAGAATGGTAGAAGGTGAATTCTATGGATCTTGCTCTATTGTTTAGTTGCAGGACTTTGGGCAAACTGGTGAGGGATAGGGCCAGTTAAAAAGTTTGCTGGTATGTGATAGAGCAAACCTTCTAACTAATACGCTGTAACATGCCCACAAATGGGAGGAGTTTCACTGAAATACAAAAAACTCAAAACTGAAAACAGTGCAGCATAAAACGGAAGCGGGGCAGTAGTGCAATACAGCAGCAGTGTAACATAGTACAGGAGACAGCAGCAGTGCAGAGTACAGGAAAGGCACAGCAATGCAGCACAACAGCAGTGCAACATGGTACAGGTGCAGGGCAGCAGTGTGGTGCTGTGAAGGTATTATTATAGGCTGGTCAGTCTGACCTCAGTGGTGGACAAATTATTAGAATCAAGTCGGAGAGATAGGTAAACTGTCACTGAGAAAGGCACGGATTAATCTGGGATAGTCAGCATGGATTTGTTAAGGGAAGGTTGTGTCTCACTAACTTAATTGAATTTTTTGAGGAAGTAACAAGGAGGATTGATGAGGGCAGTGCAGTAGATGTGATCTACATGGATTTTAGTAAGGCATCTGACAAGGTCCCACAAGGCAGGCTGGTCAGAAAAGTAAAAGCCCATGGGAAACAGTGGAATCCAGTGAGCTGGATCCAAAATTGGCTCAGTGACAGGAAACAAAGGGTAATGGTCGACGGATGTTTTTGCGAATGGAAAGCAGTTTCAGTGTTGGGTCCCTTGCTGTTTGTGGTATATATTAATGATTTGGGCTTAAATGTGGGAAGCATGATTGGGAAATTTGCAGAAGACACAAATGTTGGCTGCCTATTTGATAATGAAGAGGATAGCTGTAGACTCCAGAATGATATCAATGGTTTGGTTGAGTGGGCAGAAAAGCAGCAAATGGAATTCAATTTGGAGAAGTGTGAGGTAATGCATTTGGGGAGGGCAAACAAAGTGAGGGAATACACAATAAAGGGGAGGATATTGAGAGGGGTAGAGGAAGTGAGAGACCTTGGAGTGCAGGCCCACAGGTTCCTGAAGGTGGCAGGACAGATAAAGTGGTGAAGAATGCATATGGAATGCTTTCCTTTATTGGACAAGGTACAGAATACAAAAGCAGGGATGTAATGTAGGAACTCTATAAAACGCTGGTTAGGCCACAGCTGGAGTATTGCATACAGTTCTGGTCACATTACAGGAAGGACAAAATTGCTCTGGAGAGTGTGCAGAGGAGGTTTACAAGAATGTTGCCAGGGCTTGAAAGTTGCAGCTATGAGGAAAGATTGGATAGGCTAGGGGTGTTTTCCTTAGAACAGAGGAGGCTGAGGGGTGACTTAATTGAGGTGTACAATTTTTTTAAAAAAATTCATTCATGGGATGTGGGCATCACTGGCCAGGTCAGCATTTATTGCCCATCAATAATTGCCCGAGAAAGTGATGGTGAGCTGCCTTCTTGAACCGCTGCAGTCCATGTGAGGTAGGTACACCCCAGTGCTGTTGGGGAGTTCCAGGATTTTGACCCAGCGACAGTGACAGAATAGCAGCTTATTCGGAAGCAGAGAGTGCGAGCGAGTGATCAGCTGGGAAGGTCAGTTTCAACTTAAACTTAATTTCCTTTTGTTTTCGGCGGACCAGGGGGCTTCTGGGTAAGTAAAAACCTATATATTTGGGCTGTTTCTGAACCCGAGACACTACACGTGTAGTGTCTCCCAGCCGCCCTCCTCCTCTAACCAAAAAAAAAGGACTCGGTGGTGTGTAGATAAGGTAAGGCTTTTTCTATTTCTCTTTTTTTTTTACCGTGTGATTGGTAAAAACTTTTGGTTCCTTTTTCATTTATCTAAGTTAAGACTAAGTTAAGCTTAAGATTAAAAATGGCAAGACATCTCAGAACCATGTTATGCTCCTCTTGCTCAATGTGGGAGCTCAGGGACACGGCTGATGTCCCTGACTCCTTCACGTGCAGGAAGTGTGTCCAGCTGCAGCTCTTGTTAGACCGCATGACGGCTCTGGAGCTGCAGGTGGACTCACTTGGAGCATCCGCGATGCTGAGGTGGTCGTGGATAGCACGTTTAGCGAATTGGTCACACCGCAGATTAGGATTGCTGAGGGAGAAAGGGAATGGGTGACCAAAAGGCAGAGAAAGAGCAGGAAGGCAGCGCAGGTGTCCCCTGCGGTCATCTCCCTCCAAAACGGGTATACCGTTTTGGATACTGTTGAGGGAGATGGCGCACCAAGGGAAGGCAGCAGTAGCCAGGTTCATGGCACCGTGGCTGGCTCTGCTGTTCGGAAGGGCGGGAAAAAGAGTGGAAGGGCTATAGTCATTGGGGATTCGATTGTAAGGGGAGTAGATAGGCGGTTCTGTGGTCGAAAACGAGACTCCCAAATGGTATGTTGCCTCCCAGGTGCACGGGTCAGGGATGTCTCAGATCGGCTGCAGAACATTCTGAAGGGGGGGGGTGAACAGCCAGTTGTCATTGTGCACATAGGCACCAATGATACAGGTAAAAAACGGGATGAGGTCCTACAAGCAGAATTTAGGGAGTTAGGATTGCTCAGGATTGCTACCAGTGCCACGTGATAGCCAGAGTAGAAATAAAAGAATAGTCAGGATGAATGCGTGGCTTGAGAGATGGTGCAGGAAGGAGGGGTTCAGATTTTTGGGACATTGGGACCGGTTCTGGGGGAGGTGGAACTATTACAAATTGGACGGTCTACACCTGGGCCGGACTGGAACTCCGATTAGTAATCAATCAGTGATGGTAGTGAGGGTGCGTGGTGCACAGGGCAGTGAATGGTTACTGCGGGCAGTAGTGAACCGTCAGCAGGGGCTGTGGTGAGCGGTGAACAAGGACCACATCACTTACCTGATGGTGGAGACATTTAGGCAGTAAGTCACTCACTGTTGAGAGGGGGAAAGATTTCCTTTGTGCTTCCTGTGAACCAATAAACTTCACAAAATACAGCACGTAACAAGCGAGGAGGCAGCTCGAGTACAACAGCTGTCAGAGAAAGGAAACGGTCGGATTAACATCGGTTTACAGTTTACAGCAGCCTATTACAGTGAACAAATCAGAAACAAGCCGCTTAGCCCAACATCATCCACCCCCCGACGTTGGCCTCCCTATCCCACCACCCCCACCACCCTCCAGCAGGAGTCCCCCACTCAGCCAAATGTTGCCAACCACCCACCTCCCCGACCGAGCATTGCAACCATTCACCTGCACAGTGTCTCCAACCGGTGTCCAGGGACAGGGTAATGACCGAAATGGCTGCCTCCTGTGCTCTATGACACTGACATCGCTGCAGGGGCTGACTTTGTTGCAAGATTGTAATGAGGTTGGAAGCAGAGTGGTCCTGGCAGAACCCAAAGCAAGTATCTGCCATTCTAGTGAGACACAGGAACATAGGAGCAGGAGTAGGCCATTCAGCCCGCTCCGCCATTCAATACGATCATGGCTGATCATCCACTTCAATGCCTTTTTCCCACACTATCACCATATCCCCTTATGTCATTTGTATTTAAAAATCAGTCAATCTCTGCTTTAAACATACTCAATGACTGAGCTTCCACAGCCCTCTGGGGCAGAGAATTCCAAAGATTCACAACCCTCTGAGTAAAGAAATTTCTCTTCATCCGTGTCCTAAGTGACTTCCCCCTTATTTTTAAATTGTGTCCCCTGATTCTAGACTCCCCAACCAGGGGAAACATCTTACCTGCATCTACCTTGTCTATCCCTTTAAGTATTCTGCAGGTTTCAATGAGATCACCTCTGATTCTTCAAAACTCTAGAGAATTCAGGCCCAGTTTCCCCAATCTCTCTTCTTAGGACAGTCCCACCATCCCGGGAACAAGTCTGGTGAACCTTCGTTGCACTCCCTCTATGGCAATAATATCTTTCCTAAGGTAAGGGGACTAAAACTGCACACAGTACTCCAGGTGCTGTCTAACCAAAGTTCTATACAACTGAAGCAAGACTTCACTTCCCCTGTACTCAAATCCACTTGCGATAAAGGCCAACATACCATTAGCCTTCTTAATTGCTTGCTACACCTGCATGTTGGCTTTCAGTGACTTATTGACAAGGACACACAGGTCCCTTTGTACATCTGCACTTTCTAATCTCCTACCATTTAAGAAATACTCAGCACATCTATTCCTCCTACCAAAGTGGATAACCTCACATTTTTCCACATTATATTCCATCTGCCACCTTCTTGACCACTCACTAAGTCTTTCCAAATCCCCCTGAAGCCGCTTTGCATCTTCCTCAACACACATTCCCACCTAATTTTGTGTCATCCGCGAACTTGGAAATACTACATTTGGTCCCTGCATCCAAATCATTGATATATATTGTGAACAGCTGGGGCCCAAGCACTGACCCCTGCGGTACCCCACTAGTCACGACCTGCCAACACGGGAATGACCCATTTATTCCTACTCTGTTTTCTACCTGTTAACCAATCCTTCATCCATGCTCATTTTCGGGAGCAGCGTGTGAGCGAGTGAGCAGCTGGAAAAGTCAGTTTGAAAGTAAATTTAATTTCCTTTTGTTTTTCGGCAGAGGCCAGGGGGCTGCTGGGTAAGTAAAACACTATATATTTGGGCGGTTTCTGAACCCGAGACACCACACTTGTAGTGTCTCCCACCCGCCCTCCTCCTCTAACCAAAAAAAAGGACTCGGTGGGGTGTTTATAAGGTAAGGCTTTTTCGATTTCTCTGGTTTTATTGTGATTGGTAAAAACTTTTCGTTCCTTTTTCATTTAACTAAGTTTAAACTTAAGATTAAAAATGGCAGGAGATCTCAGACCCGTATCATGCTCCTCTTGCTCAATGTGGGAGCTCAGGGACATGGCTGATGACCCTGGCTCCTTCACGTGCAGGAAGTGTGTCCAGCTGCAGCTCTTGTTAGACCGCATGACGGCTCTCGAGCTGCGGATGGACTCACTTTGGAGCATGCGCGATGCTGAGGAGGTAGTGGATAGCACGTTTAGTGAATTGGTCACACCGCAGATTAGGATTGCTGAGGGAGAAAGGGAATGGGTGACCAAAAGGCAGAGAAAGAGCAGGAAGGCAGCGCAGGAGTCCCCTGCGGTCATCTCCCTCCAAAACAAGTATACCATTTTGGATACTGTTGAGGGAGATGGCTCACCAGGGGAAGGCAGCAGTAGCCAGGTCCATGGCACCGTGGCTGGCTCTGCTGTTCCGAAGGGCGGGAAAAAGAGTGGAAGGGCTATAGTCGTAGGGGATTCGATTGTAAGGGGAGTAGATAGGCGGTTCTGTGGTCGAAAACGAGGCTCCCGAATGGTATGTTGCCTCCCAGGTGCACGGGTCAGGGACGTCTCAGATCGGCTGCAGAACATTCTAAAGGGGGAGGGTGAACAGCCAGTTGTCATTGTGCACATAGGCACTAATGATATAGGTAAAAAACGGGATGAGGTCCTACAAGCAGAGTTTAGGGAGTTAGGAGCCAAGTTAAAAAGTAGGACCTCAAAGGTAGTAATCTCAGGATTACTACCAGTGCCACGTGATAGTCAGAGTAAAAATGAAAGAATAGTCAGGATGAATGCGTGGCTTGAGAGATGGTGCAGGAAGGAGGGGTTCAGATTTTTGGGACATTGGGACCGGTTCTGGGGGAGGTGGGACTATTACAAATTGGATGGTCTACACCTGGGCCGGACTGGAACCAATGTCCTTGGAGGTGCTTTTGCTAACGCTGTTGGGGAGGGTTTAAACTAATGTGGCAGGGGGATGGGAACCAATTGAGGTCAGTTGACAGTAAGGAGGTAGTAACAAAAGCCTGTAAGGAACTAGATAATGAAGTCAGTGTGACTAAGGGGAAGAGCAGGCAGGGAGCAGATGATGAATATAAAGGGACTGGTGGTCTGAGGTGCATTTGTTTTAATGCAAGAAGTGTAGTTGGTAAGGCAGATGAACTTAGGGCTTGGATTGGTACCTGGGAGTATGATGTTATTGCTATTACTGAGACTTGGTTGAGGGAAGGGCATGATTGGCAACTAAATATCCCAGGATATCGATGCTTCAGGCGGGATAGAGAGGGAGGTAAAAGGGGCGGAGGAGTTGCATTACTGGTCAAAGAGGATATCACAGCTGTGCTGAAGGAGGGCACTATGGAGGACTCGAGCAGTGAGGCAATATGGACAGAACTCAGAAATAGGAAGGGTGCGGTAACAATGTTGGGGCTGTACTACAGGCCTCCCAACAGCGAGCGTGAGATAGAGGTACAAATATGTAAACAGATTATGGAAAGATGTAGGAGCAACAGGGTGGTGGTGATAGGAGATTTTAATTTTCCCAACATTGACTGGGATTCGCTTAGTGTTAGAGGTCCAGATGGAGCAGAATTTGTCAGGAGCATCCAGGAGGGTTTTCTAGAGCAGTATGTAAATAGTCCAACTCGGGAAGGGGCCATACTGGACCTGGTGTTGGTGAATGAGCCCGGCCAGGTTGTTGAAGTTTCAGTAGGGGACTACTTTGGGAATAGTGATCACAATTCCGTAAGCTTTAAAATACTCATGGACAAAGACGAGAGTGGTCCTAAAGGAAGAGTGCTAAATTGGGGGAAGGCCAACTATACCAAAATTCGGCAGGAGCTGGGAAATGTAGATTGGGAGCAGCTGTTTGAAGGTAAATCCACATGTGATATGTGGGAGGCTTTTAAAGAGAGGTTGATTAGCGTGCAGGAGAGACATGTTCCTGTGAAAATGAGGGATAGAAATGGCAAGATTAGGGAACCATGGATGACAGGTGAAATTGTGAGACTAGCTAAGAGGAAAAAGGAAGCATACATAAGGTCTAGGCGGCTGATGAAAGACGAAGCTTTGAAAGAATATCGGGAATGTAGGACCAATCTGAAACGAGGAATTAAGAGGGCTAAAAGGGGTCATGAAATATCTTTAGCAAACAGGGTTAAGGAAAATCCCAAAGCCTTTTATTCATATATAAGGAGAAAGAGGGTAACTAGAGAAAGGATTGGCCCACTAAAGGACAAAGGAGGAATGTTATGCTTGGACTCAGAGAAAATGGGTGAGATTCTAAACGAGTACTTTGCATCGGTATTCACCGAGGAGAGGGACATGACGGATGTTGAGGTTAGGAACAGATGTTTGATTACTCTAGGTCAAGTCGGCATAAGGAGGGAGGAAGTGTTGGGTATTCTAAAGGGCATTAAGGTGGACAAGTCCCCAGGTCCGGATGGGATCTATCCCAGGTTACTGAGGGAAGCGAGAGAGGAAATAGCTGGGGCCTTAACAGATATCTTTGCAGCATCCTTAAACACGGGTGAGGTCCCGGAGGACTGGAGAATTGCTAATGTTGTCCCCTTGTTTAAGAAGGGTAGCAGGGATAATCCAGGTAATTATAGACCGGTGAGCCTGACGTCAGTGGTAGGGAAGCTGCTGGAGAAGATACTGAGGGATAGGATCTATTCCCATTTGGAAGAAAATGGGCTCATCAGTGATAGGCAACATGGTTTTGTGCAGGGAAGGTCATGTCTTACCAACTTAATAGAATTCTTTGAGGAAGTGACAAAGTTGATTGATGAGGGAAGGGCTGTCGATGTCATATACATGGACTTCAGTAAGGCGTTTGATAAGGTTCCCCATGGCAGGCTGATGGAGAAAGTGAAGGCGCTTGGGGTCCAAGGTGTACTAGCTCGATGGATAAAGAACTGGCTGGGCAACAGGAGACAGAGAGTAGCAGTAGAAGGGAGTTTCTCAAAATGGAGACGTGTGACCAGTGGTGTTCCACAGGGATCCGTGCTGGGACCACTGTTGTTTGTGATATACATTAATGATTTGGAGGAAAGTATAGGTGGACTGATTAGCAAATTTGCAGACGACACTAAGATTGGTGGAGTAGCAGATGGTGAAGGGGACTGTCAGAGAATACAGCAGAATATAGATAGATTAGAGAGTTGGGCAGAGAAATGGCAGATGGAGTTCAATCAGGGCAAATGCGAGGTGATGCATTTTGGAAGATCCAATTCAAGAGTGAACTATACAGTAAATGGAAAAGTCCTGGGGAAAATTGATGTCCAGAGAGATTTGGGTGTTCAGGTCCACTGTTCCCTGAAGGTGGCAACGCAGGTAAATAGAGTGGTCAAGAAGGCATACGGCATGCTTTCCTTCATCGGACGGGGCATTGAGTACAAGAGTTGGCAGGTCATGTTACAGTTGTATAGGACTTTGGTTCGGCCACATTTGGAATACTGCGTACAGTTCTGGTCGCCACATTATCAAAAGGATGTGGATGCTTTGGAGAGGGTGCAGAGGAGGTTCACAAGGATGTTGCCTGGTATGGAGGGCGCTGGCTATGAAGAGAGGTTGAGCAGATTAGGATTATTTTCATTAGAAAGAAGGAGGTTGAGGGGGGACCTGATTGAGGTGTACAAAATCATGAGAGGTATAGACAGGGTGGATAGCAAGAGGCTTTTTCCCAGAGTGGGGGTTTCAATTACTAGAGGACACGAGTTCAAAGTGAAAGGGGAAAAGTTTAGGGGGGATATGCGTGGAAAGTTCTTTACGCAGAGGGTGGTGGGCACCTGGAACGCATTGCCAGCGGAGGTGGTAGATGCGGGCACGATGGATTCTTTTAAGATGTATCTAGACAGATACATGAATGGGCAGGAAGAAAAGAGATACAGAACCTTAGAAAATAGGCGACATGTTTAGAGAGAGGATCTGGATCGGCGCAGGCTTGGAGGGCCGAAGGGCCTGTTCCTGTGCTGTAATTATCTTTGTTCTTTTGTTCTTTGTTCATATATTACCTCCTATCCCATGTGTTTTAATTTTGCTAACCAGCCCCCATTTGCGGTCTTTATCAAAAGCCTTCTGAAAATCCAAGTATACCACGTCCACCGACTCTCCTTTATCAATTCTGTTAGCAACATCCTCAAAAAACTCCAACAGATTCGTCAAACATGATTTCCCATTCATAAATCCATGTTGACTATGCCCAATCAGATCATTATTATCCAAGTGTTCATTTATCACATCCTTTAGAATAGATTCTAGTATTTTCCCTACTACTGATGCAAGACTAACAGGTCTGTAATTCCCTGTTTTCTCTCTCCCTCCCTTCTTAAATAGCGGGGCGACATTTGCGACCTTCCAATCTGCAGGAACCACTCCAGAATCTATAAAATTTTGGAAGATGATCACCAATGCATCCACTATCTCCATAGCTACCTCTTTCAACACTCTAGGATGTAGAATATCAGATCCTGGGGACTTATCAACCTTCAGCCCCATTAATTTCTCCAAATATAACCTTCTTACTAATACTAATTTCCTTCAATTCCTCATTCCCCCCACCTCAATCCCTTGGATCTCTAATTCTGGGAGATTTCTTATAAAAACAGAAGAATAGGAGCAGGAGTAGGCTATTCAGCCCTTCAAGCCTGCCCCGCCATTCAATAAGATCATGGCCGATCTGTCCCAGGCTTTAACTTCTCTTTCGGGCCTGCTCCACATACCCCTCAACTCCCCAAGATTTCAAAAATCTATCTACTTCCTCCTTATGTACATTTAGTGACCTAGCCTCCAACTCTCTGAGGTAGAGAATTCCAGAGATTCACCACCCTCTGAGAGAAGAAATTCCTCTGCATCTGTTTTAAATGTATGCCCCCTTATTCTGTAACTATGTCCCCTAGTTCAAGATTCCCCCACCAGTGTAAACATCTTCTCAACATCTACCCTGTCAAGCCCCCTTAAAATCTTATATATTTCAATAAGATTACCTTTCATTCTTCTAAATTCCAATGAATAAATGTCTAACCTGTTTAGCCGATCTTGATAAGACAACCCCTTCATCCCAGAAATCAGCCTAATGAGCCTTTTCTGAACTGCCTCCAATGCCAGTATATCCTTCCTTAAATACGGGGACCAAAACTGTACACAGTACTTCAGGTGTGGCCTCACCAACACCCTGTACAGTTGTAACAAGACTTTCCTATTTTTAAACTCTAACCCCCTAGCAATAAAGGCCAAAATTCCATTTGCCTTCCTAACTACTTGCTGCACCTGCATGCTAACTTTGTGTGTTTCATGTATAAGAACACCAGTATTTTGTAGTCTTTCTCCATCAAAAAATAATAATCTGTCTTTTTATTCTTCCTACCAAAATGGATGTCCTCACACTATCCCACATTGAACTCCATCTGCCAAGTTTTTGCCCACTATCTATATCCCTTTGCAGATTCTTTGTGTCCTCATCACAACATGCCTTCCCACCTATTTTTGTATCGTCAGCAAATTTGGATGCACTACACTCTGTCTCTTCCTCCAAGTCATTAATACAGATAGTAAGTAGTTGAGGCCCTAGGACCAATCCTTGTGGCACCCCACTAATTACGGCTTTCCAACCTGAAAAAGACCCATTGATCCCAACTCTCTGCCTTCTGTGCATTAGCCAATCCTCAATCCATGCCAACACATTACCCCCAATACCCTGAGCTCTTATTTTGTGCAATAACCTTTTATGTGGCACTGTATCGAACGCCTTCTGAAAATCCAAATACACTACATCTCCCGGTTCCCCTTTATCCACTGTTTGTTATATCCTCAAAGAACTCTAACAAATTTGTCAAACATGATTTCTCTTTCATAACACCATGTTGACTCTGTTTGACTGCATTATGTTTTTCTAAACGTCCTGCTATTTCTTCCTTAATAATGGACTCTCGCATTTTCCCAATGATAGATGTTAAGCTAAATGGTCTATAGTTTCCTGCTTTCTCCCTCCTTTCTTGAATAGGGGCGTCACATTAGCGGTTTTCCAATCCGCTGGTACGCTACCGGAATCCAGTGAGTTTTGGGATATTATGACCAATGCCTCCACCATCTCTGCAGCCAGTTCTTTTAAAACCCTTGGATGCAGGCCATCAGGTCCTGGCAACTTGTCTGTCTTTACAACCTCAAAGGTAGTAATCTCAGGATTACTTCCAGTGCCACATGTTAGTGAGTATAGGAACAGGAGAATAGACCAGATGAATGCGTGGTTGGAGAAATGGTGCAGGAGGGAGGGATTTAGATTCCTGGGACATCGGGACTGGTTCTGGGGGAAGGTGGGACCTGTACAAGTGGGACAGGTACACCCAGGCAGGACTGGAACTGATGTCCTCACAGGGGCATTTGCTAGTGCTGTTGGGGAGGATTTAAACTAGAATTGCAGGGGGTTGGGAACCTGAGCGGGGAGACTGAGGAGGAGGAAACAAGGATAGAAATGAAAGACGGGAAACAAAAGACAAAAGTGGAAGGCATAGAAATTTCGGGCAAGAAACAAATAGGGCCATAGTCTGAAATAATGGTAAGATGACTAAGAATGTTAAAAAGACAAGTTTAAAGACATTGTGTCTCAATGTGCGGAGTATTCGCAATAAAGCAGGTGAATTAACCACGCAAACAGATGTAAATGGATATGATATAGTTGCGATTACGGAGACATGGCTGCAGGGTGACCAAGGATGGGAACTGAACATCTAAGGGTATTCAATATTTAGGAAGGAAAGGCAAAAAGGGAAAGGAGGTGGAGTAGCACTGTTAGTAAAAGAGGAAATCAACACAATAGTGAGGAAGGATCTTAGCTCAGAGAATCCTGATGTGGAATCTATATGGGTGGAGCTAAGAAACACCAAGGGGCAGAAATAGTTGGTGGGAGTTGTATATAGACCCCCAAACAGCAGTGGTAATGTAGAGGATGGCAATAAACAGGAAATTAGAGACGCATGCAATAAGGGTACAACTGTAATTATGGGTGATTTTAATCTACATATAGATTGGGCAAACCAAATTAGCAATAATACTGTAGAGGAGGAATTCCTGGAGTGCGTATGTGATGGTTTTTTGGACCAAAACGTTGAGGAACCAACTAGAGAACAGGCCATCCTAGACTGGGTATTGTGTAATGAAAAAGGATTAGTTAACAATCTTGTTGCGCGGGGTCCCTTGGGAACGAGCGACCATAACATGATAGAACTCTTCATTAAGATGGAGAGTGAGAGACTTGATTCCGAGACTAGGGTCCTGAATCTAAATAAAGGAAACTATGAAGGTATGAGACGCGAGTTGGCTATGATAGATTGGGGAATGTTACTTTAAGGGTTGACAGTGGACATGCAATGGCTAGCATTTAAACAGCGCATGTATGAATTACAACAATTGTTCATTCCTGTCTGGCCCAAAAATAAAACAGGAAGGGTGGCTCAAGCATGGGTTACAAAAGAAATTAAGGATAGTATTAGATCCAAGGAGGAGAAATATAAAATGGCCAGAACAAGCAGCAAACCTGAGAATTGGGAGCAGTTTGGAATTCAGCAAAAGAGGACAAAGGGATTGATTAAGAAGGGGAAAATAGAGTATGAGAGTAAGCTTGCAGAGAACATAAAAACTGACTGTAAAAGCTTCTATAGATTATGTGGAGAGAAAAAGATTAGTGAAGACAAATGTGGGTCCCTTACAGTCAGAAAAAGGGGAATTTATAATGGGGAACAACGAAATGGCAGACCAGTTAAATACATACTTTGGTTCTGCCTTTACAAAGGATGACACAAATTACCTCCCAGAAATGTTGAGAACATAGGGTCGAGTGAGAAGGAGGAACTGTATGAAATCAGTATTAGTTGGGAAATGGTGTTAGGGAAATTGATGGGATTGTAGGCCGATAAATCCCCAGGGCCTGATAATCGACATCCCAGAGTACTTAAGGAAGTGGCTCTAGAAATAGTAGATGCATTGCTGGTCATTTTTCAAAATTCTATATAGACTCTGGAATAATTCCAATGGATTGGAGGGTAGCTAATGTAACCCCACTATTTAAAAAAAGGAGGTAGAGAGAAAACAGAGAATTATAGACCGGTTAGCCGGACATCAGTAGTGGGGTAAAATGCTCGGGTCCATTATAAAAGATATAATAGCAGAGCACTTGGAAAACAAGGAAAGGATCAGACAAAGTCAACATGGATTTACGAAAGGGAAATAATGCTTGACAAATCTACGGGAATTTTTTGAGGATGTAAGTAGTAGAATAGATAAGGGAGAACCAGTGGATGTGGTGTATTTGGACTTTCAGAAGTCTTTCGATAAGGTCACACATAAGAGATTAGCATGCAAAATTAAAGTACATGGGATTGGGGGTAAGGTACTGACATGGACAGAGAACTGGTTGGCAGACAGGAAATAAAGAGTAGGAATAAACGGGTCTTTTTCCAAGTGGCATGCATTGAGTAGTGGGGTACCGCAGGGATCTGTGCTAGGACCCCAGCTATTCACAATATATATTGATATAGATGAGAGAATTAAATGTAATATATCCAAGTTTGCAGACAACACAAAGCTGGGTGGGAGTGTGAGCTGTGAGGAGGATGCTGAGAAACTCCAGTGTGATTTGGACATTTTGAGTGAGTGGGCAAATACATGGCAGATGCAGTATAATGTGGATAAATGTGAGCTTATCCATTTTGGTGGCAAAAACAGAAAGGCAGATTATCTGAACGGCGATAGATTGGGAAAGGGGGAGGTGCAGCAAGACCTGGGTGTCCTTGCGCACCAGTCGCTGAAAGTAAGTATGCAGGTGCAGCAGGCAGTTAAGAAGGCAAATGGTGTGTTGGCCTTCATAGAGACAGGATTCGAGTACAGGAGCAAGGATGTCTTGCTGCAATTATACAAAGCCTTGGTGAGGCCACATCTGGAGAATAGTGTGCAGTTTTGGTCTCCTTACCAGAGGAAGGATGTTCTTGCTATGGAGGGAGCGCAGCAAAGGTTCACCAGACTGATTCCTGGGTGGCAGAACTGATGTATGAAGAGAGATTGGGTCGATTCGGCTTGTATTCGCTAGAGTTTAGAACAATAAGAGGGGATCTCATAGAAACCTACAAAATTCGAACAGGACTGGACAGACTAGATGCAGGAAGGATGTTCCCGATGGCGGGGGAGTCCAGGACCAGGGGTCACAGTCTAAGGATAAGGGGTAAGCTATTTAGATTAGATTAGATTAGAGATACAGCACTGAAACAGGCCCTTCGGCCCACCGAGTCTGTGCCGAACATCAACCACCCATTTATACTAATCCTACACTAATCCCATATTCCTACCAAATATCCCCACCTGTCCCTATATTTCCCTACCACCTACCTATACTAGTGACAATTTATAATGGCCAATTTACCTATCAACCTGCAAGTCTTTTGGCTTGTGGGAGGAAACCGGAGCACCCAGAGAAAACCCACGCAGACACAGGGAGAACTTGCAAACTCCACACAGGCAGTACCCGGAATTGAACCCAGGTCCCTGGAGCTGTGAGGCTGCGGTGCTAACCACTGCGCCACTGTGCCGCCCCAACTGCGCCACTGTGC
The DNA here is from genome assembly GCF_036365525.1 of Heterodontus francisci. Classification (NCBI taxonomy): domain Eukaryota; kingdom Metazoa; phylum Chordata; class Chondrichthyes; order Heterodontiformes; family Heterodontidae; genus Heterodontus; species Heterodontus francisci. The sequence continues at coordinate 94,088,915 of NC_090389.1, read as the reverse complement.
CGACTGAGATGAGGAGAGATTTCTTCACCCAGAGAGTGGTGAACCTTTGGAATTCTCTACCACGGAAAGCAGTTGAGGCCAAATCATTAAATATATTCAAGAAAGAGTTAGATATAGTTCTTAGGGTTAATGGGATCAAGGGATACGGGGAGAAAGCGGAAACAGGTTACTGAATTTGGATAATCAGCCATGATCGTACTGAATGGCGGAGTAGGCTCGAAGTGCCGAATAGCCTACTCCTGCTCCTATTTTTCTATGTTTAGTCCCATTAGTTTGTCCAGCACCATTTCCCTCGTGATAGAGATTCTTCCTTGCATCTTCCTCAGTGAAGACAGACACAAAGTAATCATTTAGCTTCTCTGCCATTTCTCTATTCCCCATTTTAAAGTCTCCTGACTCTGCCTGTAATGGACCCACATTTGTCTGAGCCAAATGTTTCCTTTTTACGTACCTATCAAAGCTTTTCCATTCGTTTTTATATTTTATGCTAGCTTACATTCATATTCTATTCTCCTTTTCTTTATCAGTTTCTTCATCCACCTTTGCGGTATTCTCAAATCCTACAAATCCTCAGGTTTACTATTATTTCTGGCAATTTTATAGGCCTTTTCTTTTAATCTTATATAATCCTTAACTTCCTCTGTTATCCACAGTTGACTGCCTTTACTTTTGGGATTTTTGTACCTTGAAGGAATGTATAGTTGCTGTAAACTATGCAATATTTCTTTAAAGACTATCTGTTGACGATGTACTGTCATACTTTTTAATGTATTTTCCCAATCCACCTCAGCCAATTTGGCCCTCATACCTTCATAATTTCCTTTGTTCAAATTCAACACTCTGGCTTCAGATTGAACTACCTCACTGGGCAAGGGATTGGCAAATGGAATTTAATGCAGACAAGTGTGAAGTGATGCATTTTGGGAAGTTAAACCAGGGCAGGACAAATACAGTGAATGGCAGGGCCCTAGGGAATGTTGTTGAGCAGAGACACCTTGGGGTGCAAGTACATAGTTCCCTGAAAGTGGCAACACAGGTAGACAGGGTGGTGAAGGTGGTGGATGGCATGCTTGCCTTCATCGGCCAAGGCACTGAGTACAAGAGTTAATGCAGGCAGGTGGGATTAGTATAGATAGGAATTATGGTTGGACAGGATGCGGTGGGCCGAAGGGCCTGTTTCTATGCTTTTCGACTATGACTCTCAAACATAATGTAAAATTCTATCATATTATGGTCAATTATCCCTAAAAGTTCTTTGACAATAAGATTAATTAGCCCTTTCTCATTACATAATACTCGATCTAAAATAGCCTATTGTCGAGTCGGTTCCTCAACATACTACTCCAGAAAACCAGCCCTAACACACTCCAGAAACTTGTCCTCAGAAACACTCAGTTGCATCAAACCTGGGGACCAAAAAAATGCCCACATCCCAAGAATGATTTTTTTTTTTTTTTAAAGTAACACAAATTACCCTCATTTTAAAGCAACCTGCATGATTGAAAAATATACTGAAATATTCTGCAATCTAGAAAAACAATTGTCAAACAACAACCATGTTTGAACTGCACAGTGAGCAAAACAGCTGCACCACTGGAGGGAGCCAGTACTCTTGCAAAAACAGCCAAGAACACAGACTTGGGGAAAATACCCAGTCCGGAAAATCACCCAAAAACAATCGACCCGGGAAAACATCAGCCTGGGAAACACAGGCAGGCAATCTGGGGGTAAAAAGTCCAGACCTTGGAACAAAAAGAACAGATAGAGAAAACACCTGAAGTTTCCTGATCTAGAAGAACACCTGGTCCAGAAAACTCCAGGATGTTCCAGATCCAAGATTGGCACTCGTGTTTCACATGACTGGAGAGCCTAAACAAGCGGTCATAGTCTCAGGACAAAGGAGACGGCCATTTAGCACACAGATAAGGAGAAATTTCTTCACTGAGTTGTGAAAGTTTGGAATTCTCTGCCTCGGTGGGTCGGGGGGGTTCAGGAAGCTGCAGCGAGAGGGAGGGAGGGGGAGCAGCGAGAGCTAGAGAGAGCACAACATTGAAATCGAGAGCGAGGGCGCGGGGGCGGGAGAGAGACAGAGCGCAGGACATCAAGTGAGCACGAACGAGCGAGTGAGTTCGCGCGCACGTGCGCGAGAGAGAGAGATCGTGCAATAGAGAGATCGCGCATGCGAGCAAGCGAAAGAGATCGTGCGCGCGATAGAGAGAGATCGCGAGCGAGATCGTGTGCGGAAGAGAGATCACGCATGAGCGAGAGATTGCGAGCGAGAGAGCGTGCGCGATCTCTCTCTCTCTCTCGTGCGCGCAATCTTTCTCTCTTCATCCAAGTCATTGATATAAGAGTGTAAATAGCTGAGGCCCCAGCTTGTGGCACCCCACTATTCACTGCCTGCCATCTTGAAAATGCCCCATTTATGCCATTATGGAACACTGCAGCAAGCCAAGGACAGAAATGCAGGCAAGAGAGCAGGGTGGTAATAGAAATGGCAAGCAACTGGAAGCTCGGAGTTACGCTTGCGGACTGAGCGAAGGTGTTCCTCAAAAGTGGTCACCCAATCTGCGTTTAGTCTCCCCAGCATTGTGAGTAGCAAATACACCTTCGCTCAGTCCATAAGCATGTGTACTAATCAGAGTGTACTAATCTAAGTGTAAATCAATAGATAAGGCTAGAAGTTACAAAAATAGTAAAAAGACAAAACTAAAGGCTCTGTATCTGAATGCACGTTGTATTTGAAACAAACAGATAAACTGAGAGCGCAAATAAAAAATAAATAAATACGATCTGATAGCCATTACAGAAATATGGCTGCAGGATGACATAGATTGCGACCTGAATATTGATGGGTACATGGCATTTAGGAAGGATGACAGGAAGCTAGGAAAAGGCGGAGGGGTAGCTCTGTTAATTAATTATGGTATTAGCGCAATAGAGAGGGATGACCTAAGTTCAGGAAACCAGGTTGTAGAAGCAGTTTGGGTACAGATGCGAAATGATAAAGGCAAAAAGTAACTTGTGGGAGTGGTGTACAGGCCACCTAACATTAACCACACTGTAGGACGCGGTATAAAGGAACAAATAATGGCAGCTTTTCAGAAAGGTACAGCGATAATTATGGGGGATTTTAACCTACATATAGACTGGAAAAATCAGATGGGCAGAGGTAGCCTTGATGAGGAGTATAAAGAATGTTTTCAGGATAATTTCTTGGAACAATACGTTCTTGAGCCAACCAGAGAGCAGGCTATACTAGACCTGGTATTGTGCAACAAGATAGGATTAATTAATGACTTTATAGTTAAGGCACCCCTAGCTAGCAGCAATCATAATATGATTGAATTTTACATTCAGTTTAAGGGAGAGAAGAGTGGGTCCAAGACTAGTATTTTAAATCTAAAGAAGAGCAATTATGAGGGCATGAAAGCAGAGCTAGCTAAAGTGAACTGGCAAATTAGGTTAAGGGATAAGTCAATAGAGATGCAGTGGAAGACATTTAAGAGGATATTTCAGAATACACAGAATAGGTACATCTCAATGAGAAAGAAAAATTCCAAGGATGGGACCTGCCATCCGTGGTTAACTAAAACAGTTAAAGATAGTATCAAACTTAAAATAAAAATCTTATAATTGCGCAAAGATGGGAGGCAGGTCAGAAGATTGGACAGAATATAAAAAATGGCAAAGAATGACTAAAAGATTGATAAGGAAGGTAAAATTAGAGTACGAGAGAAAGCTATCTAGAAATACAAAGACAGATAGTAAGATAGATATTTTAAAAAGAAAAGAGTTAAGAAAGTGAGCATTGGTCCTACAGAAAGTGAGTCTGGGGAATTAATAATTGATAACAGATAGGTAGGTAGAAAAAGGGATGAGGTCCTGCAAGATGAATTTAAAGGAGTTAGGAGCTAAATTAAACAGCAGGACCTCAAAGGTAGTAATCTCAGGATTACTTCCTGTGCCCCGTGTTAGAGAGCACAGGAACAGGAGAATAGACCAGATGAATGCGTGGCTGGAGAAATAGTGCAGGAGGGAGGGATTGAGATTCCGGGGAAGTCGGGACCGGTTCTGGGGAAGGTGGGACCTGTACAAGCGGGACGGGTTAGACCCAGGCAGGACCGGAACCGACGTCCTCGCAGAAGCGTTTGCTAGTGCTGTTGGGGACGATTTAAACTCGAATGGCAAGGGGATGGGAACCCGAGTGGGGAGACTGAGGAGGAGGAAACAAGGATACAAACGAAAGACAGGAAACAAAAAGGCAAAAGTGGAAGGCATAGAAATCAAGGGCAAGAAACAAATAGGGCCACAGTGCGAAATAATGCTAAGATGACTAAAAATGTTAAAAAGATAAGCCTAAAGGCATTGTGTCTCAATGTGCGGAGTATTCGCAATAAGGTAGGCGAATTAACTGAGCAAATAGATGCAAATGGATACGATATAGTTGCGATTATGGAGACATGGCTGCAGGGTGACCAAGGATGGGAACTGAACATCCAAGGGTATTTAATATTTAGGATGGACAGGCAAAAAGGGAAAGGAGGTGGAGTAGCGTTGTTAGTAAGACAGTAAATCAATACAACAGTGAAGAAGGATATTAGCTCAGAGAATCCTGATGTGGAATCTGTATGGGGTGGAGCTAAGAAACACCAAGGGGCAGAAAATGTTGGTGGGGGTTGTATGTAGACACCAAAACAGCAGTGGGCATGTAGAGGATGGCATTGAACAGGAAATTAGAGATGCATGCAATAAGGGTAAAACTGTAATTATGCATGACTTTAATCTACATGTAGATTGGGCACACCAAATTAACAATAATACCGTAGAGGAAGAATTCCTGGAGCGTGTACGTGATGGGTTCTTGGACCAATATGTTGAGAAACCAACCAGAGAACAGCCATCCTAGACTGGGTATTGTGTAATGAGAAAGGATTAATTAACAATCTCGTTATGTGGAGTCCCTTGGGGAAGAGTGACCATAACATGTGAGAATTCTTCATTAAGATGGAGAGTGAGAATCTAAATAAATGGAACTTTGAAGGTACGAGGCACAAGTTGGCTATGATAGATTGGGGAATGTTACTTAAAGGGTTGACAGTGGATAGGCAATGGCTAGCATTTAAAGAGCGCATGGATGAATTACAACAATTGTTCATTCCTGACTGGTCCAAAAATAAAGCAGGAAGGGTGGCTCAACCATGGCTTACAAAAGAAATTAAGGATAGTATTAGAACAAAAAGAACAGTACAGCACAGGAACAGGCCATTCGGCCCTCCAAGCCTGCGCCGATCTTTATGCCTGCCGAAACGAATACCTTCTGCACTTCCGGGTCCAATATCCCTCTATTCCCTTCCTATTCATGTATTTGTCAAGATGTCTCTGAAACGTCACTATCATATCTGCTTCCACCACCTCCCCTGGCAGCAAGTTCCAGGCACTCACCACCCTCTGTGTAAAAAACTTTCCTCGCACATCCCCTCTAAACTTTGCCCCTCGCACCTTAAACCTATGTCCCCTAGTAACTGACTCTTCCACCCTGGGAAAAAGCTTCTGACTATCCACTCTGTCCATGCCGCTCATAACTTTGTTGACTACCTTATCCACCTGCGTTGCCACTTTCAGTGACCTGTGGACCTGTACGTCCAGATCTCTCTGTCTGTCAATACTCCTTAGGGTTCTGCCATTTACTGTAGACCTCCCACCTGCATTAGTCCTTCCAAAATGCATTACCTCACATTTGTCCGGATTAAACTCCATCTGCCATTTCTCCGCCCAAGTCTCCAACCGATCTATATCCTGCTGTCTCCTCTGACAATCCTCATCATTATCCGCAACTCCACCAACCTTTGTGTCGTCTGCAAACTTACTAATCAGACCAGCTACATTTTCCTCCAAATAATTTATATATACCGCAAACAGCAAAGGTCCCAGCACTGATCCCTGCGGAACACCACTAGTCACATTCCTCCATTCAGAAAAACACCCATCCACTGATACCCTCTGTCTTCTATGACAGAGCCAGTTCTGTATCCATCTTGCCAGCTCACCTCTGATCCCGTGTGACGTCACCTTTTGTACCAGTCTGCCATGCGGGACCTTGTCAAAGGCTTTACTAAAGTCCATATAGATAACATCCACTGCCCTTCCTTCATCAATCATCTTCGTCACTTCCTCAAAAAACTCAAATCAAATTAGTAAGACACGACCTCCCCTTCACAAAACCATGCTGTCTCTCGCTAATAAGTTCGTTTGTTTCCAAATGGGAGTAAATCCTGTCCCGAATAATCCTCTCTAATAGTTTCCCTACCACTGACGTAAGGCTCACCGGCCTATAATTTCCTGGATTATCATTGCCACCCTTCTTAAACAAAGGAACAACATTGGCTATTCTCCAGTCCACTGGGACCTCACCTGTAGCCAATGAGGATGCAAAGATTTCTGTCAAAGGCCCCAGCAATTTCTTCCCTTGCCTCCCTCAGTATTCTAGGGTAGATCCCATCAGGCCTGGGGAATTATCTACCTTAATGCTTTGCAAGACACCCAACACCTCCTCCTTTTTGATAATGAGATGACTGAGACTATCTGCACTCCCTTCCCTAGGCTCATCATCCACCAAGTCCTTCTCTTTGGTGAATACTGATGCAAAGTACTCATTTAGTATCCAAGTTAGATCCAAGGAGGAGGAATATAAAATGGCCAGATTAAAGCAGCAAACCTGAGGATTAGGAGCAGTTTAGAATTCAGCAAAGGAGGACAGAGGGATTGATGAAGAAGGGGGAAAAAGAGAGTGAGAGAGTAAGCTTGCAGAGAACATAAAAACTGACTGTAAAATCTTCTATAGATATGTGGAGAAAATAAGATTACTGAAGACAAATGTGTGTCCCTTACAGTCAAAAACGGGGGAATTTATAATGGGGAACAAAGAAATGGCAGACCAATTAAATACATATTTGGTTCTGTCTTCACAAAGGAGGACACAAATTACCTCTCAGAAATGTTGGGAACATAGGTCTAGTGAGAAAGAGGAACTGTATGAAATCAGTATGAGTAGGGAAATGGTGTTAGGGAAATTGATGGGATTGAAGGCCGATAAATCCCCAGGGCCTGATAATCTACATCCCAGGGTACTTAAGGAAGTGACCCTAGAAACAGTACAAAGAACAAAGAAAATTACAGCACAGGAACAGGCCCTTCGGCCCTCCAAGCCTGCGCCGATCCAGATCCTCTATCTAAACCGGTCGCCTATTTTCTAAGGGTCTGTATCTCTTTGCTTCCTGCCCATTCATGTATCTGTCTAGATACATCTTAAAAGACGCCATCGTGCCCGCGTCTACCACCTCCGCTGGCAACGCGTTCCAGGCACCCACCACCCTCTGCGTAAAGAACTTTCCACGCATATCCCCCCTAAAATTTTCCCCTCTCACTTTGAACTCGTGACCCCTAGTAATTGAATCCCCCACTCTGGGAAAAAGCTTCTTGCTATCCACCCTGTCTATACCTCTCATGATTTTGTACACCTCAATCAGGTCCCCCCTCAACCTCCGTCTTTCTAATGAAAATAATCCTAATCTACTCAACCTCTCTTCATAGCTAGCACCCTCCATACCAGGCAACATCCTGGTGAACCTCCTCTGCACCCTCTCCAAAGCATCCACATCCTTTTCGTAATGTGGCGACCAGAACTGCACGCAGTATTCCAAATGTGGCCGAACCAAAGTCTTATACAACTGTAACATGACCTGCCAACTCTTGTACGCAATACCCCGTCCGATGAAGGAAAGCATGCCGTATGCCTTCTTGACCACTCTATTGACCTGCGTTGCCACCTTCAGGGAACAATGGACCTGAACGCCCAAAAATCTCTGTACATCAATTTTCCCCAGGACTTTTCCATTTATTGTATAGTTCACTCTTGAATTGGATCTTCCAAAATGCATCACCTCGCATTTGCCCGGATTGAACTCCATCTGCCATTTCTCTGCCCAACTCTCCAATCTATCTATATTCTGCTGTATTCTCTGACAGTCCCCTTCACTATCTGCTACTCCACCAATCTTAGTGTCGTCTGCAAACTTGCTAATCAGACCACCTATACTTTCCTCCAAATCATTTATGTATATCACAAACAACAGTGATCCCAGCACGGATCCCTGTGGAACACCACTGGTCACACGTCTCCATTTTGAGAAACTCCCTTCCACTGCTACTCTGTCTCCTGTTGCCCAGCCAGTTCTTTATCCATCTAGCTAGTACTAGGCTAGATGGGATTGAGGTTCACAAGGAGGAGGTGTTATCTATTTTCACACTTTCCAAAATTGCTAAGTCCCCTGGGCCAGATGGGATTTATCCTAGGATTCTCTGGGAAGCCAGGGAGGAGATTGCAGAGCCTTTGTCCTTGATCTTTATGTCGTCATTGTCGACAGGAATAGTGCCGGAAGACTGGAGGATAGCAAATGTTGTCCCCTTGTTCAAGAAGGGGAGTAGAGACAGCCCTGGTAATTATAGACCTGTGAGCCTTACTTCGGTTGTGGGTAAAATGTTGGAAAAGGTTATAAGAGATAGGATTTATAATCATCTTGAAAAGAATAAGTTCATTAGCGATAGTCAGCACGGTTTTGTGAAGGGTAGGTCGTGCCTCACAAACCTTATTGAGTTTTTTGAGAAGGTGACCAAACAGGTGGATGAGGGTAAAGCCGTGGATGTGGTGTATATGGATTTTAGTAAGGCGTTTGATAAGGTTCCCCACGGTAGGCTATTGCAGAAAATACGGAAGCATGGGATTGAAGGTGATTTAGTGCTTTGGATCAGAAATTGGCTAGCTGAAAGAAGACAGAGGGTGGTGGTTGATGGCAAATGTTCATCCTGGAGTTTAGTTACTGGTGGTGTACCTCAGTAGATGCATTGCCAGTCATTTTTCAAAATTCTATAGCCTCTGGAACAGTTCCAACGGATTGGAAGGTAGCTAATGTAACCCCACTATTTAAAAAAGGAGTTAGAGAGAAAACAGGGAATTGCAGACTGGCTAGCCGGACAGCAGTAGTGGGGGAAATGCTAGAGTCCATTATAAAAGATGTAATAGCAGAGCACTTGGAAAACAATGACAGGATCAGACAAAGTCAATAAATAAAAGCAAAATACTGCGGATCCTTTTGCCAATGGGAACAGTTTCTCCCTATCTACTCCGTCCAGACCCATCATGCTTTTGAACACCTCTATCCAATCTCCTTTTAATCATCTCTTCTCCAAGGAGAACAGCCTCAGCTTCTCCAATCTATCCAAAGAACTGAAGTTCCTCATCCTGAGCAAACATCCCCACTTTTGACCTTAAGATGGAGGGAAGGCCATTGATGAAATAGTTGGAAATGGTTGGGCATAGGACACTACCCTGAGGAATTCATGCAGCAATTATTGAAAGAGAAATAGAAATAATATTTCACATTCTGACAAAAGGTCATTGACCTGAAATGTAACTCTGCTTTACTCTTCACAGATGCTGCCCAATCTGTTGAGCGTTTCCACCATTTTATTTTATATCACTTGACTGTTGATTGGGAGCAGATCGACACGGCAGGCTGTGCCTGGCGGTGTTAGAGTCATCTCAGTTTACTAGGTGACATTAACAGGCAAGTGCCATGGATGCACTGGAGCACTTGGCTTGGGGGAGGGGAAAGCTCTGATGCATTGGTCTTTTGCAATTTATTTGCGGTGTCCACTGCACTGGGCCACTGCCCCATTGCATGTGGAGTAAACCAGTGGAAATAATCCTTCACTATTTTTTTTTTTAAAAAGGGGAGAGGGATAAACCCAGCAACGACAGGCCGGTCAGCCTCATGCGAGTGGTGGGGAAATTTAGAAACAATAATGTGGGACAAAATTAAATGACATTCGGAAAAGTATGAGCTAATAACTGAAAATTGGCAAGGATTTGATAAAGGTAAAGCAACAGGGAGCAGAAGAGGTTCCTGGATCGTTAGTTCCAGGAGATTGTCACCCCACAGACAGTGAGAGTTCAGGATAGTGGGTGGGTGGCTATTCTTAAGAGTAGGAAGAGGCAGGAAGTGCACGAGTCTTCAGGACGTATGCCACTCTCAAACCAGTACTCAGCTTTGGAAACTGCTGGGAATGACGACACTTTGAAGGAGTGCAGTCGAGACCATGGCACCAATGGGCATGGGACTGTGGAGAAGGGAGCAGCAAAGTGCAGAAATGCAGCTGATATAGGTTATGTTGAACCCTTATAAAACTCTGGCTAGGCTCCAACTGGAGTATTGCATCCAGTTCTGGTCACCACACTTTCGGAAGGATGCGAGGGTCCTTCAGTGGGTGCAGAAGATATTTACCAGAATGATTCTAGGGATTTTAATTACAAGGTCAGGCTGGAAAAACTGGGGTGGTTCTCCTGAAAACAAAGGAGATTGACGGGAGATTTAATAGAAGCTTACAAGATTATGACAGGCTTAGTAGGTTAGACAAGGAAAACCTGCAGCCATTAGCTGATGGTACAAGGACTAAGGGTCACAGATTGAAGGTTTTGGGCAAGAGATGCAGGAGGAATATGAGGAAGAACCCATTTTCTTTTTACACAGCGGTCTGGAACTCGCTGTCCACAAGGGTGGTAGAAATGGAAACAATGAAATCAATGACTTCAAAAGGAAATTGGATGACCATTTGAAGGAAATAAACTTGCAGAGCTACGGGGAATCGAGTAGGGGAGTAGGATTGACTGGTAAAGGCCTGCTCAGGTATGCAATTGAAACCCGACCCGGGCCCGATAGAACCACATCCAACCCGAACCCAACCCGGCCCGAGACCTTTGATTTTTTTTCCCGCTCCCGACCCGACTACTGGAATGAAGTTGATTATATCAAAGAGCTTGTGCTCTACCTTTGATAGAATCGCTCACTGCAGACTAGTGCGGAGTCCGGATGCACTTTTCCCGCCTTGACGTCCTGGCTGTTCAAATTTTGAAGCTTTTCCTTCCCCGAGCAAAAGACAGCACTGTGTCCGACCTGGCCCGAGCCCAAATGCCAGATCCGGAAGAGAGACCCAATCTGAACCAAACCCGACACGTTGTCGGATCTGGTGGGGTTCGGGTCAGGTAGCCATACTCTACTGACTGGATAACTCCGTGGAGCACCAGCTTGGACTCGATGGGCCAAATGGTCTCCTTCTATACTGTAAATTGTTATGAAAGTGCTTCTATATTTTTTGTTAAATATATTTCTTGAGGACTTGTATTTAAATTGTGGAGAAAGCTGAAGATTTCATAAAAGCTGGACTTTGTTGTTGACAGTTCATTGAATGGACACTTGACTGAAAACACTTACTGGAAGAATCAAGCATTCCTAAAAACAACCTCTACTGGAGACCATCTGTCACCAATTGTGATAAATAAACAACAGGAACTTTGGATTAAGGGGAGATGTCTACAGAGAAGTGACAGGTCAAGATTTATAGGGGTCAGGAGGCTTGACTCTTCAGATATTGTTTTTGGTTCTGCTTTGAACAGCGTGTTGCGGTGTGAATGGTTTTGAAGGCAGTTGGAGAAAACCAGCCAAGACAACAGTTACCATCAGCACCCTCTTCTATCTCTGAGAACTTCCTGAGAATCAAGTGCAAGAAATAGAGAAATTGGTGCTGCATTTCTCCTGGAAAGCCTGCCAAAATGATCTTCAATGTCGCCTGAAAAGAACTGTTCTAGAAAGATCCCAGTCACAGCTGTCTACGCTTATTTGGGACGCTAAACCAAAAAGGGATAACTGACATCTTTCCATATCATTTTTTTTCTTCAAGAATTAGCAAGTATTTGGCCAAAGTATTCTTTTTTGTCTTTTTTTGTAACATGTTGGAAAAGGGTAAAATGTTGGAAAAGGTTATAAGAGACAGGATTTATAATCATCTTGAAAAGAATAAGTTCATTAGAGATAGTCAGCACGGTTTTGTGACGGGTAGGTCGTGCCTCACAAACCTTATTGAGTTTTTCGAGAAGGTGACCAAACAGGTAGATGAGGGTAAAGCAGTGGATGTGGTGTATATGGATTTCAGTAAGGCGTTTGATAAGGTTCCCCACGGTAGGCTATTGCAGAAAATACGGAAGTATGGGGTTGAAGGTGATTTAGAGCTTTGGATCAGAAATTGGCTAGCTGAAAGAAGACAGAGGGTGGTGGTTGATGGCAAATGTTCATCCTGGAGTTTAGTTACTAGTGGTGTACCGCAAGGATCTGTTTTGGGGCCACTGCTGTTTGTCATTTTTATAAATGACCTGGATGAGGGTGTAGAAGGGTGGGTTAGTAAATTTGCAGATGACACTAAGGTCGGTGGAGTTGTGGATAGTGCCGAAGGATGTTGTAGGGTACAGAGGGACATAGATAGGCTGCAGAGCTGGACTGAGAGATGGCAAATGGAGTTTAATGCGGAAAAGTGTGAGGTGATTCACTTTGGAAGGAGTAACAGGAATGCAGAGTACTGGGCTAATGGGAAGATTCTTGGTAGTGTAGATGAACAGAGAGATCTTGGTGTCCAGGTGCATAAATCCCTGAAGGTTGCTACCCAGGTTAATAGGGCTGTTAAGAAGGCATATGGTGTGTTAGCTTTTATTAGTAGGGGGATCGAGTTTCGGAGACACGAGGTCATGCTGCAGCTGTACAAAACTCTGGTGAGACCGCACCTGGAGTATTGCGTGCAGTTCTGGTCACCGCATTATAGGAAGGATGTGGAAGCTATGGAAAGGGTGCAGAGGAGATTTACTAGGATGTTGCCTGGTATGGAGGGAAGGTCTTACGAGGAAAGGCTGAGGGACTTGAGGTTGTTTTCGTTGGAGAGGAGGAGGAGGAGAGGTGACTTAATAGAGACATATAAGATAATCAGAGGGTTAGATAGGGTGGATAGTGAGCGTCTTTTTCCTCGGATGGTGATGGCAAACACGAGGGGACATAGCTTTAAGTTGAGGGGTGATAGATATAGGACAGATGTGAGAGGTAGTTTCTTTACTCAGAGAGTAGTAAGGGCGTGGAACGCCCTGCCTGCAGCAGTAGTAGATTCGCCAACTTTAAGGGCATTTAAGTGGTCATTGGATAGACATATGGATGAAAATGGAATAGTGTAGGTCAGATGGTTTCACAGGTCGGCGCAACATCGAGGGCCGAAGGGCCTGTACTGCACTGTAATGTTCTAAAAAAAAAAAAAGAGCTCCAAAGAAAAAATTCTCTACTTTTCAGTTAACTGGTGTGTGTGTGAGGGACTAAGGTAAATAAGGAACTTTCATATTTCAATCTGTGTTAATGCGTTGCTTCATTACTGGTTAAGTCTTGTTTTATAATAAACTGATAATTTTGTTGTTTATTGAAGAAACCTGGTTGGTGTATTTTTATTCTAGGATAAAAATAGAGTCTATCGGTAACTGGGTAAACATTTAAATATACGTTGTGACTTGTGGAGAAGTGAAGCTAGAAAAAAAGTGCATTCCTTCCACCTCGGTCCTAACAAAATGACTGATTTGATCGAGTTCTTTGATGAATATACGAATTAGGAGCAGGGGTAGGCCACTCGGCCCCTCGAGCCAGCTCCACCATTCAATAAGATCATGGCTGATCTGATTGTAACCTCAACTCCACATTCCCATCTACCCTAATAACCTTTTACCCACTTGCTGACATGGAGTAACAAAGTATTAGTGAGGGGAGTGCGGTTGATGTTGTGTATATGGACTTTAAAAGGCGTTTGATAAGATACCACATAATAGACTTGTTAAAAAAAAATTAAAGCCCATTGGAGTAAAGGGGGTAGTGACAGTGTGGATACAAAATTAGCTTAGGGGCAGGAGGCAGAGAGTAGTAAACAGTTTTCCAACTGAAAGGAGATGTAGTGGTGTACCCCAGGGGTTGGTATTTGGACCACTGCTCTTCTTGATATATATGGACTTGGATATACAGAGTATAATTTTAAAGTCTGCAGATGACATGAAACTGGGAAATGTAGTAAACAGTGAGGATGATAATAACAGACTTCAGAAGGACATACTGACTGATGAAATGGACAGACGCATGGCAGATAAAATTTAACACAAAGAAATATGAACTGATACATTTTGGTAGCAAGAACGAGGAGAGGCGACAAACTGAAGGGTGCAATTTTAAAGGGGGTGCAAGAACAGACAGACCTGGAGGTGCGTGCGCACAAGTGAAAGTGCAAAAACAAGTTGAGAAGGCTTGCAGGTTCCTTGGTTTTATAAATGGACGCAGAGGGTACAAAAGCAAGGAAATTATGCTAAAACCTTTATAAATCAGTGGTTAGGCCCCAAATGAGTACTGTGTTGAATTCTGGGCATCACACTTTATGAAGGCTGTCTGGGCCTTGGAGAGGGTACAGAGATTTACTGAAATGATACCAAAGATGAGAGGCTTCAGTTATGTGGAGAGACTGGAGAAGTTGGGGTTGTTTTCCTTAGAGCAGAGTAGGTTAAGGGAGATTAGATAGGTGTTCAAAATCTTAAAGGGTATTGATAGAGTAAATAAAGAGAAAGTTTCTTGTGGCGGAAGAATCGAGAACCAGAGGACAGAGATTTAAGGTGATTGGTAAAAGAACGAGAGATGACATAAGGAGTTTTTTTTTAAAAACACACCTGAAAGGGTGATGAATGCAGATTCAATAGTAACTTTCAAAAGGGAATTGTTTAAATACTTGAATGGAAACTTTTGCTGGGCTATGGGGAAAGAGCAGGGGAGTGGGACTAATTGTGGGTCACAACCTGGACCAGCACCAGATTAATGGGGTTTCTGTTCACCAAAGCATCGTCTGGTGGCAAACCCTTTAATGTTGGGGATGGAGAGATCGGGCATGGTTATCGTTATATCACAAGCAAGCGACAGTCTGCCCAAATGTGATTGAGGAACATACCTTGGGTAAACAGCTTTCCTTTAACACATTCTGGACACAGGGCTCTGGATATCTAGCCGGTCAAAATAAATCCAACCCACCTGGGCAAGAGAGAATACGTAGAGACCCCAGTGTGGTACGACCGTGACACACACAACAGTCAGTATACACTTTGCAGCCACGGCCAGACTTTCAGCAATCATCTGCAACATAAACAAACAAAGTGCAGACAAGGCACGAAACCTGAGAAACTACTAACCAGCCAAGGTTGACCCCCACCCCAGACCCAAGGTCAGGGAACCAATCTCCCAATGCCACCCCGACTCAGACCAGAGGGTAGGGAACTGACTTCCCCGCGCCACCCCGACTCAAACCCGAGGTCAGGGAACTGAACGCCGCCTTGCGACCACCAACCCCAGCCCCGACTCGGACAACTGACCTCCCCCACCCACCCCAACTCAGACTAGAGGTCAGGGAACTGACCTCCAACCACCACCTCGCCCCCTACCAGGACCCAGACTACAGGTCAATAATACAGCGCAAGGGAATCAGTCACAGGGACATTTTCCCGATTTACCATATGGGTCAGTCTGCCCACTGGGGAGGTAACATTAGCAATCCAAGACAAGAGAGAGCAAATGGAATACACAAACACAAAACGGAACAGAAGCAGTTCCAAACTGAGATGTGGTTGATCAATGATTTCCTGATCAACGGGCCAATGGGTCTCACAGGCCATACACAGTCTGTGCAGAGTTAGTGGATGTGTACTCAAATTGGCCTCAGCACCTTTACATTAGCAAAGAAAATAAATCAGCCAGGGTTCCTGCTACTGATCACTGTCCAGTGACCCCTGTGGATGTGGATATTGGGTCAGGCAAGATCAGGTTTGGCTTGATGCCTCCCAAAGCTCACTGTCTAGTGTCGCACAAGACCAGCAGCCACCTGGGCAGAGCAGTGAAGGTGTGAGCACCTCCGGATCTAGACCCCAGTAGATGTCAGCAAATTCAGGGGAGGAGAACCCTGAAAAAAAAAGCAATGGAGCAAAAGTTCTTAAGATTAATAAGTCAGTCTCCATATGTACATGGCTCACCTTTAGCCTCACCAACATATGCACCTGCGCCAGCACCCACAGTGGCTCAGAGAGGAGTTCCACTACAGCAGAGACACCGAATGCCACCACTCCAACCTCATAATGTGGTATCAGAACAGGGTCTGGGATCGTCACCAACTGCAGCCAGATCCAACCCAAGAGCAAAGCCCAGAGTATCCCCAGGGGAACGCTGAAATAAAAAGCACCCAAAGAATCATTCCTACAACACACACTTAATAAGCCATACAACAGGGCAACTGGATCAAAATCCTGAAACTCTCTTCCTAACAGCACTGTGGGTGTACCTACCCCACATGGACTGCAGTGGTTCAAGAAGGCAGCTCACCACCACCTTCTCAAGAGCAATTAGGGATGGGCAACAAATGCTAGCCTTGCCAATGATGCTCACATTCCACAAAAGAATAAAAGAAAAAAAAAATCAGGGCTATCATAGGGCAAACATAGTCAGAGATCAAACTTAACACTTTGGGAATTTATAGTTTCTGAACACAGCAGAGCTCTGGTTTCTGATGCCAATCTCTTCTAACTCTGCACAGAATGAATTGCAAGGATTTCAGTCCCAGTGAACTGACCCGTTTTGGTGGCTGATTAATTTGCAAAGCAAATGTGGAGTCTGATTTCAACAGCAAGTGAAACCTGCTATAGCTCGACACAGAATTAGGCAATTATGGAGTTACTGCAGACAGTTCCCCCAAACCCTCTTGGTCCTCAACCCCCCCTCATACAAATTCCACCTTCACTCCCCTTCCCGGCCCCTCCCTCCACACAACCAACTCCCACCTTCTCCCCACCCCACCCATTCCCCTCCTCACAAACCCACCCCATGCAACTTACCCTTGGACCCCTCCCCTCCTTACCTCTTCTCCTCCACTCCTCACCTTCTTCCTCCCCCCATGTCTTGCCACCCTTTAATCTGCCTTAAACCTGCAAAAGATTGAACTCAGATTGTCCAACAGGTTTGAGATTCTTTCAGCTTGAATGGATGAGAGCGAGGGCTGCAAAGTGGATGAAAAACTGACCATGGCACCATGGTACAGTAAGCCATTCAAGCAGGAGGAGTAAATAGGAATAAACTGGTTGTAGGAGATAGTTCGTCAGGGGATAGACACAGTTCTGTGCAGCCGAGAGCGAGAGTCCAGAAGGCTGTGTTGCCTGCCAGGTGCCAGGGTTTGGGACATCAGCTCAGGAGTGGAGAGGAACTTGGGAGTGGGAGAGGGAGGATCCAGTTGTTGTGGTCCATGTGGGTACTAACAACATAGATAGACTAAGAACGAGGTCCTGCATAGGGAGCAGCTAGGGGTTAAATTAAAAAGCAGAACCTCAAAAGGTAATAATCTCTGGATTATTAGACCAGAGCAGCGGCAGTCGGCGGCGGAGCTGGGAGGAGGCGGATCCGGAGCAGGACCTGGAGAAATAAAGAGTGGAGCTCAAGGCCCTCACCTAACTCAGACCAGAGCGGCGGCAGGCTCTCTAGCTGTGGCAGCAAGCGCTGGGTTTCAAAAGAGGAAACAAAACTACCAGTGACATCACGGGAAATCTAAGTTGATTGGTTGGGTAGGTAACAGCTGTTATTGCCTGTAAATAGCTTAAAAAATCAGGGAAAAAAGTTTTTTTTTTTTTAAACCCTCAAATAGCTACCTTTTAAGTGATAAGGTTAGTACTACTAAGGTTTTGTTCTAAGTAGTGTTCTTTTTTCTTTCTTTTCTTTTCTTTCTTTCTTAGTAGTGTAATTTATTAATAATTGTTACTTAGAATAGTGCGTTTGGACAGTCAGGCTGTGAGTTGTGTGTGAGGGATTTTACTGACTTGGGGAAGGAGATACTGTTTGCAAGTCTTTCTTTTCTGCCTTTTCAGCCTCCACAGTACAGGGGAAGAAGCTGATTGGCCAGTAACTGATAAGTTATTCCATTTATTACATGAGCAATAGTTAGTTTGTAAAGCTAAGTAATGGCAGGGCAACTCGGCCAAGTGGAATGTGCCCCCTGTGGCAAGTCGTGGACGCACAATGTGTCCTTGACAAACACATCTGCAGCAAGTGTCACTGGCTGCAGAAGCTTGAGCTCTGGGTTTTGGAACTCGAGCAGCGGCTGGAGTCACTGTGGCACATCCACGAGGTAGAGAACTACGTGGATAGCACGTGTCAGGAGGTAGTCATCCCGGAGCTTAGGAGAGCACAGGGTGGTGGCCAGACAGAGAAGAAGGTCGAGGCAGGTAGTGCAGGAGTCCCCAGAGGGCATTCCACTTTCTAACCGGTATTCAGTTCTGAGTACCGATGGGAGAGAGGGTTCCTCTGGAGAGTGCAGCAAGAGTCATGAACAGAGCGCCATGGGTGGCTCAGCTGTGCAGCGGGGGAGGAGAAAGGACAAGAGAGCAATAGTGATAGGGGATTCTATAGTTAAGGGAACAGATAGGCATTTCTGTGATCGCAGACGTGATTCCAGGATGGTATGTTGCCTCCCTGGTGCAACGGTCATGGATATCACCGACCAGCTGAAGGGCATTCTGGAGGGCGAGGGTGCACAGCCAGAGGTCGTGGTCCACATTGGTACCAACGACATAGGAAGAAAGAGGGATTGAGGTCCTGCAGGCGGAGTTTAGGGAGTTAGGAACGGGATTAGCAAGCAGGACCTCAAAGGTAGTAATCTCCAAATTACTCCCAAGGCCACGTGCTAGTGAGTATAGAAATAGGAAAATACACCAGATGAATGTGTGGCTGGAGAGATGGTGAAGGAGGGAGGACTTCAGATTTCTGGGGCATTGGGACCGGTTCTGGGGAAGGTAGGACCTGTACAAGCTGGACGGTCTGCACCTGAACAGGACTGGGACAAATATCCTTTCAGGAAGGTTTGCTAGTGCTGTTGGGGATGGTTTAAACTAGCTAGGGGGCTGGGAACTTAAGCACAGTCTTAGAGAGGATAATTGCAGGGAAGGGAACAGGAGGCAGAAAATTAGCGAGTGACTCTGAAAGACAGATGAAGCAAAAAGGTTAAAAAGTGTGCAGCACAAGAATTTGGCAGTGTTAAAAGGTATTTATTTAAATGCAAAGGAGTATAGTAAATAAAGCTGATGAGCTGAGGGCACAGATAGACCATGGCAACATGATATTGTTGCTTTAATGGAAACTTGGTTTAAGGAGGGGCAAGAATTGCAACTCAACATCCCTTGATATACAGTTTTCAGGCGGGATAGAGAGGGAGATAAAAAAGGAGGGGGTGTAACATTATTAGTTCTTTTAGGCCTCCTTATCTCGAAAGACAATGGATACGCGCCTGGAGGTGGTCAGTGGTTTGTGAAGCAGCGCCTGGAGTGGCTATAAAGGCCAATTCTGGAGTGACAGGCTCTTCCACAGGTGCTGCAGAGAAATTTGTTTGTCGGGGCTGTTGCACAGTTGGCTCTCCCCTTGCGCCTCTGTCTTTTTTCCTGCCAACTACTAAGTCTCTTCGACTCGCCACAATTTAGCCCTGTCTTTATGGCTGCCCGCCAGCTCTGGCGAATGCTGGCAACTGACTCCCACGATTTGTGATCAATGTCACACGATTTCATGTCGCGTTTGCAGACGTCTTTATAGCGGAGACGTGGACGGCCGGTGGGTCTGATACCAGTGGCGAGCTCGCTGTACAATGTGTCTTTGGGGATCCTGCCATCTTCCATGCGGCTCACATGGCCAAGCCATCTCAAGCGCCGCTGACTCAGTAGTGTGTATAAGCTGGGGGTGTTGGCCGCTTCAAGGACTTCTGTGTTGGAGATATAGTCCTGCCACCTGATGCCAAGTATTCTCCGAAGGCAGCGAAGATGGAATGAATTGAGACGTCACTCTTGGCTGGCATACGTTGTCCAGGCCTCGCTGCCGTAGAGCAAGGTACTGAGGACACAGGCCTGATACACTCGGACTTTTGTGTTCCGTGTCAGTGCGCCATTTTCCCACACTCTCTTGGCCAGTCTGGACATAGCAGTGGAAGCCTTACCCATGCGCTTGTTGATTTCTGCATCTAGAGACAGGTTTCTGGTGATAGTTGAGCCTAGGTAGGTGAACTCTTGAACCACTTCCAGAGCGTGGTCGCCAATATTGATGGATGGAGCATTTCTGATGTCCTGCCCCATGATGTTAGTTTTCTTGAGGCTGATGGTTAGGCCAAATTCATTGCAGGCAGCAGCAAACCTGTCGATGAGACTCTGCAGGCACTCTTCAGTGTGAGATGTTAAAGCAGCATCGTCAGCAAAGAGGAGTTCTCTGATGAGGACTTTCCGTACTTTGGACTTCGCTCTTAGACGGGCAAGGTTGAACAACCTGCCCCCTGACCTTGTGTGGAGGAAAATTCCTTCTTCAGAGGATTTGAACGCATGTGAAAGCAGCAGGGAGAAGAAAATCCCAAAAAGTGTGGGTGCGAGAACACAGCCCTGTTTCACACCACTCAGGATAGGAAAGGGCTCTGATGAGGAGCCACCATGTTGAATTGTGCCTTTCATATTGTCATGGAATGAGGTGATGATACTTAGTAGCTTTGGTGGATATCCAATCTTTT
The DNA here is from genome assembly GCF_036365525.1 of Heterodontus francisci. NCBI lineage: Eukaryota > Metazoa > Chordata > Chondrichthyes > Heterodontiformes > Heterodontidae > Heterodontus > Heterodontus francisci. Next base: position 94,068,401 of record NC_090389.1, on the reverse strand, counting down.
CTAGTAGTCTGAAGAGACCACGTCTGCTGACGAGGTCAAAGGCTTTGGTGAGATCAATGAAAGCAATGTAGAGGGGCATCTGTCGTTCACGGCATTTCTCCTGTATCTGACGAAGGGAGAACAGCATGTCAATGGTTGATCTCTCTGCACGAAAGCCACACTGTGCCTCAGGGTAGACGCGCTCGGCCAGCTTCTGGAGCCTGTTCAGAGCGACTCGAGCAAAGACATTCCCCACTATGCTGAGCAGGGAGATTCCACGGTAGTTGTTGCAGTCACCGCGGTCACCTTTGTTTTTATAGAGGGTGATGATATTGGCATCGCGCATGTCCTGGGGTACTGCTCCCTCGTCCCAGCACAGGCATAGCAGTTCATGTAGTGCTGAGAGTATAGCAGGCTTGGCACTCTTGATTATTTCAGGGGTAATGCTGTCCTTCCCAGGGGCTTTTCCGCTGGCTAGAGAATCAATGGCATCACTGAGTTCCGATTTGGTTGGCTGTATGTCCAGCTCATCCATGACTGGTAGAGGCTGGGCTGCATTGAGGGCAGTCTCAGTGACAGCATTCTCCCTGGAGTACAGTTCTAGGTAGTGCTCAACCCAGCGGTCCATCTGTTTGCGTTGGTCAGTGATTATGTCCCCCGATTTAAATTTGAGGGGGGCGATCTTCTTGATGGTTGGCCCAAGAGCTCTCTTCATGCCATCATACATTCCTCTGATGTTTCCGGTGTCTGAGGCCAGCTGAATATGACTGCATAGGTGTTGCCAGTAGTCGTTTGCGCAACGCCTCGCTGTTCTTTGTGCAGTACTTCTGGCTGCTTTAAGTGCTGCGGATGTTAACTCGCTGGGGGCTTTCTTGTAGTTCAACAGTGCAATGCGCTTAGCGGCTATGACAGGTTCCAGCTCTTCATTATGAGATTGAAACCAGTCTGCATTTCTCTTCGCACTTTTGCCGTAGGTGGTCAAAGCTGACTCATAGATGGCGTCTCTGATGTGGGCCCACTTGGTCTCAGCATCCCGTGGGAGTGTTTTGAAGGGCTGTTACAAAAATTTCTAAATTCACTTGTAACAGCTGTGGGTGAGAAATTCTGCTCGTGTTGATGCGCGGGTGGCCCTTCTGCTTGGAATGATGCAACTTCTTTGGTCTGAGTCTAACCTTGCTGCACACCAGGGAGTGGTCGGTGTCGCAGTCCGCACTGTGGAAGCTGCGTGTGATTTGAAGACTGTTTAAGGCGGCTCGCCTTGTGACAATGAGGTCTAGCTGGTGCCAACGACGCGATCTTGGGTGCCTCCATGAAACCTGGTGACAGGGTTTAGTGTGAAAGAACGAGTTGGTGATGCAGAGGTTATGATAGGTACACAACTCAAGCAGTCTCTGCCCGTTCTCATTCATCCTTCGAACGCCATCGCGCCCAAGGCAGGAGGGCCATGAGTCATGGTCGGCCCCAACCCTGGCATTAAAGTCCCCCAGCAGGAATAGCAAATAAATAGTAAATAAAGCTGATGAGCTGAGGGCACAGATAGACCATGGCAACATGATATTGTTGCTTTAATGGAAACTTGGTTTAAGGAGGGGCAAGAATTGCAACTCAACATCCCTTGATATAGAGTTTTCAGGCGGGATAGAGAGGGAGATAAAAAAGGAGGGGGTGTAACATTATTAGTTAAGGAAGTAATAACAGCTTTGAGGAAGGACGATATGCTAAATGAATCACCAAATGAGGCCATATGGGTGGAGCTCAGAAATTTAAAAAAGGGCAGCCACACTACTAGGAGTGTACTATAGACCCCCAAATGGTGAGAGAGAGATAGAAGAACAAATATGTAGGCAAATTTATGAGTGCAAAAACTATAGGACAATAATAGTTGGGGATTTCAACTTCCCCAATATCAACTGGGATACAATGTGAAGGGTACAGAGGGGACAAAATTCTTGAACTGCATTCAAGAGAACTTTCTGAACCAGCATGTAACAAGCCCAATGAGAGGGGGCACAATTCTAAATTTAATTTTCAGTAATGAAATTGGGCAAGTGGAGGAAGTAACAGTGGGTGACCATTTTGGAGATAGTGACCATAATACAGTAAATATTAGCATAATCATGGAAAAGGACAAAGATAAAACAGGGGTAAAAGTTCTAAATTGGGGGAAGGTAAATTTTAAGAAGCTGAGAGGTGATCTGGCAAAAGTAGACTGGATACAGCTACTTGAAGGAAAATCAGTGGCAAACCAGTGGGAGGCATTCATAAGCGAGATACTACAGGCACAGTGTAGCCATATCCCCACAAAGATAAAGGGTGGTACTGCCAAATCTAGTGCCCCCTGGTTATCGAGAAGCTTACAGGGTAAGTTAAAGCAGAAAAAGAAAGCTTATAACGATCACAAAAAACTTAATACTTTAGAAAGCCTACAGGAGAATAGAAAGTGCAGTGGTGAAGCAAAAAGCAAAGAGAGAACATGAAAAATTATTGGCAGGTATGGGCGTCCAATCTCTCTCCACCTCCATCCCCCACCAGGACGGTTTGAGGGCTCTCCACTTCTTCCTTGAACAGGGGCCCAACCAGTCACCATCCACCACCACCCTCCTCCGCCTGGCTGCACTTGTTCTAGAACAAAAGAACAAAGAAAATTACAGCACAGGAACAGGCCCTTCGGCCCTCCAAGCCTGCGCCGATCCAGATCCTCTATCTAAACATGTCGCCTATTTTCTAAAGGTCTGTATCTCTTTACTTCCTGCCCATTCATGTATCTGTCTAGATACATCTTAAAAGACGCTATCGTGCCCGCGTCTACCACCTCCGCTGGCAACGCGTTCCAGGCACCCACCACCCTCTGCGTAAAGAACTTTCCATGCATACCCCCCCTAAACTTTTCCCCTCTCACTTTGAACTCGTGTCCCCTTGTAATTGAATCCCCCACTCTGGGAAAAAGCTTCTTGCTATCCACCCTGTCTATACCTCTCATGATTTTGAACAACTTCTCCTAGTTATGCTTGTCTTTTTGTGGGATATGTCGAACATTCCTTGTTCCAGTCCTACTCAGGCCCCCTCCCCCAACTCTTTTTCCGGTACATTGATGACTGTATCAGTGCCGTTTCCTGCTTCCGCCCCAAACTGGAAAACTTTATCAACTTTGCTTCCAATTTCCACCCTTCTCTCACCTTTACATGGTCCATCTCCAAAACTTCTCTGCCCTTCCTTGACTTCTCTGTCTCTATCTCTGGGGATCAGCTGTCTACTAATATCCATTATAAGCCCACCAACTCCCTCAGCTACTTCTTCACACCCTGCCTCCTGAAGGACTCCATTCCATTCTTCCAGTTTCTCCATCTCCGACACATCTGCTCTGATGATGCTACCTTCCATGACAGCGCTTCTGATACGTCTTCCTTTTTCCTCAACCGAGGATTCTCCCCCCACTGTGGTTGACAGGACCCTCAACCGTGTCCGGCCCATTTCCCGCACCTCTACCCTCACCCCTTCCCCTCCCTCCCAGAACCGCGACTGGGTTCCCCTTGTTCTCACTTTCCACCCTTTGAGCCTCCATAACCAAAGGATCATCTCCAGCCATTTCCGCCACCTCCAGCTTGATGTCACTACCAAACGCATCTCCCCCTCCCTTCCCCTGTCAGCATTCCGAAGGGATCGTTCTCTCTGCGACACCCTGGTCCAATCCTCCCTTACCCCTCAACACCTCATCCCCTTCCCACGCAATCACAGGAGGTGCAATACCTGCCCTTTTACCTCCTCTTCTCCCTATCCAAGGCTTCAAACTCCTTTCAGATGAAGCAGCGATTTACTTGTACTTCTTTCAATGTAGTATACTGTATTCGCGTCTCACAACGTGGTCTCCTCTACACTGGGGAGACCAAACGCAGATTTGGTGACCGCTCTGCCGAACACCTCCGCTCAGTCCAAAAGCATGACTCCAAGCTTCCGGTTGCTTGTCATTTCAACAACCCCCACCCCGCCCCCCCCTCCCCTGCTCTCATACCCACATATCTCGCATGGGTTTGCTGCAGTGTTCCAGTGAGCATCAACGCAACCTCGAGGAACAGCATCTCATTTACTGATCAGGCATACTACAGCCAGCCGGACTGAACACTGAGCTCAATAATTTCAGAACACGACGGGCCCCACTTTTTATTATTTTTTTTTAAATTTGTTTAGTTTATTTTAGTTTGTTTCATCATTCTTTTTTTTAACCACGTGCCTACGCATTGTTTTTTTTTCATGTTTGTGCTTTGGGCCAGGGCTGTTCATTTTTCTGTCAGTTAAAACCCTCGCTGCACTAATGCTTTCTTTCAGCACACTGTTAACATACCGTTTGCCTTTGCTCCATGACCTTCTGGTCAGTTATTCTCTGTGACCCTCTGTCCTTTCAACACCTCTTTTGTTATCATCTCTTGCCCCACCCCTGCTTTATTTGCTGAAAACCTTTTACATTTCTAACATTTGTCAGTTCTGATAAAGGGGCACTGACCTGAAACGTAACTCTGCTTTTTTCTCCACAGATGCTGCCAGACCTGCTGAGTATTTCCAGCATTTCTTGTTTTTATTTTGGATAGGTTGGGGTTGTTTTCCTTAGAACAGAGGAGGCTAAAGGGTGACTTAATAGAGATGTACAAAATTATGAGAGGCCTAGAAAGAGTAGACAGGAAGGACCTGTTTCCCCTAGAGGAGAGGTCAATTACCAAGGGGCACAGATTTAAGGTGATTGGTAGAAGGATCAGAGGGAAAACTTTTTCACCCAGAGGGTGATGGGTGTCTGGAATTCACTGCCAGGAACAGTGATGGAGGCAGAAACCCACAATTCTTTTAAAAGGTACCTGGCCAATCATTTAGGACTAAGATCAGGAGAAATTACTTCACTCAAAGGGTTGTGAATCTTGGGAATTCGCTACCCAGAGGGTTGTGGATGCTCCATGGTTGAACATATTTAAAGCTGGGATATATCAGATCTTTGGTCTCAGGGAATCGAGGGATATGTTGAGCAGGCGGGAAGTGCGATTGAAGCCCAAGATCAGCCTGATCTTATTGAATGGAGGAGCGGGCTCCATGGGCCATATGGTCTACTCCTTTCATGTGTTCTCACATCAAACATGCTTCGTGCATTTGCATCAGATGGTTGAAGAGTTCTTATGACCATTGACATAGGTTTTGAGTGGACACTACATACCCAACAACACTGTCTGCGATTGATATTCGATCCAATCATTGTCAAGCAGGCCACTGAGTCTAGAGAACGCCAAAAATTAGTGGTATAGTGGACAGTGAAGAAGGTTGTCTAAGGATACAACAGGATAATGATCAACTGGGAAAGTGGGCAAGGGAGTGGCAAATGGAATTTAATGCAGACAAGTGTGAAGTGATGCATTTTGGGAAGTTAAACCAGGGCAGGACATATACAGTGAATGGCAGGGCCCTGGGGAGTGTTGTTGAGCAGAGAGACCTTGGGGTGCAAGTACATAGTTCCCTGAAAGTGGCAACACAGGTAGACAGGGTGGTGAAGGTGGTGTGTGGCACGCTTGCTTTCATCAGCCGAGGCATTGAGTACAAGAGTTGGGACGTCATGTTACAGTTGTACATAACGTTGGTTAGGCCGCATTTGGAGTACTGTGTGCAGCTCTGGGAAGATCTGCAGGAAAGATGTGATTAAGCTAGAGAGGGTGCAGAAAAGATTCACAAGGATGTTGCCTGGTTTGGAGGGCTTGAGTTATAAAGAGAGATTGGATATGCTGGGTCTGTTTTCCCTGGAGCGAAGGAGGCTGAGAGGGGACATGATAGAGGTATATAAAATTGAGAGGCATAGATCGGGTAGACAGCCGGAGTCTGTTTCCCATGGTAGGGGTGACTAAAACTAGAGGGTATAGATTTAAGGTGAGAGGGAGGAGGTTTAAAGGGGATCAAAGGGGTAAATTTTTCACACAAAGAATAATGGGTATCTGGAATGAGCTGCCTGAGGTAGTGGTGGAGGCAGGAACAGTAGCGACATTTAAGAGGCATCTGAACAGGTACTTGAATGAGCAAGGCATACAGGGATATGGAATTAATGCAGGCAGGTGGGATTAGTATAGATAGGCATTATGGTCGACATGGACGCGGTGGGCCGAAGGGCCTGTTTCTATGCTGTACGACTCTATAACACACGGTGCCCACCCTCCGTGGGCTCAGCGAACGTGCGGCACCCACATCCAAGTGTTCAAAGGATGCACAGTGCTAAAGTGCTTCAGGCCTCATGCTTCACGACAAGTGCATAATTGGCTGCAACATGCTCCAGGCTTTTTTTTTTCTAATTCTTTCATGGCATGTGGACACCGCTGGCTAGGCCAGCATTTGTTGCCCATCCCTAATTGCCCTTGAACGCAGTGGCTTGTCTCAGTGGCCATTGTAGAGGGCATTTCAGAGTCAACCACATTGCTGTGGGTCAGGAGTCACATGTAGGCCAGACCAGGTAAGGACAGCAGAATTCCTTCCCTAAAGGACACTGGTGAACCAGATGGGTTTTTACGACAATTGATGATAGTAATGGCGCCATGAAACTGAGATTAGCTTTCAATTCCAGATTTTTATTAATTAATTGAAGTTAAATTCCACCAGCTGCTGTGGTGGGATTTGACCCAGTGTCCCCAAGTCATTAGCCTGGGCATCTGGATTACCAATCCAGTGACATTACCACAACGTCACCGTTTTCCCCCACCAGTTTCTGAGAGTATACGCAGAAGTTCTTATTCCTCGTCAATATTTACAGTGAACAAAGAGCAGAAAGGAGCTTTAGCAGTCTGCAGCTTTCCAAATCTGTATATTACCAATGGGGAGCCTCAGCCAGAGGACACCCCTTCCATTGAGCCAGATGTTTGATCACTAACAATAGGGAGATACAGACCAGCATCATTAACATCCATAGGACACTCACGTTAACCAGAGCAGGTTTATAATCTGAGCCCATTTCTGATCCACACCAACATTCAGGCAGGCTTTTCGAAATGCTTCTCGTGCAAGGAAAACAACTGTAGAATACAGCAGCATGAGCCTGGAAGGAGAGATCGGCAGCAGTTACCCAAAGACAAGGTTCACTTATGGCCAAAAGTAAAGTGCAGGAGAAGTACACAACCTGTGTCCATCCCAAATTATACACTGCATCAGGACTGGGGAGAATGGTACATGGGGCCATAGAATGATACAGCACAGAAGGCGGCCATTCAGCCCATCATGCCTGTGCAGACTCTTTGAAAGCACTATCCAATTAATGCAGTTCGCCTGCTCTTGCCACATCGTCCAGTAATTATTTTTGCCTTCAATATTTTTCCAATTCCCTTTGGAAAATTATGAATATGCTTCCACCACCTTTTCAGGCAGCACATAAAAATTGTTCCCTCATGTTGCCTCTGGTACTTTTGTCAAACACTTTAAATCTGTGTGCTCTGGTTACAGACCCTCCTGCCACTGGAAAAAAGTTTCTGCTTATTTACTCTATCAAAACCCTTCATAATTTTGAATACCTCTATTAAATCTTCTCTTAACCTTTATGCTCTAAAGAGAACAATCCCAGCTTCGCCAGTCTCTCCACATTAAGTGAAATTTCTTATCCCTTGTACCATGCTAGTAAATCTGTTCCCTACCCAAGGCCTTGACATACTTCCTAAAGTGCAGTGCCCAGAACTGAAGACAATACTGAAAGCTGGGGTCTAACCAGTGTTTTATAAAGGATCACCATAACCTCCTTGAGGAATATAAAGACAATAGGAAGGAACTTAAGCAAAGAGTTAGGAGGGCTAAAAGGGGTCATGAAATGTTATTGGCAAACAGGATTAAGGAGAATCCCAAGGCTTTTTATACATATATAAAGAGCAAGAGGGTAACTAGGGAAAGGGTTGGCCCACTCAAGGACAGAGATGGGAATCTATGTGGGGAGCCAGAGGAAATGGATGAGGTGCTAAATGAGTACTTTGCATCAGTATTCACCAAAGAGAAGGACTTGGTGGATGATGAGCCTAGGGAAGGGAGTGTAGATAGTCTCAGTCATCTCATTATCAGAAAGGAGGAGGTGTTGGGTGTCTTGCAAAGCATTAAGGTAGATTAGTCCCCAGTGCCTAATGGGATCTACCCTAGAATACTGAGGGAGGCAAGGGAAGAAATTGCTGGGGCCTTGACAGAAATCTTTGCATCCTCATTGGCTACAGGTGAGGTCCCAGAGGACTGGAGAATAGCCAACGTTGTTCCTTTGTTTAAGAAGGGTGGCAAGGATAATCCAGGAAATTATAGGCCGGTGAGCCTTACGTCAGTGGCAGGGAAACTATTAGAGAGGATTATTCGGGACAGGATTTACTCCCATTTGGAAATAAACGAACTTATTAGCGAGAGACAGCATGGTTTTGTGAAGGGGAGGTCGTGTCTTACTAATTTGATTGAGTTTTTTGAGGAAGTGACGAAGATGATTGATGAAGGAAGGGCAGTGGATGTTATCTATATGGACTTTAGTAAAGCCTTTGACAAGGTCCCGCATGGCAGACTGGTGCAAAAGGTGAAGTCACACGGGATCAGAGGTGAGCTGGCAAGATGGATACAGAACTGGCTCTGTCATAGAAGACAGAGGGTATCAGTGGATGGGTGTTTTTCTGAATGGAGGGATGTGACTCGTGGTGTTCCGCAGGGATCAGTGCTGGGACCTTTGCTGTTTGTAGTATATACAAATGATTTGGAGGAAAATGTAGCTGGTCTGATTAGTAAGTTTGCAGACGACACAAAGGTTGGTGGAGTTGCGGATAATGATGAGGATTGTCAGAGGATACAGCAGGATATGGATCGGTTGGAGACTTGGGCGGAGAAATGGCAGATGGAGTTTAATCCGGACAAATGTGAGGTAATGCATTTTGGAAGGTCTAATGCAGGTGGGAGGTATACAGTAAATGGCAGAATCCTTAGGAGTATTGACAGGCAGAGAGATCTGAGCGTACAGGTCCACAGGACACTGAAAGTGGCAACGCAGGTGGATAAGGTAGTCAAAAAGGCATACCGCATGCTTGCCTTCATCGGTCGGGGCATAGAGTATAAAAATTGGCAATTCATGTTGCAGCTGTACAGAACCTTAGTTAGGCCACACTTAGAATATTGCGTACAATTCTGGTCGCCACACTACCAGACGTTTTTTTACACAGAGGGTGGTGAGTGCCTGGAACTTGCTGCCAGGGGAGGTGGTGGAAGCAGATACGATAATGACATTTAAGAGACATCTTGACAAATACATGAATAGGATGGGAATAGAGGGATATGGGCCCCGTAAGTGCAGAAGGTGTTAGTTTGGCAGGCATCAAGATCGGCGCAGGCTTGGAGGGCCGAATGGCCTGTTCCTGTGCTGTACTGTTCTTTGCTTTTGTACTGTATGCCTCAGTTAATAAAGCCAAGGATCCATATGCCTTCTCAACTTGTCCAGTCACCTTCAAAGATTTGCATAAATACATCCCAAGGTCTCTGTATTCCTGCACCCCCCTTTAAAATGGTGCTATTTATTTTATATTAGTCACATACTGGCTGCGGTCAATAGCCAGAATTGCAGCAGGCTGACCTGGGAAGGTGACACCCACAGCCCACCGCATTAAAGGAGTGATGCTTTTCAAAATGTCAGCCGAGGAACTGCTGCTGCTGCAGGGTTGGGGATTTGGTGGCAGGGTCAATATGGAAAAAGATGGTGGGAAGGGGATTGTAGGCAACAGTCGCAGACTCATGTCCCACTTACTATATACACACACACACACAGTTCATCTTTGCATGGGGTTAGCGACATACCAAACGTTAGCAGCCGCACATGTGACACACGCTCCAGTTCTCCGTGCGCCCTATGTGGTTCCACATGCATCAGTCTCCACCCACCTATCAACCCACCAGCAGGCAGACCCCTTAAACAGACCAACCAAAAACTATCTGGGCAGACAAAAAACAAAATCATTTCATCCTTCTCTGTATAAATTTCATCCACCACGTTTCTACCCATTTCAACAGTGTTACTATCCTCCTCTTTGTTTACTACATTTCCAAGTTTCATATCATCTGCAAACTTTGAAATAATGCCTTGTATAGGCAAGTAGTGTAGCAAGTCCTGGTTATTAATATATATCAAAAAGAGCACTGTTCCCAATACTGACTCCTAGGGAACACCACTGGATGGAGGCGAGAGGCACTCGCTCTGGTCTAAGAAAACGACTTACCACTGTTCGCTGCTTTGTAATCCTTAGCCAACTTTGTTTCCACAGTCACTGCCCCTTTAATCCCATGAGCTTCAATTTTGCTCACAAGTCCATGATGTGGTATACTGTCAATCACCTTTTTTAAAGTCTATATAGGCAAAATCCAATCGCACAACCTTCCTCAATCTTCTCCAGTCCTTCATCAAAGAACTCACTCAGGTTAATAAAAAAACATTTGGCTTTAAAACTGGTCAGTATTTCCTGAGTTTATGCTCTTGGCGTTTTCTTTTTAAAAACAGGGGTATAACACATTTGTTATCCTCCAGTCCTCAGTGTCCAATGGGATTGGGGAGGATGGTACGTGAGATTAATGCCTAGTGGGATAGGATGAGCACTGATGGGCCTAATTGTTTTCTCATAAGTTTCTGCTACTAAACTCCTTTGTGTCTGTACACATCAACTGATTTTTACATCCTGGAGAAACAAATCTAGGTTCAAAAGAAGTTTAAGTGGGATCTGAATAAAATGCCGAGCTCTTACCTCACATTGACAACACCAATGGTCTCCTTAGATACGTAGCGTAGGGTGTATGCATTCAACACAAAGGTCAGCACCCGAAACAGCACCTGATACCCAGGAAAAAACATGGTGAAAATCATCCTCCACAAATTCAAAGTCTGACAATCACACCAGAAAATCTCAACTTCAACAAGGAAACCATCTTTTCTGCTCCTAGCCAAAAGCCTTGATTTTAGGGAGGGGGGGAGTGGAGGGAGGAGAAGGGGGAGAGAGAAGGGGGAGGGGGGGGGAGAGGGAAGGGGGAGGGGGGTGAGGGAAGGGGGAGGCGAGAGGGTGCGGGGGGGGGGCGAGAGGGTGCGGGGGGGGGCGAGAGGGTGCGGGGGGGGGCGAGAGGGTGCGGGGGGGGGCGAGAGGGTGCGGGGGGGGCGAGAGGGTGCGGGGGGGGCGAGAGGGTGCGGGGGGGGCGAGAGGGTGCGGGGGGGGGCGAGAGGGTGCGGGGGGGGGCGAGAGGGTGCGGGGGGGGGGCGAGAGGGTGCGGGGGGGGGCGAGAGGGTGCGGGGGGGGGCGAGAGGGTGCGGGGGGGGGCGAGAGGGTGCGGGGGGGGGCGAGAGGGTGCGGGGGGGGGCGAGAGGGTGCGGGGGGGGGCGAGAGGGTGCGGGGGGGGGCGAGAGGGTGCGGGGGGGGGCGAGAGGGTGCGGGGGGGGGCGAGAGGGTGCGGGGGGGGGCGAGAGGGTGCGGGGGGGGGCGAGAGGGTGCGGGGGGGGGCGAGAGGGTGCGGGGGGGGGCGAGAGGGTGCGGGGGGGGGCGAGAGGGTGCGGGGGGGGGCGAGAGGGTGCGGGGGGGGGCGAGAGGGTGCGGGGGGGGGCGAGAGGGTGCGGGGGGGGGCGAGAGGGTGCGGGGGGGGGCGAGAGGGTGCGGGGGGGGGCGAGAGGGTGCGGGGGGGGGCGAGAGGGTGCGGGGGGGGGCGAGAGGGTGCGGGGGGGGGCGAGAGGGTGCGGGGGGGGGCGAGAGGGTGCGGGGGGGGGCGAGAGGGTGCGGGGGGGGGCGAGAGGGTGCGGGGGGGGGCGAGAGGGTGCGGGGGGGGGCGAGAGGGTGCGGGGGGGGGCGAGAGGGTGCGGGGGGGGGCGAGAGGGTGCGGGGGGGGGCGAGAGGGTGCGGGGGGGGGCGAGAGGGTGCGGGGGGGGCGAGAGGGTGCGGGGGGGGGCGAGAGGGTGCGGGGGGGGGCGAGAGGGTGCGGGGGGGGGCGAGAGGGTGCGGGGAGGGGCGAGAGGGTGCGGGGGGGGGCGAGAGGGTGCGGGGGGGGGCGAGAGGGTGCGGGGGGGGGCGAGAGGGTGCGGGGGGGGCGAGAGGGTGCGGGGGGGGCGAGAGGGTGCGGGGGGGGGCGAGAGGGTGCGGGGGGGGGCGAGAGGGTGCGGGGGGGGGCGAGAGGGTGCGGGGGGGGGCGAGAGGGTGCGGGGGGGGGCGAGAGGGTGCGGGGGGGGGCGAGAGGGTGCGGGGGGGGGCGAGAGGGTGCGGGGGGGGGCGAGAGGGTGCGGGGGGGGGCGAGAGGGTGCGGGGGGGGGCGAGAGGGTGCGGGGGGGGGCGAGAGGGTGCGGGGGGGGGCGAGAGGGTGCGGGGGGGGGCGAGAGGGTGCGGGGGGGGGCGAGAGGGTGCGGGGGGGGGCGAGAGGGTGCGGGGGGGGCGAGAGGGTGCGGGGGGGGGCGAGAGGGTGCGGGGGGGGGCGAGAGGGTGCGGGGGGGGGCGAGAGGGTGCGGGGGGGGGCGAGAGGGTGCGGGGGGGGGCGAGAGGGTGCGGGGGGGGGCGAGAGGGTGCGGGGGGGGGGCGAGAGGGTGCGGGGGGGGGCGAGAGGGTGCGGGGGGGGGCGAGAGGGTGCGGGGGGGGGCGAGAGGGTGCGGGGGGGGGCGAGAGGGTGCGGGGGGGGGCGAGAGGGTGCGGGGGGGGGCGAGAGGGTGCGGGGGGGGGCGAGGGGGTGCGGGGGGGGGCGAGGGGGTGCGGGGGGGGGCGAGGGAGTGCGGGGGGGGGTGAGAGGGTGTAGAGGAGGGAGGTGAAGGGGGGACAGTGGGGCGGGAAGAGGGTGACTCGGGCAGGGAGTGGATCCGGATGAACGGGATCTTGCTGTGCTCCAGTTTCCTTCGCGACAGGGCGCCCGGGCCTCGGCTTTTCCGCACCTGTAACCCTGCGGTATAGGAGGTTTGTCGGGCCGCGCTCCTCAGCATCTCCTGGGATCGCATCGCCACCAAACACCCGGCTTCAGGCCGCACCTCGACTCCCGGCCTCCCAGTAAAGGTGCTGTCGCCGCTTCTCTGCCGGCAGAAAGTCTCAGCGAGGAACCTTTAATGATTGACAGTGGGGGCGGGGCCTGGGAGTCCTCCAGAAGCGGCAGGTCAGAGTGTGAAGACTTTATTCTCATGTTGAGGGGATGATGGTGTTTCTCGCTGGACCCGCATTTATCCCCATCCCCGAACTGCCCTTGAACTGAGTGTCTGCTCGGCCATTTCACAGGGTAGTTAGGAGTTAACCACATTGCTGTATCATGTAGGCCAGAGCAGGTAAGGACAGATTTCCTTTCCTGAAGAACATTTGTGAACCAGATGAGTTTTTCGGACATTCGATTATAGTTTAATGCACCATTCCTGAGACTAGCTTTCAATTACAGATTTTTATTAATAATTGTATTTAATCTCCACCAGCTGCCATCGTGGGATTTAATAACCTGTCCCCAAGGCATTAGCCTGGGCCTCTGGATGAAATTACAGCTACACCACCATCTCCCCTGAGTGTGAGGTGACTGTGTTTGAGGCACAATCTGAGCATTCAGTGTGAATGCAGAGTGTGAGAGGGCACTGAGTGTGAACACTACTGAATTTACTGAGTTCGCTGTAGGTCGCAGCAGTGGACCCGGAAATGGGCACCGTTCCCATTTGTCATGTGGGCAGCCAGCCGACTGTGATCACGCAGCTGCCATTTTGCACAATGGAGGCGCAAGCCCCCCCCCCATCACATGGCGGGGGCAGGAGGCGTGACACCGAATATGGCTTCAGATCATCAGATGACTCCAGAGCAGGTGCTGGGGCCATATTTAAAGCACTGCCAGCCTTGCTTGGATTGCATCCTTGCATTCATTTGCTGCTCGCTGCTCCAAACTGAGACCCATTTTGTATTGATACTGGACTCCCCCCAACCCTCCAAGGCAGACCTCGCAGGATGGCCAAGCCAAGACACAGGTTGGCCCCGTGGTTTAGTGATGCCTCCCTTCAGATTCTCCTCCAGGCTGCAAGGGAAAGCTGGGAAGTCCTCTTCCCCAGCAATGGCAAGAAGAGGTCCTCCTGCCTGACAAGGCAAGCCTGGATGGAGATAGCTAAGGAGGTCAGTAGCCATGGGGTCACACTTCGGAACAGGGTACAGTGCAGCAAGATGGTCAATGACCTCCTGTGTTCTGCCGAGGTGAGTGCTCCAAACCTTTTTTTTTAAGTGATTGCAAGTGGCTATGCAGGAGGATGCAGGATATGGGGAGCAAGGCACTACAAGTGTGCAGACAAAGGGGCTTGGGCATCACCTCAACTTGACAGACGCATGGCTGCATCTTGGCCACAGGCCACCTTCTTTCACAGATCACCCATCTTAACTCCTGTGAGAACGGATGGCAGCATGAGCTATATGTGATACCCCAGTAGAGGACGAGGGGCTGACACTAGCAGAACTGTCATGTTGATCTCTCGGTGAAGTATGATTATCTCCACCTTTCCACTTGCAGGACAAAAGGGTCGATAAAAGGACGGAGACAGGCAGAGGCATACCAGATCTTCAGCCTGTCATCACAGCCGTGGAAGAGGTATTAGAATCAGCAGGGCCACAGGGCGGCCGCACCATATCCAATGGAGAGACTGGAGTCACCGCGGAAGAGAGTGAGGATTGCCTTTCATTGACATACAGATCACTTCTGGAGACCCGCATCATGTGTGGTTGGCATGCAAAGATCTGCACAGCCTAACCCACACATTTTTAACAAAAGCAAAATAGTGCGGATGCTGGAAATCTGAAATAAAAACAGAAAGTGCTGGAAATTGTCAGCAGGTCTAGCATCATCTGTTGAAGAGAGAAACGGAGTTAATGTTTCAGGTCTGTGACCTTTCATAAGAACTGGCAAAGGTTAGAATTATAATAGGCTTTGAGCGAATGAAAAGGGTCGTGGGAAGAAGAACAAAAGAGAAGGTGTGTGATAGGTCAGAGATTAAATGACTAAGATATCACAGAACAAAGGCAAAGGGACTGCTAATAGTTGTATTAAATGACAAAGCATTAGTCCAGAGAGAGTGTTAACAGCAGAATAATCTCCAAAAGCAAAAACCTGAAAAACAAATTTAAGACAAGACATGGTTTAAAATTAAAAAAGACAGTCATGCTGTGAAATTGTTGAACTCTGTGTTGAGTCCAGAAGGCTGTAGAGTGCCTAATTGGAAAATTAGGTGTTGCTCCTCAAGCTTGCGTTGATGTTCACTGGAACATTGCAGCAGGCCAAGGACAGAAATGTGGGCACGTGAGCAGGGTAGTGAATTAAGATGGCAAGCAACTGGAAGCTCGGAGTCATGCTTGCGGACTGAGCGGAGGTGTTCCACAAAGCGGTCACCCAAGCTGCATATGGTTTTCCCAATGTAGAGGAGAACGTATTGTGAGCAGCGAGTACAGTATACTAAATTGAAAGAAGTGCAAGTAAATCGCTGCTTCACCTGGAAGGAGTATTTGGGGCCTTGGGTAGTGAGGAGAGAGGAGGTAAAAGGGCAGGTATTACACCTGCGATTGCGTGGGAAGGGTTCGTGATGTCGGGCGATGGAGGAGTGGACCAGTGTGTCACGGAGGGAACGATCCCTTCGGAATGCTGATAGGGAAGGAGAAGATGTGTTTGGTGGTGGCATCATGCTGGAGGTGGCAGAAATGGCGGAGGATGATCCTTTGGATGTGAAGGCTGGTGGGATGGAAAGTGAGGACAAGAGGAACCCTGTCATGGTTCTGGGAGGGAGAGGAAAGGGTGCTTTTTTTTCTCTCGTGCAGGTCAGCGTCTGCAGGAGACTCAACCAGAAGGGGGACAGCTGTCAACCTCTGAGGAGGAGGAGCACTCAGAGGATTCACCGTCCCATGACTCTCCTGCACCTTCCACCAGCGCAGATACTTTCATCTCGGTGAGTTTCTGCTCGGCTGTACTATCAAGGTCACAAGCTGGTGAGAGCACCTCGTGTGATTAAATGACTTGATCTGGGCTCGGCCCAACCCGACCCGAGCCCGAAAGCTGGCCCCGGAAGATGGGCTAGACTCGACCCGTACCCGACCCATGTCGTCGGATTCGGGTCAGGTAGCAGGCCTCTACCTGAGGGCGCTCTGAGTGTGGACAGCGGATCCTCAGCCCCTCTGCCAATGAGCCCAACTCCAGCAGCCGCAATGCTTGAGTGCAGGAAACCCTCAGGCAGCCTTGGCTTTCCAGGCCTCAGGCAGCCAGAAGATGGCCACCAAAGTCATCACAGGCCAAGGGGCAGCGTGATCAGCAGTCTGCCTCCAGCCCAGCTGCTAGCGCTGGGTTCACACTTCGTAGAAACACTCGCAAACTTATAAAGAAAAACTCCTGGACCCAATTGGGGGTTCACGGGTGTTTGATGTCTGACATGTGATCATTCTACCATACCTTAATTATGAGCTGCTAACTTCCCCCTTCCTCCTTAGTGGAATGACAATGTAAGCAAAGCCCTCATTTAAATACGATCTCCCAAGGGCACTGGCACGTATTTCAGCTGGGCACTAGGCACAGCACACAAATAGAAAGGAGGCGACAGACTGCATGCATTGAGGTCTCTATTGGTTTCTCTGAGAGTGGACATCAGGGCGGCTGGAAGCAGTTAATTATGAGATTGAGCAATATGCCAAGGAGGCAAGAGACAATCTGCCTAACCTCCAGTGCAAGGGCTTCAACATCCAGTGCTGCTTGCTCCTTTCCCTCCTCCTCCTGTTCCTTGTTGGTGGAGGAGTGTTGCTCAGGCCATCTCATCGTCATGCAAGGCCTCCCCCGTCTGCAGTGCTAGATTGTACAGTGCACAGCAGACTACCACGATACGCGAAACCCTCACTGGGGCATACTACAGGGCTCCACCAGATCGTTCGAGGCAGTGGAATATCATCTTCAGCAGCCCAATGGCCTGCTCGATGGTCGCTGCAGTGGAACCATAGAATCATAGAAAAGTTACAGCACAGAAGGAGGCATTCAGCTCATTGTGTCTGCGCTGGTTTTTTAAAAAAACTAGCTGCCCAATCTAATTCCACCTTCCAGCACCTGGTCCATAGCCTTGCAGGTTACAGCATTTCAGGTACATGTCCAGGTACCTTTTAAATGAGTTCAGGGTTTCTGCCTCCACCATGAATCCGAGTAATGAATTCCAGACACTCACCACCCTCTGGGTGAAAAAGTCTTTCCTCATGTCCCCTCTAATCCTTCTACCAATCACCTTAAATCTGTGCCCCCTTAAATCTGGCCTCTCCGCTAGGGGAAACTGGTCCTTCCTGTCTACTCTATATAGGCCCCTCATAATTTTGTACACCTCAATTAAATCACCCCTCAGCCTCCTCTGTTCTAAGGAAAACAACCCCAGCCGATCCAATCCTTCCTCATAGCTGCAACTTTCAAGCCCTGGCAACATTCTCATAAACCTCCTCTGTACTCTCTCCAGAGCAATTATGGCCTTCCTGTAATGTGACCAGAACTGTACACAATACTCCAGCTGTGGCCCAACCAGCGTTTTATACAATTGGAACATAGAACAGTACAGCATAGTACAGGCCCTTTGGCCCACGATGTTGTGCCGACCCTTTAACCTACTCTAAGATCAAACTAACTACCTACCCTTCATTCTACTATCATCCATGTACCTATCCAAGAGTCGCTTAAATGTCCCTAATGTATCTGCTTTTACTACCACCGCTGGCAGTGCATTCCACGCACCCACCACTCTCTGTGTAAAGAACCTACCTCTGACATCTCCCCGAAACCT
Organism: Heterodontus francisci; assembly: GCF_036365525.1. NCBI lineage: Eukaryota > Metazoa > Chordata > Chondrichthyes > Heterodontiformes > Heterodontidae > Heterodontus > Heterodontus francisci. The sequence goes on along the minus strand of NC_090389.1, from coordinate 94,050,673 downwards.
TCCTCCAATCACCTTAAAATTATGCCCCCTGGTGATAGCCCTTTCCGCCCTGGGAAAAAGTCTCTGGCTATCCACTCTATCTATGCCTCTCATCATCTTGTACACCTCTATCAAGTCACCTCTCATCCTTCTTCGCTCCAATGAGAAAAGCCCTAGCTCCCTCAACCTTTCTTCATAAGACATGCCCTCCAGTCCAGGCAGCATCCTGGTAAATCTCCTCTGCACCCTCTCTAAAGCTTCCACATCCTTCCTATAATGAGGCGACCAGAACTGAACACAATATTCCAAGTGTGGTCTAACCAGGGCTTTATAGAGCTGCAGCATAACCTCGCGGCTCTTAAACTCAATCCCCCTGTTAACGAAAGCCAACACACCATACGCCTTCTTAACAACCCTATCAACTTGGGTGGCAACTTTGAGGGATCTATGGACGTGGACCCCAAGATCCCTCTGTTCCTCCACACTACCAAGAATCCTGTCTTTAAGCCTGTATTCTGCATTCAAATTCAACCTTCCAAAATGAATCACTTCAGACTTTTCCAGGTTGAACAACATCTGCCACTTCTCAGCCCAGCTCTGCATCCTGTCAATGTCCCGTTGCAACCTACAACAGCCCTCCACACTATCCACAACTGCAGCAACCTTTGTGTCATCAGCAAACTTACTAACCCAGCCTTCCACTTCCTTATCCAAGTCATTTATAAAAATCACAAAGAGCAGAGGTCCCAGAACAGATCCCTGCGGAACACCACTGGTCACCGAGCTCCAGGCTGAATACTTTCCATCTACTACCACCCTCTATCTTCTATGGGCCAGCCAATTCTGTATCCAGACAGCCAAATTTCCCTGTAACCCATGCCTCCTTACTTTCTGAATGAGCCTACCATGGGGAATGTTATCAAACACCTTGCTAAAATCCATATACACCACATCCACTGCTCTTCCTTCATCAATGTGTTTTGTCACATCCTCAAAGAATTCAATAAGGCTTGTGAGGCATGACCTGCCCCTCACAAAGCAATGCTGACTATCTCTAATCAAACTATGCTTTTCCAAATAATCATAAATCCTGTCTCTCAGAATCCTCTCCAATAATTTGCCCACCACCGACGTAAGACTGACTGGTCTGTAATTCCCAGGGTTATCCCTATTCCCTTTCTTGAACAAGGGAATAATATTTGCCACCCTCCAATCATCTGGTACTACTCCAGTGGACAGTGAGGACGCAAAGATCATCGCCAAAGGCGCGGCAATCTCTTCCCTCGCTTCCCGTAATAACCTTGGGTATATCCCATCTGGCCCCGGGGACTTATCTATCCTCATGTCTTTCAAAATTTCCAGCACATCCTCCTTCTTAACATCAACCTGTTCGAGCATATCAGCCTGTTTCACGCTGTCCTCACAAACGACAAGGTCCCTCTCACTAGTGAATACTGAAGCAAAGTATTCATTAAGGACCTCCCCTACCTCCTCCGACTCCAGGCACAAGTTCCCTCCACTATCCCTGATCGGCCCTACCCTCACTCTGGCCATCCTCTTGTTCCTCACATAAGTGTAGAATGCCTTGGGATTTTCCTTAATCCTACCCGCCAATGCTTTTTCATGTCCCCTTCTAGCTCTCCTAAGTCCATTCTTCAGTTCCTTCCTGGCTACCTTGTAACCCTCTAGAGCCCTGTCTGATCCTTGCTTCCTCAACCTTAAGTAAGCTTCCTTCTTCCTCTTGACTAGCCGTTCCACATCTCTTGTCATCCAAGGTTCCTTCACCCTACCATCCCTTCCTTGCCTCATCGGGACAAACCTATCCAGCAGTCGCAGCAAGTGCTCCCTAAACAACCTCCACATTTCTGTCCCTGCTTTTGTATTCTATGCCTCGGCCAACGAAGGAAAGCATTCCATATGCCTCCTTCACTACTTTATCTACCTGTCCTAGAGTTATAAAGCACAGAAACAGGCCCTTCAGCCCATCGTGCCCATTCCGACCATCAAGCACCTATCTATTCTAATCCCATTTTCCAGCACTTGGCCCATGGCCTTGTATGCTATGGCATTTCAAGTGCTCATCTAAATACTTCTTAAATGTTGTGAGGGTTCCGTCCTCTACCACCCCTTCAGGCAGTGTGTTCCAGATTCTAACCACCCTCTGAGTGAAAAAAATTTTCCTCGAAACCTCCTGCCCCTTACCTTATATCTATGCTCCCTGGTTATTGACACCTCCTCTAAGGGAAAAAGTTTCTTCCTATCTAACCTATCAATGCCCCTCATAATTTTGTATACCTCAATCAAGTCCCCCTTCAGCCTTCTCTGCTCTAAGGAAAACAACCCTAACCTATCCAGTCTCTCTTCATAGCTGAAATGCTCCAGCCCTGGCAACATCCTGGTGAATCTCCTCTGCACCTTTGCAATCACATCCTTCCTATAGTGCGGTGAGCAGAACTGTACACACTACTCCAGCTGTGGCCTAACTAGCGTTTTATACAGCTCCATCATAACCTCACTGCTCTTATATTCTATGCCTTGGCTAATAAAGGCAAGTATCCCATATGCCGTCCGAACCACCTTATCTGCCTGTGCTGCTGCCTTCAATGATCTATGGACAAGTACTCCAAGGTCCCTCTGACCCTCTGTACTTTCTAGGGTCCTACCATCCATTGTATATTCCCTTGCCTTGTTCGTCCTCCCAAAATGCATTACCTCACACTTCTCAGGATTAAATTCCATTTGCCACTGCTCTGCCCATCTTACCAACCTATCTATATCATTCTGTAATCTAAGGCTTTCCTCCTCACTAATTACGACACCACCAATTTTCGTGTCATCTGCAAACTTACTGATCATACCTCCTATATTCACATCTAAATCATTAATGTACACTACAAATAGCAAGGGTCCCATCACCGATCCCTGCAGTACACCACTGGTCACAGGCTTCCACTCGCAAAAAAAACCCTCAACCATCACACTCTGCCTCCTGCCACTAAGCCAATTTTGGATCTAATTTGCCAAATTGCCCTGGATCCCATGGGCTCTTACCTTCTTAACCAATCTCCCATGCGGGACCTTATCAAAAGCCTTACAGAAGTCCACGTAGACGACATCAACTGCTTTACCCTCATATACACATCTAATCACTGCCTCGAAAAATTCAGTCAAGTTAGTTAGACATGATCTCCCCCTGACAAAGCCATGCTGACTATCCCTGATTAATCCCTGTCTCTCCAAGTGGAGATTAATCCTGTCCCTCAGATTTTTTTCCAATAGTTTCCCGACCACTGATGTTAGACTCACCGGCCTGTAATTACCTGGTTTATCCCTACTACTGAATAATGGTACCACATTCGCTGTCCTCCAGTCCTCTGGCACCTCTCCTGTGGCCAGAGAAGATTTGAAAATTTGTGTCGGAGCCCCTGCTATCACCTCCCTTGCCTCACACAGCAGCCTGGAATACATCTCATCTGGGCCTGGGATTTTATCCACTTTTAAGCTAAAAATGCTAATACCTCCTGCTTTTCAATGCTAATTTGTTCAAGTATATCACAATCCCCCTCCCTGATCTCTACACCTACATCATCATCCTCCATAGTGAACACAGATGAAAAGTAATCATTTAAAACCTCACCTACTTCCTCTGGCTCCACACACAGATTGCCACTTTAGGGCCTTCTCTTTCCCTGGTTATCCTCGCCCTTAATATACTTATAAAACGCCTTGGGATTTTCCTTTATCTTGCCTGCCAGTGTTTTTTCATGCCCCCTCTTCGCTCTCCTAATTACTTTTTTAAGTACCCCCCTACACTTTCTACACTCAGGTAGGGCCTCCGCTGTTTTCAGCGTTCTGAATCTGCCATAAGCCTCCTTTTTTCCCTTATCCGATCCTCTATATCCCTTGACATCCAGGGTTCCCTGGACCTGTTGGTCCTACCCTTCATCTTTATGGGAACATGTTGGCCCTGAACTCTCACTATTTTCTTTTTGAATGACTCCCACCAGTCTGATGTAGACTTTCCTACAAGTTGCTGCTCCCAGTCCACTTTGGCCAGATCCTGTTTTATCATATTGAAATCGGCCTTCTCCCATTAAGTACCTTTATTTCTGGTCCATCTTTGTCCTTTTCCATAACTACCTTAAATCTTACAAAGTTATAGTCACTATCCCCGAAATGCTCCCCCACTAACACTTCTACCACTTATCTGGTTTCATTCCCTAGGATTAGGTCCAGTACTGCCCCTTCTGTTGTAGGGCTTTCTCCGTACTGGGTCAAAAAGCTGTCCTGTATGCATTTTAAGAATTCCGCCCCTTTTAAGCCTTTTGCACTAAGACTATCCCAGTTGATACTGGGGAAGTTGAAGTCCCTATTATTACCCTATTCCCTATTATTTTTACACCTCTCTGAGATTTGCCTACATATCTGCTCCTCTATCTCTCCCTGACTATTTAGAGGCCTGTAGTACATTCCCAGCCAAGTGATTGTCCACTTTTTGTTTTTAAGTTCTACCCATATGGCCTAATTTGAAGAACCTTCTGAGATATCATCCCTCCTTACTGCAGTAATTGACTCCTTGATCAATAGTGCAATGCCACCTCCTCTTTTACAACGCCACCCCCCCCCCCCCCCCCCCCCCCACCCCATCACATCTGAAGATTCTATGCCCTGGAATATTGAACTGTCAGTCCTGCCCTTCCCTCAACCATGTCTCTGTGATAGCAATAATATCATAATCCCATGTGTTAATCAACACCACCTTCAGGGACCTGTGGACATGCACTCCAAGGTCTCACTTCTTCTACCCCTCTCAATATCCTCCCGTTTATTTTGTAATCCCTTGCTTTCTTTGCCCTCCCCAAATGCATTATCTCACACTTCTCAGGATTGAATTCCATTTGCCACTTTTCCGCCCACTCAGGCAAACCATTGGCTAATTTTGATGTCATCTGCAAATTTCCCAATCATGCCTCCCACAGTTAAGTCCAAGCCATTAATATATACCAGAAACAGCAAGGGATCCAACACTGAGCCCTGTGGAATGCCACTGGAAACCGCTTTCTATTCGCAAAAACATCCGTCGACCACTACCCTTTGTTTCCTGTCATTGAGCCAATCGTGGATCCAACCTGCCACATTCCCCTGTATCTCATGGGCTTTTATTTTTCTGACCAGTCTGCCATGTGGGACCTTGTCAAATGCCTTACTAAAATCCCTGTAGACCACTGCACAACCCTCATCAATCCTCCTTGTCACTTCCTCAAAAAATTCAATTAAGTTAGTAAGACAAGACCTACCCTTAACAAGTCCATGCTGACTGTCCCTAATTAATCCGTGCCTTTCTAAGTAGCAGTTTATCCTATCTCTCAGACTTGATTCTAATAATATGCTACCACTGAGGTCAGACTGACTGGCCTGTAACTATTTTGTCTATCCCTCGCACCCATTTTAAACAATGGTACGACATTCGCAGACCTCCAATGCTCTGGTATCTCGCCTGTATCTAATGAGGATTTGAAGATGATCCTCAGAGCGTCCGCCATTTCCTCCCTGACTTCGTTTAACAACCTGGGATATAATCCATCCGGCCCTGTTGATTTGTCCACTTTCAAGGATGTCTGACCCTTTAGTACTTCCTCTCTCCCGCGGCAATTGAACCATACAAACGTTATGGCACAGAAAGAGGCCATTCAGCCCATCGTGTCTGCGCCAGCTGAACAAACAACTAGCTGTCCAATCAAATCCCACCTTCCAGCACCAGGTCCGCAGCCTTGCAGGTTACAGGTGCAAGTAATTGTCGTACCTCTCCTCTGCTGCAGGGCAAGCGTTCTTCACAGGCGTCAGCAGCCAAGTCTTCACTGGGTAGCCCTTGTTCATGAGAATCCATCCCTGAAGGTGAGAGTGGGGCCTGTAAGAAAAAGAATGAAACCGGACGGACCACCAGCATCGACCTTGGCACTGGAAATGACAACGGCAAACCCAGCCCTGTCGACCCTGCAAAGTCCTCCTTATTAACATAAAAAGAACAAAGAACAAAGATAATTACAGCACAGGAACAGGCCCTTCGGCCCTCCAAGCCTGCGCCGATCCAGAGCCTCTCTCTAAACATGTCGCCTATTTTCTAAGCTTCTGTATCTCTTTTCTTCCTGCCCATTCATGTATCTGTCTAGATACATCTTAAAAGACTCCATCGTGCCCGCATCTACCACCTCCGCTGGCAATGCGTTCCAGGTGCCCACCACCCTCTGCGTGAAGAACTTTCCACGCATATCCCCCCTAAACTTTTCCCCTTTCACTTTGAACTCGTGTCCTCTAGTAATTGAAACCCCCACTCTGGGAAAAAGCTTCTTGCTATCCACCCTGTCTATACCTCTCATGATTTTGTACACCTCAATCAGGTCCCCCCTCAACCTCCGTCTTTCTAATGAAAATAATCCTAATCTACTCAACCTCTCTTCATAGCTAGCGCCCTCCATACCAGGCAACATCCTGGTGAACCTCCTCTGCACCCTCTCCAAAGCATCCACATCCTTTTGATAATGTGGCGACCAGAACTGTACGCAGTATTCCAAATGTGGCCGAACCAAAGTCCTATACAACTGTAACATGACCTGCCAACTCTTGTACTCAATGCCCCGTCCGATGAAGGAAAGCATGCCGTATGCCTTCTTGACCACTCTATTTACCTGCGTTGCCACCTTCAGGGGAACAGTGGACCTGAACACCCAAATCTCTCTGGACATCAATTTTCCCCAGGACTTTTCCATTTACTGTATAGTTCACTCTTGAATTGGATCTTCCAAAATGCATCACCTCGCATTTGCCCTGATTGAACTCCATCTGCCATTTCTCTGCCCAACTCTCCAATCTATCTATATTCTGCTGTATTCTCTGACAGTCCCCTTCACTATCTGCTACTCCACCAATCTTAGTGTCGTCTGCAAATTTGCTAATCAGTCCACCTATACTTTCCTCCAAATCATTAATGTATATCACAAACAACAGTGGTCCCAGCACGGATCCCTGTGGAACACCACTGGTCACACGTCTCCATTTTGAGAAACTCCCTTCTACTGCTACTCTCTGTCTCCTGTTGCCCAGCCAGTTCTTTATCCATCTAGCTAGTACACCTTGGACCCCAAGCGCCTTCACTTTCTCCATCAGCCTGCCATGGGGCACCTTATCAAACGCCTTACTGAAGTCCATGTATATGACATCGACAGCCCTTCCGTCATCAATCAACTTTGTCACTTCCTCAAAGAATTCTATTAAGTTGGTAAGACATGACCTTCCCTGCACAAAACCATGTTGCCTATCACTGATGAGCCCATTTTCTTCCAAATGGGAATAGATCCTATCCCTCAGTATCTTCTCCAGCAGCTTCCCTACCACTGACGTCAGGCTCACCGGTCTATAATTACCTGGATTATCCCTGCTACCCTTCTTAAACAAGGGGACAACATTAGCAATTCTCCAGTCCTCCGGGACCTCACCCGTGTTTAAGGATGCTGCAAAGATATCTGTTAAGGCCCCAGCTATTTCCTCTCTCGCTTCCCTCAGTAACCTGGGATAGATCCTATCCGGACCTGGGGACTTGTCCACCTTAATGCCCTTTAGAATACCCAACACTTCCTCCCTCCTTATGCCGACTTGACCTAGAGTAATCAAACATCTGTTCCTAACCTCAACATCCGTCATGTCCCTCTCCTCGGTGAATACCGATGCAAAGTACTCGTTTAGAATCTCACCCATTTTCTCTGAGTCCAAGCATAACATTCCTCCTTTGTCCTTTAGTGGGCCAATCCTTTCTCTAGATACCCTCTTTCTCCTTATATATGAATAAAAGGCTTTGGGATTTTCCTTAACCCTGTTTGCTAAAGATATTTCATGACCCCTTTTAGCCCTCTTAATTCCTCGTTTCAGATTGGTCCTACATTCCCGATATTCTTTCAAAGCTTCGTCTTTCATCAGCCGCCTAGACCTTATGTATGCTTCCTTTTTCCTCTTAGCTAGATCTGGGGGCTTGTGCAACATTGGGAGAACTGTCCGACAGACTAGTCAAGCAACAGCCTGATTTGGTCATACTCACGGAATCATACCTTACAGACAATGTCCCAGACACCAACATCCCTGGATATGTCCTGTCCCTCTGGCAGGACAGACCCACCAGAGGTGGAGGCAGAGTGGTATACAGTCGGGTGGAGTTGCCCTGGAGTCCTCAACATTGACTCTGGACCCCATGAAGTCTCATGGCATCAGGTCAAGCATGGGTAAGGAAACCTCCTGCTGATTACCAAGTGCCGTACCCCCCCTCCTTCCCCCCCACCCCTCGGCTGTTGAATCAGTGCTTCTCCATGTTGAACACCAATTGGAAGAAGCACTAAGGGTAGCAAGGACACAGAATGTACTCTGTTATGACCAAGGCGGGAGTAATATAATGTTAATTCAGTCCCACTACTCCACAGGTCACAGCATATCAAGAAAGTTTTTCCACCTACCAAAGAATAGCCAAATTAGACATTTATTTCATTTGTCCCCCAGAATAAAGCACACCAAACCAGGTTTCTTTAAACAACAAAATTAACTATTGATTAATGAACTAAGTCTTGAACAATAATGAGATAACTCTATATAAGAAAAGATTTTTTAAAGCTCCTTATTCTTCCTAGCCCTCATGCACACACACATACATTCAAAAACTGGTTAACCAGGGGGAAAGGATCTTTTGGTTTACAGCTGTTTCCTCGGAATAAAAAGGAAAAACTAAAATGAATGAGTTTATCACGTGCTGGTAGGATGTTTTCGGTACGACGAGGTGTCCTGTGATCGAATAGTCAGATGCCACTCACATTCTGTTCAGGTGAGGTTGTTAAACAGTTTGTGATGGGTAGGCATGCAAGGCAATTTGTCTGCAGTAGGCGTCACACAAGTCTTTCAGCAAAGGGTGTAGCAACAGGTCTGCTTGGGGTTTGAAGCAGCAATCTAGCAGGAGAAACTTTCTTGAGATTTCAGGATCTCCCGAAACACAGGAGGCAACAGGAACCACTCTTGAGGCAGGGATTCTTCAAAGACAGGAGGCATTAGGAATTTGCTACCTCTGACATGCAGGGGTCTCTTCTCTGAAAAGCAGTCTTCCTCTACAGAGAGAAGCAACTCTTTTTTTTTCTTCTGAGTCTTTTTCCTCTCTCCAGGCAGATCTCATTTCAGAAACAGGATTTCTTTTCAAGAGATGCAAGTCTCCTTTACAGAGAGAGGTCTTTTCTCTGGTCTCCAGGCAGGTCACAGCCAGATTTTCAACTGCCTGCTCCTTGTCCAGCTCACTGGTCTTTTTCAATCCAAAAGTGAAAATAACTTCAACAATCCAGTCACATGACAGTCATAAATCTTGTCCTGTCATTCCCCTGATGAGTTGTTTGGAAACAGATGCCTTGCAGTCTGTGCACTCCACCAGCTGAAACCCACCAAGCTTCAGCAATCAGCAGCCGTCAGAAAAAATCCTTTCCTCAGTTTTAAAAAACACACATTGAATTCTAAGTTTCAAAACAAAAACAAAACTCTTGTAACACCTCCGCCTTTGGCAAAATGAAGCGCCATTCTTGAATGCATTTCATTACAATGTAAAAACAGAAGTTGAAAACATTTTAAACATATTTTCGCACACATGCCCCTCATTCACTCTACTTGTAATTAACACATTGTTACTCATGGAACTCAACAGTTAAATTTGTGACAAAGCATCTGCGATAACATTGTTTTTTTCCCCGAAATGTGTACAATCGTCAAGTGATAAGGCTGTAACAATAAACTCTATCTGAATATTCTGGCATTTTAGGTTTTATATTTTTCTACAAAGGTTATTGGATTATGGTCAGTGTATATCAGTGTTTCTTTGTACTTGTGACAGACATATACTTCAAAATGTTTAAGAGCTAGCAATAGTCCTAATGTTTCTCTTTCCATGGTGGTATACTTTTTTGGTGGTGATTCATTTTTTATGAAATGTACCCTACTGGTTTTTCTGTGCCTGATTTCTTATCTTGTAATAGGACTACACTGACCCCCAGGTCACTGGCATCAATCGCTACCTTGAAGGGAATTTGGAACAGCCAACACTGGTTCATTAGGCAAAATTGCCTTTAGCTTTTCAAAAGATGCCTGGCATTCACCTGACCACACTACTTTGGTTTTCTTTTTCTGTAGCAAATCGGTTAGTGGAGCAGCTACAGTGCTGAAATTTGGTTCAAACTTTCTGTAGAAATCACACATCCCCAGAAACCTCATGATTTCACACTTAGTCTTAGGGATAGGGAACTCCACCAAGGCTTGTACTTTCTCCGTTCTTGGCAACACTTGTCCTTGCCCTACTATATGTCTGAGGTAGGTCATTCTTGCTTTTGCGAATCCACCTTTTGCCAGATTTACCACTAAATCAGCTGCTTGTAATTTTTTTAACAGACTTTCTAGCTGTTTTAAATGTTCCATCTAAGTGTTACTGTTGTCATGCAGGCCCCCACCTACCAAGAATGAGGCACAATAATTTTGCCACATGGATATTAAACTTCAAATTGTTGCTGGGAAGAAAAGAGGGACTGTTACAAGGAATTGCCAGGCCCCAAGCCGGAAAAACATTTTTGCACACTAGCAGACAGTGTTGGAACAAAGGAACCAGTCCTGGCTCCCAATACACAGAAGACATGGTCGGACCAGTTTAGTCACATGATTAACTGGCTGTTGCAGAGTTTTGAACAGAGTGTTTTAAATTGACCACAGAGAATTTGAACTGAGAAAGCTCCTGGCTCCTGGAGTGAGAACATCTCTCTCCTGTCTGCTCCCATCTCTCTCCCAACAGCTTTGAAATCCACTGAAGACACATGAACCCCAAGAGAGAAAGGTCTCCTACAGTGAACAAGGTTTAAGAAGAATACTGGGCTACTGGAATACTACCCAACGGAAAGCAAGAATTACCTACAAGCTAGAACTATCTACAAAGGGAATCTACAGCGAGCTCGAAGTACAGTAACAAGAAACTCTTCAGATATTGCCTCAAACCTCTCCACTTTATTTTGCTTCTGTTCTTTTCTGTCCCTATCTGCATGTGTGTATGTTGACCCATCAGGTTTAGGCACTAATACTATTGGATAACTCCAGCTACTTTGACCAGGTTTATTTAAGTTGTTTTCCAGCATGTATTGGATTTCTGCTTTTACTTGGGCCTGTTTGACTGGACTAAAGCGGTTAGGATGCTATTTTATAGGAACAGATTCCCCTATATCCACATCATGCGTGGCTAAGGTTGTACATCCTGGCTTATCCCTACAGACTCTCTTAAATGCTGTGAGTAGCCTTGTTAGGTCTTCTCTTTGTTCTGCTTCTAAGTACGAAAGCATGTTGTCCAATCTTCCTAATCATATGTAGATAGTCCAACGAGGGATGGGGCCGTACAGGACTTGGTATTGGGGAATGAGCCCGACCAGGTGGTCGAAGTTTCAGTAGGGGAGCATTTCGGGAACCGTGTCCATAATTCCATAAGTTTTAAGGTACTTGTGGATAAGGATAAGAGTAGTCCTCGGGTGAAATTGCTAAATTGGGGGAAGGCTAATTATAACAATATTAGGCAGGAACTGAAGTATTTAGATTGGGAGCGGCTGTTTGAGGATAAATCAACATCTGACATGTGGGAGTCTTTCAAATGTCAGTTGATTAGAATCCAGGACCAGCATGTTCCTGTGAGGAAGAAGGATAAGTTTGGCAAGTTTCGGGAACCTTGGATAACGCGGGATATTGTGAGCCTAGAAAAAGAAAAAGGAAACATTTGTAAGGGCTGGAAGGCTAGGAACAGACGAATCCCTTGAGGAATATAAAGACAGTAGAAAGGAACTTAAGCAAGGAGTCAGGAGGGCTAAAAGGGGTCATGAAAAGTCATTGGCAAACAGGATTAAGGAAAATCCCAAGGCTTTTTATACATATATAAAGAGCAAGAGGGTAACTAGGGAAAGGGTTGGCCCGCTCAACGACAGAGAAGGGAATCTATGTGTGGAGCCAGAGGACATGTGCGAGGTACTAAATGAGTACTTTGCATCAGTATTCACCAAAGAGAAGGACTTGGTGGATGATGAGCTTAGGGAAGGGAGTGTAGATAGTCTCAGTCATCTCATTATCAAAAAGGAGGAGGTGTTGGGTGTCTTGCAAAGCATTAAGGTAGATAAGTCCCCAGGGCCTGATGGGATCTACCCCAGAATACTAAGGGAGGCAAGGGAAGAAATTGCTGGGGCCTTAACAGAAATCTTTGCATCCTCATTGGCTACAGGTGAGGTCCCAGAAGATTGGAGAATAGCCAATGTTGTTCCTTTGTTTAAGAAGGGTAGCAAGGATAATCCAGGAAATTATAGTCTGGTGAGCCTTACATCAGTGGTAGGGAAATTATTGGAGAGGATTATTCAGGACAGGATTTACTCCCATTTGGAAACAAACAAACTTATTAGCGAGAGGCAGCATGGTTTTGTGAAGGGGCGGTCGTGTCTCACTAATTTGATTGAGTTTTTTGAGGAAGTGACAAAGATGATTGATGAAGGAAGGGCAGTGGATATTATCTGTATGGACTTCAGTAAAGCCTTTGACAAGGTCCCTCATGGCAGACTGGTACAAAAGATGAAGTCACACGGGATCAGAGGTGAGCTGGCAAGATGGATACAGAACTGGCTCAGTCATAGAAGACAGAGGGTAGCAGTGGAAGGGTGCTTTTCTGAATGGATGTGACTAGTGGTGTTCCGCAGGGATCAGTGCTGGGACCTTTGTTGTTTGTAGTATATATGAATGATTTGGAGGAAAATGTAGCTGGTCCGATTAGTAAGTTTGCGGATGACACAAAGGTTGGTGGAGTTGCGGATAGTGTTGAGGATTGTCAGAGGATACAGCAGGATATAAATCGGTTGGAGACTTGGGCAGAGAAATGGCAGATGGAGTTTAATCCGGACAATTGTGAGGTAATGCATTTTGGAAGGTCTAATGCAGTTGGGAAGTATACAGTAAATGGCAGAACCCTTAGGAGTATTGACAGGCAGAGAGATTTGGGCGTACAGGTCCACAGGTCACTGAAAGTGGCAACACAGGTGGATAAGATAGGCAAGAAGGCATACGGCATGCTTGCCTTCATCGGTCGGGGCATAGAGTATAAAAATTGGCAAGTCATGCTGCAGCTGTACAGAACTTTAGTTAGGCCACACTTAGAATATTGCGTGCAATTCTGGTCGCCACACTACCAGAAGGACGTGGAGGCTTTGGAGAGGGTACAGAAGAGGTTTACCAGGATGTTGCCTGGTCTGGAGGGCATTAGCTATGAGGAGAGGTTGGATAAATTTGGATTGTTTTCACTGGAACGACGGAGGTGGAGGGGCGACATGATAGAGGTTTACAAAGTTACGAGCGGCATGGACAGAGTGGATAGTCAGAAGCTTTTTCCCAGGGTGGAAGAGTCAGTTACACGGGAACATAAGTTTAAGGTGAGAGGGGCAAAGTTTAGAGGGGATGTGCGGGGCAAGTTCTTTACACAGAGGGTGGTGAGTGCCTGGAACTTGCTGCCGGGGGAGGTGCTGTAAGCAGGTACCATAGAGATGTTTAAGAGACATCTTGACAAATACATGAATAGGATGGGAATAGAGGGATACGGTCCCCGGAAGTGCAGAAGGTTTTAGTTTAGGCAGGCATCAAGATCGGCGCAGGCTTGGAGGGCCGAATGGCCTGTTCCTTTAGTTTTTTTAGTTTTAGTTTTAGAGATACAGCACTGAAACAGGCCCTTCGGCCCACCGAGTCTGTGCCGACCATCAACCACCCATTTATACTAATCCTACACTAATTCCATATTCCTACCACATCCCCACCTGTCCCTATATTTCCCTACCACCTACCTATACTAGGGGCAATTGCTAATGGCCAATTTACCTATCAACCTGCAAGTCTTTGGCATGTGGGAGGAAACCGGAGCACCCGGAGGAAACCCACGCAGACACAGGGAGAACTTGCAAACTCCACACAGGCCGTATACAGAATTGAACCCGGGTCGCTGGAGCTGTGAGGCTGCGGTGCTCACCACTGCGCCACTGTGCCGCCCTGTTAACCACAGCGCACTGTGCTGTACTGTTCTTTGTCCTTTGTTCATTCTTTATTAGCTTACTGGATAGTAGGAGGTTCAATTTGAGAATAGTCTAGGCCTCCTTCTGCCTCATCTTCACTATCCCTTTCATCCTCATCTGGCCCTATTACCTGACATATATGTACTGGCTTCTCCTCCCTGCGATAATATTACTTTAACATATTGATATGACACAGCTGATTCTTTTTCCATGATCTGGGGTGTTAATCAAGTAATTTACCTTACCCACTCTTTTGACCACTTTATATGGACCACTGGACCGTGCTTTTAATAGTTCACCCTGTAAAGGTAATAATACTAATACCTCATCCCCTGGTTGAACTGTTTGGGTCTTTGCGTTCTTGTCTGCCCATTTTTTCATAGTGGTTTGGGATGCTTTAAGGTGTTCCTGAGCTATGTTATAAGCTTTCGTGAGCCTTTCCTGGAACACAGATACATAGTCTAGTACTTCTCATGGTCCTGTAGTTTTTTTTTTCAGAATATGCAGTTTGCCTTTAAGGCTTGCAAGGGATCAGCATTGCTTTAAGAGCCGGCAAGCCTTAGGAGTTATAGGAAGGTGCATTTTCGTTGCCGTGGAAACAGCCATTTGGAAACTGCGATTCAAAGAGTGCATTCTCGATACCATGGAAACAGCCACTGGGAGTGAGTCTCATGCGATACATTTGTTACCATTCAGTTTTGAACTGGCAGTTGAAGACAGTTTGTCCTAACGGAACACAGACAGGAGACACAGCTGTGATGTTCAGACACCTGAAAAAGAGCTCTCAACCATTTAAACTGAAGGAATAGGATTTTAGTCTGATTATTATTATCTCTCAAAATTCTAAAAACATCAAGCCAAGACAGAGATCTCTGGTAATTTAACCTGAAGGGAGGGAGGTTAGACTGTGACAATCTTTTATCCCTCAAAAAAGTCAGATTGATTCTGTTGAAAGTGTTTGCCAGTCATTAATAGTTGAAATTCGCTGGTTTTCGAACAATATTCTGCGAGAACTTCGAACAACATTCTGCGGGAGACTTCGAACAACATTCTGCGGGAGACTTCGAACAACATTCTGCCAGGACTTCAAACAACATTCTGCGGGAGACTTCAAACAACATTCTGCGAGGACTTCGAACAACATTCTGCGAGGACTTCGAACAACATTCTGCAGGATACTTCGAACAACATTCTGCGAGGACTTCGAACAACATTCTGTGGGAGACTTGGAACAACATTCTGCCAGGACTTCGAACAACATTCTGTGGGAGACTTCGAACAACATTCTGCGGGATACTTCGAACAACATTCTGCGAGGACTTCGAACAACATTCTGCGAGGACTTCGAACAATATTGGACTGTAAATTTGCAAGGACTCCAATTTTTTTCTATTTTAAATGTTGTTTATATCTTCATAGTATTTAAAAATTTAGTTCTTCTAACTAAGGAGCAAATTTGTTGATTTAAGGACACCTGGTATGGTTAGCCTCATTCGGGGGTTAATAGATGGTACAATTTAGCTGGGTCTTTCTTTAATTTGGAAAGTTTTAAATGATATGTTAGCTGATCTGTGGAACGACGGGATTGAATGAACAGTGCATTGGTCCCACCACAATCAGAATCGTATATTTTGATTGGGGGGCTTTGATAGGAGCGGTCGGTCGTAACATATTGATTGGGGGCTCATCCACAACTTGAATAACATATTAATTGGGGGCTTACTCAAGATTTGAATCAATTATTAATTGTGTTTCCCATCTGGGATTTGAATCACATCTTAATTGGGGGCTCGCTCGCAGTTGAATCATAACTTAATTTGGTGGCTCGCGTCTGGGATCAGAATGAGACAAATTTGGAGGGCTCACATTTGGAATCATAGTAATTACTCGTTTCTGGGATAACATATTTAAATTGGGGTCTTGCGTTTGGCATCAGATTAATTGCTCTCGAGTCTGGGATCTTATCAGTTGGAAACTCGATAGTTGGGATCTAAATCTGACACCAATTACAAAGAAATTAAAAGAACCAGGTCTCTTGTACAATAAGGTCCAATTTACACCATTGTTATGGCATTAGTGGTTGTAGCAGAGTTTTTGGGAAAGCAGAATGTCTCCCTGAGTGACTTGATAACTTTAACTAAGAACAAATTAAAAGAATTGGCAGCGAAATTGGGGGTGGAATTGAAATCAGGTGCCAAAAAAGCAGGGATAATTGACATAATAGCCAAACATCTGGAATTGGTAGAAGAAGATGATGATGGTAATACAGATGAGGGGCAATACAAGGAACAAGAAAGCGAATACGAAAGACATGAAGGTAGTAGGTACGAGAGTGATGCAGTGGTATTGGCTAGGATTCAGTTAGAAATAAGAAAACTTGAACTTCAGAGAGAGAGCGAAAAAGAGAGGGAATTTAGGCTAAAAGAGATGGAACTGAGACAAAGGGGTAGTCTTAAATCCAGGGAAAATTCGGGTCAGGAAGAATTTGAATTTAGATCAGGACCCAACGAGAAGTTGTTGAAATATATACAGGCTCTTCCTAAGTTTGAGGAAAGGGACGTAGAGGCATTTTTCATATCTTTTGAAAAAATAGTAGCCTAACAGATGAAATGGCCGAAAGAAAGTTGGACATTAGTTCTACAAAGCAGGCTGGTAGACAGAGCTCATGAAGCTTATGCCATGCTTTCTGAAGAGGATTCTGCAGATTATGAGATGACAAAAAAGGCTATTCTCGCTGTGTATGAGTTAGTCCCTGAAGCTTACCGTCAGAAGTTTAGGAATTTACGGAGATTGACTGGGCAGACATATTTAGGATTTGAGAGGGTGAAGCAAATGAATTTTGACTGTTGGATATAGGCATTAAAGATAGAAACCACATAACAGAACCTTCGAGAATTAATTCTCTTAGAAGAGTTTTAAAACTCCATTCCTTCAGTAGTGAGAACTCATATAGATAACCTGAAAGTTAGGCAAGCAGCAGAGATTCCCCCGCCTTCTCCCCATAACCCTACACATTCTTCTTTTTCATATAACTGTCTAATTCCCTTTTGAATGCTTCTATTGAACATGCTTCCACCACGTTCTCAGGCAGCGCATTCCAGACCTTAACCAGTCGTTGCGTGAAAAAGTTTTTCCTCATGTCACTTTTGCTTCTCTTACCAAATACTTTAAATCTGTGCCCTCTCGTTCTCGATCCTTTCATAAGTGAGAACAGTTTCTCTCTATCTACTCTGTCCAGACCCCTCATGATCTTGAATACCTCTATCAAATCACCTCTCAGCCTTCTCACAACAGATTAGATGCAAATGCATTGAAATTATCTGCTCAGCAATTTAAAATACATTCCTGTCATGTCGGGGCAGCGATTCTACCTTGGTGCTTTCCTGCCACTGACTAAATCTGGAACCGGAGTCACAACACCAGCTTTCCGGGCAGATACTTCCGACATGATTCTCCATCTCCTCACCATTCTCTCTTCAAACGGCCACACAAAATTCTGCCCACTGAGTGTGAGAGGCACTGAATGTGTACATTGAGTGTGAACGCTGAGTGTGAGAGGTTACTGAGTGTGAGAGGTCACTGAGTGTGAACGCTGAGTGTGAGATGACACTTGCGGCTGGATTTTTCTGAGATCGTCGGAACCCCAATGTCAGGCTCACTTCCGAGTTGAGAACCCAGAAGTGGCTATGGTGGGATGTTGGCCACGATCTTCTTGGAGGCACCCAATTAAGAAACCGCCTCCAGTAGCCCCATCCAATTAAGGACAGCAGAGGTACCAGGGAACCGGCAGGCCCAATAGGAGAGCCTGCAGCGATGTCCAGCTGGCAGCCCCAGTGGGAGAGATGGGCGCTGCCGATGTAGGTAGGAGAATGCAAGTGGGCCTCAGGATGGAGACGTCCTCTGAAGAATTATAAAAGTGTAAAAAATAAGTATAGACACAGCTGTCAGGCTATTAGTGTGCAGGGGGAACCCCTCAACAGGATGACCTGTGGCCGTAGCTTTGACCCTTTGGTAACCCCTGGCTCAGGGGCTGAGGGGTATTTAAAGGATACCCCTCTGGCCCACTGACCTGCCTCCAGGAAGCCATGTTCAGGCAACCGCCAGGCTTT
Organism: Heterodontus francisci; assembly: GCF_036365525.1. Classification (NCBI taxonomy): domain Eukaryota; kingdom Metazoa; phylum Chordata; class Chondrichthyes; order Heterodontiformes; family Heterodontidae; genus Heterodontus; species Heterodontus francisci. Next base: position 94,032,456 of record NC_090389.1, on the reverse strand, counting down.
GGCCTCTGTGGGGGACCTGTCTACTATTGGGAAAATCCCAGTGGATTCACCAGTTTGACCCCAAGTGGGGTATTAATTGAGCCTAATTAGTTACCACTGCTGATGGGCGGGTAGCCGGTGCTGGTCAGACCCTGCCTCCAGCAAGATCACTCGAAGGTGGGATCGCCTTCTTGGAGCTGACCTGATGCAAGATTCTCTAACTTTGCTCCCAATCCCGCCTCCAAACATGTCTCTTCCGGACTGGGAAAATTCAGCCTTTAGTGTGTACACTGAGAATGAACACTGAGTGTGATGGCCACTGAGTGTGTGTGTGATTATTCACTCCCTCCACCATTGGTGCAGAGTGGCAGCAGTGTGTACCGTCTACAAGACGCACTGCAGCAACTCACCATGGCTCCTTCAACAACAGCTTCCAAACCTGCGACCTCTACCATCTGGAAGAACGGGTAGCAGATGCTTGGGAACATACACGATCTTGATTTGGATCTATATTGGTGTTCCTTCACTGCTGCTGGGTCAAAATCTTGGAACTTCCTTCCTAACAGCACTGTGGATGTACCTATACCGCATGGACTGCAACGGTTCAAGAAGCTTGGTCACCACCACCTTCTCAAGGGCAATTAGGAATGGCAATAAATGCTGGCCTTGCCAGTGAAGTTCATATCCCATGAATCTATACAAAAAAAGGCAATGTAAAATAAAAGGGTGCAATTCTAAAGTGCATGCAGAAACTGAGAACCAATCATTGCAGATGGCAGGGCAGATGGTTAAAAAGGTATATGGGATCCTGGGCTTTATAAGTAGAAGCATAGAGTACAAAAGCATGGAAGTTATGATGAATCTTTATAAAATGTTGGTTCAGCCTCAACTGGATTATTGTGTCCAATTCTGAGCACCACTCTTTAGGAATGATGTGAAGGCTTTAGAGAGAGTGCAGAAAAGATTTCTGAGAATGGTTCCGGGGATGATGGAGTGTGATTAACAAATTTATCCCTCAACATCACAAAACATATTATCTGGTCGTCATCATATTACTATTTGTCAGAACTAGCTGGGTGCACATTGGCTGTCATGTTTCCTACATTACTACAGTGACTACACTTCAAAAGCGCTTCATTGGCTGTAAATCACTTTGGGACATCCTGATGATGTGAAAGGCACTATAGAAATGCAAGTCTTTTTTTAAGTGTGCAATCTAATGCATTTTTGGATGATGTTGCCAAGGAGCAGCAGGCAGATGAGAAATAGGATGCTTTTCAGGCTGGAGGAAGGTTTGTAGTGGAGTTCCCCAGGGATCAGTGTTGGGACCCTTGCTCTTCCTGATGTATATTAATGACCTAGACCTTGGTGTATGGGGCACAATTTCAAAGTTTGCAGATGATATGAAATTTGGAAGCATTGTGAACTGTGAGAAGGATAGTTAAGAACTTCAAAAGAACATAGACAAGTTGGTGGAATGGGCGGAAAGGTGGCAGATGAAGTTCAATGTGGAGAATGTGGATGAAGTTCAATGTGGAGAAACCTGGCAACGCAAGTGGATAAGGTAGTCAAGAAGGCAAACGGCATGCTTGCCTTCATCGGTCGGGGCATAGAGTATAAAAATTGGCAAGTCATGCTGCAGTTGTACAGAACTTTAGTCAGGCCACACTTAGAATATTGCGTGCAATTCTGGTCGCCACACTACCAGAAGGACGTGGAGGCTTTGGAGAAGGTACAGAAGAGGTTTACCAGGATGTTGCCTGGTCTGGAGGGCATTAGCTATGAGGAGAGGTTGGATAAACTCGGATTGTTTTCACTGGAACGACGGAGGTGGAGGGGCGACATGATAGAGGTTTACAAAGTTATAAGCGGCATGGACAGAGCGGATAGTCAGAAGCTTTTTCCCAGGGTGGAAGAGTCAGTTACTCGGGGACATAGGTTTAAGGTGAGAGGGGCAAAGTTTAGAGGGGATGTGCGAGGCAAGTTCTTTACACAGAGGGTGGTGAGTGCTGGAACGTGTTGCCGGGGGAGGTGGTGGAAGCAGGTACCATAGAGACGTTTAAGAGGCATCTTGAGAAATACATGAATAGGATGGGAATAGAGGGATATGGACCCCGGAAGTGCAGAAGGTTTTAGTTTAGGCAGGCATCAAGATCGGCGCAGGCTTGGAGGGCCGAATGGCCTGTTCCTGTGCTGTACTGTTCTTTGTTCTTTGATTCATTTTGGTAGGAAGAACATGGAGAGACAATATAAGATAAAGGGTACAATTCTAAAGGGGGTGCAGGAGCAGAGCAACCGGGGTGTATATGTGCATAAGTCATTGAAGATGGCAGGACAGGTTGAGAGAGCAGTTAATAAAGCATACAAAATCCTGGGCTTTATTAATAGGGGCATAGAGTACAAGAGCAAGGAGGTTATATTGAACATGTACAAGACACTAGTTCGGCCTCAGCTGGAGTATTGCATCCAGTTTTGGGTGCCGCGCTTTAGGAAAGATGTGAAAGCATTGGAGAGAGTACAGAAAAGATTCACGAGAATGGTTCCAGAGATGAGGAACTTCAGTTATGAAAATAGATTGAAGAAGTTGGGACTGTTTGCCTTCGAGAAGAGAAGGCTGAGAGGTGATTTGATAGTGGTGTTCAAAATCATGAGGGGTCTGGACAGAGTAGATAAGAAGAAACTATTCCCACTTGTGAAAGGATCAAGAACGAGAGGGCACAGATATAAATTAATTGGCAAAAGAAGCAAAAGTGACATAAGAAAAACTTTTTCACACAGCGAATGGTTAAAGTCTGGAATGCACTGCTTGAGAGTGTGGTGGAGGCAGGTTCAATTGAGGCATTCAAAAGGGAATTAGACTGTTATATGAAAAGGAAGAACGTGCAGGGTTACGGGGAGAAGGCGGGGGAATGGAACTAGGTGAATTACTCATTCGGAGAGATGGTGCAGACATGACGAGCCGAATGGCCTCCTTCTGTGCTGTAATAATTTGGTGATTCTGTGATAACATTTCTGTGACGCACCTTGGAACACTTTACTACATTAAAGGCACAGTATGCATACAGGTTGTTCTTGTTTCAGTGTTTAAAACCATGAAAGGAAGGGACAGAATAGAGAGAAGGTGACTATTTCAAGTAGTTGAGGGTTTTAAATGAGGGGCCATAGAAACAAAATTAAATGTGAGGGGTTTAGACCAGAGGAAGGCCGAATGTCCAATTTCTGTGTTGTAACCTCCGTGTATTTTTTTTCATATTCGTTCATGGGATGTGGGCATCGCTGGCAAGGCCAGCATTTGTTGCCCATCCCTAATTGCTGTTGACAACTGAGTGGCTTGCTAAGCTATTTCAGAGGGCAGTTAAAAGTCAACTGCATTGCTGTGGATCTGGAATCAAATGTAGGTCAGACCAGGTAAGGACAGTCGTGAACCAGTTGGGTTTTTACAACAATCAATGATAGTTTGATATTTAGTAGCACCATTACCGAGACTAGCTTTCAATTCCAGATTTTTTTTTTAATTAATTGAATTTAAATTCCACCAGCTGCCATGGTGGGATTGAAACCCATGTTTCCAGAGCATTAGCCTGGGCCACTGGATTACTAGTTCAGTGACATTACCACTACGCCACCACCACTGCTTCCCCTCCTTTCTATGTTAGGTTCTTTTTGACATGGAACAATTTGACCAAGCTTTAGCTGATCCCTAATTTATCTCACAATCCTTTCTTTTTAAATTAAGCCTCTGTGATGCACTTTGGGCTATTTTTCTGTGTTAAAGATGCTATATAAATGCAAGGTTTTGTTGTTGTATTTAATATACCTTTAAATACATGACAATCAGCCTAATAGTAGTATTTAACAATGAAATCTGACCACAACTCACACCATCCACCATTGTCACCCTAAGTGTAAACAAGTTTCTCTGTTCCTGCATTCCCTTTAAAATTGTATCATTTATTTTATATTGTCTCTCCTCAACAGTGGCAGCAGTGTGTACCATCTATGAGATGGACTGCAGCACCGCACCAAGGCTCCTTAGACAGCACCTTCCAAACCCTCAACCTCTACCACCTAGAAGGACAAGGGCAGCAGATGCATGGGAACACCACCACTTGCAAGCTCCCCTCCAAGCCACTTACCATCCTGACTTGAAACTATATCACTGTTCCTTCACTGTCGCTGGGGCAAAATCCTGGAATTCCCTCCCTAACAGCACTGTGGGTGTACCTACACCACATGGCAGCAGTTCAAGAAGGCAGCTCACCACCAGCTTCTCAAGGGCAATTGGGGATGGGCAATAAATGCTGGTCTAGCCAGCGACACCCACATCCCAGGAACAAATTTTTAAAAATCTGAAAACCTTGAAATTATGCTCTGTATGCCTATGCCCAGTTCATTAATATATATAAGAAAGGCAGTGGTCCTAGTACTGACCCCTGGGTAACTCCACTGTATACCTTCTGCCAATCCATAAAACAATCTTTCACCACTACCCTGCTTTCTGCCCCTTAGTCAATTTTATGTCCACGCTGTCACTATCCCTTTAATCCCATGAGCTTCAATTTTGCTATTATGTGGTACTTTGTCAAAGGCCTTTTGGAAGTCCATGTACACAACATCAAACACATTACCTTCATTCACTCTCTCTGTTGCTTCAGCAAAGAACTTATCAGTTTGTTAAACATAACTTACCTTTAACAATTCCATGCTGGCTGTAATTTATTAACCAGATTTTTTCCAAATGACAATTTAGTCCTGGATTCTTGTCTCTAAACGTTTCCTCACCACTAACGTTAGGCTGACTGACTTGCAGTTGCAGTTCTCTGTGACCCTCTGTCCTATCAATGCCTCTTTTGTTATCTCTTGCCCCACCCCTGCTTTATTTGCTTAAAACCCATTACATTTTTAACATTTGCCAGTTCTGATGAAGGGTCACTGACCTGAAACGTTAACTCTGCTTCTCTCTCCGCAGATGCTGCCAGACCTGCTGAGTATTTCCAGCATTTCTTGTTTTTATTTCAGATTTCCAGCATCCGCAGAATTTTGCTTTTATATTATTGTAGTTGCAGGGTTCATCCCTCTCTCCTTCCATGAAGATGACGGTGATGAAGAACAGCAGAGTTTTAGTATCTTCTGTTGCACAAAGAGGACTAATTTGTGTGAAGAAATTGAATCTAGATCTTCTGATTCTGCTGGTATGTTGATGGGAAGGGACTGTACTAGCAAGAATTTCCGAACATGGGAATGGGAGTAGGTCATTCAGCCCCTCAAGCCTGTTCTGACATCACATACATGGCAACCATTTGTGTGCAGTTGTGACTCGCCTCAAGTTGCTTCTTCTTCAAGCGATCAAAAGCTTGTTTGTAAATCACAAGCCTTGCCCGCAGAGCTCATTGCTGATTCCAACACTGAGGAGCCATTCAACTTATAAAATTATAAATGCTAATTATTTGGTGTTGATGTTCAAATACTATTTTGATGTAATTTACAAATTACTTACAATTTCTCATGACCTCAATTTCTTTAAGGTCTTTGAATAACTTGAAGATAGACAAGTCTCCCGGGCCTGACGGGGTATATCCAAGGATGTTATGGGAAGCAAGGGATGAAATTGCAGAGCCGCTGGCAATGATCTTTTCATCTTCTCTGCTGACGGGGGTGGTACCAGGTGATTGGAGGGTGGCAAATGTTGTGCCCCTGTTCAAGAAAGGGAATAGGAACAACCCTGGGAATTACAGGCCAGTTAGTCTTACTTCGGTGGTAGGCAAGTTGATGGAAAAGGTGCTGAGGGATAGGATTTCTGAGCATCTGGAAAGACACTGCTTGATTCGGGACAGTCAGCACGGTTTTGTGAGGGGTAGGTCTTGCCTCACAAGCCTGATTGAATTCTTTGAGCAGGTGACCAAGCAAGTGGATGAGGGTAAACCAGTGGATGTGGTGTACATGGATTTTAGTAAGGCATTTGATAAGGTCCCCCATGGTAGACTTATGGAGAAAGTCAGGAGGCATGGGATAGTGGGGAATGTGGCCAGTTGGATTAAGAATTGGCTAACTGATAGAAGGCAGAGAGTGGTCTTAGATGGTAAATACTCAGCCTGGAGCCCAGTTACCAGTGGCGTGCCGCAGGGATCAGTTCTGGGTCCTCTCCTGTTTGTGATTTTTATTAACGACTTGGATGAGGAAGTCGAAGGGTGGGTCAGTAAATTTGCAGATGATACAAAGGTTGGTGGAGTTGTGGATACCGAGGAGGGCTATTGTCGTCTGCAAAGGGACTTGGATAGGTTGCAGTGCTGGGCTGAAAAGTGGCAGATGGAGTTTAACCCTGAAAAGTGTGAGGTCGTCCATTTTGGAAGGACAAACATGAATGCAAAATACTGGGTTAACGGTAGGGTTCTTGGGCATGTGGAGGAGCAGAGAGACCTTGGGGTCTATGTGCATAGATCATTGAAAGTTGCAACTCAAGTGGATAGGGCTGTGAAGAAGGCATATGGGGTGTTAGCGTTCATTAGCAGAGGGATTGAATTTAAGAGCCGTGAGGTGATGATGCAGCTGTACAGGACCTTGGTAAGGCCTCATTTGGAGTACTGTGTGCAGTTCTGGTCGCCTCATTTTAGGAAGGATGTGGAAGCCTTGGAGAGGGTGCAGAGGAGATTTACCAGGATGTTGCCTGGAATGGAGAATAAGTCTTACGAGGAAAGGCTGAACATTCTAGGCCTCTTCTCATTAGAACGGAGAAGGATGAGGGGTGACATGATAGAGGTTTATAAGATGATCAGGGGAATAGATAGGGTAGACAGTCAGAAACTTTTTCCCCGGGTGGAGCAAAGCGTTACAAGGGGTCATAAATTTAAGGTGAAGGGTGGGAGATATAAGGGGGATGTCAGGGGAAGGTTCTTTACCCAGAGAGTGGTCGAGGCATGGAATGCCTTGCCCGGGGAAGTTGTTGAGTCAGAAACTTTAGGGACTTTCAAAAGGCTTTTGGATAGGTATATGGATAAAGGAGAATGATGGGGTATAGATTAAATTGTCCTTGACAGAGGACAAAGGATCGGCACAACATTGTGGGCCGAAGGGCCTGTTCTGTGCTGTATGTTCTATGTTCTATGTTCTATGTCTTGAGAATAGAGGTTGGGAAATTATTTTTTAAAAATTTCCATTGAGCGTTAACAGAAGCAGAACAATGTCCCAATTTGGCGCCGATAGTTAAAATACATGGAACAAGTGCATCTGTTGCTTGTGTCCCACAGCGTGGCCAAACAACAGACACCAAAAGCTCAGAGGGAATGAGCTGCTGAGTGTCCTTGTACAGAGTTTTAAAATGGGTTAAGGTCCTAGAATCAGCTCCATTTGGGAAAGGTCACAGTAAAGACCTCTGTTTCCTCTCTTTTTCCAGTTAGCTCCTTTGCAGAGATGGGAAGCGGTGATGTATGAAAATCTGGCTGTGTTCCTCCTCTGTGTTAATAATACATATCATTTCAAAATGGGCAATGTAAATGGAACACAGCATCACACGGGCACTGTCAGCATCACAGGAGCTGTCCTACTTAAAGATTTAGATAAAAGTATGTCCTAAATTTAAAGGACTGGCTGTGAGGAGCCTGAGGGAATGTTTATGCTGCCAGTGAATATTGTACTTTGCAGCATTGTGGAAGTTTTGCATAAGCTTAGAGTTTGGGGCCCAAACTGATTCTGGATAGAGTTGGAGTGAGACTCGAGGGAGGCAGTGAGATTAATTTGGGATTGACACAGGGCTATGGGGAGAGAGCGGGCTTGTGGGATTATTTTGGGATTAATACAGGACTATGGGGAGAGAGCAGGGCGTGGGATTAGTTTGGGATTGGTCTGTGTTGTAAACATCTCCTTACTTTTAGTGTGGTGTCAAACCAGGATGATACGTTTCGAACCTCCCCAGAAGTAATTGAGATGTTTTGGCAGTGTGAAGATTCCAGCCTGGGTCTGGAAACATTGCAGAGACCAGAAATTGGGCCAGAAACAAGTTCCATATTGTACTGTGTGTTCACAGCTGCTGAGAGAGCCCAGTTTTTCGATCTATTTTTCTTACTGAAGCATGCTGGTAATAACAGTGCCACTTGATTGTGTTCAGTAAGTGTCATACATAAATACATAGGAGTGATTGTGTACAGTGAATGGGTAGAGATTAGGAATAACAAGCATCAGAAAACACTGGTGGGTGTAGTTTACAGGACCCCTAACAGTAGTTGTACTGTTGGACAGAGAGTTAAGCAAGAATAATTGGAGCTTGCAAAAAAACAATGTAATAAATGTGGGGGACTTTAATCTTCATATAGACTGGACAAATCAAAATGGCAAAGGTAGCCTGGAAGATGAGTTTGTAGAATGTTTTTGTGACTGCTTTCTAGAGTAATACCTTGTAGAACCAACTAGAGGCAAAGATATTTTAGATCTAGTATGTTGCAATGAGGCAGGGCTAATTAGTAATCTCATAGCCAAAGATCTTCTGAGAAAAAAGTGATCATAATGTGGATGTTATCTATATGGACTTTAGTAAAGCCTTTGACAAGGTCCCGCATGGCAGACTGGTACAAAAGGTGAAGTCGCATGGGATCAGAGGTGAGCTGGCAAGATGGATACAGAACTGGCTCGGTCAGAGAAGACAGAGGGTATCAGTGGATGGGTGCTTTTCTGAATGGAGGAATGTGACTAGTGGTGTTCCGCAGGGATCAGTGCTGGGACTTTTGCTGTTTGTAGTATATATAAATGATTTGGAGGAAAATGTAGCTGGTCTGATTAGTAAGTTTGCGGACGACACAAAGGTTGGTGGAGTTGCAGATAGTGATGAGGATTGTCAGAGGATACAGCAGGATATAGATCGGTTGGAGACTTGGGCGGAGAAATGGCAGATGGAGTTTAATCCGGACAAATGTGAGGTAATGCATTTTGGAAGGTCTAATGCAGGTAGGAGGTATACAGTAAATGGCAGAACCCTTAGGAGTATTGACAGGCAGAGAGATCTGGGCGTACAGGTCCACAGGTCACTGAAAGTGGCAACGCAGGTGGATAAGGTAGTCAAGAAGGCATACGGCATGCTTGCCTTCATCGGTCGGGGCATAGAGCATAAAAATTGGCAAGTCATGTTGCAGCTGTACAGAACTTTAGTTAGGCCACACTTAGAATATTGCGTGCAATTCTGGTCGCCACACTACCAGAAGGACGTGGAGGCTTTGGAGAGGGTACAGAGGAGGTTTACCAGGATGTTGCCTGGTCTGGAGGGCATTAGCTATGAGGAGAGGTTGGATAAACTTGGATTGTTTTCACTGGAACGACGGAGGTGGATGGGCGACATGATAGAGGTTTGCAAAGTTATGAGTGGCATGGACAGAGTGGATAGTCAGAAGCTTTTTCCCAGGGTGGAAGAGTCAGTTACTAGAGGACATAGTTTAAGGTGTGAGGGGCAAAGTTTAGAGGGGATGTGCGAGGCAAGTCTTTTACACAGAGTGTGGTGAGTGCCTGGAACTTGCTGCCAGGGGAGGTGGTGGAAGCAGATACGATAGCGACGTTTAAGAGACATCTTGACAAATACATGAATAGGAAGGGAAAAGAGGGATATGGGCCCCGGAAGTGCAGGATGTTTTAGTTTAGACAGGCATCAAGATCGGCGCAGGCTTGGAGGGCCGAATGGTCTGTTCCTGTGCTATACTGTTCTTTGTTCTTTGAAAGCCAGCATGGATTTCTTAAGGGAAAATCATGTTTAACTAACTTGCTAGAGTTTTTTGAGGAGGTAACAGAAGGGTTGATGAGGGTGATGTTGTTGATGTGGGGTACATGGACTTTCAAAAGGCATTTGATATAGTGCCACACAACAGACTTGTGAGAAAACTTGTAGCTCATGGAACAAAAGGGACACGAAACAAAGAGTAGTGGTTAATGGATGTTTTGCGGGCTGGAGGAAGGTTTGTAGTGGAGTTCCCCAGGGATCAGTGTTGGGACCCTTGCTTTTCCTGATATTTTTTACTGACATCGACCTTAGTGTACGGGGCACAATTTCAAAGTTTACAGATGATATGAAACCTGGAAGCATTGTGAACTGTGAGCAGGATAGTGTAGAACTTCAAAAGGACATAGACAAGTTGGTGGAATAGGCAGACAGGTGGCAGATGATATTCAATGCAGAAAATTGTGAAGTGATTCATTTTGGTAGGAAGAACATGGAGAGACAATATAGAATAAAGGGCAGAATTCGAAAAGGGGTGCAGGAGCAGAGGGACCTAGGTGTATATGTGGATAAGTCATTTAAGGTAGCAGGACAGGTTGAGAGAGCGGTTAATAAAGCATACAGTATCCTGGGCTTTATTAATAGGGGCATAGAGTACAAGAACAAGGAAGTTATGTTGAACTTGTATAATACACGATTTCAGCCTCAGCTGGAGTATTGCATCCAGTTCCGTGCGCCACACTTTAGGAAAGACGTGAGGGCATTGGAGAGAGGACAGAAAAGATTCATGAGAATGGTTCCAGGGATGAGGAACTTCAGGAATGAAGATAGATTGGAGAGGTTAGGACTGTTTTACTTCGAGAAGAGAGGGTTGAGAGGTAATTTGATAGAGGTATTCAAAATCATGAGTGGTCTGGACAGAGTAAATAGAGAGAATCTGTTCCCACTTGTGAAAGGATTGAGAACGAGAGGGCACAGATTTAAAGTATTTGATAAGAGAAACAAAAGTGACATAAGGAAAAAGTTTTTCACACAGCAAGTGGTTAAGGTCTGGAATGCGCTGCCTGAGAACGTGGCGGTGGCAGGTTCAATTGAATCATTCAAAAGGGAATTAGACAGTTATATGAAAAGGAAGAATGTGCAGGGTTATGGGGAGAAGGCAGGGGAATGGAACTGAGGGAATTGCTCATTCGGAGAGCCAGTGTGGACATAATGGGCCGAATGGCCTCCTTCTGCACTGTAACGATTCTGTGATATATCTTTCCTTAGGTAAGGAAACCAAAACTGCACACAATACTCTAGGTGTGGTCTGACCAAGGCACTATACAATTGCAGTAAGATATCTTTATTCCTATGCTCAAATCCCCTTGTAATGAAGGCCAGCATACCATTTGCCTTCTTAATTGCTTCCTGTACCTGCATGTTAGCTTTCAGTAACCCATGAACAAGGACATCCAGGTCCCTTTGACGTTCAACACTTCCCAGCCTGTCACCATTTAAGAAATACTGTCTTTCTGTTTTTCCTACCAAAGTGGATAACCTCACATTTCTCCATATTGTATTTCATCTGCCAAATTTTTGCCCACTCACTTAGCCTCTCCAAATCCCCTTGAAGCGTCTTTGCATCCTCCTCACAACTCACACTTCCACCTAGTTTTGTGTCATCTGCAAGCTTGGAAATATTACATTTAATCCCCACATCCAAATCATTGATATAGATTTTGAATAGCTGGGGCCCAAGCACTGATCCTTGAGGTACCGCACTAGTCACAACCTGCCAACCTGAAAATGACCCATTTATTTCTACAATAATATAGAAGCAAAATAGTGCAGATGCTGGAAATCTGAGATTAAAAACAAGAACTGCTGGAAATACTCAGCAGGTCTGGCAGCATCTGTGGGGAGAGAAGCAGAGTTAACATTTCAGGTCAGTGACCCTTCATCAGAACTGGCAAAGGTTAGATATGTAATAGGTTTTGAGCAAATAAAGCAGAGGTGGGGCAAGAGATAACAAAAGGCAAGGTGTTGGTAGGGCAGGGTCACAGAGAATAACTGGAAGGTCATGGAGCAAAAGCAAATGATATGTTAATGGTGTGTTGAAAGTAAAAGTGTTTGTGCAGAGGGCGTTAATGGACAGAAAAATGAACAGCCCTGGCCCAAAGCACAAACATGAAAAAAACAGTGGGCAGGCACATGGTAAGAAAAATGAATAATGAAACAAACTAAAATAAAATAAAAGAAAAAGAAAAGAAAACTGAAAATTTGCTGTCGGTTAACCAGTTCTCAACCCATGCCAGTATATTCCCCCCCAATCCCATGTGCTCTAATTTTGTTTAGTAATCTCTTGTGTGGGACCTTATCAAAAGCTTTCTGAAAATTTAAATATACCACATCCGCTGATTCCCCCTTATCTATTCTTCTAGTTAATCCTCAAAAAGCTCCACCAGGTTTGTTAGACATGATTTCCCTTTCATGTTGACTCTGCCCAATCCTACCATTATTTTCTAAGTGTCCTGTTATCACATCCTTTATTATAGATTCCAGCATTTTTCCTGTCACTGATGTTAAGCTAACAGGTCTGTAGTTCCCTGTTTTCTTTCTCCCTTCTTTCTTAAATAATGAGGTTACATTTGTCACCTTCCAATCTGCAGGAACCATTCCAGAGTCTATAGAATTTTGAAAGATGACCACCAATGCATCAACAGCCACCTCTTTCAACACTCTGGGATGTAGATTATCAGGTCCAGGGGATGTATCTACTTTGAGTACCATTAATTTCTCTAGTACTATTTTTTACTAATATTAATATCTTGCAGTTTCTCATTTACACTAGTCCCTTGAATCTCCATTATTTCTGGGAGGATTTTAGTATTTTCCTCCGTGAAGACAGACACAAAGTATTTGTTTAGTTTCTCTGCCATTTCCTTATTCCCCACTATTAGTTCTCCTGACTCTGCTTGTAATGGACCCATGTTTGTCTTTGCTAATCTTTTCCTTTTTACATACTTATCGAAGCTTTTACAGTCTGTTTTTATGTTTCTCGCTAGTTTACTCTCATATTCTATTTTCCCTTTCTTAATCTTTTTCTTGGTCTTCCTTTGCAGAATTCTGAAATGCTCCCAATCTTCAGATTTACCATTTTTTTGGGCAACTTTATATGCTTCTTCCTTTGCTTTAATACAATCCTTGATTTTCTTCGTTAGCCACAGTTGGAACACTTACCTTGCTGGGTTTTTGTGAATTAAAGGAATGTATTTTTGTTGTATCCTATGTATTAGTTCTTTAAATGTTAGCCATTGCCTGTCTACCGTCACACCTTTTAACGTGGTTTCGCAATCCACCATAGCCAATTGCCCCTCATACCTTCATAGATTCCTTTGCTTAAATTTAAGACCTTAATTTCTGATTGAACTACATCACTTTCAAACTTAATGTAAAATTCTATCATATGTGGTCACAATGCACTTAGAAAATCATAGAGTCATAGAATGGTTATGGCCCAGAAGAAGGCTATTCAACCCATCACGTCTATGCCAGCTCTTTGCGAGAGCAACTCTGCTCGTTCCACTCCACCACCCTTTCCCTGTAGCTCTACAATTTCTTTCTCTTCAGGTGCTTATCCAATTCCCTTTTGAAAGCCACAATTGAATCTGCCTCCACCACGTTCTCAGGCAATGCATTCCAGATCCCAACCACTCGCTGCATAAAAAAATGCTTCCTCGTGTCACTGCCGCTTCTTTTGCCAACCATCTTAAATTAGTGTGCTCTGGTTCTCAACCCTTCCGTCAACGGGAACAGTTTCTCCCTACTAGTCTATCCTGACCCTCCCCCCCATGATTTTGAACACATCTATCATCAAATCTCCTTACAACCTTAAAACGATGAGATACTCACTTTCACTGCCCGGATGAGGCCATTTAGCCTTTTGCGGCACTGGATCCAGGTCCTTGGGGTGATCCTATGGCTGCTGATCTCCTCTGCTATCTGCAGCCAGGCTTGCTTGGTTAGATTTTTTTAGATTTAGAGATACAGCACTGAAACAGGCCCTTCGGCCCACCGAGTCTGTGCTGACCATTAACCACCCATTTATACTAATCCTACACTAATCCCATATTCCTACAACACCCTCACATGTTCCTGTATTCCCTCACCACCTACCTATACTAGGGTCAATTTATAATGGCCAATTTACCTATCAACCTGCAAGTCTTTGGCTTGTGGGAGGAAACCGGAGCACCCGGAGGAAACCCACGCGGTCACAGGGAGAACTTGCAAACTCCACACAGGCAGTACCCAGAATTGAACCTGGGTCGCTGGATCTGTGAGGCTGCGGTGCTAACCACTGCGCCACTGTGCCTGGGTTAGGTACCCAGCTGTCCGCCTCCTGTCCCTAGGGAAGAGTACCTCCCGCTTTTCCCTGGCAGCTGGTAACAGAACCTGCAGGGAGGCATCACTAAAGCATGGGACCACCTGGTGTCTTCCTTCTGCAATCGTTCTGCAGCCTCTCTCCCCTGAAGAAATCCTTACACTTTGCCATGAAGTATTGAAAGCGGGGCCGGCAGCCCTTAAATATGGCGCCAGCACCTGCTTTGGCATCAGCTGATGCCAGCATATCTGCCTCCGTCACCTCCCGTCACCTCATTCACATTAATTGGCAGGCCGCGCTTGATCGCATGCAGCCGGCCACTGATGGCCCTGACGGAAGCCGCACCTGTTTCCAGTCCCGACAACAAGACCTGCGGCTTCAACATAAAATCTGGCCCACTGGCTCTTGTAGAGGCAGTGGCTGTGGGATTCTATTTGTCCGATATTTAAGTGAGATTCTGTACAATAGGCATACTGAAGATAGTATACCTATTGAATGTTATGTAGATAATCATTCATTGTGGGATTATGGACACTCTACAAAAAGTGTGAGTGAGAAAAGGTTATGGATTGACCTTGCCGGTGTAAAACAAATACTGGAGAGAAAGGAAATCTCTAAAATTAAATGGGTGATTGCAAGTCATCATCTGTCTGTTTTTCAAAAGCAAATGCATGTACGAAGAAATTGTTAGGAGTCCTAGAGGAGGGTTGTATCGCAATGTAATGCTTTATACAAAATGTGGAAGTTTTTAATTCAATATGTTTTGACATTTAAAGAGAGAGAAAGGAATCTGTTAATTGTATTTAATTGTATGCAGGTGGTGGGCATTAACTGGGGATTCACTTGTGCCCCTATAAATAGAGAGTTGGAATAGTATCATAGTGTTACTTTTACTGGACTAGTAATCCAGAAGCCTGCACTAATGCTCTGGAGACATGAGTTCAAATCCCACCATGGCAACTGGTGGAATTTAAATTCAATTAATTAATAAATCTGGAATAAAATGCTAGTATCAGTAATGGCAGCCATGAAACTAGCAGATTGTCATAAGAATCCATCTACTTCACTGATATCCTTTAGGGAAATAAATCTGCTCTCCTTACCATGTCTTTACCTGGTCTGGCCTACATGTGACTTCAGACCTACTGCAATGTGATTGACTCTTTGAGTGACTTGCTAGGCCAATTATTGTATCAAACCACTATAGTCAAACAACAACACAACAGGGCAGACTTTCTGAGGGGGGAGGGTGAACAACCAGAGGTCATGGTTCATATTGGCACCAATGACATAGGCAGAAAGAGGGATGAAGTCCTGCAGGCAACATTTAGGAAGCTAGAAGGGTCCGAAGAAGGGTCACTGACCCGAAACGTTAACTCTGCTTCTCTTTCCACAGATGCTGCCAGACCTGCTGAGTGATTCCAGCATTTCTTGTTTTTGTTTCAGATTTCCAGCATCCGCAGTATTTTGCTTTTATATTTAGGAAGCTAGGTGAGAGATTGAAAAGCAGGACCTCAAAGGTAGTATTCTCCGGATTACTCCCAGTGTCACGTGCTGGTGAGTACAGAAATGTGGAGATAGACCTGATGAATAGGTAGTTGGTGAAATGGTCCAGGAAGGAGGGCTTTAGATTCCTGAGCCACTGGAACCTGTACAAGCTGGACGGTTTGCACCTCAACAGGGCTGGGGCCAATATCCTCACAGGGGTTTTGCAAGTGCTGTTGGGAAGAGTTTAAACTAGCTAGGCAGGGGGATCACAGAATCACAGAATTGTGATAGCACAGAAGGAGGCCATTCAGCCCATCATCAGAGAATGCCGAGAGCAGAGCCGCTAAATACAGCCCGAGGATCGAGGTCCACTCACTTACCTTCCGGGAGCAGAGGGGAGAGGAGTCCAGGCGCGCCGGAGTTTGAAAACAAAGGGAGCAGTGACTTCACAGGAAAGCTGCAAGGTGATTGGTTGGTGAGTAACTGCTGATAGGGAATAACTCTAAATAGCCGGGTAAGTAACTAAAAGTGAAGGGAAAGGTCTACAGTTTTGTTTTATATAGTAGGTAGTATTTTGTTTAGGGAACCAAGGTCCCTAGTGTAAATAATCTAATATTTGGGTAATTTAAGGGGATAAATTAACGGTAAGTCATGGCAGGGCAGCTCGGCAGTGTGGAGTGCTCCTCCAGTGCAATGTGGGAAGTCAGGGACACTTCCAGTGTCCAGGGTGAACACGTGTGCAGGAAGTATCTCCAGCTGCAGCTACTCGAAATCCGCATTTCAGATCTGGAGCGGTAGCTGGAGACACTGTGGAGCATCCGCGAGGCTGAGACCATCGTGGATAGCATGTACAGGGAGGTGGTCACATCGCAGGTAAAGACTGCTCAGGCAGAAAGGGAATGGGTGACCGCCAGGCAGAGTAGAAGAACTAGGCAGGTATTGCAGGCGTCCCCTGGGTCCATCTCCCACTCTAACAGATTTTCCACTTTGGATACTGTTGGGGGAGATAGCTTCTCAGGGGACTGCAGCAAGAGCCAAGTCTGTAGCACCACGGGTGGCTCAGCTGCAAAGGAGGGGAGGAAAAGGAATGGAAGAGCTATAGTGATAGGGGATTCTGTCGTAAGGGGTACTGGTAGGCATTTCTGTGGCTGCAAACGTGACTCCAGGATGGTATGTTGCCTCCCTGGTGCAAGGGTCAAGGAAGTCACGGAGCAGCTGCAGGACATTCTGAAGGGCGAGGGTGAACAGTCAGAGGTCGTGGTACACATTGGTCCCAACAACATAGGTAGAAAGAGGGATGAGGTCCTGCAACAAGAATTTAGGGAGTTAAGTAGCAGATTAAAAAGCAGGACCTCAAAGGTTGTAATCTTTGGATTACTCCCAGTGCCATGTGCTAGTGAGTATAGGAATAGGAGGATAGAGCAGATGAATGTGTGGCTGAGGAGATGGTGCAGGAGGGAGAGCTTTAGTTTCCTGGATCATTGGGTCTGTTTCTGGCAATGGTGGGACCTGTACAAGTTGGACAGGTTGCACCTGAACCAGAACGGGACCAACATCCTTGCTGGGAGGTTTGCTCGTGCTGTTGGTGGGGGGGTTAAACTAATTTGGCAGGGGGATGGAATACAGAGTGGAGGTACAGTAGGGGGTGATGCACAGTCAAATATAGAAGAGAAACTGAGTCAGTCTGGAAGGCAGAACAAATATAGACCTGTTAAGGCACAAGTGAAAAATGCAAGGCTGGATTGCATCTATTTTAATGCAAGGAGTCTTACTAGTAAGGCAGATGAATTGAAGGTGATGAATACCACATGGTATTATGATATTATTGCTTTCACAGAGACATGGCTGAGGGAGGGGCAGGACTGGCAGCTCAATATTCCAGGGTATAGAATCTACAAGCATGACAGGGGAGGGGGTGAAAGAGGAGGTGGTATTGCACTGTTGATCAAGGAGTCAATTACTGCAGTAAGGAGGGATGATATCTATGAAGCTTCCTCAAATGAGGCCCTATGGGTAGAACTTAAAAACAAAAAAGGGGGCAATCACTTGGCTGGGTGTGTACTACAGGCCTCCACACAGTCAGGGAGAGATTGAGGAGCAGATATGTAGGCAAATCTCAGAGAGATGTAAAAATAATAGGGTAATAATAGTAGGGGATTCCCCAATATCAACTGGAATAGTCTTAGTGCAAAAGGCTTAAAGGGGGCAGAGTTCTTAAAATGCATACAGGAGAGCTTTTTGAGCCAGTACATAGAAAGTCCTACAAGAGAAGGGGCAGTATTGGACCCAATCCTGGGGAATGAAGCCGGACAAGTGGTAGAAGTGTCAGTGGGGGAGCAATTCGGGGATAGTGACCATAACTCTGAAAGATTTAAGGTAGTTATGGCAAAGGACAAAGACGGATCGGAAATAAAGGAATGAACTCTATGACTCTATGAATTGGGGAAAGGCCGATTTCAATATGATAAAAGAGGATCTGGCCAAAGTGGACTGGGAGCAGCTACTTGTAGGAAAGTCTACATCAGACCAGTGGGAGTCATTCAAAGAGGAAATAGTGAGAGTTCAGAGCCAACATGTACCCGTTAAGGTGAAGGGTAGGACCAACAAGTCCAGGGAACCCTGGATGTCAAGGGATATAGAGGATTGGATCAGGAAAAAAAAGGAGGCTTATGGTAGATTCGGAGCGCTGAAAACAGCGGAGGCATTAGAGGAGTATAATAAGTGTAGGGGAGTACTTAAAAAAGTAATTAGGAGAGCGAAGAGGGGACATGGAAAAACACTGGCGGGCAAGATAAAGGAAAATCCTAAGGCATTTTATAAGTGTATTAAGGGCAAGAGGATAACCAGGGATAGAGTAGGGCCCATTAGGGATCAAAGTGGCAATCTGTGTGTGGAGCCAGAGGACATAGATGAGGTTTTAAATGATTACTTTTCATCTGTGTTCACTATGGAGAAGGACAATGTAGCTGTAGAGTTCAGGGAGGGGGATTGTGATATACTTGAACATCTTAGCATTGAAAGAGAGGAAGTATTAGCTTTTAAGGTGATTGGAGGAAGGTTTCGGGGAGATGTCAGAGGTAGGTTCTTTACACAGAGAGTGTTGGGTGCGTGGAATGCGCTGCCAGCGGTGGTAGTAGAAGCAGATACATTAAGGGCATTTAAGCGACTCTTGGATAGGTACATGGATGATAGTAGAATGAAGGGTAGGTAGTTACTTAGATCTTAGAGTAGGTTAAAGGTTCGGCACAACATCGTGGGCCGAAGGGCCTGTACAGTGCTGTACTGTTCTATGTTCTATGTTCTATGTTCTATGTTTATAGCAGGCTTAAAAGTGGATAAATCCCCAGGCCCTGATGAGATGTGTCCCAGGCTGTTATGTGAGGCAAGGAAGGAGATAGCAGGGGCTCTGACACAAATTTTCAAATCCTCTCTGGCCACAGGAAAGGTGCCATAGGACTGGACGACAGTGAATGTGGTATCATGATTCAAGAAGGGTAGCAGGGATAAACCAGGTAATTACAGGCCAGTGAGTCTAACATCAGTGGTTGGGAAACCATTGGAAAAAATTCATAGGGACAGGATTAATCTCTACTTAGAGAGGCAGGGATTAATCAGGGATAGTCAGCATGGCTTTGTCAGGGGGAGACCGTGTCTAACTAACTTGATTGAATTTTTCGAGGCGGTGACTAGATGTGTCGATGAGGGTAAAGCAGTTGATGTAGTCTACATGGACTTCAGTAAGGCTTTTGATAAGGTCCCGCATGGGAGATTGGTTAAGAAGGTAAGAGCCCCAGGGTAATTTGGCAAATTGGATCCAAAATTGGCTTAGTGGCAGGAGGCAGAGGGTGATGGTCGAGGGTTGTTTTTGCGAGTGGAAGCCTGTGACCAGTGGTGTACCACAGGGATTGGTGCTGGGGCCCTTTCTGTTTGTAGTGTACATTAATGATTTAAACGTGAATGTAGGAGGATCAGTAAGTTCGTAGATGACACAAAAATTGGTGGTGTCATAAATAGTGAGGAGGAAAGCCTTAGATTACAGGACGATATAGATGGTCTGGTAAGATGGGCGGAGCAGTGGCAAATTGAATTTAATCCTGAGAAGTGTGAGGTGATGCATTTTGGGAGGACTAACAAGGCAAGGGAATATACAATGGATGGTAGGTCCCTAGGAAGTACAGAGGGTCAGAGGGGTCTTGGTGTACTTGTCCATAGATCACTGAAGGCAGCAGAACAGGTAGATAAGGTGGTTCGGAGGGTATATGGGATACTTGCCTTTATTAGCTGAGGCATAGAATATAAAAGCAGGGAGGTTATTTTGGAGCTGTATAAAATGCTAGTTAGGCCACAGCTGGAGTACTGTGTACAGTTCTGGGCACCACTCTATTGGAAGGATGTGATTGACCTGGAGAGGGTGCAGAGGAGATTCACCAGGATGTTGCCTGGGCTGGAGCATTTCAGCTATGAAGAGAGACTGAAAAGGCTAGGGTTGCTTTCCTTAGAGCAGAGAAGGCTGAGGGGGGACATGATTGAGGTATACAAAATTATGAGGGGCATTGATAGGTTAGATAGGAAGAAACTTTTTCCCTTAGCGGAGTGGTCAATAACCAGGGGGCATAGATTTAAGGTAAGGGGCAGGAGGTTTAGAGGGCATTTGAGGAAAAACTTTTTACTCAGAGGGTGGTTGGAATCTGGAACACACTGTCTGAAGAGGTGGCAGAAGCAGGAACCCTGACAACATTTAAGAAGTATTTAGATGAGCACTTGAAACACCATAGCATACAAGGCTGTGGGCCAAGTGCTGGAATCTGGGTTTAGAATAGTTAAGTGCTTGATGGCTGGCACAAACACGATGGGCCGAAGGGCCTGTTTCTGTGCTGTGTAACTCTATGACTCTATTAATATATATCAGGAAAAGCAACACTCATCCCTGGGGAGCTCCACTACAAACCTTCCTCCCGCCTGAAAAACATCCATTAACCACTCCTCTTTGTTTCCTGTTACTCAGCCATTTTCGTATCCATGTTGCTACCGTCCCATTTGTTCCATGAGCTACAAGTTTGCTCAAAGTCTGTTGTGTGACACTGTATCAAATACCTTTTGAACGTCCATGTACACCACATCAACAGCATTGCCCTCATCAACCCTCTCTGTTACCTGCTCAAAAAACTCCAGCAAGTTAGTTAAGCATGATTTTCCCTTAAGAAATCCATGCTGGCTTTCCTTAATTAACTCACATTTGTCCATGTGACTATTGATTTTCTCTCAATTAGACCACCTCTCATTCTTCTAAACTCCAGAGAATATAGGTCCAATTTACTCAGCCTCTCATCATAGGACAACCCCCTCATCCCAGGGACCAATTTAGTAAATATTCACTGCACTGCCTCCAAGTATATCCTTTCTTAAATGCGGAGACCAAAACTGCACACAGTATTCCAGGTGAGGTCTCACCAAAGCCCTATACAATTTTAGTAAGATTTCTTTATTCCTAAAACTCCAATCCCCTTGCAATAAAGGCCAACATGCCATTTGCCTTCCTAATAGCCTGCTGCACCTGCATGTTAACTTTGTGCATTCCTTGTAGGAGTTCCCCCAAGTCTCTCTGAACATCAACACTTACCAGTTTCACACCTTTTAAACAATATTCTGCTTTTCTATTTTTAGACCAATGTGAACAACTTCACACTTCCCTACATTATACTCCATTTGTCATCTTGTTGCCCACCACTTAACCTGTCTATATCTCTTTGCAGCTTCTCTACATCCTCCCCGCAGCTTACCTTTCCACCAAGTTTTGTATCATCAGCAAACTTAGATAAATTACTCTATCTCCTCACCAAGTCATTAATATAGAGTGTAAATAGCTGAGGCCCCAGCACTTATCTTTGCAACACCCCACTATTCACTGTCTTCCAACTTGAAAATGCCCCATTTATGCCCACTCTCTGCTTCCTATCTGTTAACCAATCCTCTATCCATGCTAATATATTACCCCCAACACCGTGAGCCCTTATCTTGCCTATTAATCTTTTATGTGGCACCTTATCGAATGCCTTTTGGAAATCCAGGTATACTACATCTACTGGTTCCCCTTTATCTACCCTACTAGTTACATCCTCAAAAAACTCTAATAAATTTGTCAAACAGGATCTTCCTTTAGTAAAACCATGTTGACTTGTTCTAATCATACTATGCTTTTCCAAGTGCAATGTTAGATTCTTTAATAATAGATTCTAGCATCTTCCCAATGACTGATGTTAGGCTAACTGTCCTGTAGTTCCCTGTTTGCTCTCTACCTCCTGTCTGGAAAAGCAGCATAACATTTGCCAACTTCCAATCTGACAGGACCATTCCTGAATCTAAGGAATTCTGGAAATTCATAGCCAGAAGGCTGTTACGTTAAAAATGGGGTTCTGATGAGGAAATGGAAACTGCCTCATAGATCTGCGGACAAAGAATGGACGGTTATTCGACAGGTAGTGGTACCACCTAAGTATCGCCGGGAATTATTAAGGTTAGTGCATGCAATTCCTATAACAGGACATATGGGGATCAGAAAGACCAAATCACATGTAAGTCAACATTATTACTGGCCAGGTCTTACCATGGTGCAGTTTTGTAAAACATGCCATACATAACAGATTGTGGGAAAACTGCAACCTGCCGTAAAACCAGCACCTCTAATTCCCATACCAGTTATTGAGGAACTGTTTAGTAGGGTGTTGGTAGACTGCGTAGGACCCTTAGCGAAAACAAAAGTGGGACACCAATATATACTCACTATCATGGATATGGCTACTCAATTGCCAGAGGCCATTCCCTTGAGGACAATTACTGCTAAGGTAGTGGTAGAGAAGTTAACCCAATTCTTTATGAGATATGGATTACCGACTGAAGTTCAATCGGATCAAGGTTCCAATTTCATGTCTAAAATATTTCAAGAAGCTATGGGCAATTTGGGTAGAATACAGTTAAAGTCTTCAGCATATCACCCACAGACACAGGGAGCTTTAGAAAGGTACCATCAAACTCTCAAAACAATGATTAGGGCATACTGTCATGAATATCCCCATGATTGGAATAAAGGACTGGACTTCTTTTTATTTGCCACTAGAGAATCACCGAGTCTACTGGTTTTAGTCCTTTTGAGTTCGTTTATGCACATGAGATAAGAGGTCCTCTAAAGCTAATCAAAGAAAAGTTTTTGGAACAGAGGGACAAACTGTACTAGACTATGTATCTGTGTTCTGGGAAAGGCTCACGAAAGCTTGCAAAGTGGCTCAGGAACACCTTAAAGCATCTCAAACCACTATGAAAAAATGGGCAGACAAACACACAAAGACCTGAACATTTCAAGCAGGAGATGAAATATTAGTATTATTACCTTTACAGGGTGAACCATTAAAAGCACGGTTCAGTGGTCCGTATAAAGTGGCCAAAAGAATTGGTAAGATAAGTTATTTGATTGACACCCCAGATTGCCGGAAAGAGTGGACTGTGCCCTGTCGATATGTTAAAACAATATTACCGCAGGGAGGAGGATAAGCAAGTACAGGTATGTCAGATAGTAGGGACCATGAAGAATGAAAGGGATAGTGAGGATGAGGCAGAAGGAGGCCTAGACAATTCTCAAATTGAACCCCCTACTATCCGGTTAGCTAATATGGAATGGAAAATTGGACATCATGCTTTCGTATTTAGATGCAGAACAAAGAGAAGACCTAACAAGGCTACTCACAGCATTTAAAAGAGTCTGTAGGGATAAGCCAGGATGTACAATCTTAGCCACACATGATGTGGATGTAGGGGAATCTGTTCCTATGAAACAGCATCTTTATCGCTTAAGTCCAGACACAAGTAAAAGCAGAAATTCAATGCATGCTGGAAAACAACTTAATTGAACCTAGTCAAAGCAGCTGGAGCTCACCAAAAGTATTAATGCCTAAACCTGATGGGTCAACCAGAATTTGCATAGACTACAGAAAGGTCAATGCAGTAACAAAGGCAGACTCCTACCCAATACCTCGCTTGGAAGACTGTATTGACAGAATGGGCAATGCCACGTTTCTTACAAAGAGAGATTTGTTAAATGGATACTGGCAAGTTCCTTTAACACCCGAGCTAAAGAAATGTCAGCTTTTGTCACACCAGTTGGTCTTCAACAGGCTAAAAAATGCCCCAGCAACCTTTCAGAGATTAATGGTAGCCAGTGTTTCTAACTGTGTAGTGTATCTTAATGATGTGCTAATATACAGTAACACTTGGAAGGAACTCTTGAAACAGCTGGAAATTTCTGTTTAAAAAATTACAAGAAACTGATTTAGTGGTAAATCTAGCAAAAGCGAATTCGCAAAAGCAAGAATGACCTACCTCAGGTATATAGTGGGGCAAGGACAAGTGTAACCAAGAACAGCGAAAGTACAAGCCTTGGTGGAGTTCTCTATCCCTAAGACTAAGCGTGAAATCATGAGGTTTTTGGGGATATGTAGTTTTTACAGAAAGTTTGAACCAAATTTCAGCACTGTAGCTGCTCCACTAACCGATTTGCTACAGAAAAAGAAAACCAGGGTAGTGTGGTCAGGGGAATGCCAGGCATCTTTTGAAAAGCTGAAGGCCATTTTGACTAATAAATCAGTGTTGACTGCTCCAAATTTTACGAAGCCCTTCAAGATCGCGATTGTTGCTAGTGACCTGGGGTTGGTGCAGTCCTATTACAAGATAATGTAACAGGCATAGAAAAACCAGTGGGATACTTTTCAAAAAAACTGAATCGCCACCAAAAAAATATTCCAGCATGGAAAAAGAAACGTTAGGCCTATTGTTGACTCTTAAACATTTTGAAGTATATGTCCGCCATGACTACAGAGAAACACTGATCTATACTGACCATAATCCATTATACTTTGTGGAAAAATTTAAAACCTAAAATGCCAGAATATTCCGATGGAGTTTACTGTTACAGCCTTATCACTTGAAGATTGTCCATATTTTGGGAAAAAATAATGTTATCGCAGATGCACTGGCACAAATTTAACTTTTTTGAGTTATATGAGTAAAGATGGTACAAAGCAAAATTGTGTTAACTACAAGTCAAGTGAATGGGGAGCATGAGTGTGAGAATGTGTTTGAAATGTTTTCAACTTCTATTTTTATTACATTATAATGAAATGCATTCAAAAATGGTGTTTCATTTTGCCAAGTGCGGAGGTGTTACAAGGATTTTGTTTTTGTATTTAAAAACTTAGGATTCTGTGTGTTTTAAAAAAGTGAAAAGGGATTTCAGTGGACATTGAGACACCTGAACTTTATGGATGTTTTGAAAGGAAGTTCAACAAGAACTGAATTTGTAAACAAGGACAGGAAAGCAGGTAATTTAAAGGAAACCAGTAAGGGGTTTGACCTCAGAGCTACTGTTTGAGTGGCAAGAGAGAGAAGTTTCAGTTTCAGTTTTGAACTTTGAAAAGCCAGTGACAAAAAGTTGGCTTTCTGAAATTTGATTCTGACCTACCTGGAGATCAGAAGAAAACCCAGAAAAAGTTTTACCTCTCTGTAAAGAATCCCTGCATCAAGAGTGGTACTGTTGCTTTCTGTATTTTTAAGAAACCCTGAATGCTTGCAGAAATCTTGTCTCTTTAATAAGGACTTTTGCATCAAATTTGTAGCTGAGAACTGACACCTGTTGCTACCCCCGATGGAAGACCTATGTGAGGCCTGCTGCAGTTGAATTACCTTGAACATTTACCCATCACAGACTATTCATCAACCTCGCCTGGAAAGACTTCGAGTGGCATCCAACTATTCGACTTTGGGATGCCTCATCACTCCAAAGAACCTCCTTCCAGATCATGACAAACTAAGTTATTTTATTATTCCTTTCATTCCTATGAAACAGCTGTAAACCAAAATCCTTTTTTTCCCAGTTAACCATTTTTTTTGGATGCATGTGTGTGTGCATGAGGGCTAGGAAACTAAGGAGCTTTAATATCTCAATTCATATATAGATTTACTTCATTATTGGTTAAGACTTGGTTTTATAATAAATAGTTAATTTTGTTGTTGATTAAAGAAACCTGATTGGTGTGCTTTATTCTGGGGACAAATAGAATATCTAATTGGAGGACAGATAATGTGCTATTGTTTAAAAAGGGAGAAAGGGATAGACTGAGTAATTACAGGCCAGTCAGCTTAACCTCAGTAGTGGGACAAATTATTGGAAGAAACTCTGAGGGGCAGGATAAATCTTCATTTCGAAAGACATGGATTAATCAAAGACAGTCAGCATGGATTTGTTAAGGGAAGGACATGTCTGACTGACATGATTGAATTTTTTGAGGAGGTAACAAGGAGGGTCGATGATGTGATGTAGTCTATATGAATTTTAGCATGGCTTTTGATAAGGTCCCACATGACAGACTGGCCATGAAAGTAAAAGCCCAAGGGATCCAAGGCAAAGTGTCAAGTTGAATCCAAAACTGGCTCAGAGGTAGGAAGCAAAGGTCAACGGTCGATGGATGTTTTTGTGACTGGAAGACTGTTTCCAGTGGGGTTCCGTATGGCTAGGTCCCTTGCTTTTTGTGATATATATCAATAAATTGGACTTGAATGTAGGTGATATGATTAAGAAGTTTGCAGACAATACAAAAATTGGCTGTGTGGTGGGTATTGAAGAAGAAAGCTGAGGAAGATATAATGAACTAATCAGGTAGACAGAACAGTGGCAAATGGAGATCATTCTAGAGAAGTGTGATGTAATGATTTGTGGAAGGCTAATAAGGCAAGGGAATGCACAATAAATGGTAAGATACTGAGAAATGTAGAGGAACAGAGGGACCTTGGAGTGCAGGTTCATAGATTGATAAGACAGGTAGATAAGGTGGTCAAGAAGGCCTTTATTAGCCGAGGCATAAAATATAAGAGCTGGCAGGTTATGCTGGAACTGTATAAAACACTAGTTAGGCCAGAGCTGGAGTACTGCATGCAGTTCTCATCACCGCACTATAGGAAAGATGTAATTGGACTAGAGAGAGAGGGTACAGAGGACATTTATGAGTTTGCTTAGCCACTGTTTTTTTTCGGGTTTGCACTTGCTGCTGTTCAATATTCAGTGTATTAACACCTAATCTGTACTAATGCTTTGTCTTTCAACACACCATTAACATATTGTTTGCCTTTGCTCCGTGACCTTTTGGTCAGCTATGTGGCCTGGTCCAATCTAGACCTCCTTTGTTATCTCTTGCCCCACCCCCACCTCACTTGCTTATAACCTGTGACTTTTCTAATATTTGTCAGTTTCGAAGAAGGGTCACTGACCTGAAACGTTAACTCTGCTTCTCTTTTCACAGATGCTGCCAGACCTGCTGAGTGATTCCAGCATTTCTTGTTTTTGTTTCAGATTTCCAGCATCTGCAGTATTTTGTTTTTATATTACATTTATGAGGATGTTGCCTGGACTGGAGAATTTTAGTTATGGGGAAAGATTGGAGAGGTTAGGATTGTTTTCTTTGGAATAGAGGAGGCTCAGGGAAGACCTAATTGAAGTGTATAAAATTATGAGGAATCTAAAAACAGTGGATAGGAAGGCACTATTCCACTTGGTGGAGGGGTCCATAACCGGGGGCATAGATTTAGGATAAGGTGTAGAGGGTGGTGGGAATCTGGAATTCACTTTCCAAAAGGGTGGTAGAGGCAGAAAACCTCATAACATTTAAAAGTACTTGGATATGCACTTGAAGGCTATGGCCAAAAGATAAAGGAGCTAGTGCAGAGCGGAGATTCAAAAGGCACACCAAGAGATTGGAGACCAGAGAAAAAGATGCTGGAGCAGAGCAGGCATCAGACGTGGGATATAAAGAAGTGTGAGCAGAGGAGGTTTGGAGGCTGGAGATAAAGGAGAGGGGAACGTAGGTGGGATATTAAGGAACGGGGAGCGGAGTGGGGATCGGAGGCCGGATATAAAGGAATGGGGATCGGAGGCCGGATATAAAGGAATGGGGATCAGAGGCTGTATATACAGGATTGGGGTTCGGAGGCCGGATATACAGGAATGGGGATCGGAGGACAGGTATAAAGGAATGGGGATCGGAGGTGGGAGATAAAGGAGTGGGGATCGGAGGCAGGATATAAAGGAATGGGGATCGGAGGCTGGATATAAAGGAATGGGGATCGGAGGCTGGATATACAGGATTGGGGTTCGGAGGCCGGATATACAGGAATGGGGATCGGAGGTGGGATATAAAGGACCGGGAGCAGAGGCGGGATACAGAGGACTGAGGATAAGAGTGAGGATCAGAGGTGGGATATAAAGGAGTGGATATCAGACTGGGGATTGGAGTCCGGGATGTAAAGGAGCGGAGATTGGACTGGGGATCGGAATCCGGGATATAAAGGAGCGGGGACTGGATTGGGGATTGGAGTCCGTGGGAGATTGGACTGGGGATCGGAGTCCAGGATATAAAGGAGCAGATATCGGACTGGGGATCGGAGTCCGGGATGTAAAGAAGCGGAGATCAGGCTGGGGATCTGAGTCCGGGATATAAAGGAGCGGGGATCGGAGTCTGAGATGTAAAGAAGTGGGGATCGGACTGGGGGGGAGATCGGAGTCCGGGATATAAAGGAGCAGGAATTGGACTATGGATCGGAGTCCGGGATGTAAAGAAGCAGGGATCGGACTGGGGATCGGAATCCGGGATGTTAATGTGCGGGGATCAGACTGGGTATCTGTGTCCGGGATGTAAAGGAGCGGGGATCAGACTGGGGATCGGAGTCCGAGATGTAAAGGAACGGGGATCAGACTTAGGATCGGAGTCCGGGATATCCAGGAACGGAGATCAGACTGGGGATCGGAGTCCAGGAAATAAAGGAGTGGGGATCGGACTGGGGGTCGGAATCCGGGATGTAAAGGAGCGGGGTTCAGACTGAGGATCGGAATCCGGGATATAAAGGAGCGGGGATCAGACTGGGGATCGGAGTCCGGGATATAAAGCACCGGGGATTGGATTCCGGGATATAACGGAGCTGGGAGCAGACTGGGGATCGGAGTCTGGGATGTAAAGGAGTGGGTATTGGACTGGGGATCGGAGTCTGGGATATAAAGGAGCAGGGATCGGACTGGGGATCGGAGTCCGGGATGTAAAGTGGCTGGGATTGGACTGCGGATCGGTGTCCGGGATATAAAGGAGCTTAGATCGGACTGGGAATCGGAGGCGGGATATAAAGGAACGGGAGTCAGACTGGGGATCGGTGTCCGGGATATAAAGGAGTGGGGATCGGACTGGGGATTGGAGTCCGGGATATAAAGGAGCGGGGTTTGGAGTCTGGGAGATAAAGGAGCGAGCATTGGACTGGGGTTTAGATTCTGGGATGTAAAGGAGTGGGGATCCGACGGGGGATCGGAGTCCAGGATATAAAGGACCGGGTTTGGAGTCCGGGATATAAAGGAGCGGGGATTGGACTGGGGATCGGCATCCGGGATGTAAAGGAGCATGAAATGGACTGGGGATCAGAGTCCGGGATGTAAAGAAGTGTAGATCGGACCGGGAATCGGAGGCGGGATATAAAGGAACTAGAATCAGACAGGGGATCGGAGTCCGGGATGTAAAGGTGTGAGGATCAGACTGGGGACTGGACTCCGGATGTAAAGGGACAGGGATCGGACTGGGGATCAGAGTCTGGGATAAAAAGGAGTGGGGATCGGACTGGGGATTGGAGTCCGGGCTATAATGGAACGGGAATCAGACTGGAGATCAGTGTCCGGGATGTAAAGGAGCGGGGATCAGACTGAGGATCAGAGTCCGGGATGTAAAGGGGCGGGGATCGGAGTCCGGGATGTAAAGGAACGGGGGTCAGACTGAGGATCGGATTCCGGGATATCAAGGAGCGGGGAACAGACTGGGGATCGGAGTCCAGGAAATAAAGGAGGGGGATCAGACTGGGGATCGGAGTCCGGGATATAAAGCACCGGGGATTGAATTCCGGGATACAAGGGAGCCAGGAGTGGACTGGGGATCCAAGTCTGGGATGTAAAGGAGTGGGGATTGGACTGGGGATCGGAGTCCGGGATGTAAAGGGGCGGGGATCGGACTGCGGATCGGAGTCCGGGATATAAAGGAGCAGGGATCGGATGGGGAATCGGAGGTGGGATATAAAGGAACGGGAATCAGACTGGGGATAGGTGTCCGGGACATAAAGGAGTGGGGATCGGACTGGGGGTCGGAGTCCCGGATGTAAAGGACTGGGGATCAGACTGGGGATCAGAGTCCGGGATATAAAGCACCGGGGATTGGATTACAGGTTATAAGGGAGCCGGGAGTGGACTGGGGATCCGAGTCTGGGATATAAAGGAGTGGGGATTGGACTGGGGATCGGAGTCTGGGATATAAAGAAGCGGGGATCGGACTGGTGATCGGATTCCGGGATGTAAAGGAGCGGGGATCGGACTGGGGATCGGAGTCCGGATTTAAGTGGCTGGGATCGGACTGCGGATCGGAGTCCGGGATATAAAGGAGCAGGGATCGGACTGGGAATCAGAGGCGGGTTATAAAGGAACGGGAATCAGACTGTGGATAGGTGTCCGGGTATTAGAGGTGCGGGGATCAGACTGGGGATCGGACTTCGGGATATAAAAGAGTGGGGATCGGACTGGTGATCGTAGTCCGGGATATAAAGGAGCGGTGATTGGACTGGGGATCAGAGTCTGGGATGTAATGGAGCGGGGAACGGACTGGGGATCAGAGTCCGGGATGTGAAAAAGCAGGGATCAGACTGGGGATCGGAGTCCGGGATGTAAAGGAGCGGGGATCAGACTGGGAATCGGAGTCCAGGATATAACGGAGTGGGGATCGGAGTCTGGCATATAAAGGAGCAGGGATTGGACTGGTGATCGGAGTCCGGTATATAACGGAGCGGGGATCGGAGTCTGGCATATAAAGGAGCAGGGATTGGACTGGTGATCGGAGTCTGGTATATAACGGAGCGGGGATCGGAGTCTGGCATATAAAGGAGCGGGGATCGGAGTCTGGGATGTAAAGGAGCGGGGATCGGACTGCGGATCGGAGTCCGGGATATAAAGGAGCAGGGATCGGATGGGGAATCGGAGGCGGGATATAAAGGAACGGGAATCAGACTGGGGATAGGTGTCCAGGATATAAAGGAGTGGGGATCGGACTGGGGATCAGAGTCCGGGATATAAAGCACCGGGGATTGGATTCTGGGTTATAAGGGTGCCAGGAGTGGACTGGGGCTGGGAGTCTGGGATGTAAAGGAGCGGGGATCGGACAGGGGATTGGAGTCTGGGATGTAAAGGAGCGGGGATCGGACAGGGGATTGGAGTCAGGGATGTAAAGGAGTGAGGATCCGACTGGGAACGGGAGTCCGGGATGTAAAGGAGCAGGGATCGGACTGGGGATCGGAGTCTGGGATGTAAAGGAGCGTAGATCGGACAGGGAATCGGAGGCGGGATATAAAGGAACGGGAATCAGACTGGGGATCGGATTCCGGGATATAAAGGACCGAATTTGGAGTCCGGGATATAAAGGAGCAGTGATTAAACTGGGGATCAGAGTCTGGGATGGAAAGGAGCGGGGAACGGACTGGGGATCGGAGTCCGGGATGTGAACAAGCTGGGATCGGACTGGGGATCAGAGTCCGGGATGTGAAAAAGCAGGGATCGGACTGGGGATAAGAGTCCGGGATGTGAAAAAGCAGGGATCGGACTGGGGATAGGAGTCCGGGATGTAAAGGAGCTGGAATCAGACTGGGGATTGGATTCCGGCATGTAAAGGAGCAGGGATCAGACTGGGGATCGGAGTCCGGGATATAACGGAGTGTGGATCGGGGTCTGGGATATAAAGGAGCGGAGATTGGAGTCTGGGATATAAAGGAGCGGGTCGGACTGGGGATGGGAGTCCGGGATGTAAAGGGGTGGGGATCGGACAGGGGATTGGAGACGGGATGTAAAGGAGTGAGGATCGGACTGGGGATCAGAGTCTGGGATGTAATGGAGCGGGGAACGGACTGGGGATCAGAGTCCGGGATGTGAAAAAGCAGGGATCAGACTGGGGATCGGAGTCCGGGATGTAAATAAGCGGGGATCAGACTGGGAATCGGAGTCCAGGATATAACGGAGTGGGGATCGGAGTCTGGCATATAAAGGAGCAGGGATTGGACTGGTGATCGGAGTCCGGTATATAACGGAGCGGGGATCGGAGTCTGGCATATAAAGGAGCAGGGATTGGACTGGTGATCGGAGTCTGGTATATAACGGAGCGGGGATCGGAGTCTGGCATATAAAGGAGCGGGGATCGGAGTCTGGGATGTAAAGGAGCGGGGATCGGACTGCGGATCGGAGTCCGGGATATAAAGGAGCAGGGATCGGATGGGGAATCGGAGGCGGGATATAAAGGAACGGGAATCAGACTGGGGATAGGTGTCCAGGATATAAAGGAGTGGGGATCGGACTGGGGATCAGAGTCCGGGATATAAAGCACCGGGGATTGGATTCTGGGTTATAAGGGTGCCAGGAGTGGACTGGGGCTGGGAGTCTGGGATGTAAAGGAGCGGGGATCGGACAGGGGATTGGAGTCTGGGATGTAAAGGAGCGGGGATCGGACAGGGGATTGGAGTCAGGGATGTAAAGGAGTGAGGATCCGACTGGGAACGGGAGTCCGGGATGTAAAGGAGCAGGGATCGGACTGGGGATCGGAGTCTGGGATGTAAAGGAGCGTAGATCGGACAGGGAATCGGAGGCGGGATATAAAGGAACGGGAATCAGACTGGGGATCGGATTCCGGGATATAAAGGACCGAATTTGGAGTCCGGGATATAAAGGAGCAGTGATTAAACTGGGGATCAGAGTCTGGGATGGAAAGGAGCGGGGAACGGACTGGGGATCGGAGTCCGGGATGTGAACAAGCTGGGATCGGACTGGGGATCAGAGTCCGGGATGTGAAAAAGCAGGGATCGGACTGGGGATCAGAGTCCGGGATGTGAAAAAGCAGGGATCGGACTGGGGATAGGAGTCCGGGATGTAAAGGAGCTGGAATCAGACTGGGGATTGGATTCCGGCATGTAAAGGAGCAGGGATCAGACTGGGGATCGGAGTCCGGGATATAACGGAGTGTGGATCGGGGTCTGGGATATAAAGGAGCGGAGATTGGAGTCTGGGATATAAAGGAGCGGGTCGGACTGGGGATGGGAGTCCGGGATGTAAAGGGGTGGGGATCGGACAGGGGATTGGAGTCGGGATGTAAAGGAGTGAGGATCGGACTGGAGACGGGAGTCCGGGATGTAAAGGAGCGTAGATCGGACAGGGAATCGGAGGCAGGATATGAAGGAACGGGAATCAGACTGGGGATCGGTGTCTGGGATATAAAGGAGTGGGGATCGGACTGGGGGTTGGAGTCCAGGATATAAAGGAGCAGGGATCAAACAGGAGATCGGACTCCGGGATATAAAGGAACGGGTTTGAAGTCCGGCATATAAAGGAGCGGGGATCGAACTGGGGATCGGAGTCCGGTATATAAAGGAGCAGGGATTGGACTGGGGATCGGAGTCCGGCGTATAAAGGAGCGGGGATCGGAGTCTGGGATATAAAGGAGCAGGGATTGGACTGGGGATCGGAGTCCGGCGTATAAAGGAGCGGGGATCGGAGTCTGGGATATAAAGGAACGGGAATCAGACTGGGGATAGGTGTCCAGGATATAAAGGAGTGGGGATCGGACTGGGGATCAGAGTCCAGGATATAAAGCACCGGGGATTGGAGTCTGGGTTATAAGGGTGCCAGGAGTGGACTGGGGATGGGAGTCTGGGATGTAAAGGAGCGGGGATCGGACAGGGGATTGGAGTCCGGGATGTAAAGGAGTGAGGATCCGACTGGGAACGGGAGTCCGGGATGTAAAGGAGCAGGAATCGGACTGGGGTTCGGAGTCTGGGATGTAATGGAGCGTAGATCGGACAGGGAATCGGAGGCGGGATATAAAGGAACGGGAATCAGACTGGGGATCGGATTCCGTGATATAAAGGACCGGGTTTGGAGTCCGGGATATAAAGGAGCGGTGATTGGACTGGGGATCAGAGTCTGGGATGTGAACAAGCCGGGATCGGACTGGGGATAGGAATCCGGGATTTGAAAAAGCCGGGATCGGACTGGGGATCAGAGTCCGGGATGTGAAAAAACAGTGATTAGACTGGGGATCGGAGTCCGGGATATAACGGAGTGGGGATCGGGGTCTGGGATATAAAGGAGCGGGGATTGGACTGGGGATTGGTGTCCGGGATGTAAAGGGGTGGGGATCGGACTGGGGATTGGAGGCGGGATATAATGGAACGGGAATCAGACTGGGGATCAGTGTCCGGGATGTAAGGAGCGGGGATCAGACTGAGGATCGGATTCCGGGATGTAAAGCACCGGGGATTGAATTCCGGGATATAAGGGAGCCGGGAGTGGACTGGGGATCCGAGTCTGGGATGTAAAGGAGTGGGGATTGGACTGGGGATCGGAATCCGGGATATAAAGGAGCGGGGATCGGACTGGGGATCGGAGTCCGGGATGTAAAGGGGCGGGGATCGGACTGCGGATTGGAGTCCGGGATATAAAGGAGCAGGGATCGGACGGGGAATCGGAGGCGAGATATAAAGGAACGGGAATCAGACTGGGGAAAGGTGTCCGGGATATAAAGGAGTGGGGATCGAACTGGGGGTCGGAGTCCAGGATGTAAAGGAGTGGGGATCAGAGTCCGGGATATTAAGCACCGGGGATTGGATTACAGGTTATAAGGGAGCCGGGAGTGGACTGGGGATACGAGTCTGGGATGTAAAGGAGTGGGGATTGGACTGGGGATCGGAGTCTGGGATATAACGAAGCGGGGATCGGACTGGTGATCGGATTCCGGGATGTAAAGGAGCGGGGATCGGACTGGGGATCGGAGTCCGGATTTAAGTGGCTGGGATCGGACTGCGGATCGGAGTCCGGGATATAAAGGAGCAGGGATCGGATGGGGAATCGGAGGCGGGATATAAAGGAACGGGAATCAGACTGGGGATAGGTGTCCAGGATATAAAGGAGTGGGGATCGGACTGGGGATCAGAGTCCGGGATATAAAGCACCGGGGATTGGATTCTGGGTTATAAGGGTGCCAGGAGTGGACTGGGGATGGGAGTCTTGGATGTAAAGGAGCGGGGATCGGACTGCGGATAGGGGTCCGGGAGGTAAAGGAGTGGGGATCGGACTGGGGATCAGAGTCCGGGATATAAAGCACCGGGGATTGGATTCTGGGTTATAAGGGTGCCAGGAGTGGACTGGGGATGGGAGTCTGGGATGTAAAGGAGCGGGGATCGGACTGCGGATAGGGGTCCGGGAGGTAAAGGAGTGGGATCGGACAGGGGATTGGAGTCAGGGATGTAAAGGAGTGAGGATGCGACTGGGAACGGGAGTCCGGGATGTAAAGGAGCAGGGATCGGACTGGGGATCGGAGTCTGGGATGTAAAGGAGCATAGATCGGACAGGAAATCGGAGGCGGGATATAAAGGAACGGGAATCAGACTGGGGATCGGATTCCGGGATATAAAGGACCGGGTTTGGAGTCCGGGATATAAAGGAGCAGTGATTAGACTGGGGATCAGAGTCTGGGATGGAAAGGAGCGGGGAACGGACTGGGGATGGGAGTCCGGGATGTGAACAAACCGGGATCGGACTGGGGATCAGAGTCCGGGATGTGAAAAAGCAGGGATCGGACTGGGGATAGGAGTCCGGGATGTAAAGGAGCTGGAATCAGACTGGGGATTGGATTCCGGCATGTAAAGGAGCAGGGATCAGACTGGGGATCGGAGTCCGGGATATAACGGAGTGTGGATCGGGGTCTGGGATATAAAGGAGCGGGGATCGGAGTATGGGATATAAAGGAGCGGGTCGAACTGGGGATGGGAGTCCGGGATATAAAGGAGCGGGTATCGGACTGCGGATAGGAGTCCGGGATGTAAAGGGGCGGGGATCGGAGTCTGGGATATAAAGGAGCGGAGATTGGAGTCTGGGATATAAAGGAGCGGGTCGGACTGGGGATGGGAGTCCGGGATGTAAAGGGACGGGGATCGGACAGGGGATTGGAGTCCGGGATGTAAAGGAGTGAGGATCGGACTGGGGACAGGAGTCCGGGATGTAAAGGAGCAGGGATCGGACTGGGGATCGGAGTCCGGGATGTAAAGGAGCGTAGATCGGACAGGGAATCGGAGGCAGGATATGAAGGAACGGGAATCAGACTGGGGATCGGTGTCTGGGATATAAAGGAGTGGGGATCGGACTAGGGGTTGGAGTCCAGGATATAAAGGAGCGGGGATCAAACAGGAGATCGGAGTCCGGGATATAAAGGAACGGGTTTGAAGTCCGGCATATAAAGGAGCGGGGATCGAACTGGGGATCGGAGTCTGGGATGTATAGGAAAGTGCATCGGACTGGGGACTGGAGTCCAGATGTACAGTGGCTGGGATCGGACTGCGGATCGGCGTCAGGGATATAAAGGAGCGTAGATCGGACTGGGAATCGGAGGCGGGATATAAAGGAACGGGAATCAGACTGGGGATCGGTGTCCAGGATATAAAGGAGTGGGGATCAGACTGGGGATCGGAGTCCAGGATGTAAAGGAGTGGGGATCGGAGTCCAGGATGTAAAGGAGTGGGGATCGGACTGGGGATCGGAGTCCAGGATGTAAAGGATTGGGGATCGGAGTCCAGGATATAAAGGAACGGGAATCAGACTGGGGATCGGTGTCCAGGATATAAAGGAGTGGGGATCGGACTGGGGATCGGAGTCTGGGATGTAAAGGAGTGGGGATCAGACTGGGGATCGGAGTCCGGGATATAAAGGACCGGGTTTGGAGTCCGGGATATAAAGGAGCCGGGAACGGACTGGGGATGGGAGTCCGAGATGTAAAGGAGTGGGCATCGGACTGGGGATCAGAGTCCGGGATGTAAAGGGGCGGAGATTGGACTGGGGATTGGAGTCCGTGATGTAAAGGGGCGGAGATTGGACTGGGGATCGGAGTCCGGGATGTAAAGTGGCGGAGATCGGACTGGGGAGCAGAGCCCGGGATGTAAAACAGCTGGGATCGGATTGGTGATAGGAGTCCGGGATGTAAAGGAGCGGAGATCGGACTGGGGATCGGAGGTGGGATATAAAGGAACAGGAATCAGACAGGGGATCAGAGTCCGGGATGTAAAGGGGCGGGGATCGGACAGGGGACCGGAGTCCGGGATAAAAAGGCGTGGGTTTCGGACTGGGGATTGGCGTCCAGGATGTAAAGGAGCATAGCTCGGACTGGGGATCGGTGTCCGGGATATAATGGAGTGGGCATTGGACTGGAAATCAGAGTCCGGGATGTAAAAAAGCAGGGATCAGACTGGGGATCGGAGTCCGGGGTGCAAAGGGGCGGAGATCGGACTGGGGATCGGAGTCCGGGATATAAAGGAGCGAGGATGGACTGGGGATCAGAGTCTGGGATATAAAGGAGTGGGGATCGGACTGGGGATCGGAGTCCAGGATGTAAAGGAGTGGAGATCGGACTGGGGATCGGAGTCCAGGATGTAAAGGAACGGGAATCAGACTGGGGATCGGTGTCCAGGATATAAAGGAGTGGGGATCAGACTGGGGATCGGAGTCCAGGATGTAAAGGAACGGGAATCAGACTGGGGATCGGTGTCCAGGATATAAAGGAGTGGGGATCAGACTGGGGATCGGAGTCCAGGATGTAAAGGAACGGGAATCAGACTGGGGATCGGTGTCCAGGATATAAAGGAGTGGGGATCGGACTGGGGATCGGAGTCCAGGATGTAAAGGAGTGGAGATCGGACTGGGGTTTGGAGTCTGGGATATAAAGGAGCGTAGATCGGATTGGGAATCGGAGCGGGATATAAAGAAACATGAATCAGACTGGGGATCGGTGTACAGGATATAAAGGACTGGGGATCGGAGTCCAGGATGTAAAGGAGCCGGGAACGGACTGGGGATCGGAGTCTGGGATATAAAGGAATGGGTTTGAAATCCGGCATATAAAGGAGCAGGGATCGAACTGGGGATCGGAGTCTGGGATGTATAGGAAAGTGTATCGGACTGGGGACTGGAGTCCAGATGTAAAGTGGCTGGGATCGGACTGCGGATCGGCGTCAGGGATATAAAGGAGCGTAGATTGGACTGGGAATCGGAGGCGGGATATAAAGGAACGGGAATCAGACTGGGGATCGGTGTCCAGGATATAAAGGAACGGGAATCAGACTGGGGATCGGTGTCCAGGATATAAAGGAGTGGGGATCAGACTGGGGATCGGAGTCCAGGATGTAAAGGAACGGGAATCAGACTGGGGATCGGTGTCCAGGATATAAAGGAACGGGAATCAGACTGGGGATCGGTGTCCAGGATATAAAGGAGTGGGGATTGGACTGGGGATCGGAGTCCAGGATGTAAAGGAGTGGGGACCGGAGTCCAGGATGTAAAGGATTGGGGATCGGAGTCTGGGATGTAAAGGAGTGGGGATCGGACTGGGGATCGGAGTCCAGGATGTAAAGGAGTGGGGATCGGAGTCCAGGATGTAAAGGATTGGGGATCGGAGTCCGGGATATAAAGGAACGGGTTTGAAGTCCGGCATATAAAGGAGCGGGGATCGAACTGGGGATCGGAGTCTGGGATGTATAGGAAAGTGCATCGGACTGGGGACTGGAGTCCAGATGTACAGTGGCTGGGATCGGACTGCGGATCGGCGTCAGGGATATAAAGGAGCGTAGATCGGACTGGGAATCGGAGGCGGGATATAAAGGAACGGGAATCAGACTGGGGATCGGTGTCCAGGATATAAAGGAGTGGGGATCAGACTGGGGATCGGAGTCCAGGATGTAAAGGAGTGGGGATCGGAGTCCAGGATGTAAAGGAGTGGGGATCGGACTGGGGATCGGAGTCCAGGATGTAAAGGATTGGGGATCGGAGTCCAGGATATAAAGGAACGGGAATCAGACTGGGGATCGGTGTCCAGGATATGAAGGAGTGGGGATCGGACTGGGGATCGGAGTCTGGGATGTAAAGGAGTGGGGATCAGACTGGGGATCGGAGTCCGGGATATAAAGGACCGGGTTTGGAGTCCGGGATATAAAGGAGCCGGGAACGGACTGGGGATGGGAGTCCGAGATGTAAAGGAGTGGGCATCGGACTGGGGATCAGAGTCCGGGATGTAAAGGGGCGGAGATTGGACTGGGGATTGGAGTCCGTGATGTAAAGGGGCGGAGATCGGACTGGGGAGCAGAGCCCGGGATGTAAAACAGCTGGGATCGGATTGGTGATAGGAGTCCGGGATGTAAAGGAGCGGAGATCGGACTGGGGATCGGAGGTGGGATATAAAGGAACAGGAATCAGACAGGGGATCAGAGTCCGGGATGTAAAGGGGCGGGGATCGGACAGGGGACCGGAGTCCGGGATAAAAAGGCGTGGGTTTCGGACTGGGGATTGGCGTCCAGGATGTAAAGGAGCATAGCTCGGACTGGGGATCGGTGTCCGGGATATAATGGAGTGGGCATTGGACTGGAAATCAGAGTCCGGGATGTAAAAAAGCAGGGATCAGACTGGGGATCGGAGTCCGGGGTGCAAAGGGGCGGAGATCGGACTGGGGATCGGAGTCCGGGATATAAAGGAGCGAGGATGGACTGGGGATCAGAGTCTGGGATATAAAGGAGTGGGGATCGGACTGGGGATCGGAGTCCAGGATGTAAAGGAGTGGAGATCGGACTGGGGATCGGAGTCCAGGATGTAAAGGAACGGGAATCAGACTGGGGATCGGTGTCCAGGATATAAAGGAGTGGGGATCAGACTGGGGATCGGAGTCCAGGATGTAAAGGAACGGGAATCAGACTGGGGATCGGTGTCCAGGATATAAAGGAGTGGGGATCAGACTGGGGATCGGAGTCCAGGATGTAAAGGAACGGGAATCAGACTGGGGATCGGTGTCCAGGATATAAAGGAGTGGGGATCGGACTGGGGATCGGAGTCCAGGATGTAAAGGAGTGGAGATCGGACTGGGGTTTGGAGTCTGGGATATAAAGGAGCGTAGATCGGATTGGGAATCGGAGCGGGATATAAAGAAACATGAATCAGACTGGGGATCGGTGTACAGGATATAAAGGACTGGGGATCGGAGTCCAGGATGTAAAGGAGCCGGGAACGGACTGGGGATCGGAGTCTGGGATATAAAGGAATGGGTTTGAAATCCGGCATATAAAGGAGCAGGGATCGAACTGGGGATCGGAGTCTGGGATGTATAGGAAAGTGTATCGGACTGGGGACTGGAGTCCAGATGTAAAGTGGCTGGGATCGGACTGCGGATCGGCGTCAGGGATATAAAGGAGCGTAGATTGGACTGGGAATCGGAGGCGGGATATAAAGGAACGGGAATCAGACTGGGGATCGGTGTCCAGGATATAAAGGAACGGGAATCAGACTGGGGATCGGTGTCCAGGATATAAAGGAGTGGGGATCAGACTGGGGATCGGAGTCCAGGATGTAAAGGAACGGGAATCAGACTGGGGATCGGTGTCCAGGATATAAAGGAACGGGAATCAGACTGGGGATCGGTGTCCAGGATATAAAGGAGTGGGGATTGGACTGGGGATCGGAGTCCAGGATGTAAAGGAGTGGGGACCGGAGTCCAGGATGTAAAGGATTGGGGATCGGAGTCTGGGATGTAAAGGAGTGGGGATCGGACTGGGGATCGGAGTCCAGGATGTAAAGGAGTGGGGATCGGAGTCCAGGATGTAAAGGATTGGGGATCGGAGTCTGGGATGTAAAGGAGTGGGGATCAGACTGGGGATCAGAGTCCGGGATATAAAGGAGCCGGGAACGGACTGGGGATCGGAGTCTGGGATGTAAAGGAGTGGGGATCAGACTGGGG
This sequence comes from Heterodontus francisci, assembly GCF_036365525.1. Classification (NCBI taxonomy): domain Eukaryota; kingdom Metazoa; phylum Chordata; class Chondrichthyes; order Heterodontiformes; family Heterodontidae; genus Heterodontus; species Heterodontus francisci. The sequence continues at coordinate 93,992,018 of NC_090389.1, read as the reverse complement.
ATCGGAGTCCGGGATATAAAGGACCGGGTTTGGAGTCCGGGATATAAAGGAGCCGGGAACGGACTGGGGATGGGAGTCCGAGATGTAAAGGAGTGGGCATCGGACTGGGGATCAGAGTCCGGGATGTAAAGGGGCGGAGATTGGACTGGGGATTGGAGTCCGGGATGTAAAGGGGCGGAGATCGGACTGGGGATTGGAGTCCGGGATACAAAGGGGCGGAGATTGGACTGGGGATCAGAGCCCAGGATGTAAAAAAGGCTGGGATCGGATTGGTGATAGGAGTCCGGGGTGTAAAGGAACGGAGATTGGACTGGGGATCAGAGTCTGGGATGTAAAGGAGTGGGGATTGGACAGGGGGGGATCGGAGTCCAGGATATAAAGGAGCCGGGAACGGACTGGGGATCGGAGTCCGGGGTGCAAAGGGGCGAAGATCGGACTGGGGATCGGAGTCTGGGATGTAAAGGGGCGGAGATTGGACTGGGGATCGGAGTCCGGGATGTAAAGGAGCCGGGAACGGACTGGGGATCGGAGTCTGGGATGTAAAGGAGTGGGGATCAGACTGGGGATCGGAGTCCGGCATGTAAAAAAGCAGGGATCGGACAGGGGATTGGAGTCTGGGATATGAAGGAGCCGGGATCGGTCTGGGGATCAAAATCCAGGATATAAAGGAGCAGGGATCGGTCTGGGGATCGGAGTCTGGGATAGAAAGGAGCGGGGATCGGACTGGGGTAGGTGTCCGGGATATAAAGGGCTGGGGATCGGAGTCTGGGCTACAAAGGAGTGGGGATCGGTCTGGGGATCGGGGTCCGGGATATAAAGGAGCCAGGATCGGTCTGGGGATTGGGGTCCGGGATATTAAGGAGCAGGGATCGAACTGGGGATCGGAATCTGGGATGTAAAGGAGCAGGGATTGGACTGGGGATTGGAGTACGAGATAGAAAGGGACATGGATCAGACTGGGGATCGTTCAGGATGTAAAGGAGCAGGGATCGGACTGGGGATCAGAGTCTGGGATGTAAAGAAGCCGGGAACGGACTGGGGATCGGGGTCTGGGATGTAAAGGAGTGGGGATCAGACTGGGGATCGGAGTCCGGGATATAAAGGAGCCGGGAACGGACTGGCGATCGGAGTCTGGGATATAAAGGAGCTGGGAACGGACTGGGGATCGGAGTCTGGGATGTAAAGGAGTGGGGATCAGACTGGGGATCGGAGTCCGGGATATAAAGGAGCGAGGATTGGACTGGGGATCTGAGTCTGGTATATAAAGGAGTGGGGATTGGACAGGGGGGGATCGTAGTCCAGGATATAAAGGAGCCGGGAATAGACTGGGGATCGGAGTCTGGGATGGAAAAAAGCAGGGATCGGACAGGGGATTGGAGTCTGGGATATGAAGGAGCCGGGAACGGACTGGGGATCGGAGTCTGGGATGGAAAAAAGCAGGGATCGGACAGGGGATTGGAGTCTGGGATATGAAGGAGCCGGGAACGGACTGGGGATCGGAGTCTGGGATGTAAAGGAGTGGGGATCAGACTGGGGATCGGAGTCCGGGATATAAAGGAGCCGGGAACGGACTGGGGATCGGAGTCTGGGATATAAAGGAGCCGGGAACGGACTGGGGATCGGAGTCCGGGATATAAAGGAGCGAGGATTGGACTGGGGATCAGAGTCTGGGATGGAAAGGAGTGGGGATCAGACTGGGGATCGGAGTCCGGCATGTAAAAAAGCAGGGATCGGACAGGGGATTGGAGTCTGGGATATGAAGGAGCCGGGATCAGTCTGGGGATCAGAATCCAGGATATAAAGGAGCAGGGATCGGTCTGGGGATCGGAGTCTGGGATAGAAAGGAGCGGGGATTGGACTGGGGTAGGTGTCCAGGATATAAAGGGCTGGGGATCGGAGTCTGGGCTACAAAGGAGCGGGGATCGGTCTGGGGATCGGAGTCCGGGATATAAAGGAGCCAGGATCGGTCTGGGGATTGGGGTCCGGGATATTAAGGAGCAGGGATCGAACTGGTGATCGGAATCTGGGATGTAAAGGAGCAGGGATTGGACTGGGGATTGGAGTACGGGATAGAAAGGGACATGGATCAGACTGGGGATCGGAGTTCGGGATGTAAAGGAGCAGGGATCGGTCTGGGGATCAGAATCCAGGATATAAAGGAACAGGGATCGGTCTGGGGATCGGAGTCTGGGATAGAAAGGAGCGGGGATCGGACAGGAGATCTGAGTCCAGGATGTAAAGGAGTGGGAATCGGACTGGGGTAGATGTCCGGGATATAAAGGGCTGGGGATTGGAGTCTGGGATATAAAGGAGCAGGGATCGGACTGGGGATCGGAGTCTGGGCTACAAAGGAGCGGGGATCGGTCTGGGGATCGGAGTCCGGGATATAAAGGAGCCAGGATCGGTCTGGGGATTGGGGTCCGGGATATTAAGGAGCAGGGATCGAACTGGGGATCGGAATCTGGGATGTAAAGGAGCAGGGATCGGAGTCTGGCATATAAAGGAGCAGGGATTGGACTGGGGATTGGAGTACGGGATAGAAAGGGACATGGATCAGACTGGGGATCGGAGTTCGGGATGTAAAGGAGCAGGGATCGGACTGGGGAGCGGAGTCTGGGTTATAAAGGAGCGGGGATCGGAGTCCGGGATGTATAGGATTGGGGATCAGTATGGGAATCGGAGGCGGGGATATAAAGGAGCAGGGATCAGACTGGGAATCGGAGGCCGGGATATAAAGCAGCGGGAATCGCAGTCCAGGATATAAAGGAGCGGGGTTCGGATTGGGCATCGGAGTCTGGGATGTAAAAGAGTGGGGATCAGACTGGGGATCGGAGTCTGGGATATAAAAGAGCAGGGATCGGTCTGGTGGTTGGAGTCCGGGATATAAAAGAGCAGGGATTGGAGTGGGGATCGGAGTCTGGGATTTAAAGGAGCGGGGATTGGTCTGGGGATTGGAGTCCAGGATATAAAGGAGCAGGGATCGAAATGGGGATCGGAGTCCAGCATATAAAGCACTGGGGATCGGAGTCTGGGATGTAAAGGAGTGCGGATTGGACTGGGGATCGGAGTCCTGGATATATAGGAGCAGGGATCGGAGTCCGGCATATAAAGTAGCAGGGATCGGACTGGAGATCGGAGTCTGGGATATAAAGGAGCAGGGATCGGAGTCTGGGATATAAAGTAGCAGGGATCGGACTGGGGATCCGGGTCCGGGATATAAAGGAGCAGGGATCGGACTGGGGATCGGGGTCCGGGATATAAAGGAGCGAGGATCGGACTGGGGATCGGAGTCTGGGATATAAAGTAGCAGGGATCGGACTGGGGATCGGGGTCCGGGATATAAAGGAGCAGGGATCGAACTGGGGATCTGAGTCCGGAATATAAAGGAGCAGGGATCGGACTGGGGATCGGAGTCTGGGATATAAAGGAGCGAGGATCGGACTGGGGATCGGAGTCTGGGATATAAAGGAGCAGGGATCGGACTGGGGATCGGAGTCTGGGATATAAAGGAGCGAGGATCGGACTGGGGATCGGAGTCTGGGATATAAAGGAGCAGGGATCGGACTGGGGATCGGGGTCCGGGATATAAAGGAGCAGGGATCGAACTGGGCATAGGAGTCCGGGATGTAAAGGTGCGGGGATTAGACTGGGGATTCGAGTCCAGGATATAAAGAAGCGGATATCGGACAGGGGATCGGAGTCTGGGTTGCAAAGGAGCGTAGATCGGACTGGGCATTGGAGCAGGATATAAAGGAACGGGAATCAGACTGGGGGTCGGAGTCCGGGTTGTAAAAAGTGGGGATCAGACTGAGGATCAGTGTCTGGGATACAACGGAGTGGGGATCGGGCTGGTGATCGGAATCCGGGATATAAAGGACCGGGGATTGGAGTCCGGGATATAAAGGAACAGGGAGCGGACTGGGGATCGGAGTCCGGGATATAAAGGAGTAGGGATTGGAGTCCTGCATATAAAGGAGCAGAGATCGTCTGGGGACTGGAGTCCGGGATGTATAGGATTGATCATAGGACTGGGGATCAGAGTCCGGGATGTAAAGAAGCGGGGATTGGACTGGGAATGGGAGTCCGGATGTAAAGGGGGAGGGATCGAACTAGGGATCGGAGTCCAGGATATAAAGGAGCGTGGATCGGACTGGGGATCGGAGCCCGAGATGAAAAGCAACGGGGATCGGACTGGGTTTCAGAGTCTGGGATGTATAGGAGTGGGCATCGGACTGGGGTTCGGAGTCCGGGATATAAAGGAGCGTGGATCGGACTGGGGATCGGAGTCCGAGATGAAAAGCAACGGTGATCGAACTGGGTTTCGGAGTCTGGGATGCATAGGAGTGGGCATCGGTCTGGGAATCGGAGTCTGGGATATAAAGGAGCGGGGATCGGACAGGGGATCGGAGTCTGGGATGTAAAGGTGTGGGGATTGGACTGGGGATCGGATTCCGGGGTGTAAAGGAGCGGGAATCAGACTGGGGATAAGTGTCCGGAATATAAAGGGCCGGGGATTGGAGTCTGGGATATAAAGGAGCAGGGATCCGACTGGGGATTGGAGTCTGGGATGTAAAGGAGTGGGGATCGGTCTGGGGATCGGAGTCCGGGATATAAAGGAGCAGGGATCAGACTGGGGATCGGAGTCTGGGCTATAAAGGAGCGGGGATCGGTCTGGGAATCGGGGTCTGGGATATAAAGGGGCAGGGATCAGACTGGGGATCGGGGTCCGGGATATGAAGGAGCAGGGATCGAACTGGGGATCGGAATCTGGCATATAAAGGAGCAGGGATTGGACTGGGGATAGGAGGCCGGGATGTAAAGGGGCGGGGATTGGACTGGGGATCAGATTCCGGGATGTAAAGGGGCAGGGATCGGACTGGGGATAGGAGTCCGGGATGTAAAGGTGCGGGGATTAGACTGGGTATCTGTGTCCGGGATGATAAGCGGCGGGGATTGGACTGGGGATCGGATTCCGGGACGTAAAGGGGCAGGGATCGGACTGGGGATCGGATTCCGGGATGTAAAGGGGCAGGGATCGGACTGGGGATCGGAATCCGGGATCTGTAGGAGTGGGCACCGGTCAGGGGATTGGAGTCCGGGATATAAAGGAGCAGGGATCGAACTGGTGATCGGAGTCCGGGATATAAAGGAGCAGCAATCGGAGTCCAGGATATAAAGGAGCAGGGATCGGTCTCAGGATCGAGGTCCAGGATATAAAGGAGCAGGGATCGAACTGGGGATCGGAGTCCAGGATATAAAGGAGCAAGAATCGAACTGGGGATCGGAGTCCGGGATATAAAGGAGCAGGGATCGAACTGGGGATCGGAGTCCAGGATATAAAGGAGCAGGGATCGAACTGGGGATCGGAGTCCGGGATATAAAGGAGCAGGGATCGAACTGGGGATCGGAGTCCAGGATATAAAGGAGCAGGGACCGAACTGGGGATCGGAGTCCGGGATATAAAGGAGCAGGGATCGGAGACCGGCATATAAAGGAGCAGGGATGAGTCTCGGGATCGAGGTCCAGGATATAAAGGAGTGGAGATCACACTGGGGAATGGAGTCCGGGATGTAAAGGAGCGGGAATCAGACTGGGGATGGGATTCCGGGATATAAAGGGGTGCGGATTGGACTGGGGATCGGAGTCCGGTATGTAAAGGAGCGTCGATTGGACTGGGAATCTGTGGCGGGATATAAAGGAATGGGAATCAGACTGGGGGTCGGAGTCCAGGATATAAAGGAACGGGGATCGGACTGGGGGTCGGAGTCCGGGATATACAGGACCGGGTTTGGAGTCCGGGATATAAAGGAGTGGGGATTGGAGTCCGGGAAGTAAGGGTGAGGGGATCGGTCTGGGGATTGGAGTCCAGGATATAAAGGAGCAGGGATAGGACCGGTGATCGGAGTCCGGGATATAAAGGAGCGGGTATTGGACTGGGGATCGGAGTCGGGGATGTAAAGGGACGGGGATCGGACTGGGGATCGGAGTTCGGGATGTAAGGGGCAAGGATCGGACTGGGAATCGGAGTCTGGGATATAAAAGAGCAGGGAGCGGACTGGGATCGGAGTCCAGGATATAAGGGAGCAGAGTCCGACATATAAAGGAGCGGGGATCAGAGTATGGGATGTAAGGGAGCGGGCATCGGACTGGGCATCGGAGTCCGGGATATAAAGGAGCGGGGATCAGAGTACGGGATATAAAGGAGCGGGGATTGGACTCGGGTTCGGATTCTGGGATATAAAGGAGCAGGGATCGGTCTGGGGATTGGAGGGCAGGATATAAAGGAGCGGGAATCGGAGTACGGGAAGTAAAGGAGCGGGGATCGGACTGGGGATCAGAGTCCGAGCTGTAAAGGGGCGGGGATCGGACTGGGAATCGGAGTATGGGATGTAAAGGGGCGGAGATGGGACTGGGGATTGGAGTCCGGGATGTAAAGGAGCAGGGATCGGACTGGGGATCGGAGTCATGGATGTAAAGGGACGGGGATCAGACTGTGGATTGGAGTCCGGGATGTAATGGGCAAGGATCGGATTGGGAATCAGAGGCGGGATATAAAGGAGCGGGGATCGGACTGGGGATCAGAGTCCGGGTTGTAAAGGGACGGGGATCGGACTGGGAATCGGAGTATGGGATATAAAGGAGCGGGTATTGGACTGGGGATCGGAGTCGGGGATGTAAAGGGACGGGGATCGGACTGGGGATCGGAGTCCGGGATATAAAGGAGTGGGAATCAGTCTTAGGATCGGAGTCCGGGATATAAAGGAGCGGGGATCGGACTGGTGATCGGAGCCCGATATATAAAGGAGCGGATATCGGACTGGGGATCGAAGTCCGGGATATAAAGGAGCGGGTATCGGACTGGTGATCGGAGCCCGGGATATAATGGAACGGGGATCAGACTGGGGATCGGAGTCCGGGATATAAAGGAGTGGGGATCGGACTGGGGATCGAAGTCCGGGATATAAAGGAGCTGGGATCGGTCTGGGAATCGGAGGCGGGAATATAAAGGAGCATGGATCAGACTGGGGATCGGAGTCTGGGATATAAAGGAGCGGGAATCGCAGTCCAGGATATAAAGAAGCGGGGATCGGACTGGGGATCGGAGTCTGGGATGTAAAAGAATGGGGATCGGACTGGGGATCGGAGTCCGGGATATTAATGAGCAGGAATTGGACTGGGGATCGGAGTCCGGGATATTAAGGAGCGGGAATCGGAATACAGGATATAAAGGAGCGGGGATCGGACTGGGGATCGGATTCTGGGATATAAAAGAGCAGGGATCGGACTGGGATCGGAGTCCAGGATATAAGGGAGCAGAGTCCGACATATAAAGGAGCAGGGATCGGACTGGGGATCGGTGTACAGGATATAAAGGAGCGGGGATCAGAGTACGGGATGTAAGGGAGCGGGGATCGGACTGGGGATCGGAATCCAGGCTGTATAGGAGCGGGCATCGGACTGGGCATCGGAGTCCGGGATATAAAGGAGCGGGGATCAGAGTACGGGATATAAAGGAGCGGGGATTGGACTCGGGTTCGGATTCTGGGATATAAAGGAGCAGGGATCGGACTGGGGATTGGAGGGCAGGATATAAAGGAGCGGGAATCGGAGTACGGGAAGTAAAGGAGCGGGGATCGGACTGGGGATCAGAGTCCGAGTTGTAAAGGGGCGGGGATCGGACTGGGAATCAGAGTATGGGATGTAAAGGGGCGGAGATGGGACTGGGGATTGGAGTCCGGGATGTAAAGGAGCAGGGATCGGACTGGGGATCGGAGTCATGGATGTAAAGGGACGGGGATCAGACTGTGGATTGGAGTCCGGGATGTAATGGGCAAGGATCGGACTGGGAATCGGAGGCGGGATATAAAGGAGCGGGGATCGGACTGGGGATCAGAGTCCGGGTTGTAAAGGGGCGGGGATCGGACTGGGAATCTGAGTATGGGATGTAAAGGGGCGGAGATGGGACTGGGGATTGGAGTCCGGGATGTAAAGGAGCAGGGATCGGACTGGGGATTGGAGTATGGGATGTAAAGGGACGGGGATCGGACTGGGGATCGGAGTCATGGATGTAAAGGAACGGGGATCAGACTGTGGATTGGAGTCCGGGATGTAATGGGCAAGGATCGGACTGGGAATCGGAGGCGGGATATAAAGGGACGGGGATCAGACTGGGGATCGGAGTTCGGGATGTAAAGGAGCAGGGATCGGAGTCCAGGATATAAAGGGGCGGGAATCGGTCTGGGGATCAGAGTTCGGGACATGAAGGAGCAGGGATCGGAGTCTGGGATGTAAGGGAGTGGGGATCGGACTGGAGAGCGGAGTCCGGGATTTAAAGGAGCGGGGATCAGACTGGGGAGCGGAGTCTAGGTTATAAAGGAGCGGGGATCGGAGTCCGGGATGTATAGGATTGGGGATCAGAATGGGAATCGGAGGCGGGGATATAAAGGAGCAGGGATCAGACTGGGTATCGGAGGCCGGGATATAAAGGAGCAGGGATCAGACTGGGTATCGGAGTCCGGAATGTAAAGGAGCAGGGATCGGATTGGGGAGCGGAGTCTGGGTTATAAAGGAGCGGGGATCGGAGTCCGGGATGTATAGGATTGGGGATCAGAATGGGAATCGGAGGCGGGGCTATAAAGGAGCAGGGATCAGACTGGGTATCGGAAGCCGGGATATAAAGCAGCGGGAATCGCAGTCCAGGATATAAAGGAGTGGGGTTCGGATTGGGCATCGGAGTCTGGGATGTAAAAGAGTGGGGATCAGACTGGGGATCGGAGTCTGGGATATAAAAGAGCAGGGATCGGACTGGGATCGGAGTCCAAGATATAAAGGAGCGGGGATCGGTCTGGTGGTTGGAGTCCGGGATATAAAAGAGCAGGGATTGGAGTGGGGATCGGAGTCCGGGATTTAAAGGAGCGGGGATCGGTCTGGGGATTGGAGTCCAGGATATAAAGGAGCAGGGATCGAAATGGGGATCAGAGTCCAGCATATAAAGCACTGAGGATCGGAGTCTGGGATGTAAAGGAGTGCGGATTGGACTGGGGATCGGAGTCCTGGATATATAGGAGCAGGGATCGGAGTCCGGCATATAAAGTAGCAGGGATCGGACTGGAGATCGGAGTCTGGGATATAAAGGAGCAGGGATCGGAGTCCGGCATATAAAGGAGCAGGGATCGGACTGGGGATCGGAGTCTGGGATATAAAGGAGCAGGGATCGGAGTCCGGCATATAAAGGAGCAGGGATCGGACTGGGGATCGGAGTCCAGGTATAAAGGAGCGAGGATCGGACTGGGGATCGGAGTCTGGGATGTAAAGGAGCAGGGATCGAACTGGGGATCGGAGTCCTGGATGTAAAGGAGCAGGGATCGGACTGGGGATCGGGGTCCGGGATAAAAAGGAGCAGGGATCGAACTGGGGATAGGAGTCCGGGATGTAAAGGTGTGGGGATTAGACTGGGTATCCGTATCCGGGATGTTAAGCGGCGGGGATTGGACAGGGGATCGGATTACGGGATGTAAAGGGGCAGAGATCGGACTGGGGATCGGAATCCGGGATCTGTAGGAGTGGGCACCGGTCAGGGGATTGGAGTCCAGGATATAAAGGAGCAGGGATCGGTCTCAGGATCGAGGTACAGGATATAAAGGAGCAGGGATCGAACTGGGGATCGGAGTCTGGGATATAAAGGAGCAGGGATGAGTCTCGGGATCGAGGTCTAGGATATAAAGGAGCAGGGATCGAACCGGGGATCGGAGTCCGGTATATAAAGGAGTGGAGATCACACTGGGGAATGGAGTCCGGGATGTAAAGGAGCGGGAATCAGACTGGGGATGGGATTCCGGGATATAAAGGGATGCGGATCGGACTGGGGATCGGAGTCCGGTATGTAAAGGAGCGTTGATTGGACTGGGAATCTGTGGCGGGATATAAAGGAATGGGAATCAGACTGGGGATCGGTGTCCGGGATATAAAGGAGTGGGGATCAGACTGGGGATTGGAGTCCGGGATATAAAGCACCGGGGATTGGAGTCCGGGAAGTAAGGGTGAGGGGATCGGTCTGGGGATTGGAGTCCAGGATATAAAGGAGCAGGAATAGGACCGGTGATCGGAGTCCGGGATATAAAGGAGCGGGTATTGGACTGGGGATCGGAGTACGGGATGTCAGGGGCAAGGATCGGACTGGGAATCGGACTGGGGATATAAAGGAACGGGGATCAGACTGGGGATCTGGAGTCCGGGATATAAAGGAGCAGGGATCGGAGTCCGGCATATAAAGGAGCGGGGATCGGTCTGGGGATCGGAGTCCGGGTTATAAAGGAGCGGGGATCGGACCGGGGATTGGAGTCCGGGATGTATAGGAGTGGGGATCAGACTGGGAATCGGAGGCGGGGATATAAAGGAGCAGGGATCAGACTGGGGATCGGAGTCTGGGATATAAAGGAGCGGGAATCGCAGTCGAGGATATAAAGGAGCGGGGATCGGACTGGGGATCGGAGTCTGGGATGTAAAAGAATGGGGATCGGACTGGGGATCGGAGTCCGGGATATAAATGAGCAGGAATTGGACTGGGGATCGGAGTCCGGGATATAAAGGAGCGGGGATCGGAATACAGGATATAAAGGAGCGTGGATCGGACTGGGGATCGGAGTCCGGGATGTAAAGGAGTGGGGATTCGTCTGCGGATTGGAGTCTGGGATATAAAAGAGCAGGGATCGGACTGGGATCGGAGTCCAGGATATAAAGGAGCAGGGAGCAGAGTACGGGATGTAAGGGAGCAGGGATCGGACTGGGGATCGGTGTACAGGATATAAAGGAGCGGGGATCAGAGTACGGGATGTAAGGGAGCGGGGATCGGACTGGGGATCGGAATCCAGGCTGTATAGGAGCGGTGGTTGGTTTGGGGATCAGAATCTGGGATATAAAGGAGCAGGGATCGGACTGGGGATTGGAGGGCAGGATATAAAGGAGCGGGGATCTGAGTACGGGAAGTAAAGGAGCGGGGATCGGACTGGGGATCAGAGTCTGGATTGTAAAGGGACGGGTATCGGACTGGGAATCGGAGTATGGGTTGTAAAGGAGCAGGGATCGGACTGGGGATTGGAGTATGGGATGTAAATGGACGGGGATCGGACTGGGGATCGGAGTCATGGATGTACAGTGACGGGGATCAGACTGTGGATTGGAGTCCGGGATGTAAAGGAGCAGCGATTGGAGTCCAGGATGTAAGGGAGCGGGGATCGGACTGGGGATCGGAATCTGGGATGTAAGGGAGCGGGCATCGGACTGGGGATCGAGGTCCAGGATGTAAAGAAGCGGGGATCAGACTGGGGATCGGAGTCCGGGATGTAAAGGAGCGGGGATCGGACTGGGGAACGGAGTCCGGGATGTAAGGGGCAAGAATCAGACTGGGAATCGGAGGCGGGATATAATGGGCCGGGGATCGGACTGAGGATCGGAGTCCGGAATGTAAGGAGCGGGGATCGGACTGGGGAACGGAGTCCGGGATGTAAGGGGCAAGGATCAGACTGGGAATCGGAGGCGGGATATAATGGGCCGGGGATCGGACTGAGGATCGGAGTCCGGAATGTAAAGGAGCACAGATCAGACTGGGGAGCGGAGTCCGGGTTATAAAGGAGCGGGGATCGGATCGGGGATCGGAGTCTGGGATGTATAGGATTGGGGATCAGACTAGGAATCGGAGGCGGGGATATAAAGGAGCAGGGATCAGACTGGGTATCGGAGGCCGGGATATAAAGCAGCGGGAATCGCCGTCCAGGATATAAAGAAGCAGGGTTTGGATTGGGGATCGGAGTCTGGGATATAAAAGAGCAGGGATCGGACTGGGATCGGAGTCCAGGATATAAAGGAGCGGGAATCGGTCTGGGGGTTGGAGTCCAAGATATAAAAGAGCAGGGATTGGAGTGGGGATCGGAGTCCGGGATTTAAAGGAGCGGGGATCGGTCTGGCGATTGGAGTCCGGGATATAAAAGAGCAGGGATCGGACTGGGATCTGAGTCCGGGATATAAAAGAGCAGGGATCGGACTGGGATCGGAGTCCGGCATATAAAGCACTGGGGATCGGAGTCTGGGATGTAAAGGAGTGCGGATTGGACTGGGGATCGGAGTCATGGATATATAGGAGCAGGGATCGGAGTCCGGCATATAAAGGAGCAGGGATCGGACTGGGGAGCGGAGTCCGGGTTATAAAGGAGCGGGGATCGGACCGGGGATCGGAGTCCGGGATGTATAGGAGTGGGGATCGGACTGGGAATCGGAGGCGGGGATATAAAGGAGCAGGGATCAGAATGGGGATCGGAGTCTGGGATATAAAGGAGCGGGAATCGCAGTCCAGGATATAAAGGAGCGGGGATCGGAGTCTGGGATGTAAAAGAATGGGGATCGGACTGGGGATCGGAGTCCGGGATATAAATGAGCAGGAATTGGACTGTGGATCGGAGTCCAGGATATAAAGGAGCGGGGATCGGAATACAGGATATAAATGAGCAGGAATTGGACTGGGGATCAGAGTCCGGGATATAAAGTAGCGGGGATCGGAATACAGGATATAATGCAGCGGGAATCGGACTGGGGATCGGAGTCCGGGATGTAAAGGAGTGGGGATATGTCTGGGGATTGGAGTCTGGGATATAAAAGAGCAGGGATTGGACTGGGATCGGAGTCCAGGATATAAAGGAGCGGGAATTGTTCTGGGGATTGGAGTCTGGGATATAAAAGAGCAGGGATTGGACTGGGATCAGAGTCCGGGACATAAAGGAGCGGGGATTGGACTCGGGTTCGGAGTCTGGGATGTTAAGGGGCGGAGATTGGACTGGGGATCGGAGTCATGGATGTAAAGGGACGGGGATCGGACTGTGGATGGAGTCCGGGATGTAATGGGCAAGGATTGGACTGGGAATCGGAGGCGGGATATAAAGGGACGGGGATCAGACTGGGGATCGGAGTCCAGGATATAAAGGAGCGGGAATCGGTCTGGGGATCGGAGTCCGGGATGTAAGGGGCAAGGATCAGACTGGGAATCGGAGGCGGGATATAAAGGAACAGGGATCGGACTGGGGATCGGAGTCCAGAATGTAAAGGAGCGCGGATCAGACTGGGGTTCGGAGACCAGGATGTAAAGGAGCGGGGATCGGATTAGGGATCGGAGTCCGGGATGTATAGGATTGGGGATCAGACTGGGTATCGTAGGCCGGGATATAAAGCAGCGGGAATCACAGTCTAGGATATAAAGAAGCGGGGTTCGGATTGGGAATCGGAGTCTGGGATGTAAAAGAATGGGGATCAGACTGGGGATCGGAGTCTGGGATATAAATAAGCAGGAATTGGTCTGGGGATCGGAGTCCGGGATATAAAGGAGCGGGGATCGGTCTGGGGATTGGAGTCCGGGATGTAAAGGAGCGGGGATCGGACTGGGATCGGAGTCCGTGATGTAAAGGAGCGGGGATCGGACTGGGGATTGGAGTCCGGGATGTAAAGGTGCAGGGATCGGACTGGGGATTGGAGTTCGGGATGTAAAGGAGCGGGGATCGGACTGGGGATCGGAGTCCGGGATATAAAAGAGCAGGGATCGGACTGGGGAGCGGAGTCCGGAATGTAAAGGTGCAGGGATCGGACTGGGGATTGGAGTCCGGGATGTAAAGGTGCAGGGATCGGACTGGGGATTGGAGTTCGGGATGTAAAGGTGCAGGGATCGGACTGGGGATTGGAGTTCGGGATGTAAAGGAGCGGGGATCGGACTGGGGATCGGAGTCCGGGATATAAAAGAGCAGGGATCGGACTGGGATCGGAGTCCGGGATGGAAAGGAGCGGGGATCGGACTAGGATCGGAGTCCGTGATGTAAAGGAGCGGGGATCGGACTGGGGAGCGGAGTCCGGAATGTAAAAGGGCAGGGATTGGAGTCCGGGATGTAAAGGTGTGGGGATCGGATGAGTGGTTGGAGTCCGGGATCTAAAGGTGCAGGGATCAGTCTGGGGATTGGAGTCCGGGACATGAAGGAACGGGGATCGGAGTCCGGGATGTAACGGAGCGGGGATCGGACTGGGGTTCGGAATCCGGGATGTATGGGAGCGGTCATCGGACTGGGGATCAAGGTCCGGGATGGAAAGGAGCGGAGATCGGACTAGGATCGGAGTCCGTGATGTAAAGGAGCGGGGATCGGACTGGGGAGCGGAGTCCGGAATGTAAAGGAGCGGGGATCGGACTAGGATCGGAGTCCGTGATGTAAAGGAGCGGGGATCGGACTGGGGAGCGGAGTCCGGAATGTAAAGGAGCGGGGATCGGACTAGGATCGGAGTCCGTGATGTAAAGGAGCGGGGATCGGACTGGGGAGCGGAGTCCGGAATGTAAAAGGGCAGGGATTGGAGTCCGGGATGTAAAGGTGTGGGGATCGGATGAGTGGTTGGAGTCCGGGATCTAAAGGTGCAGGGATCGGACTGGGGATTGGAGTTCGGGATGTAAAGGAGCGGGGATCGGACTGGGGATCGGAGTCCGGGATGTAAAGGAGCGGGTATCGGACTGGGGATCGGTGTCTGGGATGTAACAGAGCGGGAATCGGACTGGGGGCTCGGAACCAAAGCAAATGCAGGAGAAAAACTCAAAAAGGTGATATCAGAGTGCCATTACTGTGACAAGCAAGTGGCTTTTTTTTAATTCATTCATGGGCTGTGGGCCTCGCTGGCCAGGCCAGCATTTATTGCCCATCTCTACTTGCCCTTGGGAAGGTGGTGGTGAGCTGCCTTCTTAAACCTGCAGTCCTTGGGGTGTAGGTACATCCACAGTGCTGTTAGGAAGGGAGTTTTTCATTCTTATTATTGTCTTCACAGCGGTTAGAACAAAGAACAAAGAAAATTACAGCACAGGAACAGGCCCTTCGGCCCTCCAAGCCTGCGCCGATCCAGATCCTCTATCTAAACATGACGCCTATTTTCTAAGGGTCTGTATCTCTTTGCTTCCTGCCCATTCATGTATCTGTCTAGATACATCTTAAAAGACGCTATCGTGCCCGCGTCTACCACCTCCGCAGACAACGCGTTCCAGGCACCCACCACCCTCTGCGTAAAGAACTTTCCACGCATATCCCCCCTAAACTTTTTCCCTCTCACTTTGAACTCGTGACCCCTAGTAATTGAATCCCCCACTCTGGGAAAAAGCTTCTTGCTATCCACCCTGTCTATACCTCTCATGATTTTGTACACCTCAATCAGGTCCCCCCTCAACCTCCATCTTTCTAATGAAAATAATCCTAATCTACTCAACCTCTCTTCATAACTAGCGCCCTCCATACCAGGCAACATCCTGGTGAACCTCCTCTGCACCCTCTCCAAAGCATCCACATCCTTTTGGTAATGTGGCGACCAGAACTGCATGCAGTATTCCAAATGTGGCCGAACCAAAGTCTTATACAACTGTAACATGACCTGCCAACTCTTGTACTCAATACCCCGTCTGATGAAGGAAAGCATGCCGTATGCCTTCTTGACCACTCTATTGACCTGCGTTGCCACCTTCAGGGAACAATGGACCTGAACACCCAAATCTCTCTGTACATCAATTTTCCCCAGGACTTTTCCATTTACTGTATAGTTCACTCTTGAATTGGATCTTCCAAAATGCATCACCTCGCATTTGCCCTGATTGAACTCCATCTGCCATTTCTCTGCCCAACTCTCCAATCTATCTATATTCTGCTGTATTCTCTGACAGTCCCCTTCACTATCTGCTACTCCACCAATCTTAGTGTCGTCTGCAAACTTGCTAATCAGACCACCTATACTTTCCTCCAAATCATTTATGTATATCACAAACAACAGTGGTCCCAGCACGGATCCCTGTGGAACACCACTGGTCACACGTCTCCATTTTGAGAAACTCCCTTCCACTGCTACTCTCTGTCTCCTGTTGCCCAGCCAGTTCTTTATCCATCTAGCTAGTACACCTTGGACCCCAAGCGCCTTCACTTTCTCCATCAGCCTACCATGGGGAACCTTATCAAACGCCTTACTGAGGTCCATGTATATGACATCTACAGCCCTTCCCTCATCAATCAACTTTGTCACTTCCTCAAAGAATTCTATTAAGTTGGTAAGACATGACCTTCCCTGCACAAAACCATGTTGCCTATCACTGATAAGCCCATTTTCTTCCAAATGGGAATAGATCCTATCCCTCAGTAACTTCTCCAGCAGCTTCCCTACCACTGATGTCAGGCTCACCGGTCTATAATTACCTGGATTATCCCTGCTACCCTTCTTAAACAATGGGACAACATTAGCAATTCTCCAGTCCTCCGGGACCTCACCCGTGTTTAAGGATGCTGCAAAGATATTTGTTAAGGCCCCAGCTATTTCCTCTCTTGCTTCCCACAGTAACCTGGGATAGATCCCATCCGGACCTGGGGACTTGTCCACCTTAATGCCCTTTAGAATACCCAACACTTCCTCCCTCCTTATGCCGACTTGACCTAGAGTAATCAAACATCTGTTCCTAACCTCAACATCCTTCATGTCCCTCTCCTCGGTGAATACCGATGCAAAGTACTCGTTTAAAATCTCACCCATTTTCTCTGACTCCACGCATAACTTTCCTCCTTTGTCCTTGAGTGGGCCAATCCTTTCTCTAGTTACCCTCTTGCTCCTTATATATGAATAAAAGGCTTTGGGATTTTCCTTAACCCTGTTTGCTAAAGATATTTCATGACCCCTTTTAGCCCTCTTAGTTAGATACAACTGAGTGCATTGCTCGGCCATTTCAGAGGGCATGTCAGTGTCAACCACATTGCTGTGGGTCTGGAGTCACATATAGGCCAGACCAGGTAAGGACAGCAGATTTCCTTCCCTAAAGGACATTAGTGAACCAGATGGGTTTTTACTACAATCGACGATGGTTTCATGGCCATCATTAGACTAGCTTTTCTTTTTAATTCCATATTTAGTAATTAAATTCAAATTTCACCTTCTGCTGTGGTGGGATTCGAACCCATGTCCCCAGAGCAATACCCTGGGTCTCTGGGTTATTAGTCCAATAGCAATACCACTACACCACCGCCTCCCCTCGCGTAAGTATACTGGTAAGCTTTTAATTTAATCATGTAATTAAAAATCAGTGGTCAATTACTCAGTCAGATCTTGGGGATGATATTAAAAAAACAGGGGATAGTAAATCTAAAGAATTCTGAATTTTTCAGCAAATTAAAATCTGAGGTTTTTAGATAATGAGAATTCGGTAAAAATCATTTAGTTTATCTCCTTATAAAATAAATGATGCCAGCAAACTGACAGGTGAGTAGCTGGTGAGTCTTTTTTTTAAGTCGTAAGTTTAATACGGATGCATGGCAGAGCACGCCCTGTACCATGTTGTAACTCCAGGGCATTTTTTGTCTCCTGGACAACCACATGTGCAGGAAGTGTGATCAGCTGCAGCATCTCGAGCACCAGGTTTCGAAGTTTCAGCAACAGTTAGCATCACTGCAATGCATCCATGAGGCTGAGAGTTTCGTGCATAGTAGCCTGTTTATAGATGTGATCATCCCAAAGCTTAAGGTTGTGCAGGCAGAGAGGGAATGGGTGACTGTCAGGCAGTCAAAAAGGACCAGGCAGGTCGTGCAGATGTCCCCTGAGTGCATCTCAGTCTCCAACCCGTATTCCGTGCTGAATACTGGGGAGAGTTATGGTTCCTCTGGGGTGTGCAGCCAGAGTCTAGTCCATTGCACCACAGCTAGCTCAGCTGTACATGGGGGTCAGGAGGAAGATTGGAAAAGCAATAGTGATAGGGGATTCGATAGGGGTAGAGACAGGCATTTCTGTGGCCGCTGAAGTGAATCCTGGATGGTATGTTGCCTCCCTGGTGCCAGGGTCAAGGATGTCATGGAGCGGCTGCAGAGCACTCTGAGGGGGAAGGGTAAACAGCGAGCAGTTGTGGTCCATATTGGTACCAACGATGTAGGTAGAAAGAGGGATGAGGTCCTGCAGGCAGAGTTTCGGGAGCTATGAAAGAAACTAGCAAGCAGGACCTCAAAGGTAGTAATCTATGGATTATTCCCAGTACCAAGCACAAGTGAATATAAATATAAGAGGATAGAGCAAATGAATGCATGGCTGGAGAGATGGCGCAGGAGGGAAGGTTTTTTCCTGGAACATTTGGACTGGTTTTGGAGGAGGTGCGGCCTGTACAGGCTGGATAGGTTGTACATGAACAGAAGCCGATACCAATGTTCTTGCGGGGCGATTTGCTAATGCCATTGGTGAGGATTTAAACTAACTTGCAGGGATGTAGAAACCAGTGGCGCAGTGGTTAGCACCGCAGCCTCACAGCTCCAGCGACCCGGGTTCAATTCCGGGTACTGCCTGTGTGGAGTTTGCAAGTTCTCCCTGTGTCTGTGTGGGTTTCCTCCGGGTGCTCTGGTTTCCTCCCACATGCCAAAGACTTGCAGGTTGATAGGTAAATTGGCCATTATAAATTACCCCTAGGATAGGTAGGTGGTAGGGAAATATAGGGACTGGTGGGGATGTGGTAGGAATATGGAATTAGTATAGGATTAGTATAAATGAGTGGTTGATGGTCGGCACAGACTTGGTGGGCCGAAGGGCCTGTTTCAGTGCTGTATCTCTAAAAAAAAACAAGCTGTACAGAGAATTAGGAGAGACAGATAACACTGGTGTAAGAAATAGTAAGGCATTCAGTGGGGTTGGTGTAAGAGAGAATGTAACAAGGTCTAAATTAGGTATACGGTGCACGTACATGAATGCATGGAGTGTGGTAAATAAGGTTGGTGAGCTGCAGGTGCAGATAGCCATGTGGAAGTATGATATCATGGCGATAATGGAGACCTGGGTGAAAAAGGGCAGGACTGTTTACTACATATTCCTGGATACAAGCTGTTCAGGAAAGATAGGGAAGGAAGGAAAGGAGGAGGGGTAGCTGTACTGATTAAGGAGGATATTACAGTGATGGAGAGAGAGGATGTACTAAAGTGGTCAAGGACAGAATCGATTTGGTTAGAATTAAGAAACAGTAGAGGTACCATTATATTGCTGAGTGTATTCTTTAAGCCACCAACTAGTGGGAAAGATGTAGAAGAACAAGTTTGCAAGAAAATTACAGAGAGGTGCAAGAATTATAGTGTAGTTATAATGGGGGACTTTAATTATCTTAGTATGGACGAGGATAATAATAATGTAAAGGGCAGAGAGGGGCAAGAGTTTCTAGAGTGTGTTCATGAGAGTTTTCTACATCAGTATATTTCCAGTTCAATGAGGATAGAGGTATTGCTTAATCTGGGGGCAGTGATCATTGTATCACAAGGTTTAGGTTAGCTATGACAAGGAGCAATCCAGAGTAAAAATAATTAATTGGAGGAGGTGAGAACAGATCTGGCCCAGGTAAATTGGGATCAAAGATTGGCAGGCAAAACTGTAACTGAACAATGGGATTCCTTTAAAGAGGAGATAGTTCGGGTATAGTTGAGGTACATCCCCACGAGGGAGAAAGGTAGATCCAGATCCAGAGCTCCCTGGATAATGAAAGAGATAGAGAGTAAGATGAAGCAGAAAAAAGGTGTATATGACAGATGTCAGGTGGCTAATACAATTGGAGCTAGGCTGAATATAGATGGTTCAGAGGGGAAGTGAAAAAACAAATAAGAGAAGCAAAGAGAGTATGTGAAAAGACTCGTGGCTAACATAAAAGGGAATCTAAAAGTCTTCGCTAGGCATATAAATAGTAAAAGGGTGGTAAAAGGTGGAGTGGGGCCGATTAGGGACTAAAAGGGGATTTACGCGTGGAGACAGGGGCATGGCTGAGGTACTAAATGAGTACTTTGCATATGTCTTTACCAAGGAAGAAAATGATGCCCAAATCATGGTGAAAGAGAAAATAGTTGAGACACTGAATGGGCTAAAAATTGAGAAAGAGGAGGTATTAGATAGGCTGGCTGTACTTAAAGTTGATAAGTCACCAGAACCAGATGGGATACATCCAAGAATATTTACGGAAGTAAGGGTGGAAATTGCAGAGGCAATGACTGTAATCTTCCAATCCTCCTTAGATACAGGGGTGGTGCCAAAGGACTGGAGAAATACAAATGTTACATTCTTGTTCAAAAAAGGATAAGCCCAGCACCTACAGGCCAGTCAGTTTAACCTCGGTGGTGGGAAAGCTTTTAGAAACAATAATTCAGGAAAAAATTAGTAGTCACTTGGACAAATGTGGATCAGTTAAGGAAAGCTAGCCAGGATTTGTTAAGGGCAAATCATGTTTAACCACATTGCTTGACTATTTTTATTGAGGTTACAGGGAGAGTTGATGAGGGTAATGCGGTTGATGTGGGGTACACGGACTTCCAAAAGGCTTTTGTTAAAGCACCACATAACAGGCTTGTCAGCAAAGGTACAGCAAAGGGACAGTCGCAGCATGGATATGAAGTTAGCTGATTTACAGGAAACAGTGAGTAGTTATGAATGGTTGTTTTTTGGACTGGAGAAAAGTATATAATGGGGTTCCCCAGGAGTTGGTTTGGGACTCCTGCTTTTCTTGATATATATTAATGACCTAGATTGGGCACAATTTCAAAATTTGCGGATGACACATGAACTGTGGGAAAGATAATGATAAACTTCAAAAGGACATAGACAGACTGATGGAACAGGCAGACAAGTGGCAGATGAAATTTAATGCAGAAAAATGTGAAGTGATTCATTTTGGTAGAAAGATCAAGGAGAGACAATATAAAATATAGAGTACAATTCTAAAGAGGGTGCAGGAGCAGAGGGACCTGGGGATATATGTGCACAAATCATTGCAAGTGCAGGGCAGGTTGAGAAAATAGTTAAAGCATTTGGGATCTTGGGCTTTATAAGTAGGGACACGGAGTACGAGAACATGGAAGTTATAATAAACCTGTATAAAACACTGGTTTGGCCTCAACTGGAGTATTGTGTCCAGTTCTGGGCACCACACTTTAGGAAGAATGATAAGGCATTAGAAAGGTTTAATTTAGAGATACAGCACTGAAACAGGCCCTTCGGCCCACCGAGTCTGTGCCGACCATCAACCACCCATTTATACTAATCCTACACTAATCCCATATTCCTACCACATCCCCACCTATCCCTATATTTCCCTACCACCTACCTATACTAGGGACAATTTATAATGGCCAATTTACCTACCAACCTGCAAGTCTTTTGGCTTGTGGGAGGAAACCGGAGCACCCGGAGGAAAGCCACGCAGACACAGGGAGAACTTGAAAACTCCACACAGGCAGTACCCAGAATTGAACCCGGGTCGCTGGAGCTGTGAGGCTGCGGTGCTAACCACTGCGCCACGGTGCAGAAAAGATTCACGCGAATGGTTCCAGGGATGAGAAACTTCAGTTATGTGGGGCTGTTCACCTTGGAGAAGAGAAGATTAAGAGTAGATTTGATAGAGGTGTTCAAAATAATGAGGAGTCTGGACAGAATAGATAGGGAGAAACTATTCCCATTGGCGGAAGGAACCAGAACCAGAGGACACCGAATTAAGATGATTGCAAAAGAAGCAACAGCAATGTGTTAGGATCTTCCTGAGAGTGTGATGGAGGCAAATTCAATTGAGGCCTTCAAAAGAGAACTGGATAATTATCTGAAGAGAAAAAGTTTGCATTGCTTAGGGAAAAAGGCAGGTGAGTGGGACTAGGTAAGTTGATCTTGCAGAGAGGTGGCATGGACATGATGGGTTGAATAGGCTCCTTTTGTGCTGTAACCATTCTATGACTCTAAGAGCTGGAAAGTGATATTTGGCTGGATAGCTACTTGTTGGCCAGTGTGGACACGATGGGCTGAATGCAGGAGAGCATGCCAGGAGCAGCAGCAGACATACCTAAATATGAGGCACCAACCTGGTGAAGCTACAAGACAAGACTGCATGTATGCTAAACATCAGTAGCTGCATGTGATAGACAGAGCTAAGTGATTCCACAACCAACAGTTCAGATCAAAGCTCTGCAGTCCTGCCACATCCAGTCGTGAATGGTGGTGGACAATTAAACAACTAACCGGAGGAGGAGGAGGCTCCATGAACACCCCCAAACATACTCAATGTTGAGGGAGCCCAGAACATCAGTGCAAAAGACAAGGCTGAAGTATTTGCAACCATCTTGAGCCAGAAGTGCCGAGTGGATGGTCCATATCAACCTTGTCCTGAGGTCCCCCAGCATCACAGATGTCAAGAAACAGCTGAAGGCACTGGATACAGAAAAGGATATGGGCTCTGACAACATCCCAGCCGTAGTACTGAAAACGTGCGCCAGAACTTGCTGTGCCCCTAGTCAAACTGTTTCAGTACAGCTACAACGCTGGCACCTACCCATTAATGTGGAAAATTGCCCATGTTTGACCTCTCCACAAAAAGCAGGACAAATCCAATCTGGCCAATTGCCGTCCCATCAGTCTACTCTCAATCATCAGCAAAGTGATGCAAGGTGTCGTCAATTGAGAGGCAGTTACTCAGCAATAACCTGCTTACCAGCACCCAGTTTGGGTTCATCAGGGTCACTCAGCTCCTGACCTCATTACAGCCTTGGTCCAAACATGGAAAAAGAGCTGAATTCCAGAGGGGAGGTGAGCGCGACTGCCCTTGACATGACGACAGCATTTGACCAAGTATGGCATCAAGGAGCCTGAGCAAAATTGAAGTCAATGGGAATCAGGGGAAAACTCTCCACTGGCTGGAGTCATACCTAGCACAAAGGAAGATGGGTGTGGTTTTTATTTTATTTAGAGATACAGCACTGAAACAGGCCCTTCGGCCCACTGAGTCTGTGCCGACCAACAACCACCCATTTATACTAACCCTGAAGTAATCCCATATTCCCTACCACCTACCTACATTAGGAGCAATTTACAATGGCCAATTTACCTATCAACCTGCAAGTCTTTGGCTGTGGGAGGAAACCAGAGCACCCGGCGGAAACCCACACAGTCACAGGGAGAACTTGCAAACTCCGCACAGGCAGTACCCAGAACTGAACCCGGGTCCCTGGAGCTGTGAGGTTACGGTGCTAACCACTGTGCCACCCACTGTGCTGCAGGCAAATCATCTCAGCCCCAGAAGATCACTGCAGGAGTTCCTCAGGGTAGTGTCCTAGGCCCAACCATCTTCAGCTGCTTCATCAATGACCTTCCCTCCATCATAAGGTCAGAAGTGGGGATGTTCGCTGATGATTGCACAATGTTCAGCACCATTCGTGACTCCTCAGATACTGAAGCAGTCCGTGTAGAAATGCAGCAAGACCAGGACAATATCCAGGCTTGGGCTGATAAGTGGCAAGTAACATTCGCGCCACACAAGTGTCAGGCAATGACCATCTCCAACAAGAGAGAATCTAACCAGCTCCCCTTGACATTCAATAGCATTACCATCGCTGACCACCGCCCCCACCCCCCACTCCATCAACAATGGGGATCACGATTGACCAGAAACTTAACTGGACCAGCCATATAAATATTGTGGCTACAAGACCAGGACAGAGGTTAGGAATTCTGTGCTGAATAACTCATCTCCTGATTCCCCAGTGCCTGTCCACCATCTACAAGGCACAAGTCAGGAATGTGATGGAACATTCTCCACTTGCCTGGATGGGTGCAGCTCCAACAACACTCAAGAAGATCCACACCATCCGGGACAAAGCAGCTTACTTAATCGGCACACCATCCACCTCTTAAACATTCACTCCCTCCACCACTGGTGCACAGTTGGTACAGTGTGTATCATATACAAGATGCACTGCAGCAGCTCCTTTACAGCACCTTTCAAACCCGCAACCTCTACCACCTAGAAGGACAAGGACAGCAGACACACGGGAACACCAGTATCTGCAAGTTCCCCGCCAAGTTGCACACCATCCTGCCTTGGAAATGTATCACCGTTCCTTCATGTCACTGGATCAAACTGCGGAAACTGCCTCCCTAACAGCACTGCGGGAGTACCTACACCCAAGGACTGCAGTGGTTCAGGTAGGCGGCTCACTACCACCTTCTCAAGGGCAATTAGAGATGGACAATAAACATTGGCCTTGCCAGCGATGCTCACATCCCATAAACGAATAATAAAAGAAAACTGTGGTTATTGGGTTAGGAGGTGCATGCTTGTAATGTGAAACTGTGCAAATAAATATTTATAAAAGTGTTTAACGATTGGCTGCACTTATATTCTTCACCAACTAGCTTTCTAGAATATTACACCCCTCTATCTAAACCAGGGGTCACTGAAGGCATTTTTAGCCCCAAATGTTGCTGGGGTTGAGATCAGCTACTGCTGGACAGCCTCAGAATAAAGCTTGGGATATTCCAGCTTGTGGCTCTGAGCCCTTCTCCATTGAGCCTTATTGAGGTTTTTAAATCAAGATTTTAAAGTTAAGACAAGGTCTTGTGATGCACTACCACTTTTGAAAATCTGTGTGGGATTTATGAAACCATAAGATAAATCCATTAGCTAAAAGCAATTACCAAACAGGGTATTCTGTTAGTTTTCCAGACATATTACGGGAATCTTATCTAGATCTCTGTACAAAGAAAGAAGCGTACTGTTATGAGGATTTCCATTTTTTGTATTAAAACTTGGGATTTTATATTTTAGAAACTGAAAAGGATTTCAGTTCCATTGAAACATCTGGAGATAGCTGAACTTTATGGATGCTTTTAGGGAAGTCATGGACACACCATGTGTCCTCGACAAACACATCTGCAGGAAGTGTCAACAGCTGCAGAAGCTTGAGCTCCGGGTTTTGGAACTTGAGCGGTGGCTGGAGTCACTGTGGTGCATCTGCGAGGTGGAGGACTACGTGGACAGCACGTTTAGGGAGGTGGTCACACTGCAGGTTAGGAGCATGCAGGCAGATAGGGAATGGGTGAGTGCCAGGCAGTCTAAGAGAACCAGGCAGGTAGTGCAGGAGTCCCCTGAAATGATTTCACTCGGTTTTCCATTTTGGTTGCTGGTGAGGGTGATGGTTCCTTAGAGGAGTGCAGTCAGAGCCAAGTTTGTGGCACCACAGGTGGTTCAGCTGCACAGGAGGGGAGGAACAAGAGTGGAAGAGCAGTAGTGATAGGGGATTCGTTCGGGGAACGGACAGGTGTTTCTGCGGCAGTAAATGTGACTCCAGGATGGTATGTTGCCTCCCTGGTGCCAGGGCCAAGGATGTCACGGAGCAGCTACAGGACATTCTTCTGGGGGAAGGTGAACAGCCAGAAGTCGTGGTCCACATTGGTACCAATGACAAATGTAAGAAGGGGGATGAGGCCCTGAAAGCGCATTTTAGGGAGCTAGGAAGGATATTAAAAAGCAGGACCTCAAAAGCAGTAATCTCAGGATTACTCCCAGTCCCACATGAAAGTGAGCATAGGAATAGGAGAATTGAGCGATTGAACACGTGGCTGGAGAACTGGTGTAGGAGGGAGGGCATCAGATTTCTGAGACATTGGGACCGGTTCTTGGGCAGGCGGGACCTGTACAAGATGGACAGGTTGCATCGTAGCAGGACTGGGACAAATATCCTCGCAGGGAGATTTGCTAGTGCTGTTGGGGAGGGTTTAAACTAAATTGTCAGGGAGATGGGAACCTGAGAGGGAGCTCAGATTGGAGGGAAGTCAAGCTGGTAATTTGTCAGGGAACCAGGAGCAAGTATCAGAGAGGAATAGCAAGGTGCACAGAATACTGGGTGAGATAATTTCCACGAGAGTAGTAAATAGTAGGTTATTAGGTGGGGTCAGAGTAAGGGAGAAAGTAATAAAGTCTGAATCAGGGTTAATGTGCATGTATGCAGGGAGTGTGGTTAATATGTCTGGTGAGTTATAGGCACAGATTCTCTTTGGGCCTCCTTATCTCGAGAGACAATGGATACGCGCCTGGAGGTGGTCAGTGGTTTGTGAAGCAGCGCCTGGAGTGGCTATAAAGGCCAATTCTGGAGTGACAGGCTCTTCCACAGGTGCTGCAGAGAAATTTGTTTGTTGGGGCTGTTGCACAGTTGGCTCTCCCCTTGCGCCTCTGTCTTTTTTCCTGCCAACTACTAAGTCTCTTCGACTCGCCACAATTTAGCCCTGTCTTTATGGCTGCCCGCCAGCTCTGGCGAATGCTGGCAACTGACTCCCACGACTTGTGATCAATGTCACACGATTTCATGTCGCGTTTGCAGACGTCTTTATAACGGAGACATGGACGGCCGGTGGGTCTGATACCAGTGGCGAGCTCGCTGTACAATGTGTCTTTGGGGATCCTGCCATCTTCCATGCGGCTCACATGGCCAAGCCATCTCAAGCGCCGCTGACTCAGTAGTGTGTATAAGCTGGGGGTGTTGGCCGCTTCAAGGACTTCTGTGTTGGAGATATAGTCCTGCCACCTGATGCCAAGTATTCTCCGAAGGCAGCGAAGATGGAATGAATTGAGACGTCGCTCTTGGCTGGCATACGTTGTCCAGGCCTCGCTGCCGTAGAGCAAGGTACTGAGGACACAGGCCTGATACACTCGGACTTTTGTGTTCCGTGTCAGTGCGCCATTTTCCCACACTCTCTTGGCCAGTCTGGACATAGCAGTGGAAGCCTTACCCATGCGCTTGTTGATTTCTGCATCTAGAGACAGGTTACTGGTGATAGTTGAGCCTAGGTAGGTGAACTCTTGAACCACTTCCAGAGCGTGGTCGCCAATATTGATGGATGGAGCATTTCTGACATCCTGCCCCATGATGTTCGTTTTCTTGAGGCTGATGGTTAGGCCAAATTCATTGCAGGCAGACGCAAACCTGTCGATGAGACTCTGCAGGCATTCTTCAGTGTGAGATGTTAAAGCAGCATCGTCAGCAAAGAGGAGTTCTCTGATGAGGACTTTCCGTACTTTGGACTTCGCTCTTAGACGGGCAAGGTTGAACAACCTGCCCCCTGATCTTGTGTGGAGGAAAATTCCTTCTTCAGAGGATTTGAACGCATGTGAAAGCAGCAGGGAGAAGAAAATCCCAAAAAGTGTGGGTGCGAGAACACAGCCCTGTTTCACACCACTCAGGATAGGAAAGGGCTCTGATGAGGAGCCACCATGTTGAATTGTGCCTTTCATATTGTCATGGAATGAGGTGATGATACTTAGTAGCTTTGGTGGACATCCGATCTTTTCTAGTAGTCTGAAGAGACCACGTCTGCTGACGAGGTCAAAGGCTTTGGTGAGATCAATGAAAGCAATGTAGAGGGGCATCTGTTGTTCACGGCATTTCTCCTGTATCTGACGAAGGGAGAACAGCATGTCAATAGTCGATCTCTCTGCACGAAAGCCACACTGTGCCTCAGGGTAGACGCGCTCGGCCAGCTTCTGGAGCCTGTTCAGAGCGACTCGAGCAAAGACTTTCCCCACTATGCTGAGCAGGGAGATTCCACGGTAGTTGTTGCAGTCACCGCGGTCACCTTTGTTTTTATAGAGGGTGATGATGTTGGCATCGCGCATGTCCTGGGGTACTGCTCCCTCGTCCCAGCACAGGCATAGCAGTTCATGTAGTGCTGAGAGTATAGCAGGCTTGGCACTCTTGATTATTTCAGGGGTAATGCTGTCCTTCCCAGGGGCTTTTCCGCTGGCTAGGGAATCAATGGCATCACTGAGTTCCAATTTGGTTGGCTGTATGTCCAGCTCATCCATGACTGGTAGAGGCTGGGCTGCATTGAGGGCAGTCTCAGTGACAGCATTCTCCCTGGAGTACAGTTCTAGGTAGTGCTCAACCCAGCGGTCCATCTGTTTGCGTTGGTCAGTGATTATGTCCCCCGATTTAGATTTGAGGGGGGCGATCTTCTTGATGGTTGGCCCAAGAGCTCTCTTCATGCCATCATACATTCCTCTGATGTTTCCGGTGTCTGAGGCCAGCTGAATATGACTGCATAGGTGTTGCCAGTAGTCGTTTGCGCAACGCCTAGCTGTTCTTTGTGCAGTACTTCTGGCTGCTTTAAGTGCTGCGGATGTTAAATCGCTGGGGGCTTTCTTGTAGTTCAAAAGTGCAATGCGCTTAGCGGCTATGACAGGTTCCAGCTCTTCATTATGAGATTGAAACCAGTCTGCATTTCTCTTCACACAGATTGCCATGTGGAAATATGATGTTGTGGCTATAACAGAGACCTGGCTCAAAGAAGGGCAGGACTGGGTGTTAAATATTCCTGGATACAAGGTGTTCAGGAAAGTTATGAAAGGGAAAAAAGGGGGAGGGGTGACGGTATTGATTAAGAAGAACATTGCAGTGCTGAAGAAAAAGGATGTCCCAGAGGGGTCGAGGAAAGAATCAATTTGGCAAGAGCTAAGGAACAAAAAAGATGCAGTTACATTACTTGGTGTTGTCTACAGGCCACCAGCTAGTGGGAAGGACGTGGAGGAACAAATTTGCAAGCCTGCTCCGCCATTCATTATGATCATGGCTGAT
Organism: Heterodontus francisci; assembly: GCF_036365525.1. Lineage (NCBI taxonomy): Eukaryota > Metazoa > Chordata > Chondrichthyes > Heterodontiformes > Heterodontidae > Heterodontus > Heterodontus francisci. The sequence goes on along the minus strand of NC_090389.1, from coordinate 93,963,591 downwards.
CATCCAACTCAGTAACCCGTTCCCGCTTTGGCCCCATACCCTTTGATCCCTTTAGACCCAAGAGCTATATCTAACTCCTTCTTGAAAACATACAATGTTTTGGCCTCAACTGCTTTCTGTGGTAGCGAGTTCCACAGGCTCACCACTCTCTGGGTGAAGACATTTCTCCTCATCTCAGTCCTGAAAGGTTTACCCCGTATCCTTAGACTACGACCCCTGGTTCTGGACTCCCCCACCATCAGGAACATCCTTCCTGCATCTACCCTGTCAAGTCCTGTTAGAATTTTATAGGTTTCTATGAGATCCCCCCTCACTCTTCTGAACTCCAGTGAATATAATCCGAACCGACTCAACCTCTCCTTATATGTCAGTCCCACCATCCCAACTTGTCCAAATCACCCTGAATCCTCTCTGCATCCTCCTCACAATTCACCCTCCCACGCAGTTATGTGTCATCTGCAAATTTGGAGATATTACATTTAGTTCCCTCATCTAAATCATTAATATATATTGCGAATAGCTGAGGTCCTAGCACCGATCCCTACGGTACCCCACTAGTCACTGTCTGCCATTCGGAAAAAGACCCATTTATTCCTACTCTTTCCACAGATGCTGCCAGACCTGCTGAGTGACTCCAGCATTTCTTGTTTTTGTTTCAGATTTCCAGCATCCGCAGTATTTTGCTTTCATTTATTCCTACTCTTTGTTTCCTGTCTGCCAACTAATTTTCTATCCATCGCAATACACTACCCCCAATCCCATGCGCTTTAATTTTACACGCTAATCTCTTATGTGGGACTTTGTCGAAAGCCTTCTGAACGTCCAAATAAACCTCATCCACTGGCTCCCCCTCATCAACTGTACTAGTTACATCCTCGAAGAATTCTAGTAGATTTGTCAAGCATGATTTCCCTTTCTTAAATCCATGCTGACTCTGTCCGATTCTACCACTGTTCTCCAAATGCTCTGCTATAAAATCTTTGATAATGGACTCTAGAATTTTCCCCACTACTGACGTCAGGCTGACTGGTCTATAATTCCCTGCTTTCTCTCTACCTCCTTTTTTAAATAGTGGGGTTACATTAGCTACCCTCCAATCTGTAGGAACTGTTCCAGAGTCTATAGAATTTTGGAAGATGACCACCAATGCATCCACTATTTCTAGGGCCACTTCCATAAGTACTCTGGGATGCAGACCATCAGGCCGTAGGGATTTATTGGCCTTCAAACAAAGGGTAGTGGTTAATGGATGTTTTCGGGCTGGAGGAAGGTTGGTAGTCATATTAATGACCTAGACCTTGGTGTACAGGGCACAATTTCAAAGTATGCAGATGATACGAAACTTGGAAGAATTGTGAACTGTGAGGAGGATAGTGTAGAACTTCAAAAGGACATAAACAATTTGGTGGAATGGGCAGACAAGTGGCAGATGAAATTCAATGCAGAAAAATGTGAAGTGATTCATTTTGGTACGATATAGAATAAAGGGTACTATTCTAAAGAGGGTGCAGGAGCAGAGGGACCTGGGTGTATATGTGCATAAGTCATTGAAGGTGGCAGGACAGGTTGAGAGAGCAGTTAATAAAGCATACAGTATCCTGGGCTTTATTAATAGGGGCATAGAGTACAAGAGCAAGGAAGTATAAGACACTAGTTCGGCCTCAGCTGGAGTATTGCATCCAGTTCTGGGCACCGAACTTTAGGAAAGACGTGAGGACATTGGAGAGAGTACAGAAAAGATTCACAAGAATGGTTCCAGGGATGAGGAATTTCAGTTATGAAGATAGATTGGGGAAGTTGGCACTGATTTCCTTGGAGAAGAGAAGGCTGAGAGGTGATTTGATAGAGGTTTTCAAAATCATGAGAGGTCTGGACAGAGTAGTTAGAGAGAAACTGTTCCCACTCGTGAAAGGATCAAGAACGAAAGGGCACAAATTTAAAGTATTTGGTAAGAGAAGCTATAGTGACATGAGGAAAATCTTTTTCACACAGCGAGTGGTTAAGGTCTGGAATGCGCTGCCTGAGAACGTGGTGGAGGCAGGTTCATTTGAAGCATTCAAAAGGCAATTAGACAGTTATATGAAAAAGAAGAATGTGCAGGGTTATGGGGAGAAGGTGGGGGAATGGAACTGAGGGAATTGCTCATTCAGAGAGCCAGTGCGAACGCTGTGGGCTGAATGGCCTCCTTCTACACTGTAACGATTCTGTGATTCTGTGATTTTTCCTACTATTGATATCAGGCTGTCAGATCTGTAGTTCCTCATTTTCTCTCTCCCTCTTTTCTTAAATAGTGGGTTACATTTGCTGCCTTCCAACCTGCAGGAAACGTTCCAGAATCTATAGAATTTTGGAAGATAACCACCAATGCATCCACTATCTCTACAGCCACCTCTTTCAACATCTGAGATATAGATCATCAGGTCCAGGTGATTGATCAACTTTCAGTCCCACTAATTTCCCCAGTACTACGTTTTCACTAATACAAATTTCCTTCAGTTCCTCATTCTCTCTAGTCCTTTGGTTCTCTAATATTTCTGGGAATTTTTTTGTATCTTCCTCTGTGAAGACAGTCACAAAGTATTTGTTTAGTTTCTCTGCCATTTCTTTATTCCCCATTATAAATTCTCCTGTCTCTGCCTGTATTGGTGGGAGGAGTGCACTGTCTCTCTCTAGTTCCACTTCTCCACAGGTCACAACATATATTTAAATGTTCACCCAGTTACCGATATGGTCAATCAGAGACTCTACTCTTTACACCAGAATAAAAAACGCCAACCAGGTTTCTTTAATAAACAACAAAATTATCAGTTTATTATAAAACAAGACTTAATCAGTAATGAAACAAAGCATTAAGATTTAAATATGGAAGTTCCCTTGTTACCTTAGCACACCCCCCCCCCCCCCCCACACACACACACACCAGTTAACTGAAAAATAGAGAATTTTTTTTCGAGCTCTGTTACCCAAAAAAACAAAAAAAAAAATACTTTGGCCAAAGACTTGCTAATTCTTGAAGAAAAAGAGAAGATATAAAAAGATGGCAGCACTCCCTTTTTTGGTTTGGCGTCCCAAATATGCGTAGACGGCTGTCACTGGGATCTTCCTAGAACTGTTCTTTTCTAGCGATGTTGAAGATCGGTTTAGTAGGCTTTCCAGGAGAAACACGGCAACAGGAGTTTCTGGCAGGCCTTTCAGGAGGAATGCAGCATCAATTTCTCTATTTCTTACCACTTGCTTCTAAGAGCTTCTCAAAGAGATGGAAAAGCTGGCAGGCCTTTCAAAGAGATAGAAAAAGGCTGAGCTGGGGTTTTGTCCTTGGCAGGTTGATTTTTTAAAACTCCTTTCAAAACTCTCCACACCCCAACTGGCTGTCCAAAGTGAAACCGAAAACAATATCTCAAGAGTCAAACCTCCTGCCCCCTATAAATCTTGAGCCATTGCCTGTCTACCATCATAACTTTTAATGTTGTTTGCCAATCTACCACAGCCAACTTGCCTCTTATACCTTTGTAATTTCCTTTGTTTAGATTTAAGATCTTAATTTCGGATTGAATTACATCACCTTCAAACTTAATGTAAAATTCGATCATATTATGGTCACTACCATAAAGGCTTCTTTTTTAAAATTCATTCATGGGATGTGGGTGACACTGGCCAGGCCAGCATTTATTGCCCATCCCTAATGGCCCTTGAGAAGGTGGTGGTGAGCTGCCTTCTTGAACCGCTGCAGTCCATGTGAGGTAGGTACACCCACAGTGCTGTTAGGAAGGGAGTTCCAGGATTTTGACCCAGCAACAGTGAAGGAACGGTGATATAGTTCCAAGTCAGGATGGTGTGTGACTTGGAGGGGGAACTTGCAGGTGGTGGTGTTCCCATGCATCTGCTGCCCTTGTCCTTCTAGTTGGTAGAGTTCGCGGGTTTGGAAGGTGCTGTCTAAGGAGACTTGGTGCGTTGCTGCAGTGCTTCTTGTAGATGGTACACACTGCTGCCACTGTGCGTCGATGGTGGAGGGAGTGAATGTTTGTGGATGGGGTGCCAATCAAGCAGGCTGCTCCGTCCTGGATGGTGTCGAGCTTCTTGAGTGTTGTTGGAGCTGCACCCATCCAAGCAAGTGGAGAATATTCCATCATACTCCTGACTTGTGTCTTGTAGATAGATGGTGGACAGGCTTTGGGGAGTCAGGAGGTGAGTTACTCACCGCAGGATTCCTAACCTCTGACCTGCTCTTGTAGCCATGGTATTTATATGGCTATTCCAGTTTAGTTTCTGGTCAATGGTAACCCCCAGGATGTTGATAGTGGGGGATTCAGCGATTGTAATGCCATTGAATGTCAAGGGGAGATGGTTAGACTCTCTTTTGTTGGAGATGATCATTTCCTGGCCCTTGTGTGGAGCAAATGTTACTTGCCACTTATCAACCCAAGCCTGGATAGTGTCCAGGTCTTGCTGCATTTCTACACAGACTGCTTCAGTATCTGAGGAGTCGCAAATGGTGCTGAACATTGTGCAATCATCAGCGAACATCCCCACTTCTGACCTTATGATTGAAGGAAGGTCATTGATGAAGCAGCTGAAGATGGTTGAGCCTAGGACACTACCCTGAGGAACTCCTACAGTGATGTCCTGGAGCTCAGATGATTGATCTTCAACAACCACAACCATCTTGCTTTGCGCTAGGTATGACTCCAGCCAGCGGAGAGTTTCCCCCTGATTCCCAGTGACTTCAGTTTTGCTAGGGCTCCTTGATGGCATACTCGGTCAAATGCTGCCTTGATGTCAAGGGCAGTCACTCTCACCTCTTGAGTTCAGCTCTTTTGTCCATGTTTGAACCAAGGCTGTAATGAGGTCAGGAGCTGAGTGGCCCTGGCGGAACCCAAACTGAGCAGGTTATTACTAAGCAAATGCCGCTTGACCGCACTGTTGATGACACCTTCCATCACTTTACTGATGATTGAGAGTAGGCTGATGGGGCAGTAATTGGCCGGATTGGACTTGTCCTGCTTTTTGTGTACAGGACATACCTGGGCAATTTTCCACATTGCTGGTTCCATGCCAGTGTTGTAGCTGTACTGGAACAGCTTGGCTAGGGGCACGGCAAGTTCTGGAGCACAGGTCTTCAGCACTATTGCCGGAATATTTTCAGGACCCATAGCTTTTGCAGTATCCGGTGCCTTCAGTCATTTCCTGATATCATGCGGAATGAATCGAATTGGCAGAAGTCTGGCATCTGTGATGCTGGGGACTTCAGGAGGAGTCCAAGATGGATCATCAACTCGGCACTTCTGGCTGAAGATTGTTACAAATGTTTCAGCCTTGTCTTTTGCACTGATGTGCTGGGCTCCCCCATCATTGAGGATTGGGATATTTTTGGAGCCACCTCCTCCTGTTAGTTGCTTAACTGTCCACCACCATTCATGGCTGGATGTGGCAGGACTGCAGAGCTTAGATCTGATCAATTGGTTATGGGATGGCTTAGCTCTGTCTTAGTCATAGAGTCATACAGCAGTGAAACAGGCCCTTCGGCCCACCAAGTCTGTGCCGACCAACAACCGCCCATTTATACTAATCCTACATTAATCCTGTAATCCCTACCACATCCCCACCACCTACCTACACTCGGGGCAATTTACAATGGCCAATTTACCTATCAACCTGCAAGTCTTTGGCATGTGGGAGGAAACCGGAGCACCCGGAGGAAACCCACGCAGTCACAGAGAGAACTTGCAAATTCCGCACAGGCAGTACCCAGAACTGAACCCGGGTCACTGGAGCTGTGAGGCTGCGGTGCTAACCACTGCACCACTGTGCCACCTATCACATGTCGATCGCATGCTGCTTACGCTGTTTGGCATGCAAGTAGTCCTGTGTTGTAGCTTCACCTGGTTGACACCTCATTTTGAGGTTAGCCTGGTGCTGCTCCTGGCATGCCCTCCTGCACTCTTCATTGAACCAGGGTTGATCCACCGGCTTGATGGTGATGGTAGAATGGGGAATATACCGGGCCATGAGGTTACAGATTGTGGTTGAGTACAATTCTGCTGCTGCTGATGGCCCACAGCACCTCATGGATGCCCAGTTTTGCATTGCTAGATCGGTTCGAAATCTATCCCATTTAGCATGGTGGGTAGTGCCACACAACATGATGAAAGATGTCCTCAATGTGAAGGCGGGACTTCGTCTCCACAAGGACTACACGGTTGTCACTCCTAACAATACTGTCATGGACAGATGCATCTGCGGCAGGCAGATTGATGAGGATGAGGTCAAGTATGTTTTTCCCTCACCACCTGCCACATACCCAGTCTAGCAGCTACGTCCTTTAGGACCCGGCCAGTCGTGGTGCTACCAAGCCACTCTTGGTGATGGACAATGAAGTCCCCCCCCAGAATACATTCCGCGCCCTTGCCACCCTCAGTGCTTCCTTCAAGTGCTGTTCAACATGGAGGAGTACTGACTCATCAGCTGAGGTGGTGGGGGGGGGGGGGGGTGCAGTAGGTGGTAATCAGCAGGAGGTTCCTTGCCCATGTTTGACCTGATGCCATGAGACCTCATGGGATCTGGAGTTCATGTTGAGGACTCCCAGGGCGATTCCCTCTCGACTGTATACCACTGTGCCACCACCTCTGCTGGGTCTGTCCTGCCGGTGGGACAGGACATACCCGGGGATGGTGATGGCAGTGTCTGGGACATTGTCTGTAAGATATAATTCCATGAATATGACTATATCAGGCTGCTGCTTGACTAGTCTGTGGGACAGCTCTCCCAACTTTGGCACAAGCCCTCAGATGTTAGTAAGGAGGACTTTGCACCTTCAATAGGGCTGAGTTTGCTGTTGTTGTTTCTGGTACCTAGGTCGATGCCGGGTGGTCTGTCCAGTTTCATTCCTTATTGACTTTGTAGTGGTTTATTACAACTGAGTGGCTTGCTAGGCCATTTAGAGTCAACCACATTGCTGTGGGTCTGGTGTCTCATGTAGGCCAGACCAGGTAAGGACAGATTCCCTTCCTTAAAGGGTATGAGTGAACCAGATGCATTTTTACGACAATCGTTTTATGGCCATCATTAGACTAGCATATTTTTTTTAATTCGAGAATTATTAATTGAATTCAAATTCCACCTTCTGCTATGGTGGGATTCGAACCCATGTCCCCAGAGCAATACTCTGGGTTACCAGTCAAGTGACAGTACCACTACACCACCACCTCTGCCTTCCCTTATCTGGAAAGAGGAGCATATGCCAGGGGATCTCAGGAATGCCGTGATTGTGAACATTTTCAAGAAAGGAGACAAATCCGATTGTGGTAATTCCAGGGGAGTTTGCCTGTTGTCTACCACAGGAAAGATCATTGCAGAGATTCTCCTCAACTGCCTCCTTCCAGTAGCCGAAGAACTCCTCTCTGAGTCGCAATGTAGATTTCGCCCACTGAGAGGCACTACAGATATGATCTTCACTGTACAGCAAATCCAAGAAAAATGTAGAGAGCAGCATCAACCAATGTACATGACCTTTTTTTGACCTCACCTCTGTCAATCGTAAGGGTTTATGGAGAGTCCTCCTCAAATTTGGCTGCCCTCAGAAATTTGTCACCATCCTTCGCCTACTACATGACATGCAAGCCATAATCTTTACCAATGGGACCACCACAGACCCTATCTCAGTGAAGACTGGCATCAAACAAGGTTGTGTCACCGCACCAACCCTCTTTACCTTCCTCGCCACAGTTTTTCACCTCATCTCCAGCAAGCTCCCCACAGGAGTGGAGATAACCTACAGGACAGACGGAAAATTATTCAACCTCTGTTGCGTCCATTCCAAAACAAAGGTCACTCCAACTTCAGTCATTGATCTTCAGTATTCAAACGATGCTTGTGTGTGTCATCATTGACTCCTTCACTGAAGCATATGAGAGGATGGTCCTTACTTTAAACATTGGAAAACTAAGGTCCTCTTCCATCCCACTCCCACAGCACGACATCATTCTCTGTCGATCAGGATCCACAATAAGACCCTGAAAAACATGCACCATTTTCCATATCTTGGGCATCTCATTTCAACAAAAGCAGACATAGGTGATGAAATCCACCACCAGCTTCAATGTGCCAGCTCTGCCTTCAACCGACTGAGGAAGGCAGTATTCAAGGACTAGGACCTCAAACCCAGGACTAAGGTCATGGTGTGCACCGGACAGCAGTGATCCCCACGCTCCTATATGCTTCAGAGACTTGGACAATCTACAGTAGGCACCTCATGGCACTGGAGAAATACAACTAACTCTGTCTCCACAAAATCCTTCACACTCATTGGCAGGATAGGCAGTCTAATGTCAGCATCCTCTCCCAAACCAACATCCCCAGCATCGAGGTGCCAATCACCCAAAACCAGCTTCCCTGGGCCACGTCACTCACATGCCTGACACCCGGTTCCCGAAGCAACTGCTCTACTCTGAGCTTCGCCACAGCAAAAGACTGTGGAGGACAGAGGAAAAATTTTAGGACGTTCTCAAGGCATCCCTGAGGAAATCCAATATTCCCACTGACTCATGAGAGTCCCTGTCCCTTGACTGCTCAAAGTGGAGAAGGAGCATTTGGGAAGGTACTGAGCACCTTGTGAGATTTCAACAGGAGCATGTGGAAGCCAAGTCCAGGCAACAGAAGGAGCGCACAGCCTCCCAAGGAGCTCACTTATCCAACTCTTCAAACACCAGCTGCCACACATGTGGTAGAGTCTGCGGTTTGCACATCAGACTCGTTAGCCATGTTAGAACTCACTGAGCCGAGTGGAAGCAAGTCGTCCTCGGTCCCGAGGGACTGCCTCTGAAGAAGAAGAAGACTATTTACATGCCAGTAGAAGATATTTGGGTCCGTCCATATCTTTTTTTAATTCATTCATGGGATGTGGGTGTCACTGGCCAGGCCAGCATTTATTGCCCATCCCTAATTGCCCTTGAGAAGGTGGTGGTGAGCTGCCTTCTTGAACCGCTGCAGTCCATGTGAGGTAGGTACATAACCTTTTCTGTGGCATCTTATTGATTGGCTTTTGAAACTTCAAATATGCTACATCCACTGGTTCCCCTTTATCTACCCTGCTAGTTACACCCTCAGAAAACTTAGATTTGTCAAACACAATTTCCCTTTCATAAAACCATATGGATTCTCCCTGGTGGTGAAGAAAGGAAGGTAATGGGTTAATAATGCAGTGTTGCAAAGGCCATGTGTTTCAATCCATCCTCACTAATAGAGTGCATGTGTGGAATTGACTTCCAGAGTTAGTGGTTCAGGCAGTAATTTTGTTAACATTCACAATTAGATGTGTGGAATAATTATTATTGTAAAAAGAAAGACAGACTTGCATTTATACAGTGCCTTGCACAGCTTCAGAATGTTCCAAAGCACTTTACAGCCAACTAATTTATTTTGAAGTTGTAATGTAGAAAGTGAGCGAGTGGTTATTCTATGGAATAGGCTCCCTAGGGAGACAATGTTAGTATTGATTTATTCAAATGCAAGTTAGAGATATTTCTTTCAGAAAGTAACAGTTTGAGTCCAATCTATGAGTAATTTGAGACATGACGTGTGATGTGCAGCCTGCTCAGCAGGAACAAGTGACTTTGGACCCATAATTCCCTAAGCTCTCCTTCATGGGGTGGGGGGCTTTTCCTCACCTCAGGCTGGATTTTCCCAGCCCTGTGGAGACAGGGTTAGAGGCGTGGTGGGGGCTAGGAAACCAGGTGGAGTCATATTGGGACAGCACCCGGACACATTCCCGCTGCCAGGGGCTTTCCCAGGGTCAGGCTGTAATGGGATTGGCTTCCCGCTCCAAGGAGACAGGCAGCCAAATAGGGTGGTTGAGGGCCTAGTTTATGATGACTTTGCAGTATCACTGGAACTTTCCATTGGCTGAGTGGTCCCCTGCTACGTGTAGAGACTGTCAGCTCATTGGAGGCGGCCTCCCTGTAGCAGGCTCTGTAGCAGGCTGGGTGACCATTGGAGCCTGAGGCTCCATGCCCAATGATGGGACCATGTGGATTAAAGGCCACAATTGCGACCACATACAATCCTAAGGAAGATTGCACTGGTCGCACTACCAGTAAGTGTGGACTCAGGACTCTCATTTGGTCCCTACATTGTGATCCTGAAGCCTGTGGGAAAAGCCAGCTCCACATTTCTGGGTCTATTGTAGACTAATTGACAGAGATTGATTGCTGTGTTTAGTCAACCTCTCCATTCTCATTGTATCTTGTAACTGTCAGGCTGGTAGAAGGCGAACTCAATGGACCTCGGTCTTTTCCCATTAGCAATTCCTTTTTTGCTAGATTGGAGAGGTGGATGGAGGAAAAGGAATATGGGAACAGGATATTTCATCACTTCCTGTTTCCCCAATGCCTGTCATAGAAACATGGAAAAATAGGAGCAGGAGTAGGCCATTCAGCCCTTCGAGCCTGCTCCGCCATTCAATACAATCATGGCTGATCATCCAAACTCAGTAACCTGTTCCCGCTTTCTCCCCGTATCCCTTGATCCCTTTAGCCCTAAGAACTATCTCTAAATCTTTCTTGAATATATTTAATGATTTGGCCTCAACTGCTTTCTGTGATAGAGAATTCCACAGGCTCACCACTCTCTGGGTGATGAAATCCCTCCTCAGCTCAGTCCTAAAAGGTTTACCCCTTATCCTTAGACTGTGACCCCTGGTCCTGGACTCCCCCACCGTCAGGAACATCCTTCCTGCATCTAGTCTGTCCAGTCCTGTTAGAATTTTGTAGGTTTCTATGACATCCCCTCTCATTCGTCTAAACTCGAGTGAATACAAGCCTAATCGACCTAATCTCTCTTCATATGTCATATGGTATATACTTCATATGTCAGTCCTGCCATCCCAGGAATCAGTCTGGTAAACCTTCGTTACACTCCCTCTACAGCAAGAACATCCTTCCTCAGATAAGGAGACCAAAACTGCACACAATACTCCAAATGTGGTCTCATCAAGGCCTTGTATAATTGCAGCAAGACATCCTTGTTCCTGTACTCGAATCCTCTCGCTATGAAGGCCAACCTACCACTTGCCTTCTTAACTGCCTGCTGCACCTGCATGCTTACTCGCAGCGACTGGTGCACAAGGACACCCAGGTCTCGCTGCACCTCTCCCTTTCCCAATCTATCGCCATTCAGATAATAATCTGCCTTTCTGTTTTTGCCACCAAAGTGGATAACCTCACATTTATCCACATTATACTGCATCTGCCATGTATTTGCCCACTCACTCAACCTGTCTAAATCACCCTGGAGCTTCTCTGCATCCTCCTCACAGCTCACACTCCCATCCAGCTTTGTGTTGTCTGCAAACTTGGATATATTACATTTAATTCCCTCATCTATATCAATATATATAGTGAATAGCTGGGGTCCTAGCACTGATCCCTGCGGTACCCCACTAGTCACCGCCTGCCACTCCAAAAAAGACCCGTTTATTCCTACTCTTTATTTCCTGTCTGCCAACCAGTTCTCTATCCATGTCAGTACCTTACCCCCAATCCCATGTTCTTTCATTTTGCATGCTAATCTCTTATGTGTGATCTTATCGAAAGACTTCTGAAAGTCCAAATACACCACATCCACTGGGTCTCCCTTATCTATTCTACTAGTTACATCCTCAAAAAATTTCCTAGATTTGTCAAACATGATTTCCCTTTCGTAAATCCATGTTTACTTTGTCTGATCCTGTCATTGTTTTCCAAGTGCTCTGCTATTACATCTTTTATAATGGATTCTAGCATTTTCCCCACTACTGATGTCAGGCTAACCCGTCTATCATTCCCTGTTTTCTCTCTACCTCCTTCTTTAAATAGTGGGGTTACATTAGCTACCCTCCAATCCATTGGAACTATTCCAGAGTCTACAGAATTTTGAAAAATGACTGGCAATGCATCTATTATTTCTAGGGCCACTTTCTTAAGTACTCTGGGATGTAGATTATCAGGCCCTGGGGATTTATCAGCCTTCAATCCCATCAATTTCCCCAACACCATTTCCCAACTCATACTGGTTTCATACAGTTCCTCCTTCTCACTAGACCCTATGTCCACCATCTACAAGCCACAAGTCAGGAGTGTGATGGAATACTCTCTACTTGCCTGGAGAGGTGCAGCTCCAACAACACTCAAGAGCTTCGACACTATCCAGGGGAAAGCCACCTGCTTGATTGGCACCCCATCCACCACCTTAAACATTCACACCCCTCACCACCGACGCACAGTGGCAGCAGTGTGTAACATCTACACGATGCACTGCAGCAATGCACCAAGGCTCCTTAGACAGCACCTCTACCAACCAGAAGGACAAGGGCAGCAGCATGGGAACACCACCACCTGCAAGTTCCCCTTCAAGCCACACACCATCCTGACTTGGAACTATATCACCATTCCTTCACTGTCACTGGATTAAAATCCTGGAACTCCCTTCCCAGCAGCTGTTGGTGTACCTACACGCCAAGGACTGCATTGTTCAAGAAGGCAGCTCACCACCACCTTCTCAAGGGCAATTAGGGATGGGCAATAAATGCTGGCCTAACCAGTGATGCCCACATCCCATGAATGAATAAAAGAGCTTAGAACTATGTGTTCTTGTGGAGGGTAAACACCAACATGGACTGACAGGGCCAAATAACCTTTTTCTCTGTTGTTACATGTATGTATTTCTATGTGTTATAGTAAAATCCCATAAGCAGCAATGAGATCAACAGTCACTTTGATGGAGTTAGTTGAGGAAAGTTGCCAAGGTGGCCCTGTGCTTCTTCACAAAGTACCCTGGATTCTTCACCAGCTGTCTGACCCATCGAATAGACCTGCGGGATCTGGGTTTAACATTTCATTTGATAATGCAGCCTCCCTCAACCGATGCTGCACAAAGTGTTTACCCAGATGTCCTGCTCATGTGCTGAAGTGGGAATGAGGATTTGAGCAGAATTGAGGCCCCTGTTGCCTTGCTGTTCTTCTGCTCATCTGTTGACCCACATTAATCCCTGTCACAAGTAAACTGGGCAATGGTCGATTGTTTAGTGAACTGACAGATCGGGTCCATGGTGTCCCGGGTACAATCGCTGTTAACCCACTCAGTGCTGACCCGGATACGGTCGCTGTTAACCCACTCACTGCTGTCCCGGGTACAGTCGCTGTTAACCCTCTCAGTGCTGTCCCGGATACAAAGAACAAAGAACAAAGAAAATTACAGCACAGGAACAGGCCCTTCGGCCCTCCAAGCCTGCGCCGATCCAGATCCTCTATCTAAACATGTCGCCTATTTTCTAAGGGTCTGTATCTCTTTTCTTCCTGCCCATTCATGTATCTGTCTAGATACATCTTAAAAGACGCCATCGTGCCCGCATCTACCACCTCTGCTGGCAACGCGTTCCAGGCACCCACCACCCTCTGCGTAAAGAACTTTCCACGCATATCCCCCCTAAACTTTTCCCCTTTCACTTTGAACTCGTGTCCCCTTGTAATTGAATCCCCCACTCTGGGAAAAAGCCTCTTGCTATCCACCCTGTCTATACCTCTCATGATTTTGTACACCTCAATCAGGTCCCCCCTCAACCTCCGTCTTTCTAATGAAAATAATCCTAATCTACTCAACCTCTCTTCATAGCTAGCGCCCTCCATACCAGGCAACATCCTGGTGAACCTCCTCTGCACCCTCTCCAAAGCATCCACATCCTTTTGGTAATGTGGCGACCAGAACTGCACGCAGTATTCCAAATGTGGCCGAACCAAAGTCCTATACAACTGTAACATGACCTGCCAACTCTTGTACTCAATACCCCGTCCGATGAAGGAAAGCATGCCGTATGCCTTCTTGACCACTCTATTTACCTGCGTTGCCACGTTCAGGGAACAGTGGACCTGAACACCCAAATCTCTCTGGACATCAATTTTCCCCAGGACTTTTCCATTTACTGTATAGTTCACTTTTGAATTGGATCTTCCAAAATGCATCACCTCGCATTTGCCCTGATTGAACTCCATCTGCCATTTCTCTGCCCAACTCTCCAATCTATCTATATTCTGCTGTATTCTCTGACAGTCCCCTTCACTATCTGCTACTCTACCAATCTTAGTGTCGTCTGCAAACTTGCTAATCAGTCCACCTATACTTTCCTCCAAATCATTAATGTATATCACAAACAACAGTGGTCCCAGCACGGATCCCTGTGGAACACCACTGGTCACACGTCTCCATTTTGAGAAACTCGCTTCTACTGCTACTCTCTGTCTCCTGTTGCCCAGCCAGTTCTTTATCCATCTAGCTAGTACACCTTGGACCCCATGCGCCTTCACTTTCTCCATCAGCCTACCATGGGGAACCTTATCAAACGCCTTACTGAGGTCCATGTATATGACATCGACAGCCCTTCCCTCATCAATCAACTTTGTCACTTCCTCAAAGAATTCTATTAAATTGGTAAGACATGACCTTCCCTGCACAAAACCATGTTGCCTATCACTGATAAGCCCATTTTCTTCCAAATGGGAATAGATCCTATCCCTCAGTATCTTCTCCAGCAGCTTCCCTACCACTGACGTCAGGCTCACCGGTCTATAATTACCTGGATTATCCCTGCTACCCTTCTTAAACAAGGGGACAACATTAGCAATTCTCCAGTCCTCCGGGACCTCTCCCGTGTTTAAGGATGCTGCAAAGATATCTGTTAAGGCCCCAGCTATTTCCTCTCTCGCTTCCCACAGTAACCTGGGATAGATCCCATCCGGGCCTGGGGACTTGTCCACCTTAATGCCCTTTAGAATACCCAACACTTCCTCCTTATGCCGACTTGACCGAGAGTAATCAAACATCTGTTCCTAACCTCAACATCCGTCATGTCCCTCTCCTCGGTGAATACCGATGCAAAGTACTCGTTTAGAATCTCACCCATTTTCTCTGAGTCCAAGCATAACATTCCTCCTTTGTCCTTTAGTGGGCCAATCCTTTCTCTAGTTACCCTCTTTCTCCTTATAT
This sequence comes from Heterodontus francisci, assembly GCF_036365525.1. NCBI lineage: Eukaryota > Metazoa > Chordata > Chondrichthyes > Heterodontiformes > Heterodontidae > Heterodontus > Heterodontus francisci. The sequence goes on along the minus strand of NC_090389.1, from coordinate 93,948,582 downwards.
ATGAATAAAAGGCTTTGGGATTTTCTTTAACCCTGTTTGCTAAAGATATTTCATGACCCCTTTTAGCCCTCTTAATTCCTCGTTTCAGATTGGTCCTACATTCCCGATATTCTTTCAAAGCTTCGTCTTTCATCAGCCGCCTAGACCTTATGGATGCTTCCTTTTTCCTCTTAGCTAGTTTCACAATTTCACCTGTCATCCATGGTTCCCTAATCTTGCCATTTCTATCCCTCATTTTCACAGGAACATGTCTCTCCTGCACGCTAATCAACCTCTCTTTAAAAGCCTCCCACATATCACATGTGGATTTACCTTCAAACAGCTGCTCCCAATCTACATTCCCCAGCTCCTGCCGAATTTTGGTATAGTCAGCCTTCCCCCAATTTAGCACTCTTCCTTTAGGACCACTCTCGTCTTTGTCCATGAGTATTTTAAAGCTTACGGAATTGTGATCACTATTCCCAAAGTAGTCCCCTACTGAAACTTCAACCACCTGGCCGGGCTCATTCCCCAACACCAGGTCCAGTATGGCCCCTTCCCGAGTTGGACTATTTACATACTGCTCTAGAAAACCCTCCTGGATGCTCCTTACAAATTCTGCTCCATCTGGACCTCTAACACTAAGCGAATCCCAGTCAATGTTGGGAAAATTAAAATCTCCTATCACCACCACCCTGTTGCTCCTACATCTTTCCATAATCTGTTTACATATTTGTACCTCTATCTCACGCTCGCTGTTGGGAGGCCTGTAGTACAGCCCCAACATTGTTACCGCACCCTTCCTATTTCTGAGTTCTGTCCATATTGCCTCACTGCTCGAGTCCTCCATAGTGCCCTCCTTCAGCACAGCTGTGATATCCTCTTTGACCAGTAATGCAACTCCTCCACCCCTTTTACCTCCCTCTCTATCCCGCCTGAAGCATCGATATCCTGGGATATTTAGTTGCCAATCATGCCCTTCCCTCAACCAAGCCTCAGTAATAGCAATAACATCATACTCCCAGGTACTAATCAAAGCCCTAAGTTCATCTGCCTTACCTACTACACTTCTTGCATTAAAACAAATGCACCTCAGACCACCAGTCCCTTTACATTCATCATCTGCTCCCTGCCTGCTCTTCCCCTTAGTCACTCTGACTTCATTATCTAGTTCCTTACAGGCTTTAGTTACTACCTCCTTACTGTCAACTGACCTCCTCAATTGGTTCCCATCCCCCTGCCACATTAGTTTAAACCCTCCCCAACAGCGTTAGCAAAAGCACCCCCAAGGACATTGGTTCCAGTCCGGCCCAGGTGTAGACCGTCCAATTTGTAATAGTCCCACCTCCCCCAGAACCGGTCCCAATGTCCCAAAAATCTGAACCCCTCCTTCCTGCACCATCTCTCAAGCCACGCATTCATCCTGACTATTCTTTCATTTTTACTCTGACTATCACGTGGCACTGGTAGTAATCCTGAGATTACTACCTCTGAGGTCCTACTTTTTAACTTGGCTCCTAACTCCCTAAACTCTGCTTGTAGGACCTGATCCTGTTTTTTACCTATATCATTGGTGCCTATGTGCACAATGACAACTGGCTGTTCACCCTCCCCCTTTAGAATGTTCTGCAGCCGATCTGAGACATCCCTAACCCGTGCACCTGGGAGGCAACATACCATTCGGGAGCCTCGTTTTCGACCACAGAACCGCCTATCTACTCCCCTTACAATCGAATCCCCTACGACTATAGCCCTTCCACTCTTTTTCCCGCCCTTCGGAACAGCAGAGCCAGCCACGGTGCCATGGACCTGGCTACTGCTGCCTTCCCCTGGTGAGCCATCTCCCTCAACAGTATCCAAAATGGTATACTTGTTTTGGAGGGAGATGACCGCAGGGGACTCCTGCGCTGCCTTCCTGCTCTTTCTCTGCCTTTTGGTCACCCATTCCCTTTCTCCCTCAGCAATCCTAATCTGTGGTGTGACCAATTCACTAAACGTGCTATCCACGACCTCCTCAGCATCGCGCATGCTCCAAAGTGAGTCCATCCGCAGCTCGAGAGCCGTCATGCGGTCTAACAAGAGCTGCAGTTGGACACACTTCCTGCACGTGAAGGAGTCAGGGATATCAGCCATGTCCCTGAGCTCCCACATTGAGCAAGAGGAGCATGACACGGGTCTGAGATCTCCTGCCATTTTTAATCTTAAGCTTAACTTAGTTAAATGAAAAAGGAACGAAAAGTTTTTACCAATCACGATAAAACCAGAGAAATAGAAAAAGCCTTACCTTATAAACACCCCACCGAGTCCTTTTTTTTTGGTTAGAGGAGGAGGGCGGGTGGGAGACACTACAAGTGTGGCGTCTCGGGTTCAGAAACCGCCCAAATATATAGTGTTTTACTTACCCAGCAGCCCCTTGGTCTCCGCCGAAAACAAAAGGAAATTAAGTTTACTTTAAACTGACCTTCCCAGCTGCTCACTCGCTCACACTCTGCTCCCGAAAAAGCTGCTGCAATGAAAGGTCGCTGTTAACCCACTCAGTGCTGTCCCGGATACGGTCGCTGTTAAGCCTCTCAGTGCTGACCCGGATACGGTCGCTGTTCACCCTCTCAGTGCTGTCCTGGATGCGGTCGCTGTTAACCCTCTCAGTGCTGTCCTGGATACGGTCGCTGTTAACCCTCTCAGTGCTGACCCGGGTACGGTCGCTGATAACCCTCTCAGTGCTGACCCGGATACGGTCGCTGTTAACCCTCTCAGTGCTGACCCGGAAACGGTCGCTGTTAACCCTCTCAGTGCTGACCTGGATACGTTCGCTGTTAACCCTCTCAGTGCTGACCCGGATACGGTCGCTGTTAACCATCGCAGTGCTGTCCCGGATACGGTCGCTGTTAACCCTCTCAGTGCTGACCCGGAAACGGTCGCTGTTAACCCTCTCAGTGCTGTCCTGGATACGGTCGCTGTTAACCCTCTCAGTGCTGACCCGGGTACGGTCGCTGATAACCCTCACAGTGCGGACCTGGATACGTTCGCTGTTAACCCTCTCAGTGCTGACCCGGATACGGTCGCTGTTAACCATCTCAGTGCTGTCCCGGATACGGTCGCTGTTAACCCTCTCTGTGCTGACCCGGAAACGGTCGCTGTTAACCCTCTCAGTGCTGACCCGGGTACGGACGCTGTTAACCTTCTCAGTGCTGTCCCGGATACGGTCACTGTTAACCCTCTCAGTGCTGACCCGTGTACGTTCGCTATTAAAACTCTCAGTGCTGACCCGTGTACGTTCGCTATTAACCCTCTCAGTGCTGTCCCGGGATCGGTCGCTGTTAACCCTCTCAGTGCTGACCCGGGTACGTTCGCTATTAACCCTCTCAGTGCTGACCCGGGTACGGTCGCTGTTAACCCTCTCAGTGCTGATCCCGGTACGATCTCTGTTAACCTTCTCAGTGCTGACCCGGGTACAGTCTCTGTTAACCCTCTCAGTGCTGTCCGAGTACGGTCTCTGTTAACCCTCTCAGTGCTGACTCGTGTACGCTCCCTATTAACCCTCTCAGTGCTGACCCGGGTACGGTCACTGTTAACCCTCTCAGTGCTGACCCGGGTACAGTCTCTGTTAACCCTCTCAGTGCTGATCCCGGTACGATCTCTGTTAACCCTCTCAGTGCTGACCCAGGTACGGTTGCTGTTAACCCTCTCAGTGCTGACCCGGGTACGGTCGCTGTTAACCCTCTCAGTGCTGACCCGGGTACAGTCGCTGTTAACCCTCTCAGTGCTGTCCCGGATACGGTCGCTGTTAACCCTCTCAGTGCTGACCCGGATACGGTCGCTGTTAACCCTCTCAGTGCTGTCCCGGATACGGTCGCTGTTAACCCTCTCAGTGCTGACCCGAATACGGTTGCTGTTAACCCCCTCAGTGCTGTCCCGGATACGGTCGCTGTTAACCCTCTCAGTGCTGTCCCGGATATGGTCGCTGTTAACCCTCTCAGTGCTGACCCGGAAACGGTCGCTGTTAACCCTCTCAGTGCTGACCCGGAAACGGTCGCTGTTAACCCTCTCAGTGCTGACCCGGGTACGGTCGCTGTTAACCCTCTCAGTGCTGACCCGGGTACGGTCGCTGTTAACCCTCTCAGTGCTGACCCGGGTACGGTCGCTGTTAACCCTCTCAGTGCTGACCCGGGTACGGTCTCTGTTAAACCTCTCAGTGCTGACCTGGGTACGGTCGCTGTTAACCCTCACAGTGCGGACCCGGGTACGGTCTCTGTTAACCCTCTCAGTGCTGACCCGGGTACGGTCTCTGTTAACCCTCTCAGTGCTGACCCGGATACGGTCGCTGTTAACCCCCTCAGTGCTGTCCCGGATACGGTCGCTGTTCACCCTCTCAGTGCTGTCCCGCGTACGTTCGCTGTTAACCCTCTCAGTGCTGACCCGGAAACGGTCGCTGTTAACCCTCTCAGTGCTGACCCGGGTACGTTCGCTGTTAACCCTCTCAGTGCTGACTGGGGTACGGTTGCTGTTAACCCTCTCAGTGCTGACCCGGGTACGGTTGGTGTTAACCCTCTCAGTGCTGACCCGGGTACGTTCGCTGTTAACCCTCTCAGTGCTGACTGGGGTACGGTTGCTGTTAACCCTCTCAGTGCTGACCCGGGTACGGTTGCTGTTAACCCTCTCAGTGCTGACCAGGGTACGTTTGCTGTTAACCCTCTCATTGCTGACTGGGGTACGGTCTCTGTTAACCCTCTCAATGGTGCCCCGTGTACGTTCGCTATTAACCCTCTCAGTGCTGTCCCGGGATCGGTCGCTGTTAACCCTCTCAGTGCTGTCCCGAGTACGGTCTCTGTTAACCCTCTCAGTGCTGACCCGGGTACGGTCGCTGTTAACCCTCTCAGTACTGACCCGCGTACAGTCTCTGTTCACCCTCTCAGTGCTGACCCGGGTACGGTCGCTGTTAACCCTCTCAGTGCTGTCCCGGATATGGTCTCTGTTAACCCTCTCAGTGCTAACCCGGGTGTGAGTCAGGGCATTGGGTGTGAGTCAGGACATTGGGTGTGTGTCAGGACATTGGGTGTGAGTCAGGACATTGGTGTGAGTCAGGACATTGGTGTGAGTCAGGGCATTGGGTGTGTGTCAGGACATTGGGTGTTTTTTAGATTTTTAGATTAGAGATACAGCACTGAAACAGGCCCTTCGGGCCACCGAGTCTGTGCCGAACATCAACCACCCATTTATACTAATCCTACACTAATCCCATATTCCTACCAAACATCCCCACCTGTCCCTATATTTCCCTACCACCTACCTATACTAGTGACAATTTATAATGGCCAATTTACCTATCAACCTGCAGGTCTTTTGGCTTGTGAGAGGAAACCGGAGCACCTGGAGAAAACCCACGCAGGGCATTGGCTGTGAGTCAGGGCATTGGGTGTGAGTCAGGGTATTGGGCGTGAGTCAGGGCATTGGGTGTGTGTCAGGGCATTGGGTGTGTGTCAGGACATTGGACGTGTGTCAGGGCATTGGGTGTGAATCAGGGCATTGGGTGTGAGTCAGGGCATTGGATATGTGTCAGGGCATTGGGTGTGAGTCAGGGCATGGGATGTGTGTCAGGACATTGGGTGTGAGTCAGGGCATGGGATGTGAGTCAGGACATTGGGTGTGAGTCAGGGAATTGGGTGTGTCAGGGCATTGGGTATGAGTCAGGGCATTGAACGTGTGTCAGGGCATTGGGTGTGAGTCAGGGCATTGGGTCTGTGTCAGGACATTGGGTGTGAGTCAGGGCATGGGATGTGAGTCAGGACATTGGGTGTGAGTCAGGGAATTGGGTGTGTCAGGGCATTGGGTATGAGTCAGGGAATTGGGTGTGTCAGGGCATTGGGTGTGAGTCAGGGAATTGGGTGTGTCAGGGAATTGGGTGTGAGTCAGGGCATTGGATGTGTGTCAGGACATTGGGTGTGAGACAGGGCATGGGATGTGAGTCAGGACATTGGGTGTGAATCAGGACATTGGGTGTGTGTCAGGACATTGGGTGTGAATCAGGACATTGGGTGTGAGTCAGGGCATTGGATGTGTGTCAGGACATTGGACATGTGTCAGGGCATTGGGTGTGAGTCAGGGCATTGGGTGTGATTCAGGGCATTGAATGTGTGTCAGGGCATTGAACGTGTGTCAGGGCATTGGGTGTGAGTCAGGGCATTGGGTGTGAGTCAGGGCATTGGGTGTGATTCAGGGCATCGGGCGTGTCAGGGCATTGGGTATGTGTCAGGGCATTGAATGTGTGTCAGGGCATTGAATGTGTGTCAGGGCTTTGGGTGTGAGTCAGGGCATTGAATGTGTGTCAGGGCATTGGGTGTGAGTCAGGGCATTGGGTGTGAGATAGGGCTTTGAATGTGTGTCAGGGCATTGGGTGTGAGTCAATGCATTGGGTGTGAGTCAGTGCATTGTGTGTGAGTCAGTGCATTGAATGTGTGTCAGGGCATTGGGTGTGAGTCAAGGCATTGGGTGTGAGTCAGGGCATTGAACGTGTGTCAGGGCATTGGGCTTGAGTCAGGGCATTGAATGTGTGTCAGGGCATGGAATGTGTGTCAGGGCATTGAATGTGTGTCAGGACATTGGGTGTGAGTCAGGGCATTGGATGTGTGTCAGGGCATTGGGTGTGAGTCAGGGCATGGGATGTGTGTCAGGACATTGGGTGTGAGCCAGGGCATGGGATGTGAGTCAGGGCATTGGGTATGAGTCAGGGCATTGAATGTGTGTCAGGGCATTGAACGTGTGTCAGGGCATTGAACGTGTGTCAGGGCATTGGGTGTGAGTCAGGGCATTGAATGTGAGTCAGGGCATTGAATGTGTGTCAGGGCATTGAACGTGTGTCAGGGCATTGGGTGTGAGTCAGGGCATTGAATGTGAGTCAGGGCATTGAACGTGTGTCAGGGCATTGGGTGTGAGTCAGGGCATTGGGTGTGAGTCAGGGAATTGGGTGTGTCAGGGCATTGGGTATGAGTCAGGGAATTGGGTGTGTCAGGGCATTGGGTGTGAGTCAGGGAATTGGGTGTGTCAGGACATTGGGTATGAGTCAGGGCATTGGATGTGAGTCAGGACATTGGGTGTGAGTCAGGGAATTGGGTGTGTCAGGACATTGGGTATGAGTCAGGGCATTGGATGTGTGTCAGGGCATTGGGTATGAGTCAGGGCATTGGATGTGTGTCAGGGCATTGGGTATGAGTCAGGGCATTGGATGTGTGTCAGGGCATTGGGTATGAGTCAGGGCATTGGATGTGTGTCAGGGCATTGGGTGTGAGTCAGGGCATGGGATGTGTGTCAGGACATTGGGTATGAGTCAGGGCATTGAATGTGTGTCAGGGCATTGGGTCTGTGTCAGGACATTGGGTGTGTGTCAGGACATTGGGTGTGAGTCAGGGCATTGGGTGTGTGTCAGGGCATTGGGTGTGAGTCAGGGCATTAAATGTGTGTCAGGGCATTGAATGTGTGTCAGGGCATTGGGCGTGAGTCAGGGCATTGAATGTGTGTCAGGGCATTGTGTGTGAGTCAGGGCATGGGATGTGAGTCAGGACATTGGGTGTGAATCAGGACATTGGGTGTGAGTCAGGGCATTGGATGTGTGTCAGGACATTGGACATGTGTCAGGGCATTGGGTGTGAGTCAGGGCATGGGATGTGAGTCAAGACATTGGGTGTGAGTCAGGGAATTGGGTGTGAGTCAGGGCATTGAATGTGTGTCAGGGCATTGAACGTGTGTCAGGGCATTGGGTGTGAGTCAGGGCATTGGGTGTGAGTCAGGGCATTGGGTGTGATTCAGGGCATCGGGCGTGTCAGGGCATTGAATGTGTGTCAGGGCATTGAATGTGTGTCAGGGCATTGGGTGTGAGTCAGGGCATTGGGTGTGAGATAGGGCTTTGAATGTGTGTCAGGGCATTGGGTGTGAGTCAGGGCATTGAACGTGTGTCAGGGCATTGGGCGTGAGTCAGGGCATTGAATGTGTGTCAGGGCATGGAATGTGTGTCAGGGCATTGGGTGTGAGTCAGGGCATTGGGTGTGTGTCAGGACATTGGGTGTGAGTCAGGGCATTGGGTGTGTGTCAGGGCATTGGGTGTGTGTCAGGACATTGGGTGTGAGTCAGGGCATTGGGTGTGTGTCAGGGCATTGGGTGTGAGTCAGGGCATTGGGTGTGTGTCAGGGCATTGGTGTGACTGAGGGCATTGGGCGTGAGTCAGGGCATTGGGCGTTAGTCAGGGCATTGAATGTGACTCAGGGCATTGGGTGTGAGTCAGGGCATTGGATGTGTGTCAGGGCATTGGGTGTGAGTCAGGGCATTGGATGTGTGTCAGGGCATTGGGTGTGAGTCAGGGCATGGGATGTGTGTCAGGACATTGGGTATGAGTCAGGGCATTAAATGTGTGTCAGGGCATTGGGTATGAGTCAGGGCATTGGATGTGTGTCAGGGCATTGGGTGTGAGTCAGGGCATGGGATGTGTGTCAGGACATTGGGTATGAGTCAGGGCATTGGATGTGTGTCAGGGCATTGGGTGTGAGTCAGGGCATGGGATGTGTGTCAGGACATTGGGTATGAGTCAGGGCATTGAATGTGTGTCAGGGCATTGGGTGTGAGTCAGGGCATTGAATGTGTGTCAGGGCATGGGATGTGTGTCAGGACATTGGGTGTGGGTCAGGGCATTGGGCGTTAGTCAGGGCATTGGGTGTGAGTCAGGGCATTGGGTGTGAGTCAGGGCATTGGGCCTTAGTCAGGGCATTGGGTGTGGGTCAGGGCATTGGGCGTTAGTCAGGGCATTGGGCCTTAGTCAGGGCATTGGGTGTGAGTCAGGGCATTGGGTGTGAGTCAGGGCATTAAATGTGTGTCAGGGCATTGGGCGTGAGTCAGGGCATTGGGTGTGAGTCAGGGCATTGGGCCTTAGTCAGGGCATTGGGTGTGAGTCAGGGCATTGGGTGTGAGTCAGGGCATTGGGCCTTAGTCAGGGCATTGGGTGTGAGTCAGGGCATTGGGCCTTAGTCAGGGCATTGGGTGTGAGTCAGGGCATTGAATGTGACTCAGGGCATTGGGTGTGAGTCAGGGCATTGAATGTGTGTCAGGGCATTGTGTGTGAGTCAGGGCGTTCGTTGTGAGTCAGGGAATTGAATGTGTGTCAGCGCATTGGGTTTGAGTCAGGGCATTGAATGTGTGTCAGGGCATTGAATATGTGTCAGGGCATTGGGCGTGAGTCAGGGCATTAAATGTGTGTCAGGGCATTGAATGTGTGTCAGGGCATTGGGCGTGAGTCAGGGCATTGAATGTGTGTCAGCGCATTGTGTGTGAGTCAGGGCGTTCGTTGTGAGTCAGGGCATTGAATGTGTGTCAGGGCATTGTGTGTGAGTCAGGGCATTGGGCGTGAGTCAGGGCATTGAATGTGTGTCAGGGCATTGAATGTGTGTCAGGGCATTGGGCGTGAGTCAGGGCATTGAATGTGTGTCAGGGCATTGAATGTGTGTCAGGGCATTGGGCGTGAGTCAGGGCATTGAATGTGTGTCAGCGCATTGTGTGTGAGTCAGGGCGTTCGTTGTGAGTCAGGGCATTGAATGTGTGTCAGGGCATTGTGTGTGAGTCAGGGCGTTCGTTGTGAGTCAGGGCATTGAATGTGTGTCAGGGCATTGTGTGTGAGTCAGGGCGTTCGTTGTGAGTCAGGGCATTGAATGTGTGTCAGGGCATTGAATATGTGTCAGGGCATTGGGCGTGAGTCAGGGCATTGAATGTGTGTCAGGGCATTGAATATGTGTCAGGGCATTGGGCGTGAGTCAGGGCATTGAATGTGTGTCAGGGCATTGAATGTGTGTCAGGGCATTGGGCGTGAGTCAGGGCATTGAATGTGTGTCAGGGCATTGAATGTGTGTCAGGGCATTGTGTGTGAGTCAGGGCGTTCGTTGTGAGTCATGGCATTGGTTGCAGCAGCTTATTCGGAAGCAGCGAGTGCTGAGTGAGTGATCAGCTGGGAAGGTCAGTTTCAACTTAAACTTAATTTTCCTTTTGTTTTCGGCGGACCAGGGTGCTGCTGGGTAAGTAAAAACCTATATATTTGGGCTGTTTCTGAACCCGAGACGCTACACCTGTAGTGTCTCCCAGCTGCCCTCCTCCTCTACCCAAAAAAAAGGACTCGGTGGTGTGCAGATAAGGTAAGGCTTTTTCTATTTCTCTTTTTTTTATCGTGAGATTGGTAAAAACTTGTTGTTCCTTTTTAATTTATCTAAATTAAGCTTAAGATTAAAAATGGCAGGAGATCTCAGACCCGTGTTATGCTCATCTTGCTCAATGTGGGAGCTCAGGGACACGGCTGATGTCCCTGACTCCTTCACGTGCAGGAAGTGTGTCCAGCTGCAGCTCTTGTTAGACCACATGACGGCTCTCGAGCTGCGGATGGACTCACTTAGGAGCATCCACGATGCTGAGGAGGTCGTGGATAGCACGTTTAGCGAATTGGTCACACCGCAGATTAGGATTGCTGAGGGAGAAAGGAAATGGGTGACCAAAAGGCAGAGAAAGAGCAGGAAGGCAGCGCAGGAGTCCCCTGCGGTCATCTCCCTCCAAAACAAGTATACCGTTTTGGATACTGTTGAGGGAGATGGCTCATCAGGGGAAGGCAGCAGTGGCCAGGTTCACGGCACCGTGGCTGGCTCTGCTGTTCGGAAGGGCGGGAAAAAGAGTGGAAGGGCTATAGTCATAGGGGATTCGATTGTAAGGGGAGTAGATAGGCGGTTCTGTGGTCGAAAACGAGGCTCCCGAATGGTATGTTGCCTCCCAGGTGCACGGGTCAGGGATGTCTCAGATCGGCTGCAGAACATTCTAAAGGGGGAGGGTGAACAGCCAGTTGTCATTGTGCACATAGGCACCAATGATATAGGTAAAAAACGGGATGAGGTCCTACAAGCAGAGTTTAGGGAGTCAGGAGCCAAGTTAAAAAGTAGGACCTCAGAGGTAGTAATCTCAGGATTGCTACCAGTGCCACGTGATAGTCAGAGTAGAAATGAAAGAATAGTCAGGATGAATGCGTGGCTTGAGAGATGGTGCAGGAAGGAGGGGTTCAGATTTTTGGGACATTGGGACCGGTTCTGGGGGAGGTGGGACTACTACAAAATGGACGGTCTACACCTGGGCCGGACTGGAACCAATGTCCTTGGGGGTGCTTTTGCTAACGCTGTTGGGGAGGGTTTAAACTAATGTGGCAGGGGGATGGGAACCAAATGAGGAGGTCAGTGGACAGTAAGGAGGTGGTAACTAAAGCCTGTAAGGAACTAGATAATGAAGTCAGCGTGACTAAGGGAAAGAGTAGGCAGGGAGCAGATGATGTACGCAAAAGGACTGGTGGTCTGAGGTGCACTTGTTTTAATGCAAGAAGTGTAGTAGGTAAGGCAGATGAACTTAGGGCTTGGATTAGTACCTGGGAGTATGATGTTATTGCTATTTCTGAGACATGGTTGAGGGAAGGGCATGATTGGCAACTAAATATCCCAGGATATCGATGTTTCAGGCGGGATAGAGAGGGAGGTAAAAGGGGTGGAGGAGTTGCATTACTGGTCAAAGAGGATATCACAGCCGTGCTGAAGGAGGGCACTATGGAGGACTCGAGCAGTGAGGCAATATGGGCAGAACTCAGAAATAGGAAGGGTGCGGTAACAATGTTGGGGCTGTACCACAGGCCTCCCAACAGCGAGCGTGAGAAAGAGGTACAAATATGTAAACAGATTATGGAAAGATGTAGGAGCAACAGGGTGGTGGTGATAGGAGATTTTAATTTTCCCAACATTGACTGGGATTCACTTAGTGTTAGAGGTCTAGATGGAGCAGAATTTGTAAGGAGCATCCAGGAGGGTTTTCTAGAGCAGTATGTAAATAGTCCAACTCGGGAAGGGGCCATACTGGACCTGGTGTTGGGGAATGAGCCCGGCCAGGTTGTTGAAGTTTCAGTAGGGGACTACTTTGGGAATAGTGATCACAATTCCGTAAGCTTTAAAATACTCATGGACAAAGACGAGAGTGGTCCTAAAGGAAGAGTGCTAAATTGGGGGAAGGCTGACTATACCAAAATTCGGCAGGAGCTGGGGAATGTAGATTGGGAGCAGCTCTTTGAAGGTAAATCCACATTTGATATGTGGGAGGCTTTTAAAGAGAGGTTGATTAGCGTGCAGGAGAGACATGTTCCTGTGAAAATGAGGGATAGAAATGGCAAGATTAGGGAACCATGGATGACAGGTGAAATTGTGAGTCTAGCAAAGGGGAAAAAGGAAGCATACATAAGGTCTAGGAGGCTGAAGAAAGACGAAGCTTTGAAAGAATATCGGGAATGTAGGACCAATCTGAAACGAGGAATTAAGAGGACTAAAAGGGATCATGAAATATCTTTAGCAAACAGGGTTAAGGAAAATCCCAAAGCCTTTTATTCATAGATAAGGAGCAAGAGGGTAACTAGAGAAAGGATTGGCCCACTCAAGGACAAAGGAGGAAAGTTATGCGTGGAGTCAGAGAAAATGGGTGAGATTTTAAACGAGTACTTTGCATCGGTATTCACCGAGGAGAGGGACATGAAGGATGTTGAGGTTAGGGACAGATGTTTGATTACTCTAGGTCAAGTCCGCATAAGGAGGGAGGAAGTGTTGGGTATTCTAAAAGGCATTAAGGTGGACAAGTCCCCAGGTCCGGATGGGATCTATCCCAGGTTACTGAGGGAAGTGAGAGAGGAAATAGCTGGGGCCTTAACAGATATCTTTGCAGCATCCTTAAACACAGGTGAGGTCCCGGAGGACTGGAGAATTGCTAATGTTGTCCCCTTGTTTAAGAAGGGTAGCAGGGAAAATCCTGGTAATTATAGACCGGTGAGCCTGACGTCAGTGGTAGGGAAGCTGCTGGAGAAGATACTGAGGGATAGGATCTATTCCCATTTGGAAGAAAATGAGCTTATCAGTGTTGCAGAATGGTTTTGTGCAGGGAAGGTCATGTCTTACCAACTTAATAGAATTCTTTGAGGAAGTGACAAAGTTGATTGATGAGGGAAGGGCTGTAGATGTCATATACATGGACTTCAGTAGGGCGTTTGATAAGGTTCCCCATGGTAGGCTGATGGAGAAAGTGAAGTCGCATGGGGTCCAGGGTGTACTAGCTAGATGGATAAAGAACTGGCTGGGCAACAGGAGACAGAGAGTAGCAGTGGAAGGGAGTTTCTCAAAATGGAGACGTGTGACCAGGGGTGTTCCACAGGGATCCGTGCTGGGACCACTGTTGTTTGTGATATACATTAATGATTTGGAGGAAAGTATAGGTGGTCTGATTAGCAAGTTTGCAGACGACACTAAGATTGGAGGAGTAGCAGATAGTGAAGGGGACTGTCAGAGAATACAGCAGAATATAGATAGATTGGAGAGTTGGGCAGAGAAATGGCAGATGGAGTTCAATCAGGGCAAATGCGAGGTGATGCATTTTGGAAGATCCAATTCAAGAGTGAACTATACAGTAAATGGAAAAGTCCTGGGGAAAACTGATGTGCAGAGAGAGTTGGGTGCTCAGGTCCATTGTTCCCTGAAGGTGGCAACGCAGGTCAATAGAGTGGTCAAGAAGGCATACGGCATGCTTTCCTTCATCGGACGGGGCATTGAGTACAAGAGTTGGCAGGTCATGTTACAGTTGTATAAGACTTTGGTTCGGCCACATTTGGAATACTGCGTGCAGTTCTGGTCGCCACATTATCAAAAGGATGTCGATGCTTTGGAGAGGGTGCAGAGGAGGTTCACCAGGATGTTGCCTGGTGTGGAGGGCGCTAGCTATGAAGAGAGGTTGAGCAGATTAGGATTATTTTCATTAGAAAGACGGAGGTTGAGGGGGGACCTGATTGAGGTGTACAAAATCATGAGAGGTATAGACAGGGTGGATAGCAAGAAGCTTTTTCCCAGAGTGGGGGATTCAATTACGAGGGGTCACGAGTTCAAAGTGAGAGGGGAAAAGTTTAGGGGGCGATATGCGTGGAAAGTTCTTTACGCAGAGGGTGGTGGGTGCCTGGAATGCATTGCCAGCGGAGGTGGTAGACGCAGGTGCGATAGCGTCTTTTAAGATGTATCTAGACAGATACATGAATGGGCAGGAAGCAAAGAGATACAGACCCTTAGAAAATAGGCGACATGTTTAGCTAGAGGATCTGGATCGGCGCAGGCTTGGAGGGCCAAAGGGCCTGTTCCTGTGCTGTAATTTTCTTTGTTCTTTGCGAGTCAGGGCATTGGGCGTGTGTCAGGGCATTGGGCGTGAGTCAGGGCATTGGGCGTGTGTCAGGGCATTGGGTGTGAGTCAGGGCATTGGGTGTGATTCAGGGCATTGGGTGTGTCTCCGGGCATTGGGTGTGTGTCAGGGCATTGGGTGTGTGTCAGGGCATTGGGTGTGTGTCAGGGCATTGATTGTGTCTCCGGGAATTGAATGTGTCTCCGGGCATTGAATGTGTGTCAGGGCATTGAATGTGTGTCAGGGCATTGGGTGTGAGTCAGGGCATTGGGTGTGAGTCAGGGCATTGATTGTGTCTCCGGGCATTGAATGTGTGTCAGGGCATTGGGTGTGAGTCAGGGCATTGGTTGTGAGTCAGGGCATTGGGTGTGTGTCAGGGCATTGGGTGTGTGTCTGGGCATTGATTGTGTCTCCGGGCATTGAATGTGTCTCCGGGCATTGAATGTGTGTCAGGGCATTGGGTGTGAGTCAGGGCATTGGGTGTGAGTCAGGGCATTGGGTGTGAGTCAGGGCATTGGGTGTGAGTCAGGGCATTGATTGTGTCTCCGGGCATTGAATGTGGCTCCGGGCATTGAATGTGTGTCAGGGCATTGGGTGTGAGTCAGGGCATTGAATGTGTGTCAGGGCATTGGGTGTGAGTCAGGGCATTGGGTGTGAGTCAGGGCATTGGGTGTGAGTCAGGGCATTGATTGTGTCTCCGGGCATTGAATGTGGCTCCGGGCATTGAATGTGTGTCAGGGCATTGGGTGTGAGTCAGGGCATTGGTTGTGAGTCAGGGCATTGGGTGTGTGTCAGGGCATTGGGTGTGAGTCAGGGCATTGGTTGTGAGTCAGGGCATTGGGTGTGTGTCTGGGCATTGATTGTGTCTCCGGGCATTGAATGTGTCTCCGGGCATTGAATGTGTGTCAGGGCATTGGGTGTGAGTCAGGGCATTGGGTGTGAGTCAGGGCATTGATTGTGTCTCCGGGCATTGGGTGTGTGTCAGGGCATTGGGTGTGTGTCAGGGCATTGATTGTGTCTCCGGGCATTGAATGTGTCTCCGGGCATTGGGTGTGTGTCAGGGGTTTGGGTGTGTGTCAGGGCATTGGGTGTGAGTCAGGGCATTGGGTGTGTGTCAGGGCATTGGGTGTGAGTCAGGGCATTGGTTGTGAGTCAGGGCATTGGGTGTGTGTCTGGGCATTGATTGTGTCTCCGGGCATTGAATGTGTCTCCGGGCATTGAATGTGTGTCAGGGCATTGGGTGTGAGTCAGGGCATTGGGTGTGAGTCAGGGCATTGATTGTGTCTCCGGGCATTGGGTGTGTGTCAGGGCATTGGGTGTGTGTCAGGGCATTGATTGTGTCTCCGGGCATTGAATGTGTCTCCGGGCATTGGGTGTGTGTCAGGGGTTTGGGTGTGTGTCAGGGCATTGGGTGTGTGTCAGGGCATTGGGTGTGTGTCAGGGCATTGGGTGTGTGTCAGGGCATTGATTGTGTCTCCGGGCATTGAATGTGTCTCCGGGCATTGGGTGTGTGTCAGGGGTTTGGGTGTGTGTCAGGGCATTGGGTGTGAGTCAGGGCATTGGGTGTGAGTCAGGGCATTGGTTGTGAGTCAGGGCATTGGGTGTGTGTCTGGGCATTGATTGTGTCTCCGGGCATTGAATGTGTGTCAGGGCATTGGGTGTGAGTCAGGGCATTGGGTGTGAGTCAGGGCATTGATTGTGTCTCCGGGCATTGGGTGTGTGTCAGGGCATTGGGTGTGTGTCAGGGCATTGATTGTGTCTCCGGGCATTGAATGTGTCTCCGGGCATTGGGTGTGTGTCAGGGGTTTGGGTGTGTGTCAGGGCATTGGGTGTGTGTCAGGGCATTGGGTGTGTGTCAGGGCATTGGGTGTGTGTCAGGGCATTGATTGTGTCTCCGGGCATTGAATGTGTCTCCGGGCATTGGGTGTGTGTCAGGGGTTTGGGTGTGTGTCAGGGCATTGGGTGTGAGTCAGGGCATTGGGTGTGAGTCAGGGCATTGGGTGTGTGTCAGGGCATTGATTGTGTCTCCGGGCATTGAATGTGTCTCCGGGCATTGAATGTGTGTCAGGGCATTGGGTGTGAGTCAGGGCATTGGGTGTGAGTCAGGGCATTGATTGTGTCTCCGGGCATTGAATGTGTCTCCGGGCATTGAATGTGAGTCAGGGCATTGGGTGTGAGTCAGGGCATTGGGTGTGAGTCTGGGCATTGGGTGTGAGTCAGGCCATTGAATGTGAGTCAGGCCATTGAATGTGTGTGGCACAGGGAATGGTGTGGGTCAAGTTTATGGAGGTTAGTATATGGGAGACTAGCCAGGAGGGTTTTGGAATTGTCACATCTGGAGATAACAAAGGCATTGATGAGGGTTTCAGCAGTTGATGTGCTGAGACGGCGGTGGATTCGGGTGATGTTATTAGTGATGGCATGTATATGTGGTCAGCAGCTCATCTCAGGGTCAAACATGACATCAAGGTTTTGAATAGACTGGTTCAGCATCGGACTGTTGTCAGGGAGAGGGATGGAATCAGTTGTGAAGGATAGGAGTTTCTGGCGGGGGCCGAAGACAAAGGCTTCAATCTTCCCAATGTTCAATTGGAGGAAATAACAATGACACCAGTGACTGCTCTTCAAAATGATATCATTGGCTGCAAAGCACTTTGGGATGCTTGAGATTAGGACAGCCATTTTTAAAAATTCATTTCACAGGATGTGGGCGTCGCTGGCCAGGCCAGCATTTATTGCCCATCCCTAATTACCCTTGAGAAGGTGGTGGTGAGCTGCCTTCTTGAATCGCTGCAGTCCATGTGGGGTAGGTACACCCACAGTGCTGTTAGGAAGGGAGTTCCAGGATTTTGACCCAGCGACAGTGAAGCAACGGCGATATAGTTCCAAGTCAGGATGATGTATGACTTGGAGGGGAACTTGCAGGTGGTGGTGTTCCCATGCATCTGCTGCCCTTGTTTTTCTAGTTGGTGGAGGTCGCGGTTTGGAAGGTGCTGTCGAAGGAGCCTTGGTGAGTTGCTGCAGTGCATTTTGCAGATGGTATACCAGGGATGTCCAACCTATTGGCATGGGGGGGGGGGTGCCACATTACAATTTTTGACTTACATGGTGGGGCCAGTGAGACAATTTCGGCAAGATAAAGGCATTAAAAACTTATCGTACTACTTTTTTTAAATTCATTCACGGGATGTGGGCGTCGCTGGCTATGCCAGCATTTATTGCCCATCCCTAATTGCCCTTGAGAAGGTGGTGGTGAGCTGCCTTCTTGAACCGCTGCAGTCCATGTGAGGTAGGTACACCCACAGTGCTATTAGGAAGGGAGTTCCAGGATTTTGACCCAGCGACAGTGGAGGCCTAGGTCGATGCTGGGTGGCCCGTCCGGTTTCATTCCTTTTTATTGACATCGTAGCGGTTAGATACAACCTTGCTAGGCTTGCTAGGCCATTTCAGAGGGCATGTAAGAGTCAACCACTAATCAACAACCACTAAAAACAACAACAAATTTGTACTTTTGTGAAGAAACTTTAAATGAGATGATTAATTTATTGACTTACTTTCTCATCACTGTGTTGGACACAGTTTTATTGAGATACCTGGCATTTTTTTCTTGTACGGTCGTCAATGTTTGCTGCACACTTGTTGTAGTGATGGGGAGTATTCTAGATAGATGTCCATCTGTCAGGAGTGATCTTGATCACTCTCTCTGCCTGGCTCTCTCTTCTCTGACACTCTTTCTATCTGACTCTCTCTTTCCCTGTGTTTCCCCCCTCTGTGTTGTTCCCCTCGTGTTGTCCTCATTCTGTGTCCCCCCTCTTTTGCTATCATTCCCCCCCTCTCTCTCTCTCACTCTCTCTGTTTCCCTCCCCGCCCCAACAGTTGCAGGGAGCGGGAGTGTATCGCTCAGCAGCTTCATGATTGGTCAGTTATTTTTTTTTTTAAATCGTGCCGAGTTTCACAGCTGACAGGTGCTGACATTGGGGACAGCGGTTTCCCACTTCATACAGATCCAGAGTTTTCCAGCAGCCTGTTAAAAAATGTTGGAAAACCACAAATCCTTTGAAGTTGGGAAACCACTGTTACCACTCTAAGCACCTGTCAGCTGTGCAACCAACAGTGCGATGTTTTAAAAAGCCAGTCTAAAAGACAAAGACAATGGGAAATTTTTCATCTCTGAAATACATCCGTGGGCTGGATGGAAACCTTTGGCAGGCCAGATCCAACATACAGCCCGCGGGGCCAGATCCTGATCCACGGGCCGTGTGTTGGACAACTCTATGGTACAAACTGTTGACACTGTGCGTCTGTGGTGGAGGAGGTCAATGGGCTAGATGGGGTGCTGATCAAGCGGTCTGTTTTGTGCAGGATGGTGTTGAGCTTCTTGAGTGTTGTTGGAGCTGAACTTAGCCAGGCAATTGGAGAGTATTCCATCACACTCCTGACTTATGCCTTGTAGATGGTGAACAGACTTTGGGGAATAAGGAAGTGAGTTACTCGCCGCAGGATTCCCTGCCTCTGATCTGCTCTTGTAGCCACAGTATTTATGGGCTAGATTATACCAGCTCCCCGACGTCAGGGGTTGTGGCGGAGGAGATTGGAAAATACCTCCGGGAGAGGCCTGCCATGGGCCTTGACGTTGGGTAGGCCCCGGCCCATATTACCGCCAGCGGCGAGGCCTCGTGGCAGCCCCCAACCACTCGGCGGCGGGGACCTAATTAAAATATTTAAATAAATGTTAATTAATGAATAATTACTTGCCTCGTCACAATGGCCGTCCCACTCCAATATTCCGGCCAGTTGCCGGAACACCCGCGCCTTTCGATCTCCGTTCGGAAATCCGAGGCGGAAAACTTGTGGAGGGGGGAGGAATGAACAAAGAACAAAGAACAGTACAACACAGGAACAGGCCATTCGGCTCTCCGAGCCTGCGCCGATCTTGATGCCTGCCTAAACTAAAGTTTTCAGGGTGGGGGGAGGATGGCAAAAAACTAATGCAATTGGTGGAGGGGATGGTGGGAAGGGGTTAAAAGTTCTCAGCTTGGTAGGGGGAAAGTTCGGGATCGCGAGATTAGTTTTTTTGGGGGTGAGGGCATTTAATAAATTGATTAGTCGGGGGGGGGCGTGGGTGGGAGAGGGTATTGGAACTTGGAAATAATTTTTAACTTTAATTTTTAAAGTACCGTACATTTAAAAGTTTAAATGCTTCAGGTTGGCCTGAAGCCCTTTAGAAATGGCGCCGACACCTGCACAGTGGCACTGGCCGCCATTGCCAGGGACGGAGCGCCCGCCCCCTCTACATCATTGGGAACGGAGTGCCCACCCCCTCTACGTCATTGGGGACGGAGCGCCCGCCCCCTCTACATCATTGGGAACGGAGCGCCCGCCCCCTCTACATCATTGAGGACGGAGCGCCCGCCCCCTCTACATCATTGGGAACGGAGCGCCCGCCCCCTCTACATCATTGGGGACGGAGCGCCCGCCCCCTCTACATCATTGAGGACGGAGCGCCCGCCCCCTCTACATCATTGGGGACGGAGCGCCCGCCCCCTCTACATCATTGGGGACGGAGCGCCCGCCCCCTCGACATCATTGGGGACGGAGCGCCCGCCCCCTCTACATCATTGGGGACGGAGCGCCCGCCCCCTCTACATCATTGGGGACGGAGGGCCCGCCCCCTCTACATCATTGGGGACGGAGCGCCCGCCCCCTCGACATCATTGGGGACGGAGCGCCCACCCCCTCTACATCATTGGGGACGGAGCGCCCGCCCCCTCTACGTTATTGGGGACGGAGCGCCCGCCCCCTCTACATCATTGGGGACGGAGCGCCCGCCCCCTCTACATCATTGGGGACGGAGCGCCCGCCCCCTCTACATCATTGGGGACGGAGCGCCCGCCCCCTCTACGTCATTGGGGACGGAGCGCCCGCCCCCTCTACGTCATTGGGGACGGAGTGCCCGCCCCCTCTACATCATTGGGGACGGAGCGCCCGCCCCCTCGACATCATTGGGGACGGAGCGCCCGCCCCCTCTACATCATTGGGGACGGAGCGCCCGCCCCCTCTACATCATTGGGGACGGTGCGCCCGCCCCCTCTACATCATTGGGGACGGAGCGCCCGCCCCCTCTACATCACTGGGGACGGAGCGCCCGCCCCCTCTACATCATTGGGCACGGAGCGCCCGCCCCCTCCACATCATTGGGGACGGAGCGCCCGCCCCCTCTACATCATTGGGGACGGAGCGCCTGCCCCCTCTACATCATTGGGGACGGAGCGCCCGCCCCCTCTACATCATTGGGGACGGAGCGCCCGCCCCCTCTACGTTATTGGGGACGGAGTGCCCGCCCCCTCTACATCATTGGGGACGGAGCGCCCGCCCCCTCTACATCATTGGGGACGGAGCGCCCGCCCCCTCTACATCATTGGGGACGGAGTGCCCGCCCCCTCTACATCATTGGGGACGGAGCGCCCGCCCCCTCGACATCATTGGGGACGGAGCGCCCGCCCCCTCTACATCATTGGGGACGGAGCGCCCGCCCCCTCTACATCATTGGGGACGGTGCGCCCGCCCCCTCTACATCATTGGGGACGGAGCGCCCGCCCCCTCTACATCACTGGGGACGGAGCGCCCGCCCCCTCTACATCATTGGGCACGGAGCGCCCGCCCCCTCTACATCATTGGGGACGGAGCGCCCGCCCCCTCTACATCATTGGGGACGGAGCGCCTGCCCCCTCTACATCATTGGGGACGGAGCGCCCGCCCCCTCTACATCATTGGGGACGGAGCGCCCGCCCCCTCTACGTTATTGGGGACGGAGTGCCCGCCCCCTCTACATCATTGGGGACGGAGCGCCCGCCCCCTCTACATCATTGGGGACGGAGCGCCCGCCCCCTCTACATCATTGGGGACGGTGCGCCCGCCCCCTCTACATCATTGGGGACGGAGCGCCCGCCCCCTCTACATCATTGGGGACGGAGCGCCCGCCCCCTCTACATCATTGGGGACGGAGCGCCCGCCCCCTCTACATCATTGGGGACGGAGCGCCTGCCCCCTCTACATCATTGGGGACGGAGCGCCCGCCCCCTCTACATCATTGGGGACGGAGCGCCCGCCCCCTCTACGTTATTGGGGACGGAGTGCCCGCCCCCTCTACATCATTGGGGACGGAGCGCCCGCCCCCTCTACATCATTGGGGACGGAGCGCCCGCCCCCTCTACATCATTGGGGACGGTGCGCCCGCCCCCTCTACATCATTGGGGACGGAGCGCCCGCCCCCTCTACATCACTGGGGACGGAGCGCCCGCCCCCTCTACATCACTGGGGACGGAGCGCCCGCCCCCTCTACATCACTGGGGACGGAGCGCCCGCCCCCTCTACATCACTGGGGACGGAGTGCCCGCCCCCTCTACATCATTGGGGACGGAGCGCCCGCCCCTCTACATCATTGGGGACAGAGCGCCCGCCCCCGCTGCATCATTGGGGATGGAGTGCCCGCCCCCTCTACATCATTGGGGACGGAGTGCCCGCCCCCTCTACATCATTGGGGACGGAGTGCCCGCCCCTCTACATCATTGGGGACAGAGCGCCCGCCCCTCTACATCATTGGGGACAGAGCGCCCGCCCCCTCTACATCATTGGGGATGGAGTGCCCGCCCCCTCTACATCATTGCGGACGGACGTTCCACCCCCTCCATGGAAATGAGCCGCCGCGCTAAACATCATGGTGGCTCAGCGGTGCACATCTCGCACGTTGCTGTGCCATTTTTGAAGCTATCTGTAAAAATTCAGTCTTATATGACTACTCCAGTTCAGTTTCTGGTCAATGGTGATCCCCAGGATGTTGATAGCGGGGGATTCAGTGATGGTAATGCCATTGAATGTCAAGGGGAGATGGTTAGATTCTCTCTTGTTGGAGATGGTCATTGCCTGGCACTTGTGTGGTGCGAATGTTATTTGCCACTTATCAGCCCTAGCCTGGATATTGTCCAGGTCTTGCTGCATTTCTACACGGACTGCTTCAGTATCTGAGGAGTTGCGAATGGTGCTGAACATTGTGCAATCAACAGTGAACATCCCCACTTCTGACCTTATGATGGAGGCAAGGCCTTTGATGAAGCAGTTGAAGATGGTTGGGCCTAGGATACTACCCTGAGGAACTCCTGCAGTGATGACCTGGAGCTCAGATAATTGACCTCCATCAACCACAACCATCTTCCTTTGTGCTAGGTATGACTCCAACCAGTGAAGAGTTTTTCCCCCTGATTCCCATTGACCTCAGTTTTGCTAGGGCTCCTTGATGCCATATTCGGTCAAATGCTGCCTTGATATCCAGGGCAGTCACTCTCACTTTCACCTCTTGAGTTCAGTTCTTTTGTCTTTGTTATAACCAAGGCTGTAATGAGATCAGGAGCTGAATGGCCCTGGCGGAACCCAAACTGAGCATCACTGAGCAGGTTGTTGATAATTATGTGGCACTTGATAGCACTGTCGTGACACCTTCCATCACTTTGCTGATGATCGAGAGTAGACTAATGGGGCAGTAATTGGCCAGATTGGACTTGTCGCACTTTTTGTGGACAGGACATACCTGGGCAATTTTCCCCATTGTCGGGTAGATGCCAGTGTTGTAGCTGTACCGGAACAACTTGGCCAGGGGCGCGGCATGTTCTGGAGCACAATTCTTCAGTACTACAGCTGGGATGTTGTCAGGACTCAGCCTTTGAGTATCCAGTGCCTTCAGCCATTTCTTTATATCACGTGGAGTGAATTGAATTGGCTGAAGTCTGTAATGCTGGGGTCGAGATGGATCATCCACTCGGCTTTTCTGGCTGAAGATAGTTGCAAATGCTTCAGCCTACATATAAATGCAAGCCCTTCTAAACTGAATTTGCCGCCAGCCTGCCCATTCCACTAACCTATCTCTTATTCACCAAGACCTGCTGCAGTCTGCATACCATCTACCTGTCAGACATAGGAAAATGGATACAGCAGGTAAATAAAGTCAAATAATGCAAACCCCAAAACAACAAAAAAGCAAGAAAAATAATCCAACAAGCAGAAATAGAGGAAGATAATCTACAAACAGGAAACATTCCAATGCACCTTTAAAATAGGAGTTCTTGAAATACTGAGCATTCCCTCACAGAGTGGCCACTTTATCCGAATTTAACAAGCAGAATACTCAGTTCCATTTGAAAGTCAGGTGGTTGAGCCAAGCAGATACATACATCGAATTGAAGTGTCTATTCAACCTCAAATGAAACTCTAACTGGGAGCTGAACCTTTCGCTGGGGCCATTCTCAGGTCAAAATGGCCAAGAATTTCCTTCTGGCTCCTGATTTGTACTGCGTCAATCAGGTATTCTGTCTGGGTATGATTGCAATGGGCACTGAGTTTAACCTCATGAAGGAAACTAGAGCCTACATTTTGCTTTAAAAAAAGTCAGTTTTTAGAGAGATCTTCTGGCAAATTAATGGGGCAGAGAGGCCTTGTCCAAAAAAAGCCTTTCCTTCCCAGGATCTCATGCTGATCCTGATCTGTATACCAGTAACACAGTCATTGTGTTAAAATGAAGTGGAAGATGGGTGAGGGGTCGTGAAGTGGGAGTGCTGGTGGTTGTGGTAAGGGAGCCCGGAAAATACCTCTGGGAGAGGCCCGCCATGGGCCTCGATGCTGGGTAGGCCCCGCCGTGAATTGTACCCAGCAGCTTAGTGTCTTGTACGGAGGAAAAGAGAGAGAGGAAGGAGTCCAAAGAGAAGGAGGGAAGAATTCAGGAGGGAATGAGTGCTGCAGAATTGCAGCATAGAGAGCTCATTTAGCATTTCCTGTACACTTGCTCAGTATCAATTTGTGTATTCTGTAGTTTAATGACTGTGACATAGCTCGGAATTTAATCCCAGTGTCATAAATGATTCCAATTGCACAGACCCTGGAATTGCAATTATTCCTTTAGATTAAAGCTGTGATCATAGTGTGGTTTGTAATCAATATCAAAACTGAAATAGAGAAAGGACTGTGAATAGCAACTGATCTTCTGCCACGTGACTGATTTCAATTAACAAACAGTTCCTGTCCTCAGGAAGAGTTTAATCTGGTTATTGTTCGATGCCATTTAGATGTCATTGCATCCTCTACATTATCAGCATTAAACACTACACCCAGCTTCCTGCTCCGGAATCTCAGGGGCTGATTAAATCACCAAATATTAAATCCATGTTCAAACCGGGAATTATTGGAGCATTTACTTTGGAAAATTGGAATGTTCCCACATTGAACTCAGTGCTGTGAGGGATCAGAATCATAAACCTGTTCAATTTGTTTTATGCAACATGCCCAATTATATCAAACCTGTAATGAATTCTTTTACGTTGTCTGATGCAACATAAATGAAATGCGCGGGGTCCAGTTGGACTATTATATACAGTACAGAGGTAACTATTTACAGAACCTTACTGTGGGTGTTACAGTAGTAGAGTGACTCTTGCTCATTACTTAGCTCATTAGCATAGTAAGATCTTAAAGGGACATCACTCTTAAAGGAAATCATACAACAGCCCCTTTCTTTCCAAAGATAAGTCTCGTATGCTAAAAGTAAGAAATACACAAAATTAGATATCATCAAAATTATATACACACGGATAGAGATTGTGAAATTTACAAATGCAGAGGCTTAAGAGTCCATATATCGTTTTGTTGGTTTGACATCTCTTCCAGATCTAGTTATAGTATAACATTCTGGGGATGTGGATTTCACCATTGGCTGTCCTGGGTTTGCAGGCATTGGCTGCTGGCCTGTTGATCTGTCACACCATTGGGGTTGCTCTCTTGAGTCCACTGTGCTCAATTGGAGTACTGCACACCTCTCTCCGTTGGCTTCGGTTGCTTCTGGAAGTAGAATAAAAAGATAAAAAAAGAAAAAAAAACTGAAAATAAAAAGGGGGGCCTGTCATGCTCTGACATTATTGAACTCAATGTTCAGTCCGGCAGGCTGTAGTTTGCCTAATTGGTAAATGAGATGCTCTTCCTCGAACTTGCGTTGATGTTCACTGGGACACTGCAGTAAGCCCAGGACAGAGAGATGGGCATGAGAGCGGGGGGGGGGGGGATGTTGAAATGGTATGCTTTCGGACTGAGTGGAGGTGTTCTGCAAAGCGATCACCCAATCTGTGTTTGGTCTCCCCACTGTAGAGGAGATCACATTGTGAGCAGCGAATACAGTATACTACATTGAAAGAAGTACAAGTAAATCACTGCTTCACCTGAAAGGAGTGTTTGGGGTCTGGGATAATGAGGAGAAAAGGGCAGGTATTACACCTCCTGCAATTGCATTGGAAGGTGCTGTGGGAAGGGGACGAGGTGTTGGGGGTAATGGAGGAGTGATCCAGGGTGTCACGGAAGGATATGTCGAACATTCCTTGTTCTCAACCAGTCCCCATCCACCGCCACCCTCCTCCGCCTGGCTGAACTTGTTCTCACATTGAACAACTTCTCCTTCAACTCCACTCACTTCCTTCAAGTAAAAGGTGTTGCTATGGGTACCTGCATGGGTCCTAGTTATGCCTGTCTTTTTGTGGGATATGTCGAACATTCCTTGTTTCAGTCCTACTCAGGCCCCCTCCCCCAACTCTTTTTCCGGTACATTCATGACTGTATCGGTGCCGTTTCCTGCTCCCTCCCGGAACTGGAAAACTTTATCAACTTTGCTTCCAATTTCCACCCTTCTCTCACCTTTACATGGTCCATCTCTGACACTTCCCTTCCCTTCCTTGACTTCTCTGGCTCCATCTCTGGGGATAGGCTGTCTACTAATATTCATTATAAGCCCACCGACTCCCACAGCTACCTCGACTACACTTCTTCATGCCCTGCCTCCTGTAAGGACTCCATTCCATTCTCCCAGTTTCTCCGTCTCCGACGCATCTGCTCTGATGATGCAACCTTCCACGACAGCGCTTCTGATACGTCTTCCTTTTTCCTCAACCGAGGATTCCCCCCCACTATTGTTGACAGGGCCCTCAACCGTGTCCGGCCCATTTCCCGCACCTCTACCCTCACCCCTTCCCCTCCATCCCAGAACCATGACAGGGTTCCCCTTGTCCTCACTTTCCACCCCATCAGCCTCCACATCCAAAGGATCATCCTCCACCATTTCCGCCACCTCCAGCGTGATGCCACTACCAAACGCATTCCGAAGGGATCGTTCCCTCTGCGACACCCTGGTCCACTCCTCCATTACCCCTCAACACCTCGTCCCCTTCCCATGGCACCTTCCCCTGCAATCGCAGGAGGTGTAACACCTGCAATTTTACCTCCTCTCTCCTCACTATCCCAGACCCCAAACACTCCTTTCAGATGAAGCAGCAATTTATTTGTACTTCTTTCAATGTAGTATACTGTATTCACTGCTCACAATGTGGTCTCCTCTACACTGGGGAGACCAAACACAGACCGCTTTGCGGAACACCTCCGCTCAGACCACAAGCAGGACCCTGATATTCCGGTTGCTTGCCATTTCAACACTCCCCCCTGCTTTCATGCTGACATCTCTGTCCTGGGATTGCTGTAGTGTTCCAGTGAACATCAACGCAAGCTCGAGGAACAGCATATCATTTACCGATTAGGCACACTACAGCCTGCCGGACTGAACATTGAATTCAATAACTTCAGTGCATGCCGGGCCACCCCCGGCTTTTTTATTTTCAGTTATTTTTTATTTTTTATTTTTATTTTATTTTAGTTTGCTTCATCATTCATTTTTCTTACCATGTACCTGCCCACTGTTTTTCTCATGTTTGTGCTTTGGGCCAGGGCTGTTCATTTTTCTGTCCATTAACACCCTCTCTGCACTAACACTTTGTCTTTCAAAACATCATTAGCATACCATTTGCCTTTGCTTCATGATCTTCTCGTCAGTTATTCTCTGTGACCCCAACCTTCACTTTTGTTCACTCTTGCCCCACCCTCGATTTATTTGCTTAAAACCTATTACATTTCTAACCTTTGCCAGTTCTGATGAAAGGTCACTGACCTGAAACGTTAACTCTGCTTCTCAGATGCTGCCAGACCTGCAGAGTATTTCCAACATTTCTTGTTTTTATTTCAGATCTCCAGCATCTGCAGTATTTTGCTGTTATTTTACAGTTTCACTGTGGACTTTGTGAATCAGCTTGCATTTAAGCAGGGCTCTGGCGCTCTCTTTGCTGCTGTTGCCCTGTTGCTGCACCTGTTTTCTGTTTGATTGCATCTTACTGTGACTTCTGGCTGCGTCTTTGGAGCCAGATCTCTTGCATAGACGGGCCCACTGCCCTTTTGCACTGCATGTCTTGCACAGGTCTCAAAATGCAGGACAACTTTACCGTGAGTGGGACCAACCACGCTTACCACACAGCTTGCTTGCTCTTTTTGACCTGGTTATGGTGCTGATACTGTTGGCTGCATCAAGTGCTTGCAGGTGCTGTTGTCCAGCTACAATGGTTTTGTATTTCCTGCCATCTTCCAGCAGTGCATCAATGCTGTCACCCTTCTTTTTCCCCCAAGAGGTCTTTCTGAAACGCTTCAATGGGTGTCGATAGAATCACCTGCTCTATTATTCAATCTGACAATTCAGTTTCTGAGATGTCACATTCATTGCCCTTACTACAGCATCTACTGATGAACTGGTCTATTGATTCCTGTGCCTGTTGCCTGTAGGACATCAATTCCAGGTGGTGAATTCTAAAATTCACTCGTAATGGGAGCTGAGCTTCTAGCACTTTCCATATCTTTGCGGGATCTTTCTGGTCCTTGTCAGATTGTCCAGAGGTGTTGATTCTGTGTAATACCTCATTTCCAACTGCTATTAGTATTTTTACAGCCTGTTTTTCTGGATCTACAGTCGCTTGGTCAGTGAAGCAGAACTGCATTCTTTGTTGGAACAGTTTGAACTCAGATAGGACATCCATGGCTTTCCAGTTCAAGCTGGGAAATTTGGTAGCCATCTTCCTGCTGTTATTTTGCTTAAAACTTGCTTTAAGACTTGGTTCTGAGACTCTGCACTGTTTCCCCTTTAAGAAACTGTCTGTTTAGACTAGCTGCTTTGATTGACAGGAACAGGTGTTTGCTCATGCTGTGTGTTTATCCTGCTTCCAGCATTAAGCCAGTTCTTTTTACACAGCTGATCACTAGCCACTGGTATGGTTATGTTCTTTATGCTCGAGTGGTTTTAATCTTTTTTTTTACTGTGGCTTCCTGAATGGAAGCTTTTATTCACACTCAGGTCATTTAATGGGTTTTTAAACTTTAGCTGCGTGGATGAAGGCCCTGCAGTGATCTGGGTTTTCTCACATTTTTTCTGATGGATGCCTGCTATAATGGTGCTGACCCTGATCAACTCAGGAAAGGAGTTGGGTCTTCCCTGTAATTTTTTAAACGGACCTTTTGAAAAAATCGATCTTTTGAAGGACTTCAAAGCTTTTTTTAAGCAGTATCCCTCAGCACAATGACTCACCCGATTTCCTTGCAGCCTGTCATTCTGAGCTCTATCTGCTACAGCTGGAGGTAAATCCCTTTTTTCTTTATTGTTTGAGCCAGTATTTTTTTTCCTTTCTCTCAAGTGGCTGTTGGAAAGTCATTTTCAGAGCTGTTTAACCTTTGGTCTTCAACTTAGACTTTTTTTCACCACAGCTGCCTCCTGGTACTTAGCTCATTAGCATACTAAGATCTTAAAGGGATATCCCTCTTAAAGGCAATCATACATCCAAGATAAACAGGGGGTGGGATAGCGACAGGATAGGGGCAGGAAACAGGATAGGGACAGAATACAGCATCAAACTTAAGGAAAAAGAATATAATTGGGCAAAGAGGAGTGGCAGGTCAGATGATTGGTCAGGCGGCTGAGGGAGTGATAGAGACCAGTTATAGGGAAGTAGTGACACCTAAGTTACAGGATAAAGGTAGCTGGGTGACCGTCAGGGGAGGGAAAGGGAATAGGCGCACAGTGCAGGGATCCCCTGTGGCCGTTCCCCTCAATAATAAGTATACCGTTTTGGATACGGTTGCAGGGGACGACCTACCAGGGGAAAGACACAGCGGCCAGGTCTCTGGCACTGAGCCTGGCTCTGTGGCTCAGAAGGGAAGGGGGGAGAATAGGAGAGCGATAGTGATAGGAGATTCAATGGTTAGAGGAACAGACAGGAGATTCTGTGGTCGCGAACGAGACTCCCGGATGGTATGTTGCCTCCCGGGTGCCAGGGTCAGGGATGTCTCGGGTCGAGTCTACGGGATTCTTAAGGGGGAGGGGGAGCAGCCAGAAGTCGTGGTACACATCGGTACCAATGACATAGCTAGGAAAAGGGATGAGGACCTGAAAAGCGAATATAGGGAGTTAGGTTGGAAGCTAAACAAAGAACAAAGAAAATTACAGCACAGGAACAGGCCCTTCGGCCCTCCAAGCCTGCGCCGATCCAGATCCTCTATCTAAACATGTCGCCTATTTTCTAAGGGTCTGTATCTCTTTGCTTCCTGCCCATTCATGTATCTGTCTAGATACATCTTAAAAGACGCTATCATGCCCGCGTCTACCACCCCCGCTGGCAACGCGTTCCAGGCACCCACCACCCTCTGCGTAAAGAACTTTCCACGCATATCCCCCCTAAACTTTTCCCCTCTCACTTTGAACTCATGACCCCTGGTAATTGAATCCCCCACTCTGGAAAAAATCTTCTTGCTATCCACCCTGTCTCTACCTCTCATGATTTTGTACACCTCAATCAGGTCCCCCCTCAACCTCCGTCTTTCTAATGAAAATAATCCTAATCTGCTCAACCTCTCTCCATAGCTAGCGCCCTCCATACCAGGCAACATCCTGGTGAACCTCCTCTGCAGGAGGCAGGACGAGCAGGATAGTAATCTTAGGATTGATACCGGTGCCACGTGCCTGTGAGGCGAGAAACAGGGAGTGAGTGCAGCTGAACACGTGGCTACAGAGCTGGTGTAGGAGGGAGGGGTTCAGATATGTGGATCATTGGGATACCTTCTGGGGAAGGTGGGACCTGTACAAGAAGGACGGGTTGCATCTGAACTGGGGGGGCACCAATATCCTGGGCGGGAGGTTTGCTAGCGCTTTTCGGGAGGGTTTAAACTAGTTTGGCAGGGGGATGGGAACCGGAGCTACAGATCAGTGGATGGGGTAGCTGTTGAACAGGCAGATACAGAGTGCAGAGAGTCTGTGAGGAAGGTTAGACAGTTGACAGGGCAAAGTTGCAGCCAGTATGATGGGTTGAAGTGTGTCTATTTTAACGCAAGAAGTGTCAGAAATAAGGGTGATGAACTTAGAGCATGGATCAGTACTTGGAGCTACGATGTTGTGGCCATTACGGAGACTTGGATATCACGGGCAGGAATGGATGGTGGATGTTCCGGGGTTTAGATGTTTCAAAAGGAATAGGGAGGGAGGTAAAAGAGGTGGGGGAGTGGCATTGCTAATCAGGGATAGTATCACAGCTGCAGAAAGGGAGGTCGTCGAGGAGGGTTTGTCTACTGAGTCATTATGGGTGGAAGTCAGAAACAGGAAAGGAGCAGTCACTTTTTTGGGAGTTTTCTATAGACCCCCCAATAGCAACAGAGACACGAAGGAACAGATTGGGAGGCAGATTTTGGCAAGATGCAGAAGTAACAGGGTTGTTGTCATGGGTGACTTCAACTTCCCTAATATTGATTGGAACCTCCTTAGTGCAAATAGTTTGGATGGAGCAGTTTTTGTCAGGTGTGTCCAGGAAGGTTTCCTGACTCAATATGTAGATAGGCCGATTAGAGGGGAGGCTATGTTGGATTTTGTGCTTGGCAACGAACCAGGCCAGGTGGCAGATCTCTCGGTGGGAGAGCATTTCTGTGATAGTGATCACAACTTGCTGACCTTTACTATAGTCATGGAGAGGGACAGGAGCAGACAGGATGGGAAAATATTTAATTGGGGGAGGGAGAATTACAATGCTATTAGGCAGGAACTGGGGAGCATAAATTGGTAACAGATGTTCTCAGGGAAACGCACGACAGAAATGTGGAGGTTGTTTAGGGAGCACTTGCTGCGACTGCTGGATAGGTTTGTCCTGATGAGGCAAGGAAGGGATGGTAGGGTGAAGGAACCTTGGATGACAAGAGATGTGGAACAGCTAGTCAAGAGGAAGAAGGAAGCTTACTTAAGGTTGAGGAAACAAGGATCAGACAGGGCTCTAGAGGGTTACAAGGTAGCCAGGAAGGAACTGAAGAATGGACTTAGGAGAGCTAGAAGGGGACATGAAAAAGCATTGGCGGGTAGGATTAAGGAAAATCCCAAGGCGTTCTACACTTATGTGAGGAACAAGAGGATGGCCAGAGTGAGAGTAGGGCCGATCAGGGATAGGGGAGGTCCTAAATGAATACTTTGCTTCAGTATTCACTAGTGAGAGGGACCTTGTCGTTTGTGAGGACAGCGTGAAACAGGCTGATATGCTCGAACAGGTTGATGTTAAGAAGGATGATGTGCTGGAAATTTTGAAAGACATGAGGACAGATAAGTCCCCGGGGCCAGACGGGATATACCCAAGGATATTACGGGAAGCGAGGGAAGAGATTGCCGCGCCTTTGGTGATGATCTTTGCGTCCTCACTGTCCACTGGAGTAGTACCAGATGATTGGAGGGTGGAAAATGTTATTCCCTTGTTCAAGAAAAGGAATAGGGATAACCCTGGGAATTATAGACCAGTCAGTCTTACGTCGGTAGTGGGCAAATTATTGGAGAGGATTCTGAGAGACAGGATTTATGATTATTTGGAAAAGCATAGTTTGATTAGAGACAGTCAGCATAGCTTTGTGAGGGGCAGGTCATGCCTCACAAGCCTTATTGAATTCTTTGAAGATGTGACAAAACGCGTTGATGAAGGAAGAGCAGTGGATGTGGTGTATATGGATTTTAGCAAGGCGTTTGATAAGGTTCCCCATGGTAGGCTCATTCAGAAAGTAAGGAGGCATGGGATACAGGGAAATTTGGCTGTCTGGATACAGAATTGGCTGGCCCATAGAAGACAGAGGGTGGTAGTAGATGGAAAGTATTCAGCCTGGAGCTCAGTGACCAGTGGTGTTCCGAAGGGATCTGTTCTGGGACCTCTGCTCTTTGTGATTTTTATAAATGACTTGGATGAGGAAGTGGAAGGCTGGGTTAGCAAGTTTGCCGATGACATGAAGGTTGCTGGAGTTGTGGATAGTGTGGAGGGCTGTTGTAGGTTGCAATGGGACATTGACAGGATGCAGAGCTGGGCTGAGAAGTGGCAGATGGAGTTCAACCTGGAAAAGTGTGAAGTGATTCATTTTGGAAGGTCGAATTTGAATGCAGAATACAGGCTTAAAGACAGGATTCTTGGTAGTGTGGAGGAACAGAGGGATCTTGGGGTCCATGTCCATAGATCGCTCAAAGTTGCCACCCAAGTTGATAGGGTTGTTAAGAAAGCGTATGGTGTGTTGGCTTTCATTAACAGGGGGATTGAGTTTAAGAGCCGCGAGGTTATGCTGCAGCTCTATAAAGCCCTGGTTAGACCACACTTGGAATATTGTGTTCAGTTCTGGTCGCCTCATTATAGGAAGGATGTGGAAGCTTTAGAGAGGGTGCAGAGGAGATTTACCAGGATGCTGCCTGGACTGGAGGGCATGTCTTACGAAGAAAGGTTGAGGGAGCTAGGGCTTTTCTCATTGGAGCGAAGAAGGATGAGAGGTGACTTGATAGAGGGGTACAAGATGATGAGAGGCATAGATAGAGTGGATAGCCAGAGACTTTTTCCCAGGGCGGAAAGGGCTATCACCAGGGGGCATAATTTTAAGGTGATTGGAGGAAGGTTTCGGGGAGATGTCAGAGGTAGGTTCTTTACACAGAGAGTGGTGGGTGCGTGGAATGCACTGCCAGCGGTGGTAGTAGAAGCAGATACATTAGGGACATTTAAGCGACTCTTGGATAGGTACATGGATGATAGTAGAATGAAGGGTATGTAGGTAGTTTGATCCTAGAGTAGGTTAAAGGTTCAGCACAACATCATGGGCCGAAGGGCCTGTACTGTGCTGTACTGTTCTATGTTCTATGTTCTAGAATATAAACAATGGCAGGGAATGACTAAAAGGTTAATCAGGAGAAAGAAATTAGAGTATGAGGGGAAGCTAGCTAGAAATATAAAAACATAACAAGAGCTTCTACAGGTATTTAAAAAGGAAACGAGTAAGTAAAGTGAGTGTTGGTCCTCTAGAGAGTGAGAATGGGGGGTTAATAGGGGATAATAAGGAAGTGGCAGATGAAATGAACAAATATTTTGCTCTGTCATCACGATAGAGGATACAAAAAACATTCCAATACTAGATGTAAAATCTGGAGGTGGAAGGAAGAGAGGAACTTGGTGAAATTACAATCACCAGGGAAGCGGTACTGAGCAAACTGATGGAGCTGCAGGCTGACAAGCCCCCGGGTCCTGGTGGGCTTCATCCTAGGGTCTTAAAAGAGGTGGATAATGAAGTAGTAGATGCATTGGTGTTAATTTGTCAAAATTCGCTAGATTCTGGAAAGGTTCCATCAGATTGGAAAGTAGCAAATATAACCTCTCTATTCAAGAAAGTGGGGGTGGGGGGGTGGGGGGGAGAGGCAGAAAACAAGTAACTCATGGCCAGTTAGCTTGCTGTCTGTTGTGGGGAAGGTGTTAGAATCGATCATTAAGGAGGCTATAGCTGGGCACTTAGAAAAACCCAAGATAATTGGGAATAGTCAGCTCGGTTTTGTGAAAGGAAAATCATGTTTAACCAATTTATTGGAGTTCTTTGAAGGAGTAACATGTGCTGTGGCTAAAGGGGAGCCTGTTGACGTACTGGACTTGGATTTCCAGAAGGCATTTGACAAGGTGCCACATAAAAGGTTATTGCGCTAAGTAGGAGCTCGTGGTGTAGTGGGTAACATATTAGCATGGATAGAAGATTGACTGGCTGGCAGAAAACAGAATATGCATAAATGGGTCTTTTTCTGATTGGCAGGATGTGACGAGTGGAGTCCCACAGGGGTCTGTGCTGGGGTCTCAACATTTTACAATTTATATCAATGACTTAGATGAGGGGAGCGATGGCATGGTAGCTAAATTAGCAGATGATACAAAGATAGGTAGGAATGTATGTTGTGAAGAGGACATAAGGAGGTTGCAGAACGATATGGATAGGCTGAGTGAGTGGGCAAAATCTAGCAGATGGAGAATAATGTGGGAAAATGTGAAGTTGTTCACTTTGGCAGGAAGAATGAGAAAACAGAGTATTACTTAAACAGAGAACGTCTACAGAATTCCGAGGTGCAGAGGGATCTAGGGGTTCCAGTGCATGAGTCACAAAAAGTTAGTATGCAGGTACAGCAAGTCATAAAGAAGGCTAATGGAATGTTATCCCTTATTACGAGAGGAACTGAAAATAAAAGTAAGGATGTTATGCTTCATTCATACAGGGCATTGGTGAGATCACATCTCGAATACTGTGTGCAGTTTTGGTCTCCTTATTTAAGGAAGGATGTGAATGCGCTGGAGGCGGTTCAGAGGAGGTTTACTAGATTGATACCTGGAATGAGTGGGTTGTCTTATGATGAAAGGTTGGACAGACTGGGCTTGTTTTCACTGGAGTTTAGAAGAGTGAGGGAAGACTTGATTGAAGTTTATAAGATCCTCAACGGTCTTATCAAGGTGGATGTGGAAAGGATGTTTCCTCTTGTGGGTGAGTCCGGAACTAGAGGGCAGTGTTTTAAAATTAGGGGTCATCCTTTTAGGACAGAGATGAGGAGAAATGTTTCTCTCAGAGGGTTGTGCGACTTTGGAACTCTCTGCCTCAGAAGGTGGTGGAGGCGGGGTCATTGAATATTCACCAGAAAAAACAACAGAGCTGAGGATTGGGAGCAGTTTAGAATTCAGCAAAGGAGGACCAAGAGATTGATTAAGAAGGGGAAAATAGAGTACGAGAGCAAGCTTGCGGGGAACATAAAAACTGACTGTAAAAGTTTCTATAGGTATGTGAAGAGAAAAAGATTGGTGAAGACAAATGTAGCTCCCTTACAGTCAGAAACAGGGGAATTTATTATGGGGAACAAAGAAATGGCTGAGTAACTAAATGCATACTTTGGTTCTGTCTTCACAAAGGAGGACACAAATATCATACCAGGATTAAGGATAATCCCAGGGCTTTTTATACATATATAAAGAGCAAGAGGGTAACCAGGGAAAGGGTTGGCCCGCTCAAGGACAGAGAAGGGAATCTATGTGTAGAGCCAGAGGAAATGGGCGAGGTACTAAATGAGTACTTTGCATCAGTATTCACCAAAGAGAAGGACTTGGTGGATGATGAGCCTAGGGAAGGGACTGTAGATAGTTTCAGTCATCTCATTATCAAAAAGGAGGAGGTGTTGGGTGTCTTGCAAAGCATTAAGGTAGATACGTCCCCAGGGCCTGATGGGATCTACCCCAGAATACTAAGGGAGGCAAGGGAAGAAATTGCTGGGGACTTGACAGAAATCTTTGCATCCTCATTGGCTACAGGTGAGGTCCCAGAGGACTGGCGAATAGCCAATGTTGTTCATTTGTTTAAGAAGGGTAGCAAGGATAATCCAGGAAATTATAGGCCGGTGAGCCTTACATCAGTGGTAGGGAAATTATCAGAGAGGATTCTTCAGGACAGGATTTACTCCCATTTGGAAACAAACAAACTTATTCGTGAGAGACAGCATGGATTTGTGAAGGGGAGGTCGTGTCTCACTAATTTGATTTGAGTTTTTTGAGGAAGTGACGAAGATGATTGATGAAGGAATGGCAGTGGATGTTATCTATATGGACTTCAGGAAAGCCTTTGACAGGTCCCTCATGGCAGACTGGTACAAAAGGTGAAGTCACACGGGATCAGAGGGGAGCTGGCAAGATGGATACAGAACTGGCTCAGTCACAGAAGACAGAGGGTAGCAGTGGAAGGGTGTTTTTCTGAATGGAGGGATGTGACTAGTGGTGTTCCGCAGGGATCAGTGCTGGGATCTTTGCTGTTTGTAGTATATATAAATGATTTGGAGGAAAATGTAGCTGGTCTGATTAGTAAGTTTGCGGACGACACAAAGGTTGGTGGAGTTGCGGTCAGTGATGAGGATTGTCAGAGGATACAGCAGGATATAGATCGGTTGGAGACTTGGGCGGAGAAATGGCAGATGGAGTTTAATCCGGACAAATGTGAGGTAATGCATTTTGGAAGATCTAATGCAGGTGGGAAGTATACAGTAAATGGCAGAACCCTTAGGAGTATTGACAGGCAGAGAGATCTGGGTGTACAGGTCCACAGGTCACTGAAAGTGGCAACGCAGGTGGATAAGGTAGTCAAGAATGCATACGGCATGCTTGCCTTCATCAGTCGGGGCATAGAGTATAAAAATTGGTAAGTCATGCTGCAGCTGTACAGAATTTTAGTCAGGCCACACTTAGAATATTGCGTGCAATTCTGGTCGCCACACTACCAGAAGGACGTGAAGGCTTTGGAGAGGATACAGAAGAGGTTTACCAGGATGTTGCCTGGTCTGGAGGGCATTAGATATGAGGAGACGTTGGATAAACTCGGATTGTTTTCACTGGAACGACGGAGGTGGAGGGGCGACATGATAGAGGTTTACAAAGTTATAAGCGGCATGGACAGAGTGGATAGGAGTACTTAAGGAAGTGGCCCTAGAAATAGTGGATGCATTGGTGGTCATCTTCGAAGATTCTACAGACTCTGGAACAGTTCCTACAGATTGGAGGGTAGCTAATGTAACCCCACTATTTAAAAAGGAAGGTAGAGAGTAAGCAGGGAATTATAGACCAGTCAGCCTGACGTCGGTAGTGGGGAAAATTCTAGAGTCCATTATAGAGATTTTATAGCAGAGCACTTGGAGAACAGTGGTAGAATCAGACAGAGTCAGCATGGATTTACGAAAGGGAAATCATGCTTGACAAATCTACTAGAATTCTTTGAGGATGTAACTAGTAGAGTTGATGAGGGGGAGCCAGTGGATGTGGTTTATTTGGACTTTCAGAAGGCTTTTAACAAAGTCCAACGTAAGAGATTAGCATGTAAAATTAAAGTGCATGGGATTGGGGTAGTGTATTGCGATGGATAGAAAATTAATTGGCAGACAGGAAACAACAAGTAGGGATAAATGGGTCTTTTTCCGAATGGCAGGCAGTGACGAGTGGGGTACCGCAGGGATCGGTGCTAGGACCCCAGCTATTCACAATATACATTAATGATTTAGATGAGGGAACTAAATGTAATATCTCCAAATTTGCAGATGACACAAAACTGGGTGGGAGGGTGAGTTGTGAGGAGGATGCAGAGAGGCTTCAGGGTGATTTGGACAAGTTGAGTGAGTGGGCTAATGCATGGCAGATGCAGTATAATGTGGATAAATGTGAGGTTATCCACTTTGGTAGCAAAAACAGGAAGGCAGATTATTATCTGAATGGCTATAAACTGAGAGGGGAATATGCAGCGAGACCTGGGTGTTCTCGTACACCGGTCGCTGAAGGTAAGCATGCAGGTGCAACAGGCGGTAAAAAAGGCAAATGGTATGTTGGCCTTCATAGCGAGAGGATTTGAGTACAGGAGCAGGGATGTCTTGCTGCAATTATACAGGGCCTTGGTGAGGCCACACCTGGAATATTGTGTGCAGTTTTGGTCTCCTTATCTGAGGAAGGATGTTCTTGCTACAGAGGGAGTGCAGCGAAGGTTTACCAGACTGATTCCTGGGATGGTGGGACTGACGTATGAGGAGAGATTGAGTCGGTTAGGATTATATTTGCTGGAGTTCAGAAGAGTGAGGGAGGATCTCATAGAAACCTATAAAATTCTAACAGGACTTGACAGGGTAGATGCAGGAAGGATGTTCCCGATGGTGGGGGGAGTCCAGAACCAGGGGCCGTAGACTAAGGATACGGGGTAAACCTTTCAGGAATGAGATGAGGAGAAATTTCTTCACCCAGAGAGTGGTGAGCCTGTGGAATTCGCTACCACAGAAAGCAGTTGAGGCCAAAACATTGTATATTTTCAAGAAGGAGTTAGATATAGCTCTTGTGTCTAAAGGGATCAAAGTGTATGGGGCGAAAGCAGGAACAGGTTACTGAGTTGGATGATCAGCCATGATCATAATGAATGGCGGAGCAGGCTCGAAGGGCCGAATGGCCTACTCCTGCTCCTATTTTCTATGTTTCTATGTAAAAGGCTTAAAGGGGGCAGAATTCTTAAAATGCATACAGGAGAGCTTTTTGAGCTAGTAAGTAGAAAGTCCTACAAGAGAAGGGGCAGTACTGGACCTAATGCGAGGGAATGAAGCTGGACAAGTTGTAGAAGTGTCAATGGGGGAGCATTTTTGGGGATAGTGACCATAACTTTTTAAGATTTAATGTAGTTATGGAAAAGGACAAAGATGGACCAGAAATAAAGATACTAAATTGGGGGACGGCCGATTTCAATATGATAAAACATGATCTGGCCAAAGTGGACTGGGATCAGCTACATGTAGGAAAGTCTACATCAGGCCAGTGGGAGTCATTCAAAGAGGAAATAGTGAGGGTTGAGAGCCAACATGCACCCATTAAGGTGAAACCCTGGATGTCAAGGGATGTAGACGATTGGATCAGGTGAAAAAAGGAGGCTTATGACAGATTCAGAGTGCAGAAAACAGTGGAGGCCCGAGAGGAGTGGTGGGGGGTGGGGGGGGGGGTACTTAAAAAAATAATTAGGAGAGCGAAGAGGGAACAAGAACCAACACTAGCAGGCACAGTGTCGCAGTGGTTAGCACCACAGCCTCACAGCTCCAGTAACCTGGGTTCAATTCTGGGTACTGCCTGTGTGGAGTTTGCAAGTTCTCCCTGTGACCGCGTGGGTTTCCGCCAGGTGCTCCGGTTTCCTCCCACAGCCAAAGACTTGCAGGTTGATAGGTAAATTGGCCATTGTAAATTGCCTCTAGTGTAGGTAGGTGGTAGGAGAATTGTGAGGATGTGGTAGGGAATATGGGATTAATGTAGGATTCGTATAAAATGGGTGGTTGATGGTCAGCACAGAGTCAGTGGGCCGAAGGGCCTGTTTCAGTGCTGTATCTCTAAATAAATAAAGATAAAGGAAAATCTAAGGCATTTTATAAGTATATGAAGGCCAAGAGGATAACCAGGGAAAGAGTAGGGCTCATGAGAGACCAATGTCGCAATCTTTGTGTGGAGCCGGAGGACATAGGCGAGGTTTTAAATGATTACTTTTCAATGTATTCACTATGGAGAAGGACAATGTAGGTGTAGAGATCAGGGAGGGGGATTGTGATATACTTGAACATATTAACATTGAAAGGGAGGAAGTATTAGCTGTTTTAGCAGGCTTAAAAGTGGATAAATCCCCAGGCCCAGATGAGATGTATTCCAGGCTGTTATGTGAGGCAAGGGAGGAGATTGCAGGGGCTCAGACACAAATTTTCAAATCCTCTCTGGCCACAGGAGAAGTGCCAGAGGACTGGAGAACAGTGAATGTGGTTCCATTATTCAAGAAGGGTAGCAGGGATAAACCAAGTAATTACAGGCCGGTGAGTCTAACATCAGTGGTTGGGAAACTATTAGAAAAAATTCTGAGGGACAGGATTAATCTCCACTTGGAGAGGCAGGGATTAATCAGGGATAGTCAGCATGGATTTGTCAGGGGGAGATCTTATCTAACTAACTTGATTGAATTTTTCGAGGCAGTGACAAGATGTGTAGATGAGGGTAAAACAGTTGATATAGTCTCCATGGACTTCAGTAAGGCTTTTGATAAGGTCCCGTATTGGAGATTGGTTAAGAAGGTAAGAGCCCATGGGATCCAGGGCAATTTGGCAAATTGGATCCAAGATTGGCTTAGTGGCAGGAGGCAGAGGGAGATGGTCGAGGGTTGTTTTTGCGAGTGGAAGCCTGTGACCAGTGGTGTCCCACAGGGATAGGTGCTGGGACCCTTGCTGTTTGTAGTGTACATTAATGATTTAGACATGAATATAGGAGGTATGATAAGTAAGTTCGCAGATGACACGAAAATTGGTGGTGTCGTAAATAGTGAAGAGATGACAGGATGATATAGATGGGCTGATAAGATGGGCGGAGCAGTGGCAAATGGAATTTAATCCTGAGAAGTGTGAGGTGATGCATTTTGGGATGACTAACAAGGCAGGGGAATCTACAATGGATGGTAGGACCCTAGGAAGTACAGAAAGTAAGAAGGACCTTGGTGTACTTGTCCATAGATCATTGACAGCAGCAGCTCAGGCAGATATTGTGGTTAAGAAGGCATATGGGATAAGAACAAAGAACAGTACAGCACAGGAACAGGCCATTCGGCCCTCCAAGCCTGCGCCAATCTTGATGCCTGCCTAAACTAAAACCTTCTGCACTTCCGGGGTTCGTATCCCTCTATTCCCATTCTATTCATGTATTTGTCAAGATGGCTCTTAAACGTCTCTATAGTACCTGCTTCCACCATCTCCCCGGCAACAAGTTCCAGGCACTCACCACCCTCTGTGTAAAGAACTTCCCTCGCACATCCCCTCTAAACTTTGCCCCTCTCACCTTAAACCTATGACCCCTAGTAACCGACTCCTCCACCCTGGGAAAAAGCTTCTGACTATCCATTCTGTCCATGCCGCTTATAACTTTGTAAACCTCTATCATGTCGCCCCTCCACCTCCGTCGTTCCAGTGAAAACAATCCGAGTTTATCCAACCACTCCTCATAGCTAATGCCATCCAGACCGGGCAACATCCTGGTAAACCTCTTCTGTATCCTCTCCAAAGCCTTCACGTCCTTCTGGTAGTGTGGCGACCAGAATTGCATGCAATATTCTAAGTGTGGCCTAACTAAAGTTCTGTACAGCTGCAGCATGACTTGCCAATTTTTATTCTCTATGCCCCAACCGATGAAGGCAAGCATGCCGTATGCCTTCTTGACTACCTTATCCACCTGCGTTGCCACTTTCAGTGACCTGTGAACCTGTACGCCCAGATCTCTCTGCCTGTCAATACTCCTAATGGTTCTGCCATTTCCTGTATACTTCCCACCTGCATTAGATCTTCCAAAATGCATTACCTCACATTTGTCCGGATTAAACTCCATCTGCCATTTCTCAGCCCAAGTCTCCAACCGATCTATATCCTGCTGTATCCTCTGACAATCCTCATCACTCTCCGCAACTCCACCAACCTTTGTGTCGTCCGCAAACTTACTAATCAGACCAGCTACATTTTCCTCCAAATCATTTATATATACTACAAACAGCAAAGGTCCCAGAACTGATCCCTGCGGAACACCACTAGTCACATCCCTCCATTCAGAAAAGCACCCTTCCACTGCTACCCTCTGTCTTCTATGACTGAGCCAGTTCTGTATCCATCTTGCCAGCTCACCTATGATCCCGTGTGACTTCACCTTTTGTACTTGCCTTTATTAGCTAAGGCATAGAATATAAGAGCAGGGAGTTTATGATGGAGCTGTATAAAACGCTAGTTAGGCTACAGCTGGAGTACTGTGTACAGTTCTGGGCACCACACTATGGGAAGGATGTGATTGCACTGGAGAGGGTGCAGAGGAGATTCACCAGGATGTTGCCTGGGCTGGAGCGTTTCAGCTATGAAGAGAGACTGAAAAGGCGAGGGTTGTTTTCCTTAGAGCAGAGAAGGCTGAGGGGGGACATGATTGAGGTATACAAAATTATGAGGGGTATTGATAGGTTAGATAGGAAGAAACTTTTTCCCTTAGCGGAGGGGTCAATAACCAGGGGGCATCGATTTAAGGTAAGGGGCAGGAGGTTTAGAAGGAATTTGAGGAAAAAAATTTTCACTCAGAGGGTGGTTGCAATCTGGAACGCACTGCCTGAAGAGGTGGTAGAAGCAGGAACCCTTACAACATCCGTCCACCTTTGCTTCCTGTCACTGAGCCAATTTTGGATCCAACCTGCCACATTCCCCTGTATCCCATAGGCTTTCATTTTACTGACCAGTCTGCCATGAGGGACCTTGTCAAATGCCTTACTAAAATCCATATAGACCACATCCACTGCACTACCCTCATCAATCCTTCTTGTTACTTCCTCAAAGAATTCAATTAAGTTAATAAGACATGACCTTCCCTTGACAAATCCATGCTGACTATCCCTGATCAGTTTATGCCTTTCGAAGCAGCAGTTTATCCTGTCTCTCAGAATTGATTCTAATAATTTACCCCCCCACCGAGGTCAGACTGACCAGCCTATAATTATTTGACCTATCCCTCGCACCCTTTTTAAACAATGGTACAATGTTCGCAGACCTCCAATCCTCTGGTACCTCGCCTGTATCCTGTGAGGATTTGAAGATGATTCTCAGCGTATCCGCTATTTCTTCCCTGGCTTCCTTTAATAACCTGGGACGCAATCCATCCAGCCCTGGCAATTTATCCACCTTCAAGGATGTCAGACCTTCTAGTACTTCCTCTCTCATTATGCTTACCGTATCTAATATTTCACATTCCTCCTCTTTTACTACAATGTCTGCATCAACCCCCTCCTTTGTGATTGGCTGTACCCTTTCCTTAGTTATCCTCTTGCTCTTAATGTACTGATAAAACATCTTTAGGTTTTCCTTGATTTGACCTGCCAATATCTTTTCATGCCCTCTCTTTGCTTTTCTAATTTCCTTTTTTACTTCACCCCTGCACTTTCTATACTCCTCTAGGCTTTCTAAAGTATTAAGTTTTTTGTGATCATCATAAGTTTTCTTTTACTGCTTTAACTTACCCTGTATGCTTCTCGATAACCAGGGGGCTCTAGATTTGGCCGTACCACCCTTTATCTTTATGGGGACATGCCTACACTGTGCCTGTAGAATCTCGCTTATGAATGCCTCCCACTGGTTTGCCACTGATTTTCCTTCAAGTAGCTGTATCCAGTCCACTTTTGCCAGATCGCCTCTCAATTTCATAAAACTTACCTTCCCCCAATTTAGAACTTTAACTCCTGTCTTATCTTTGTCCTTTTCCATGATTATGCTAAAACTAACTTCCCAAT
Source organism: Heterodontus francisci (assembly GCF_036365525.1). Lineage (NCBI taxonomy): Eukaryota > Metazoa > Chordata > Chondrichthyes > Heterodontiformes > Heterodontidae > Heterodontus > Heterodontus francisci. The sequence continues at coordinate 93,905,286 of NC_090389.1, read as the reverse complement.
ATTGTCTGATTTATTGGATTCCAGCATCCACTTTAAATACAGAGCATAAGAGCATTAAAAATTGGATTGGATTGGGCCATTCAGCCCCTCGAGCCTGCTCTCCATTCAATAAGCTCTCGGGTGATCTTCTGCCTCAACTCTATTTTCCCACCTGATTCCTATATCCTTGATTCTCTTCCTGTCAAAAATCTATCAATCTCAGCCTTGACTAAATTAAATGATGGAGCATTAACAGCTCTCTGGGGTAGAGATTTTGAAAGATTCACAATCCTCTGAGTAACGAAATATCTCCTTTTGTTAATTATATATTAATTGTGTTTAATTGTATGCAGGTAGTGGGCATTAACTGGTGATTCACTTGTGTCCCTATAAATAGACTCAGACTGAAACTGTGGTTGTCGAGTTAGGAGGTGTACGCTTGTCATATGTAACCCTGTAAATAAATATAAAAGTTTGTAAAGATTGGCTCCAGTTCTGTCCTTCACCAACTGGCTTTCTGGGGAAGAACACCTTTAACCATTCATCCTGAGACTATGTCCATTATTTCCAGACTCACCAGCCAGGGGAAACAGCCTGTCAACATCTGCCCTGTTAATTCCTCTCAGAATTTTATACATTGCAATCAGATAACCTCTCATTCTTCAAACACCAGAGAATAAAAGGCCAAAAAGGTATCCTCAAATGCAAAAAGAGAAAAATAAACAATAATGGCCCGTAATTTGCGATAGCAAGAAACAATCAGCATTCCCCATTAGTTAAACTTGACATTGCATGTTTAACATCAGTATTATTTTAGCCAAAAATTATGGATAATAGAAAGTCCAAGCAGAGAGCTGGAAATTGAAAACAACAATTGAAAGAGCAAGAGCAATGATAGAAATATTACAGAGCAAGAGGCAAGTTATATTTATTTCATACCATGAGGTAAGTTAGAAATATTACAGAGCAAGAGGGAAGTTAGAACTATTACAGAGCAAGAGGCAATTTAGAAATGTTACAGAGCAAGAGGCTGGGTTAAAGTCTTACAGAGCTAGAGGCAACTAAGAAATATTACAGAGCAAGAGGCAAGTTAGAAATATTACAGAGCAAGAGGCAAGTTAGAAATATTACAGAGCAAGAGGGAGGTTAGAAATATTACGGAGCAAGAGGCAAGTTAGAAATATTACAGAGCAAGAGGGAAGTTAGAAATATTGCAGAGCAAGAGGCAAGTCAGAAATATTACAGAGCAAGAGGCAAGTCAGAAATATTACAGAGCAAGAGGCAAGTTAGAAATATTACAGAGCAAGACAGAAGTTAGAAATATTGCAGAGCAAGAGGCAAGTCAGAAATATTACAGAGCAAGAGGCAAGCTAGAACTATTACAGAGCAAGAGGAAAGCTAGAACTATTACAGAGCAAGAGGCAAGCTAGCAATATTACAGAGCAAGAGGGAAGTGAGAAATATTACAGAGCAAGAGGGAAGTTAGAAATATTACAGAGCAAGAGGCAAGCTAGAAATATTACAGAGCAAGAGGGAAGTGAGAAATATTACAGAGCAAGAGGGAAGTTAGAACTATTACAGAGCAAGAGGCAATTTAGAAAGATTACAGAGCAAGAGGGTGGGTTAAAGTCTTACAGAGCAAGAGGCAACTAAGAAATATTACAGAGCAAGAGGCAAGTTAGAAATATTACAGAGCAAGAGGCAAGTTAGAAATATTACAGAGCAAGAGGGAGGTTAGAAATATTACAGAGCAAGAGGGAAGTTAGAAATATTACAGAGCAAGAGGCAAGTTAGAAATATTACAGAGCAAGAGGGAATTTAGAAATATTACAGAGCAAGAGGCAAGTTAGAAATATTATGGAACAAGAAAGCTAGAAATATTACAGAAAAAGATGTAAGTTAGAAAAATTACAAAACTAGAGGGAAGTTAGGAACATTACAGAGCAAAAGGCCAGTTTGGAATATTACAGAGCAAGAGGCAGGTTTGGAATATTACAGAGCAAGAGGCAGCTTTGGAATATTACAGAGCAAAAGGCCCATTTAGAATATTACAGAGCAAGAGGCCAGTTTGGAATATTACAGAGCAAAAGGCCCGTTTAGAATATTACAGAGCAAGAGGCCAGTTTGGAATATTACAGAGCAAGAGGCCAGTTTGGAATATTACAGAGCAAGAGGCCAGTTTAGAATATTACAGAGCAAGAGGCAGGTTTGGAATATTACAGAGCAAAACGCCAGTTTGGAATATTACAGAGCAAGAGGCCAGTTTGGAATATTACAGAGCAAGAGGCAGGTTTGGAATATTATAGAGCAAGAGGCCAGTTTGGAATATTACAGAGCAAGAGGCCAGTTTGGAATATTACAGAGCCAGAGGCCAGTTTGGAATATTACAGAGCAAGAGGCCAGTTTGGAATATTACAGAGCAAGAGGCCAGTTTGGAATATTACAGAGCAAGAGGCAGGTTTGGAATAGTACAGAGCAAAAGGCCAGTTTAGAATATTGCAGAGCAAGAGGCCAGTTTGGAATATTACAGAGCAAAAGCCCAGTTTAGAATATTGCAGAGCAAGAGGTGAGTTTGGAGTATTACAGAGCAAAATGCCAGTTTGCAATATTACAGAGCAAGAGGCAATTTAGAAAGATTACAGAGCAAGAGGGTGGGTTAAAGTCTTACAGAGCAAGAGGCAACTAAGAAATATTACAGAGCAAGAGGCAAGTTAGAAATATTACAGAGCAAGAGGCAAGTTAGAAATATTACAGAGCAAGAGGGAGGTTAGAAATATTACAGAGCCAGAGGGAAGTTAGAAATATTACAGAGCAAGAGGCAAGTTAGAAATATTACAGAGCAAGAGGGAATATAGAAATATTACAGAGCAAGAGGCAAGTTAGAAATATTACAGAGCAAGAGGCAAGTTAGAAATATTATGGAACAAGAAAGCTAGAAATATTACAGAAAAAGATGTAAGTTAGAAAAATTACAAAACTAGAGGGAAGATAGGAACATTACAGAGCAAAAGGCCAGTTTGGAATATTACAGAGCAAGAGGCAGGTTTGGAATATTACAGAGCAAGAGGCAGCTTTGGAATATTACAGAGCAAAAGGCCCGTTTAGAATATTACAGAGCAAGAGGCAGCTTTGGAATATTACAGAGCAAAAGGCCCGTTTAGAATATTACAGAGCAAGAGGCCAGTTTGGAATATTACAGAGCAAGAGGCCAGTTTGGAATATTACAGAGCAAGAGGCCAATTTAAAATATTACAGAGCAAGAGGCAGGTTTGGAATATTACAGAGCAAGAGGCCAGTTTAGATTATTACAGAGCAAGAGGCAGGTTTGGAATATTACAGAGCAAGAGGCCAGTTTGGAATATTATAGAGCAAGAGGCCAGTTTAAAATATTACAGAGCAAGAGGCCAGTTTTGAATATTACAGAGCAAGAGGCCAGTTTAGAATATTACAGAGCAAGAGGCCAGTTTGGAATATTACAGAGCAAGAGGCAGGTTTGGAATATTACAGAGCAAGAGGCAGGTTTGGAATAGTACAGAGCAAAAGGCCAGTTTAGAATATTGCAGAGCAAGAGGCCAGTTTGGAATATTACAGAGCAAAAGCCCAGTTTAGAATATTGCAGAGCAAGAGGTGAGTTTGGAATATTACAGAGCAAAATGCCAGTTTGCAATATTACAGAGCAAGAGGCTGTTTTGGAATATTACAGAGCAAAAGGCCAGTTTGCAATATTACAGAGCAAGAGGCCAGTTTAGAATATTACAGAGCAAAAGGCCAGTTTGGAATATTACAGAGCAAAAGGCCAGTTTAGAATATTACAGAGCAAAAGGCCAGTTTGCAATATTACAGAGCAAGAGGCAGGTTTGGAATATTGCAGAGCAAGAGGCAGGTTTGGAATATTACAGAGCAAGAGGCAGGTTTGGAATATTCCAGAGCAAGAGGCAGGTTTGGAATATTATAGAGCAAGAGGCCAGTTTGGAATATTACAGAGCAAGAGGCCAGTTTGGAATATTACAGACCAAGAGGCAGGTTTAGAATATTACAGAGCAAGAGGCCAGTTTCGAATATTACAGAGCAAAAGGCCAGTTTAGAATATTACAGAGCAAGAGGCACGATTGAAATATTACAGAGCAAGAGGCAGGATTGGAATATTACAGAGCAAGAGGCAGGATTGGAATATTACAGAGCAAGAGGCAGGATTGGAATATTACAGAGCAAGAGGCAGGTTTGGAATATTACAGAGCAAGAGGCCAGTTTAGAATATTACAGAGCAAGAGGCCAGTTTAGAATATTACAGAGCAAGAGGCCAGTTTGGAATGTTACAGAGCAAAAGGCCAGTTAAAATATTGCAGAGCAAGAGGCCAGTTTGGAATATTACAGAGCAAAAGGCCAGTTTAGAATATTGCAGAGCAAGAGGAAGGTTTGGAATATAGCAGAGCAAAGGGCCAGTTTGCAATATTACAGAGCAAGAGGCAGTTTTGGAATATTAGAGAGCAAAAGGCCAGTTTAGGATATTGCAGAGCAAGAGGCCAGATTGGAATATTACAGAGCAAAAGGTCAGTTAGCAATATTACAGAGCAAGAGGAAGGTTTGAAATAATGCAGAGCAAGAGGACAGATTGCAATATTACAGAGCAAAAGGCCAGTTTGCAATATTACAGAGCAAGAGGCCGGTTTGGAATATTACAGAGCAAGAGGCCAGTTTGGAATATTACAGAGCAAGAGGCCAGTTTGGAATATTACAGAGCAAGAGGCAGGTTTGGAATATGACAGAGCAAGTGGCTGGGTTAAAGTCTTACAGAGCAAGAGGCAAGTTAGAAATATTACAGAGCAAGAGGGAAGTTAGAAATATTACAGAGCAAGAGGCAAGGTTAAAGTCTTACAGAACAAGAGGGAAGTTAGAAATATTACAGAGCAAGAGGCACGTCAGAAATATTACAGAGCAAGAGGCAAGCTAGAACTATTACAGAGCAAGAGGGAAGTTAGAAATATTACAGAGCAATAGGCAAGTTAGAAATATTAGAGCAAGAGGGAAGTTAGAAATATTACAGCAAGAGGCAAGTTAGAAATATTACAGCAAGAGGCAAGTTAGAAATATTACAGAGCAAGAGGGAAGTTTGAAATATTACAGAGCAAGAGGCAAGTTCGAAATATTACAGAGCAAGAGGGAAGTGAGAACTATTGCAGAGCAAGTGGGCAGTTTAGAATATTGCAGAGCAAAAGGCCAGTTTGGAATATTACAGAGCAAGAGGCAGTTTGGAATATTACAGAGCAAGAGGCAGCTTTGGAATATGACAGAGCAAAAGGCCAGTTTAGAATATTACAGAGCAAGAGGCCAGTTTGGAATATTACAGTGCAAGAGGCCAGTTTAGAATATTACAGAGCAAGAGGCAGGTTTGGAATATTACAGAGCAAAAGGCCAGTTTAGAATGTGACAGAGCAAGAGACCAGTTTGGAATATTCCAGAGCAAGTGGCCAGTTTAGAATATTACAGAGCAGGAGGCAGGTTTGGAATATTACAGAGCAAGAGGCCAGTTTGGAATATTATAGAGCAAGAGGCCAGTTTTGAATATTATAGAGCAAGAGGCGGGTTTGGAATATTACAGAGTAAAAGGCCAGTTTGGACTATTACAGAGCAAGAGGCAGGTTTGGAATATTACAGAGCAAAAGGCCAGTTTAGAATATTACAGAGCAAGAGCCCAGTTTAGAATATTACAGAGCAAGAGCCCAGTTTAGAATATTACAGAGCAAGAGGCCAGTTTGGAAAAGTACAGAGCAAGAGGCCAGTTTTGAATATTACAGAGCAAGAGGCAGGTTTGGAATATTACAGAGCAAAAGGCCAGTTTGGAATATTACAGTGCAAAAGGCCAGTTTGGAATATTACAGTGCAAAAGGCCAGTTTGGAATATTACAGTGCAAAAGGCCAGTTTGGAATATTGCAGAGCAAGAGGCCAGTTTGGAATATTACAGAGCAAGAGGCCAGTTCAGAATATTACAGAGCAAGAGGCCAGTTTGGAATATTACAGAGCAAGAGCCCAGTTTGGAATATTGCAGAGCAAAAGGCCAGTTTAGAATATTGCAGAGCAAGAGCCCAGTTTAGAATATTATAGAGCAAGAGGCCAGTTTGGAATATTACAGAGCAAGAGGCCAGTTTAGAATATTACAGTGCAAAAGGCCAGTTTAGAATATTGCAGAGCAAGAGGCCAGTTTGGAATATTACAGAGCAAAAGGCCAGTTTAGAATATTGCAGAGCAAGAGGCAGTTTTGGAATATTACAGAGCAAAAGGCCAGTTCAGAATATTGCAGAGCAAGAGGCCAGTATTCAATATTACAGAGCAAGAGCAAGGTTTGGAATAATGCAGAGCAAGAGGCCAGTTTGCAATATTACAGAGCAAAAGGCCAGTTTTCGATATTATGGAGCAAGGGGCTGGTTTGTAATATGACAGAGCAAGAGGCAGGTTTGGAATATTACAGAGCAAGAGGGAAGTTTGGAATATTACAGAGCAAGAGGCAAGTTAGAAATATTACAGAGCAAGAGGGAAGTTAGAAATATTACAGAGCAAGAGGGAAGTTAGAAATATTACAGAGCAAGAGGGAATTTAGAAATATTACAGAGCAAGAGGCAGGTTTGGGATATTACAGAGCAAGAGGCCAGTTTGGAATATTACAGAGCAAGAGGCCAGTTTAGAATATTACAGAGCAAGAGGCAGGATTGGAATATTACAGAGCAAGAGGCAGGATTGGAATATTACAGAGCAAGAGTCCAGTTTAGAATATAACAGAGCAAGAGGCCTGTTTTGCATATTACAGAGCAAGAGGCCAGTTAGAAATATTACAGTGCAAGAGAGAAGTTGGAAATATTACAGAGCAAGAGGCAAGTTGGAAATATTACAGAGCAAGGGGCAAGTTAGAAATATTACAGAGCAAGAGAGAAGTTGGAAATATTACAGAGCAAGAGGCAAGTTGGAAATATTACAGAGCAAGGGGCAAGTTAGAAATATTACAGAGCAAGAGGCAAGTTCGGAACATTACAGAGCAAAAGGCCAGTTTAGAATATTACAGAGCAAAAGGCCAGTTTGGAATATTACAGAGCAAAAGGCCAGTTTGCAATATTACAGAGCAAGAGGCAGGTTTGGAATATTACAGAGCAAGAGGCAGGTTTGGAATATTACAGAGCAAAAGGCCAGTTTAGAATATTGCAGAGCAAGAGGCCAGTTTGGAATATTACAGAGCAAGAGGCCAGTTTGGAATATTACAGAGCAAGAGGCCAGTTTGGAATATTACAGAGCAAAAGGCCTGTTTGGAATATTACAGAGCAAGAGGCCAGTTTAGAATATTTCAGAGCAAGAAGGCAGTTTGGAATATTACAGAGCAAGAGGCCGGTTAGGAACATTACAGGGCAAAAGGCCAGTGTGGAACATTGCAGAGCCAGAGCCCAGTTTAGAATATTACAGAGCAAGAGGCCAGTTAGAAATATTACAGAGCAAGAGGCCAGTTAGAAATATTACAGAGCAAGAGGGAAATTAGAAATATTACAGAGCAAGAGGGAAATTAGAAATATTACAGAGCAAGAGGCAAGTTAGAAATATTACAGAGCAAGAGGCAAGTTAGAAATATTACAGAGCAAGAGGGAAGTTAGAACTATTACAGAGCAAGAGGCAATTTAGAAATGTTACAGAGCAAGAGGCTGGGTTAAAGTCTTACAGAGCTAGAGGCAACTAAGAAATATTACAGAGCAAGAGGCAAGTTAGAAATATTACAGAGCAAGAGGCAAGTTAGAAATATTACAGAGCAAGAGGGAGGTTAGAAATATTACGGAGCAAGAGGCAAGTTAGAAATATTACAGAGCAAGAGGGAAGTTAGAAATATTACAGAGCAAGAGGGAAATTAGAAATATTACAGAGCAAGAGGCAAGTCAGAAATATTACAGAGCAAGAGGCAAGTTAGAAATATTACAGAGCAAGAGAGAAGTTAGAAATATTGCAGAGCAAGAGGCAAGTCAGAAATATTACAGAGCAAGAGGCAAGCTAGAACTATTACAGAGCAAGAGGAAAGCTAGAACTATTACAGAGCAAGAGGCAAGCTAGCAATATTACAGAGCAAGAGGGAAGTGAGAAATATTACAGAGCAAGAGGGAAGTTAGAAATATTACAGAGCAAGAGGCAAGCTAGAAATATTACAGAGCAAGAGGGAAGTGAGAAATATTACAGAGCAAGAGGGAAGTTAGAACTATTACAGAGCAAGAGGCAATTTAGAAAGATTACAGAGCAAGAGGGTGGGTTAAAGTCTTACAGAGCAAGAGGCAACTAAGAAATATTACAGAGCAAGAGGCAAGTTAGAAATATTACAGAGCAAGAGGCAAGTTAGAAATATTACAGAGCAAGAGGGAGGTTAGAAATATTACAGAGCAAGAGGGAAGTTAGAAATATTACAGAGCAAGAGGCAAGTTAGAAATATTACAGAGCAAGAGGGAATTTAGAAATATTACAGAGCAAGAGGCAAGTTAGAAATATTATGGAACAAGAAAGCTAGAAATATTACAGAAAAAGATGTAAGTTAGAAAAATTACAAAACTAGAGGGAAGTTAGGAACATTACAGAGCAAAAGGCCAGTTTGGAATATTACAGAGCAAGAGGCAGGTTTGGAATATTACAGAGCAAGAGGCAGCTTTGGAATATTACAGAGCAAAAGGCCCATTTAGAATATTACAGAGCAAGAGGCCAGTTTGGAATATTACAGAGCAAAAGGCCCGTTTAGAATATTACAGAGCAAGAGGCCAGTTTGGAATATTACAGAGCAAGAGGCCAGTTTGGAATATTACAGAGCAAGAGGCCAGTTTAGAATATTACAGAGCAAGAGGCAGGTTTGGAATATTACAGAGCAAAACGCCAGTTTGGAATATTACAGAGCAAGAGGCCAGTTTGGAATATTACAGAGCAAGAGGCAGGTTTGGAATATTATAGAGCAAGAGGCCAGTTTGGAATATTACAGAGCAAGAGGCCAGTTTGGAATATTACAGAGCCAGAGGCCAGTTTGGAATATTACAGAGCAAGAGGCCAGTTTGGAATATTACAGAGCAAGAGGCCAGTTTGGAATATTACAGAGCAAGAGGCAGGTTTGGAATAGTACAGAGCAAAAGGCCAGTTTAGAATATTGCAGAGCAAGAGGCCAGTTTGGAATATTACAGAGCAAAAGCCCAGTTTAGAATATTGCAGAGCAAGAGGTGAGTTTGGAGTATTACAGAGCAAAATGCCAGTTTGCAATATTACAGAGCAAGAGGCAATTTAGAAAGATTACAGAGCAAGAGGGTGGGTTAAAGTCTTACAGAGCAAGAGGCAACTAAGAAATATTACAGAGCAAGAGGCAAGTTAGAAATATTACAGAGCAAGAGGCAAGTTAGAAATATTACAGAGCAAGAGGGAGGTTAGAAATATTACAGAGCCAGAGGGAAGTTAGAAATATTACAGAGCAAGAGGCAAGTTAGAAATATTACAGAGCAAGAGGGAATATAGAAATATTACAGAGCAAGAGGCAAGTTAGAAATATTACAGAGCAAGAGGCAAGTTAGAAATATTATGGAACAAGAAAGCTAGAAATATTACAGAAAAAGATGTAAGTTAGAAAAATTACAAAACTAGAGGGAAGATAGGAACATTACAGAGCAAAAGGCCAGTTTGGAATATTACAGAGCAAGAGGCAGGTTTGGAATATTACAGAGCAAGAGGCAGCTTTGGAATATTACAGAGCAAAAGGCCCGTTTAGAATATTACAGAGCAAGAGGCAGCTTTGGAATATTACAGAGCAAAAGGCCCGTTTAGAATATTACAGAGCAAGAGGCCAGTTTGGAATATTACAGAGCAAGAGGCCAGTTTGGAATATTACAGAGCAAGAGGCCAATTTAAAATATTACAGAGCAAGAGGCAGGTTTGGAATATTACAGAGCAAGAGGCCAGTTTAGATTATTACAGAGCAAGAGGCAGGTTTGGAATATTACAGAGCAAGAGGCCAGTTTGGAATATTATAGAGCAAGAGGCCAGTTTAAAATATTACAGAGCAAGAGGCCAGTTTTGAATATTACAGAGCAAGAGGCCAGTTTAGAATATTACAGAGCAAGAGGCCAGTTTGGAATATTACAGAGCAAGAGGCAGGTTTGGAATATTACAGAGCAAGAGGCAGGTTTGGAATAGTACAGAGCAAAAGGCCAGTTTAGAATATTGCAGAGCAAGAGGCCAGTTTGGAATATTACAGAGCAAAAGCCCAGTTTAGAATATTGCAGAGCAAGAGGTGAGTTTGGAATATTACAGAGCAAAATGCCAGTTTGCAATATTACAGAGCAAGAGGCTGTTTTGGAATATTACAGAGCAAAAGGCCAGTTTGCAATATTACAGAGCAAGAGGCCAGTTTAGAATATTACAGAGCAAAAGGCCAGTTTGGAATATTACAGAGCAAAAGGCCAGTTTAGAATATTACAGAGCAAAAGGCCAGTTTGCAATATTACAGAGCAAGAGGCAGGTTTGGAATATTGCAGAGCAAGAGGCAGGTTTGGAATATTACAGAGCAAGAGGCAGGTTTGGAATATTCCAGAGCAAGAGGCAGGTTTGGAATATTATAGAGCAAGAGGCCAGTTTGGAATATTACAGAGCAAGAGGCCAGTTTGGAATATTACAGACCAAGAGGCAGGTTTAGAATATTACAGAGCAAGAGGCCAGTTTCGAATATTACAGAGCAAAAGGCCAGTTTAGAATATTACAGAGCAAGAGGCACGATTGAAATATTACAGAGCAAGAGGCAGGATTGGAATATTACAGAGCAAGAGGCAGGATTGGAATATTACAGAGCAAGAGGCAGGATTGGAATATTACAGAGCAAGAGGCAGGTTTGGAATATTACAGAGCAAGAGGCCAGTTTAGAATATTACAGAGCAAGAGGCCAGTTTAGAATATTACAGAGCAAGAGGCCAGTTTGGAATGTTACAGAGCAAAAGGCCAGTTAAAATATTGCAGAGCAAGAGGCCAGTTTGGAATATTACAGAGCAAAAGGCCAGTTTAGAATATTGCAGAGCAAGAGGAAGGTTTGGAATATAGCAGAGCAAAGGGCCAGTTTGCAATATTACAGAGCAAGAGGCAGTTTTGGAATATTAGAGAGCAAAAGGCCAGTTTAGGATATTGCAGAGCAAGAGGCCAGATTGGAATATTACAGAGCAAAAGGTCAGTTAGCAATATTACAGAGCAAGAGGAAGGTTTGAAATAATGCAGAGCAAGAGGACAGATTGCAATATTACAGAGCAAAAGGCCAGTTTGCAATATTACAGAGCAAGAGGCCGGTTTGGAATATTACAGAGCAAGAGGCCAGTTTGGAATATTACAGAGCAAGAGGCCAGTTTGGAATATTACAGAGCAAGAGGCAGGTTTGGAATATGACAGAGCAAGTGGCTGGGTTAAAGTCTTACAGAGCAAGAGGCAAGTTAGAAATATTACAGAGCAAGAGGGAAGTTAGAAATATTACAGAGCAAGAGGCAAGGTTAAAGTCTTACAGAACAAGAGGGAAGTTAGAAATATTACAGAGCAAGAGGCACGTCAGAAATATTACAGAGCAAGAGGCAAGCTAGAACTATTACAGAGCAAGAGGGAAGTTAGAAATATTACAGAGCAATAGGCAAGTTAGAAATATTAGAGCAAGAGGGAAGTTAGAAATATTACAGCAAGAGGCAAGTTAGAAATATTACAGCAAGAGGCAAGTTAGAAATATTACAGAGCAAGAGGGAAGTTTGAAATATTACAGAGCAAGAGGCAAGTTCGAAATATTACAGAGCAAGAGGGAAGTGAGAACTATTGCAGAGCAAGTGGGCAGTTTAGAATATTGCAGAGCAAAAGGCCAGTTTGGAATATTACAGAGCAAGAGGCAGTTTGGAATATTACAGAGCAAGAGGCAGCTTTGGAATATGACAGAGCAAAAGGCCAGTTTAGAATATTACAGAGCAAGAGGCCAGTTTGGAATATTACAGTGCAAGAGGCCAGTTTAGAATATTACAGAGCAAGAGGCAGGTTTGGAATATTACAGAGCAAAAGGCCAGTTTAGAATGTGACAGAGCAAGAGACCAGTTTGGAATATTCCAGAGCAAGTGGCCAGTTTAGAATATTACAGAGCAGGAGGCAGGTTTGGAATATTACAGAGCAAGAGGCCAGTTTGGAATATTATAGAGCAAGAGGCCAGTTTTGAATATTATAGAGCAAGAGGCGGGTTTGGAATATTACAGAGTAAAAGGCCAGTTTGGACTATTACAGAGCAAGAGGCAGGTTTGGAATATTACAGAGCAAAAGGCCAGTTTAGAATATTACAGAGCAAGAGCCCAGTTTAGAATATTACAGAGCAAGAGCCCAGTTTAGAATATTACAGAGCAAGAGGCCAGTTTGGAAAAGTACAGAGCAAGAGGCCAGTTTTGAATATTACAGAGCAAGAGGCAGGTTTGGAATATTACAGAGCAAAAGGCCAGTTTGGAATATTACAGTGCAAAAGGCCAGTTTGGAATATTACAGTGCAAAAGGCCAGTTTGGAATATTGCAGAGCAAGAGGCCAGTTTGGAATATTACAGAGCAAGAGGCCAGTTCAGAATATTACAGAGCAAGAGGCCAGTTTGGAATATTACAGAGCAAGAGCCCAGTTTGGAATATTGCAGAGCAAAAGGCCAGTTTAGAATATTGCAGAGCAAGAGCCCAGTTTAGAATATTATAGAGCAAGAGGCCAGTTTGGAATATTACAGAGCAAGAGGCCAGTTTGGAATATTACAGTGCAAAAGGCCAGTTTAGAATATTGCAGAGCAAGAGGCCAGTTTGGAATATTACAGAGCAAAAGGCCAGTTTAGAATATTGCAGAGCAAGAGGCAGTTTTGGAATATTACAGAGCAAAAGGCCAGTTCAGAATATTGCAGAGCAAGAGGCCAGTATTCAATATTACAGAGCAAGAGCAAGGTTTGGAATAATGCAGAGCAAGAGGCCAGTTTGCAATATTACAGAGCAAAAGGCCAGTTTTCGATATTATGGAGCAAGGGGCTGGTTTGTAATATGACAGAGCAAGAGGCAGGTTTGGAATATTACAGAGCAAGAGGGAAGTTTGGAATATTACAGAGCAAGAGGCAAGTTAGAAATATTACAGAGCAAGAGGGAAGTTAGAAATATTACAGAGCAAGAGGGAAGTTAGAAATATTACAGAGCAAGAGGGAATTTAGAAATATTACAGAGCAAGAGGCAGGTTTGGGATATTACAGAGCAAGAGGCCAGTTTGGAATATTACAGAGCAAGAGGCCAGTTTAGAATATTACAGAGCAAGAGGCAGGATTGGAATATTACAGAGCAAGAGGCAGGATTGGAATATTACAGAGCAAGAGTCCAGTTTAGAATATAACAGAGCAAGAGGCCTGTTTTGCATATTACAGAGCAAGAGGCCAGTTAGAAATATTACAGTGCAAGAGAGAAGTTGGAAATATTACAGAGCAAGAGGCAAGTTGGAAATATTACAGAGCAAGGGGCAAGTTAGAAATATTACAGAGCAAGAGAGAAGTTGGAAATATTACAGAGCAAGAGGCAAGTTGGAAATATTACAGAGCAAGGGGCAAGTTAGAAATATTACAGAGCAAGAGGCAAGTTCGGAACATTACAGAGCAAAAGGCCAGTTTAGAATATTACAGAGCAAAAGGCCAGTTTGGAATATTACAGAGCAAAAGGCCAGTTTGCAATATTACAGAGCAAGAGGCAGGTTTGGAATATTACAGAGCAAGAGGCAGGTTTGGAATATTACAGAGCAAAAGGCCAGTTTAGAATATTGCAGAGCAAGAGGCCAGTTTGGAATATTACAGAGCAAGAGGCCAGTTTGGAATATTACAGAGCAAGAGGCCAGTTTGGAATATTACAGAGCAAAAGGCCTGTTTGGAATATTACAGAGCAAGAGGCCAGTTTAGAATATTTCAGAGCAAGAAGGCAGTTTGGAATATTACAGAGCAAGAGGCCGGTTAGGAACATTACAGGGCAAAAGGCCAGTGTGGAACATTGCAGAGCCAGAGCCCAGTTTAGAATATTACAGAGCAAGAGGCCAGTTAGAAATATTACAGAGCAAGAGGCCAGTTAGAAATATTACAGAGCAAGAGGGAAATTAGAAATATTACAGAGCAAGAGGGAAATTAGAAATATTACAGAGCAAGAGGCAAGTTAGAAATATTACAGAGCAAGAGGCAAGTTGGAAATATTACAGAGCAAGAGGCAGGTTTGGAATATTACAGAGCAAGAGGCCAGTTTGGAATATTACAGAGCAAGAGGCCAGTTTAGAATATTACAGAGCAAAAGGCCAGTTTAGAATATTACAGAGCAAGAGGCAGAATTGGAATATTACAGAGCAAGAGGCAGGATTGGCATATTACAGAGCAAGAGTCCAGTTTAGAATATTACAGAGCAAGAGGCCTGTTTAGCATATTACAGAGCAAGAGGCCAGTTAGAAATATTACAGTGCAAGAGGCAAATTAGAAATATTACAGAGCAAGAGAGAAGTTGGAAATATTACAGAGCAAGAGGGAAGTTGGAAATATTACAGAGCAAGGGGCAAGTTAGAAATATTACAGAGCAACAGAGAAGTTGGAAATATTACAGAGCAAGAGGCAAGTTGGAAATATTACAGAACAAGGGGCAAGTTAGAAATATTACAGAGCAAGAGGCAAGTTCGGAACATTACAGAGCAAAAGGCCAGTTTAGAATATTACAGAGCAAAAGGCCAGTTTGGAATATTACAGAGCAAAAGGCCAGTTTGCAATATTACAGAGCAAGAGGCAGGTTTGGAATATTACAGAGCAAGAGGCAGGTTTGGAATATTACAGAGCAAAAGGCCAGTTTAGAATATTGCAGAGCAAGAGGCCAGTTTGGAATATTCCAGAGCAAGAGGCCAGTTTGGAATATTACAGAGCAAGAGGCCAGTTTGGAATATTACAGAGCAAGAGGCCAGTTCAGAATATTTCAGAGCAAGAAGCCAGTTTGGAATATTACAGAGCAAGAGGCCGGTGCGGAACATTACAGGGCAAAAGGCCAGTTTGGAACATTGCAGAGCCAGAGCCCAGTTTAGAATATTACAGAGCAAGAGGCCAGTTTGGAATATTACAGAGCAAGAGGTCAGTTCGGAACATTACAGAGCAAAAGGCCAGTTTAGAATATTACAGAGCAAAAGGCCAGTTTAGAATATTACAGAGCGAAAGGCCAGTTTAGAATATTACAGAGCAGAAGGCCAGTTTGGAATATTACAGAGCAAAAGGACAGTTTGCGATATTACAGAGCAAGAGGCAGGTTTGGAATATTACTGAGCAAGAGGCAGGTTTGGAATATTACAGAGCAAAAGGCCAGTTTAGAATATTACAGAGCAAGAGGCCAGTTTGGAATATTACAGAGCAAGAGGCCAGTTTAGGATATTTTCGAGCAAAAAGCCAGTTTAGAATATTAGAGAGCAAGTGGCCAGTTTGGAAAAGTACAGAGCAAGAGGCAGGTTTGGAATATTACAGAGCAAGAGGCCAGTTTAGAATATTACAGAGCAAGAGGCCTGTTTAGCATATTACAGAGCAAGAGGCCAGTTAGAAATATTACAGAGCAAAAGGCCAGTTTGCAATTTACAGAGCAAGAGGCAGGTTTGGAATATTACAGAGCAAAAGGCCAGTGTGGAATATTACAGAGGAAGGGGCCAGTTTGGAATATTACAGAGCAAATGGCCAGTTTGGAATATTACAGAGCAAAAGGCCAGTTTAGAATATTACAGAGCAAAAGGCCAGTTTGGAATATTACAGAGCAAAAGGCCAGTTTGCAATATTACAGAGCAAGAGGCAGGTTTGGAATATTACAGAGCAAGAGGGAAGTTAGAAATATTACAGAGCAAGATGCAAGTTGGAAATATTACAGAGCAAGGGGCAAGTTGGAAATATTACAGAGCAAGAGGCAAGTTAGAAATATTACAGAGCAAGAGGCAAACAAGAAATATTCCAGAGCAACAGGGAAGTTAGAAATATTACAGAGCAAGAGGCAAGGTTCAAGTCTTACAGAGCAAGAGGGGTTAGAAATATTTCAGAGCAAGAGGCCAGTTTAGAATATTACAGAGCAAAAAGACAGTTTAGAATATTACAGAGCAAGTGGCCAGTTTGGAAAAGTACAGAGCAAGAGGCAGGTTTGGAATATTACAGAGCAAGAGGCAGGTTTGGAATATTACAGAGCAAAAGGCCAGTTTGCAATATTACAGTGCGAGAGGCCAGTTTGGAATATTACAGAGCAAGAGGCCAGTTTAGAATATTTTCGAGCAAAAAGCCAGTTTAGAATATTACAGAGCAAGTGGCCAGTTTGGAAAAGTACAGAGCAAGAGGCAGGTTTGGAATATTACAGAGCAAAAGGCCAGTTTGGAATATTACAGAGCAAGAGGCCGGTTTGGAATATTACAGAGCAAGAGGCCAGTTTAGAATATTACAGAGCAAGATGCTAGTTTGGAATATTACAGGGCAAGAGGCCAGTTTGGAATATTACAGTGCAAGAGGTCAGTTAGGAACATTACAGAGCAAATGGCCAGTTTAGAATATTACAGAGCAAAAGGATAGTTGAGAATATTGCAGAGCAAGAGGCCAGTTTGGAATATTACAGAGCAAGCTGCCAGTTAGGAACATTACAGAGCAAAAGGCCAGTTTAGAATATTACAGTGCAAGATGCCAGTTTGGAATATTACAGAGCAAGAGGTCAGTTAGGAACATTACAGAGCAAAAGGCCAGTTTAGAATATTACAGAGCAAAAGGCCAGTTTAGAATATTAAAGAGCAAAAGGCCAGTTTGCAATATTACAGAGCAAGAGGCAGGTTTGGAATATTGCAGAGCAAGAGGCAGGTTTGGAAAATTACAGAGCAAAATGCCAGTTTGCAATATTACAGAGCAAGAGGCAGGTTTGGAATATTACAGAGCAAGAGGCAGGTTTGGAATATTACAGAGCAAAAGGCCAGTTTAGAATATTACAGAGCAAGAGGCCAGTTTGGAATATTACAGAGCAAGAGGCCAGTTTGGAATATTTTCGAGCAAAAAGTCAGTTTAGAATATTAGAGAGCAAGTGGCCAGTTTGGAAAAGTACAGAGCAAGAGGCAGGTTTGGAATATTACAGAGCAAGAGGCCAGTTTAGAATATTACAGAGCAAGAGGATAGTTTAGAATATTGCAGAGCAAGAGGCCAGTTTGGAATATTACAGAGCAAGCTGCCAGTTAGGAACATTACAGAGCAAAAGGCCAGTTTAGAATATTACAGAGCAAGAGGCCAGTTTGGAATATTACAGAGCAAGAGGTCAGTTCGGAACATTACAGAGCAAAAGGCCAGTTTAGAATATTACAGAGCACAAGGCCAGTTTGGAATATTACAGAGCAAAAGGCCAGTTTGGAATATTACAGAGCAAAAGGCCAGTTTAGAATATTACAGAGCAAAAGGCCAGTTTGCAATATTACAGAGCAAGAGGCAGGTTTGGAATATTGCAGAGCAAGAGGCAGGTTTGGAACATTACAGAGCAAAATGCCAGTTTGCAATATTACAGAGCAAGAGGCAGGTTTGGAATATTACAGAGCAAGAGGCAGGTTTGGAATATTACAGAGCAAGAGGCCAGTTTAGAATATTACAGAGCAAGAGGCCTGTTCAGCATATTACAGAGCAAGAGGCCAGTTAGAAATATTACAGAGCAAGAGGCAAGTTAAAAATATTATAGAGCAAGAGGGAAATTAGGAATATTACAGAGCAAGAGGGAAGTTAGAAATATTACAGAGCAAGAGGCAAGTTAGAAATATTACAGAGCAAGAGGCAAGTTGGAAATATTACAGAGCAAGGGGC
Organism: Heterodontus francisci; assembly: GCF_036365525.1. NCBI lineage: Eukaryota > Metazoa > Chordata > Chondrichthyes > Heterodontiformes > Heterodontidae > Heterodontus > Heterodontus francisci. Next base: position 93,887,451 of record NC_090389.1, on the reverse strand, counting down.
AAGTTGGAAATATTACAGAGCAAGTGGCAAGTTAGAAATATTACAGAGCAAGAGGCAAGTTAGAAATATTACAGGGCAAGAGGCAAGTTAGAAATATTACAGGGCAAGAGGGAAGTTAGAAATATTACAGAGCAAGAGGCAAGTTAGAAATATTACAGAGCAAGAGGCAAGTGAGAAATATTACAGAGCAAGAGGGAAGTTAGAAATATTACAGAGCAAGCGCGAAGTTAGAACTATGATAGAGTAAGAGGGAAGTTGGAATTATTACAGGGCAAGAGGGAAGTTAGAAATATTACAGAGCAAGAGGCCAGTTTAGAATATTTTTGAGCAAAAAGCCAGTTTAGAATATTAGAGAGCAAGTGGCCAGTTTGGAAAAGTGCAGAGCAAGAGGCAGGTTTGGAATATTACAGAGCAAGAGGCCAGTTTAGAATATTACAGAGCAAGAGGCCTGTTTAGTATATTACAGAGCAAGAGGCCAGTTAGAAATATTACACAGCAAGAGGGAAATTAGAAATATTACAGAGCAAGAGGGAAGTTAGAAATATTACAGAGCAAGAGGCAAGTTGGAAATATTACAGAGCAAGGGGCAAGTTGGAAATATTACACAGCAAGAGGCAAGTTAGAAATATTACAGAGCAAGAGGCAAGCAAGTAATATTACAGAGCAAGAGGGAAGTTAGAAATATTACAGAGCAAGAAGGAAGTTAGAAATGTTACAGAGCAAGAGGTCAGTTAGGAACATTACAGAGCAAAAGGCCAGTTTAGAATATTACAGAGCAAAAGGCCAGTTTGCAATATTACAGAGCAAGAGGCAGGTTTGGAATATTACAGAGCAAGAGGCAGGTTTGGAATATTACAGAGCAAAAGGCCAGTTTAGAATATTACAGAGAAAGAGGCCAGCTTGGAATATTACAGAGCAAGAGGCCAGTTTAGGATATTTTCGTGCAAAAGGCCAGTTTAGAATATTAAAGAGCAAGTGGCCAGTTTGGAAAAGTACAGAGCAAGAGGCAGGTTTGTAATATTACAGAGCAAGAGGCCAGTTTAGAATATTACAGAGCAAGAGGCCTGTTTAGCATATTACAGAGCAAGAGGCCAGTTAGAAATATTACAGAGCAAAAGGCCAGTTTGGAATATTACAGAGCAAAAGGCCAGTTTGCAATTTACAGAGCAAGAGGCAGGTTTGAAATATTACAGAGCAAAAGGCCAGTGTGCAATATTACAGAGCAAGGTGCCAGTTTGGAATATTACAGAGCAAATAGCCAGTTTGGAATATTACAGAGCAAAAGGCCAGTTTAGAATATTACAGAGCAAAAGGCCAGTTTGGAATATTACTGAGCAAAAGGACAGTTTGCAATATTACAGTGCGAGAGGCCAGTTTGGAATATTACAGAGCAAGAGGCCAGTTTAGAATATTTTCGAGCAAAAAGCCAGTTTAGAATATTAGAGAGCAAGTGGCCAGTTTGGAAAAGTGCAGAGCAAGAGGCAGGTTTGGAATATTACAGAGCAAAAGGCCAGTTTGGAATATTACAGAGCAAGAGGCCAGTTTGGAATATTACAGAGCAAAAGGCCAGTTTAGAATATTACAGAGCAAGATGATAGTTTGGAATATTACAGGGCAAGAGGCCAGTTTGGAATATTACAGAGCAAGAGGTCAGTTAGGAACATGACAGAGCAAATGGCCAGTTTAGAATATTACAGAGCAAAAGGATAGTTGAGAATATTGCAGAGCAAGAGACCAGTTTGCAATATTACAGAGCAAGCTGCCATTTAGGAACATTACAGAGCAAAAGGCCAGTTTAGAATATTACAGAGCAAGAGGCCAGTTTGGAATATTACAGAGCAAGAGGTCAGTTAGGAACATTACAGAGCAAAAGGCCAGTTTGGAATATTACAGAGCAAAAGGCCAGTTTGGAATATTACAGAGCAAAAGGCCAGTTTAGAATATTACAGAGCAAAAGGCCAGTTTGCAATATTACAGAGCAAGAGGCAGGTTTGGAATATTGCAGAGCAAGAGGCAGGTTTGGAACATTACAGAGCAAAATGCCAGTTTGCAATATTACAGAGCAAGAGGCAGGTTTGGAATATTACAGAGCAAAAGGCCAGTTTAGAATATTACAGAGCAAGAGGCCAGTTTGGAATATTACAGAGCAAGAGGCCAGTTTGGAATATTTTCGAGCAAAAAGTCAGTTTAGAATATTAGAGAGCAAGTGGCCAGTTTGGAAAAGTACAGAGCAAGAGGCAGGTTTGGAATATTACAGAGCAAGAGGCCAGTTTAGCATATTACAGAGCAAGAGGCCAGTTTGGAATATTACAGAGCAAGCTGCCAGTTTGGAATATTACAGAGCAAGCTGCCAGTTAGGAACATTACAGAGCAAAAGGCCAGTTTAGAATATTACAGAGCAAGAGGCCAGTTTGGAATATTACAGAGCAAGAGGTCAGTTAGGAACATTACAGAGCAAAAGGCAAGTTTAGAATATTGCAGAGCAAAAGGCCAGTTTGGAATATTACAGAGCAAGAGGCAGGTTTGGAATATGACAGAGCAAGTGGCTGGGTTAAAGTCTTACAGAGCAAGAGGCAAGTTAGAAATATTACAGAGCAAGAGGGAAGTTAGAAATATTACAGAGCAAGAGGCAAGGTTAAAGTCTTACAGAACAAGAGGGAAGTTAGAAATATTACAGAGCAAGAGGCACGTCAGAAATATTACAGAGCAAGAGGCAAGCTAGAACTATTACAGAGCAAGAGGGAAGTTAGAAATATTACAGAGCAATAGGCAAGTTAGAAATATTAGAGCAAGAGGGAAGTTAGAAATATTACAGCAAGAGGCAAGTTAGAAATATTACAGCAAGAGGCAAGTTAGAAATATTACAGAGCAAGAGGGAAGTTTGAAATATTACAGAGCAAGAGGCAAGTTCGAAATATTACAGAGCAAGAGGGAAGTGAGAACTATTGCAGAGCAAGTGGGCAGTTTAGAATATTGCAGAGCAAAAGGCCAGTTTGGAATATTACAGAGCAAGAGGCAGTTTGGAATATTACAGAGCAAGAGGCAGCTTTGGAATATGACAGAGCAAAAGGCCAGTTTAGAATATTACAGAGCAAGAGGCCAGTTTGGAATATTACAGTGCAAGAGGCCAGTTTAGAATATTACAGAGCAAGAGGCAGGTTTGGAATATTACAGAGCAAAAGGCCAGTTTAGAATGTGACAGAGCAAGAGACCAGTTTGGAATATTCCAGAGCAAGTGGCCAGTTTAGAATATTACAGAGCAGGAGGCAGGTTTGGAATATTACAGAGCAAGAGGCCAGTTTGGAATATTATAGAGCAAGAGGCCAGTTTTGAATATTATAGAGCAAGAGGCGGGTTTGGAATATTACAGAGTAAAAGGCCAGTTTGGACTATTACAGAGCAAGAGGCAGGTTTGGAATATTACAGAGCAAAAGGCCAGTTTAGAATATTACAGAGCAAGAGCCCAGTTTAGAATATTACAGAGCAAGAGCCCAGTTTAGAATATTACAGAGCAAGAGGCCAGTTTGGAAAAGTACAGAGCAAGAGGCCAGTTTTGAATATTACAGAGCAAGAGGCAGGTTTGGAATATTACAGAGCAAAAGGCCAGTTTGGAATATTACAGTGCAAAAGGCCAGTTTGGAATATTACAGTGCAAAAGGCCAGTTTGGAATATTGCAGAGCAAGAGGCCAGTTTGGAATATTACAGAACAAGAGGCCAGTTCAGAATATTACAGAGCAAGAGGCCAGTTTGGAATATTACAGAGCAAGAGCCCAGTTTGGAATATTGCAGAGCAAAAGGCCAGTTTAGAATATTGCAGAGCAAGAGCCCAGTTTAGAATATTATAGAGCAAGAGGCCAGTTTGGAATATTACAGAGCAAGAGGCCAGTTTGGAATATTACAGTGCAAAAGGCCAGTTTAGAATATTGCAGAGCAAGAGGCCAGTTTGGAATATTACAGAGCAAAAGGCCAGTTTAGAATATTGCAGAGCAAGAGGCAGTTTTGGAATATTACAGAGCAAAAGGCCAGTTCAGAATATTGCAGAGCAAGAGGCCAGTATTCAATATTACAGAGCAAGAGCAAGGTTTGGAATAATGCAGAGCAAGAGGCCAGTTTGCAATATTACAGAGCAAAAGGCCAGTTTTCGATATTATGGAGCAAGGGGCTGGTTTGGAATATGACAGAGCAAGAGGCAGGTTTGGAATATTACAGAGCAAGAGGGAAGTTTGGAATATTACAGAGCAAGAGGCAAGTTAGAAATATTACAGAGCAAGAGGGAAGTTAGAAATATTACAGAGCAAGAGGGAAGTTAGAAATATTACAGAGCAAGAGGGAATTTAGAAATATTACAGAGCAAGAGGCAGGTTTGGGATATTACAGAGCAAGAGGCCAGTTTGGAATATTACAGAGCAAGAGGCCAGTTTAGAATATTACAGAGCAAGAGGCAGGATTGGAATATTACAGAGCAAGAGGCAGGATTGGAATATTACAGAGCAAGAGTCCAGTTTAGAATATAACAGTGCAAGAGGCCTGTTTTGCATATTACAGAGCAAGAGGCCAGTTAGAAATATTACAGTGCAAGAGAGAAGTTGGAAATATTACAGAGCAAGAGGCAAGTTGGAAATATTACAGAGCAAGGGGCAAGTTAGAAATATTACAGAGCAAGAGAGAAGTTGGAAATATTACAGAGCAAGAGGCAAGTTGGAAATATTACAGAGCAAGGGGCAAGTTAGAAATATTACAGAGCAAGAGGCAAGTTCGGAACATTACAGAGCAAAAGGCCAGTTTAGAATATTACAGAGCAAAAGGCCAGTTTGGAATATTACAGAGCAAAAGGCCAGTTTGCAATATTACAGAGCAAGAGGCAGGTTTGGAATATTACAGAGCAAGAGGCAGGTTTGGAATATTACAGAGCAAAAGGCCAGTTTAGAATATTGCAGAGCAAGAGGCCAGTTTGGAATATTACAGAGCAAGAGGCCAGTTTGGAATATTACAGAGCAAGAGGCCAGTTTGGAATATTACAGAGCAAAAGGCCTGTTTGGAATATTACAGAGCAAGAGGCCAGTTTAGAATATTTCAGAGCAAGAAGGCAGTTTGGAATATTACAGAGCAAGAGGCCGGTTAGGAACATTACAGGGCAAAAGGCCAGTGTGGAACATTGCAGAGCCAGAGCCCAGTTTAGAATATTACAGAGCAAGAGGCCAGTTAGAAATATTACAGAGCAAGAGGGAAATTAGAAATATTACAGAGCAAGAGGGAAATTAGAAATATTACAGAGCAAGAGGCAAGTTAGAAATATTACAGAGCAAGAGGCAAGTTGGAAATATTACAGAGCAAGAGGCAGGTTTGGAATATTACAGAGCAAGAGGCCAGTTTGGAATATTATAGAGCAAGAGGCCAGTTTAGAATATTACAGAGCAAAAGGCCAGTTTAGAATATTACAGAGCAAGAGGCAGGTTTGGAATATTGCAGAGCAAGAGGCAGGTTTGGAACATTACAGAGCAAAATGCCAGTTTGCAATATTACAGAGCAAGAGGCAGGTTTGGAATATTACAGAGCAAGAGGCAGGTTTGGAATATTACAGAGCAAAAGGCCAGTTTAGAATATTACAGAGCAAGAGGCCAGTTTGGAATATTACAGAGCAAGAGGCCAGTTTGGAATATTTTCGAGCAAAAAGTCAGTTTAGAATATTAGAGAGCAAGTGGCCAGTTTGGAAAAGTACAGAGCAAGAGGCAGGTTTGGAATATTACAGAGCAAGAGGCCAGTTTAGAATATTACAGAGCAAGAGGCCTGTTTAGCATATTACAGAGCAAGAGGCCAGTTAGAAATATTACAGGGCAAGTGGCAAGTTAGAAATATTACAGAGCAAGAGGGAAATTAGAAATATTACAGAGCAAGAGGCAAGTTGGAAATATTACAGAGCAAGGGGCAAGTTGGAAATATTACAGAGCAAGTGGCAAGTTAGAAATATTACAGAGCAAGAGGCAAGTTAGAAATATTACAGAGCAAGAGGCAAGTTGGAAATATTACAGAGCAAGGGGCAAGTTGGAAATATTACAGAGCAAGTGGCAAGTTAGAAATATTACAGAGCAAGAGGCAGGTTTGGAATATTACAGAGCAAGAGGCCAGTTTGGAATATTATAGAGCAAGAGGCCAGTTTAGAATATTACAGAGCAAAAGGCCAGTTTAGAATATTACAGAGCAAGAGGCAGGTTTGGAATATTGCAGAGCAAGAGGCAGGTTTGGAACATTACAGAGCAAAATGCCAGTTTGCAATATTACAGAGCAAGAGGCAGGTTTGGAATATTACAGAGCAAGAGGCAGGTTTGGAATATTACAGAGCAAAAGGCCAGTTTAGAATATTACAGAGCAAGAGGCCAGTTTGGAATATTACAGAGCAAGAGGCCAGTTTGGAATATTTTCGAGCAAAAAGTCAGTTTAGAATATTAGAGAGCAAGTGGCCAGTTTGGAAAAGTACAGAGCAAGAGGCAGGTTTGGAATATTACAGAGCAAGAGGCCAGTTTAGAATATTACAGAGCAAGAGGCCTGTTTAGCATATTACAGAGCAAGAGGCCAGTTAGAAATATTACAGGGCAAGTGGCAAGTTAGAAATATTACAGAGCAAGAGGGAAATTAGAAATATTACAGAGCAAGAGGCAAGTTGGAAATATTACAGAGCAAGGGGCAAGTTGGAAATATTACAGAGCAAGTGGCAAGTTAGAAATATTACAGAGCAAGAGGCAAGTTAGAAATATTACAGAGCAAGAGGCAAGTTGGAAATATTACAGAGCAAGGGGCAAGTTGGAAATATTACAGAGCAAGTGGCAAGTTAGAAATATTACAGAGCAAGAGGCAAGTTAGAAATATTACAGGGCAAGAGGCAAGTTAGAAATATTACAGGGCAAGAGGGAAGTTAGAAATATTACAGAGCAAGAGGCAAGTTGGAAATATTACAGAGCAAGGGGCAAGTTGGAAATATTGCAGAGCAAGTGGCAAGTTAGAAATATTACAGAGCAAGAGGCAAGTTAGAAATATTACAGGGCAAGAGGCAAGTTAGAAATATTACAGGGCAAGAGGGAAGTTAGAAATATTACAGAGCAAGAGGCAAGTTAGAAATATTACAGAGCAAGAGGCAAGTGAGAAATATTACAGAGCAAGAGGGAAGTTGGAAATATTACAGGGCAAGAGGGAGGTTAGAAATATTACAGAGCAAGAGGCCAGTTTAGAATATTTTCGAGCAAAAAGCCAGTTTAGAATATTAGAGAGCAAGTGGCCAGTTTGGAAAAGTACAGAGCAAGAGGCAGGTTTGGAATATTACAGAGCAAGAGGCAGGTTTGGAATATTACAGAGCAAAAGGCCAGTTTGCAATATTACAGTGCGAGAGGCCAGTTTGGAATATTACAGAGCAAGAGGCCAGTTTAGAATATTTTCGAGCAAAAAGCCAGTTTAGAATATTACAGAGCAAGTGGCCAGTTTGGAAAAGTACAGAGCAAGAGGCAGGTTTGGAATATTACAGAGCAAGAGGCAGGTTTGGAATATTACAGAGCAAAAGGCCAGTTTGCAATATTACAGTGCGAGAGGCCAGTTTGGAATATTACAGAGCAAGAGGCCAGTTTAGAATATTTTCGAGCAAAAAGCCAGTTTAGAATATTACAGAGCAAGTGGCCAGTTTGGAAAAGTACAGAGCAAGAGGCAGGTTTGGAATATTACAGAGCAAAAGGCCAGTTTGGAATATTACAGAGCAAGAGGCCAGTTTGGAATATTACAGAGCAAGAGGCCAGTTTAGAATATTACAGAGCAAGAGGCTAGTTTGGAATATTACAGAGCAAAAGGCCAGTTTGGAATATTACAGAGCAAGAGGCCAGTTTGGAATATTACAGAGCAAGAGGCCAGTTTAGAATATTACAGAGCAAGAGGCTAGTTTGGAATATTACAGAGCAAAAGGCCAGTTTGCAATATTACAGAGCAAGAGGCAGGTTTGGAATATTACAGAGCAAAAGGCCAGTTTGGAATATTACAGAGCAAGAAAGCTGGAAATATTACAAAAAAAGATGTAAGTTAGAAAAATTACAAAACTAGAGGGAAGTTCGAAACATTACAGAGCAAAAGGCCAGTTTAGAATATTACAGAGCAAAAGGCCAGTTAGGAATTGTACAGAGCAAAAGGCCAGTTTAGAATATTGCAGAGCAAGAGGCTAGTTTGGAATATTACAGAGCAAAAGGCCAGTTTGCAATATTACAGAGCAAGAGGCAGGTTTGGAATATTACAGAGCAAAAGGCCAGTTTGGAATATTACAGAGCAAAAGGCCAGTTTAAAATATTGCAGAGCAAGAGGCCAGTTTGCAATATTACAGAGCAAGTGGCCAGTTTGGAATATTACAGGGCAAGAGGCAGGTTTGGAATATTACAGAGCAAGAGGCAGGTTTGGAATATTACAGAGCAAAAGGCCAGTTTGGAATATTACAGAGCAAGAGGGAAGTTAGAAATATTACAGAGCAAGAGGCAAGTTAGAACTATTACAGAACAGGAAGGGTTGAAATATTACAGAAAAACATGTAAGTTAGAAAAATTACAAAACTAGAGGGAAGTTAGGAACATTACAGAACAAAAGGCCAGTTTAGAATATTACAGAGCAAGAGGCCAGTTTGAAATATTACAGAGCAAAAGGCCTTTCAGTGCAGCAGCTTTTTCGGGAGCAGCGTGTGAGCGAGTGAGCAGCTGGGAAAGTTAGTTTGAAAGTAAATTTAATTTCCTTTTGTTTTTCGGCGGAGGCCAGGGGGCTGCTGGGTAAGTAAAACACTATATATTTGGGCGGTTTCTGAACCCGAGACACCACACTTGTAGTGTCTCCCACCCGCCCTCCTCCTCTAACCAAAAAAAAAGGACTCGGTGGGGTGTTTATAAGGTAAGGCTTTTTCGATTTCTCTGGTTTTATTGTGATTGGTAAAAACTTTTCGTTCCTTTTTCATTTAACTAAGTTTAAACTTAAGATTAAAAATGGCAGGAGATCTCAGACCCGTATCATGCTCCTCTTGCTCAATGTGGGAGCTCAGGGACACGGCTGATGACCCTGACTCCTTCACGTGCAGGAAGTGTGTCCAGCTGCAGCTCTTGTTAGACCGCATGACGGCTCTCGAGCTGCGGATGGACTCACTTTGGAGCATGCGCGATGCTGAGGAGGTCGTGGATAGCACGTTTAGTGAATTGGTCACACCGCAGATTAGGATTGCTGAGGGAGAAAGGGAATGGGTGACCAAAAGGCAGAGAAAGAGCAGGAAGGCAGCGCAGGAGTCCCCTGCGGTCATCTCCCTCCAAAACAAGTATACCGTTTTGGATACTGTTGAGGGAGATGGCTCACCAGGGGAAGGCAGCAGTAGCCAGGTCCATGGCACCGTGGCTGGCTCTGCTGCTCAGAAGGGTGGGAAAAAGAGTGGAAGGGCTATAGTCGTAGGGGATTCGATTGTAAGGGGAGTAGATAGGCGGTTCTGTGGTCGAAAACGAGGGTCCCGAATGGTATGTTGCCTCCCAGGTGCACGGGTCAGGGACGTCTCAGATCGGCTACAGAACATTCTAAAGGGGGAGGGTGAACAGCCAGTTGTCATTGTGCACATAGGCACGAATGATATAGGTAAAAAACGGGATGAGGTCCTACAAGCAGAGTTTAGGGAGTTAGGAGCCAAGTTAAAAAGTAGGACCTCAGAGGTAGTAATCTCAGGATTACTACCAGTGCCACGTGATAGTCAGAGTAAAAATGAAAGAATAGTCAGGATGAATGCGTGGCTTGAGAGATGGTGCAGGAAGGAGGGGTTCAGATTTTTGGGACATTGGGACCGGTTCTGGGGGAGGTGGGACTATTACAAATTGGACGGTCTACACCTGGGCCGGACTGGAACCAATGTCCTTGGAGGTGCTTTTGCTAACGCTGTTGGGGAGGGTTTAAACTAATGTGGCAGGGGGATGGGAACCAATTGAGGTCAGTTGACAGTGAGGAGGTAGTAACAAAAGCCTGTAAGAAACTAGATAATGAAGTCAGTGTGACTAAGGGGAAGAGCAGGCAGGGAGCAGATGATGAATATAAAGGGACTGGTGGTCTGAGGTGCATTTGTTTTAATGCAAGAAGTGTAGTTGGTAAGGCAGATGAACTTAGGGCTTGGATTAGTACCTGGGAGTATGATGTTATTGCTATTACTGAGACTTGGTTGAGGGAAGGGCATGATTGGCAACTAAATATCCCAGGATATCGATGCTTCAGGCGGGATAGAGAGGGAGGTAAAAGGGGTGGAGGAGTTGCATTACTGGTCAAAGAGGATATCACAGCTGTGCTGAAGGAGGGCACTATGGAGGACTCGAGCAGTGAGGCAATATGGACAGAACTCAGAAATAGGAAGGGTGCGGTAACAATGTTGGGGCTGTACTACAGGCCTCCCAACAGCGAGCGTGAGATAGAGGTACAAATATGTAAACAGATTCTGGAAAGATGTAGGAGCAACAGGGTGGTGGTGATAGGAGATTTTAATTTTCCCAACTGACTGGGATTCGCTTAATGTTAGAGGTCCAGATGGAGCAGAATTTGTAAGGAGCATCCAGGAGGGTTTTCTAGAGCAGTATGTAAATAGTCCAACTCGGGAAGGGGCCATACTGGACCTGGTGTTGGGGAATGAGCCCGGCCAGGTTGTTGAAGTTTCAGTAGGGGACTACTTTGGGAATAGTGATCACAATTCCGTAAGCTTTAAAATACTCATGGACAAAGACGAGAGTGGTCCAAAAGGAAGAGTGCTAAATTGGGGGAAGGCCAACTATACCAAAATTCGGCAGGAGCTGGGAAATGTAGATTGGGAGCAGCTCTTTGAAGGTAAATCCACATGTGATATGTGGGAGGCTTTTAAAGAGAGGTTGATTAGCGTGCAGGAGAGACATGTTCCTGTGAAAAGTAGGGATAGAAATGGCAAGATTAGGGAACCATGGATGACAGGTGAAATTGTGAGACTAGCTAAGAGGAAAAAGGAAGCATACATAAGGTCTAGGCGGCTGATGAAAGACGAAGCTTTGAAAGAATATCGGGAATGTAGGACCAATCTGAAACGAGGAATTAAGAGGGCTAAAAGGGGTCATGAAATATCTTTAGCAAACAGGGTTAAGGAAAATCCCAAAGCCTTTTATTCATATATAAGGAGAAAGAGGGTATCTAGAGAAAGGATTGGCCCACTAAAGGACAAAGGAGGAATGTTATGCTTGGACTCAGAGAAAATGGGTGAGATTCTAAACGAGTACTTTGCATCGGTATTCACCGAGGAGAGGGACATGACGGATGTTGAGGTTAGGAACAGATGTTTGATTACTCTAGGTCAAGTCGGCATAAGGAGGGAGGAAGTGTTGGGTATTCTAAAGGGCATTAAGGTGGACAAGTCCCCAGGTCCGGATGGGATCTATCCCAGGTTACTGAAGGAAGCGAGAGAGGAAATAGCTGGGGCCTTAACAGATATCTTTGCAGCATCCTTAAACACGGGTGAGGTCCCGGAGGACTGGAGAATTGCTAATGTTGTCCCCTTGTTTAAGAAGGGTAGCAGGGATAATCCAGGTAATTATAGACCGGTGAGCCTGACGTCAGTGGTAGGGAAGCTGCTGGAGAAGATACTGAGGGATAGGATCTATTCCCATTTGGAAGAAAATGGGCTCATCAGTGATAGGCAACATGGTTTTGTGCAGGGAAGGTCATGTCTTACCAACTTAATAGAATTCTTTGAGGAAGTGACAAAGTTGATTGATGACGGAAGGGCTGTCGATGTCATATACATGGACTTCAGTAAGGCGTTTGATAAGGTTCCCCATGGCAGGCTGATGGAGAAAGTGAAGGCGCTTGGGGTCCAAGGTGTACTAGCTAGATGGATAAAGAACTGGCTGGGCAACAGGAGACAGAGAGTAGCAGTGGAAGGGAGTTTCTCAAAATGGAGACGTGTGACCAGTGGTGTTCCACAGGGATCCGTGCTGGGACCACTGTTGTTTGTGATATACATTAATGATTTGGAGGAAAGTATAGGTGGACTGATTAGCAAATTTGCAGACGACACTAAGATTGGTGGAGTAGCAGATAGTGAAGGGGACTGTCAGAGAATACAGCAGAATATAGATAGATTGGAGAGTTGGGCAGAGAAATGGCAGATGGAGTTCAATCAGGGCAAATGCGAGGTGATGCATTTTGGAAGATCCAATTCAAGAGTGAACTATACAGTAAATGGAAAAGTCCTGGGGAAAATTGATGTCCAGAGAGATTTGGGTGTTCAGGTCCACTGTTCCCTGAAGGTGGCAACGCAGGTAAATAGAGTGGTCAAGAAGGCATACGGCATGCTTTCCTTCATCGGACGGGGCATTGAGTACAAGAGTTGGCAGGTCATGTTACAGTTGGATAGGACTTTGGTTCGGCCACATTTGGAATACTGCGTACAGTTCTGGTCGCCACATTATCAAAAGGATGTGGATGCTTTGGAGAGGGTGCAGAGGAGGTTCACCAGGATGTTGCCTGGTATGGAGGGCGCTAGCTATGAAGAGAGGTTGAGTAGATTAGGATTATTTTCATTAGAAAGACGGAGGTTGAGGGGGGACCTGATTGAGGTGTACAAAATCATGAGAGGTATAGACAGGGTGGATAGCAAGAAGCTTTTTCCCAGAGTGGGGGTTTCAATTACTAGAGGACACGAGTTCAAAGTGAAAGGGGAAAAGTTTAGGGGGGATATGCGTGGAAAGTTCTTTACGCAGAGGGTGGTGGGCACCTGGAACGCATTGCCAGCGGAGGTGGTAGATGCGGGCACGATGGAGTCTTTTAAGATGTATCTGGACAGATACATGAATGGGCAGGAAGAAAAGAGATACAGAAGCTTAGAAAATAGGCGACATGTTTAGAGAGAGGATCTGGATCGGCGCAGGCTTGGAGGGCCGAAGGGCCTGTTCCTGTGCTGTAATTATCTTTGTTCTTTTGCCAGTTTGGAATATTGCAGAGCAAGAGGCCAGTTTAGAATATTACAGAGCAAGAGGCCAGTTTGTAATATTCCAGAGCAAGAGGCAGGTTTGGAATATTACAGAGCAAGAGGCAAGTTTAGAATATTGCAGAGCAAAAGGTCAGTTTAGAATATTGCAGAGCAAAAGGCCATTTTAGAATATTACAGAGCAAGAGGCAGGTTTGGAATATTTCAGAGCAAGAGGCAGGTTTGGAATATTACAGAGCAAAAGGCCAGTTTTGAATATTACAGAGCAAGAGGCCAGTTTGGAATATTACAGAGCAAGAGGCCAGTTTTAATATTACTGAGCAAAAGGCCAGTTTAGAATATTACAGAGCAAGAGGGAAGTTAGAAATATTGCAGAGCAAGAGATAAGTTGGAAATATTACATAGCAAGAGGGAAGTTAGAAATATTACAGAGCAAGAGGGAAGTTAGAAATATTGCAGAGCAAGAGGCAAGTTGGAAATATTACAGAGCAAGAGGGTAGTTATAACTATTACATAGCCAGAGGCAAGTTAGAAATATTACAGAGCAAGAGGCAAGTTCGAAATATTACTGAGCAAGAGGGAAGTTAGAAGTATTACAGAACAAGAGGGAAGTTAGAAATATTACAGAGCAAGAGGCAAGTTGGAAATATTACAGAGCAAGAGGGAAGTTAGAAGTATTACAGAACAAGAGGGAAGTTAGAAATATTACAGAGCAAGAGGCAAGTTCGAAATATTACAGAGCAAGAGGCAAGGTTAAAGCCTTACAGAGCAAGAGGCAAGATAGAACTATTGCAGAGCAATAGTCAAGTTAGAAATATTACAGAGCAATAGGCAAGTTAGAAATATTACAGAGCAAGAGGCAAGTTAGAAATATTACAGAGCAAGAGGCAAGCAAGAAATATTACAGAGCAAGAGGGAAGTTAGAAATATTACAGAGCAAGAGGCAAGGTTCAAGTCTTACAGAGCAAGAGGGAAGTTAGAAATATTACAGAGCAAGAGGCAAGTTAGAAATATTACAGAGCAAGAAGGAAGTTAGAAATATTACAGAGCAAGAAGGCTCGAAATATTACAGAAAAAGATGTAAGTTAGAAAAATTACAAAACTAGAGGGAAGTTAGGAACATTACAGAGCAAAAGGCCAGTTTGGAATATTACAGAGCAAGAGGCCTGTTTGCAAAATTACAGAGCAAAAGGCCAGTTTAGAATATTGCAGAGCAAGATGCAGGTTTGGAATATTACAGAGCAAAAGGCCAGTTTAGAATATTACTGAGCAAAAGGCAAGTTTAGAATATTGCAGAGCAAGAGGCAGGTTTGGAATATTACAGAGCAAGAGGCAGCTTTGGCATATTACAGAGCAAGAGGCAGGTTTGGAATATTACAGAACAAGAGGCAGGTTTGGAATATTACAGAGCAAAAGGCCAGTTTGGAATATTACAGAGCAAGAGGCCAGTTTGGAATATTACAGAGCAAGAGGCCAGTTTATAATGTTACAGAGCAAAAGGCCAGTTTAGAATATTACAGAGCAAGAGGCAAGTTAGAAATATTACAGAGCAAGAGGTAAGTTGGAAATATTACATAGCAAGAGGGATGTTAGAAATATTACAGAGCAAGAGGGAAGTTAGAATTATTACAGAGCAAGAGGGAAGTTAGAAATATTACAGAGCAAGAGGCAAGGTTAAAGTCTTACAGAGCAAGAGGGAAGTTAGAAATATTACAGAACAAGAGGCAGTTTTGGAATATTACAGAGCAAAAGGCCAGTTTAGAATATTCCAGAGCAATAGGCAGGTTTGGAATATTCCAGAGCAAGAGGCCAGTTTAGAATATTACAGAGCAAGAGGCAGGTTTGGAATATTACAGAGCAAGAGGCCAGTTTAGAATATTACAGAGCAAGAGGCAGGTTTGGAATATTACAGAGCAAGAGGCCAGTTTAGAATATTACAGAGCAAGAGGCCAGTTTAGAATATTCGAGCAAGAGGCAGGTTTGGAATATTACAGAGCAAGAGGCCAGTTTAGAATATTACAGAGCAAGAGGCCAGTTAGGAATATTACAGAGCAAGAGGCCAGTTTGCAATATTACAGAGCAAGAGGCACGTTTGGAACATTAGAGAACAAGAGACAACTTAGAAATATTAGAGGACGCGTGGTAATTTGAAATTTTACGGAGCAAGAGACACGCCATAAATATTACAGAGAAAGAGGCAAGTTAGAAATATTAAAGAACAAGAGATAATCTCGAAATATTACAGAGCAAGAGCTAAGTTTGAAAAACTACAGAGCAGGAGGCAAGTTAGAAATATTACAGAGCAAGAAGGAAGTTAGAAATATTACAGAAAAAGATGTAAGTTAGAAAAATATCGGAACTAAATGGAAGTTATTACAAAGCAAAAGGCCAGTTTGGAATATTACAGAGCAACAGGCAAGTTTGGAATATTACAGAACAAGAGACAAGCTAGAAATATTAGAGAGCAAGAGTCAAGTTAGAAACATTACAGGACGAGAGGTAAGTTAGAAATATTGCAGAGCAAGATGCAGGTTTTAAATATTACAGTGCAAAAGGCAAGTTTGGAATATTAAAGAACTAGACATAATCTAGAAATATTACAGTGCAAGAGACAAGTAAGGAACATTACAGTATTTGAAATGTAACACAGCAAGAGGCAATCCATAAATATTACAGAGCAAGAGACAAGTTTGAAATGTAATACATCAACAGGCATGTTATAAATATTACAAAGCATGAGGCAAGTAAGGAATATTAAAGAACAAGAGAAAGTTAAATATATTACAGAGCAAGAGGTAAGTTAGACATATTAGGGAAAATATACAAGTTAGAAAAATTACAGAACAAGAGCTAAGTACGAAATTTTACAGAGCAAGGGGAAAGTTAGGAATATTACAGAACAAGAGGCAAGTTCGCATTATTACACAGCAAGAGGCAGGACAGGCATGTTGGAGAACAAGAGGTAATTTAGAAATATTACATAGCAAGAGATAAGTTTGGAATATTAAAGAACAAGATATAAGTTAGAAATATTACAGAATGAGAGACCAGTTTGGAATATTACACAGCAAGAGGCACGAGGCCCTCCGCCCGATCACAGACCTTCCCTGTTTGTTCTTCGCTCCCCTCCCCCCCCCCCACCTTTCACTTGCTCGAAAACTATTACATTTCTAACTTTTGCTAGTTCTGAGGAAAGATTACAGAGACCTGAAATGTTAACTCTGTTTTTCTCTCCACAGATGCTGCCTGACCTGCTGAATATTTCCAGCATTTTCTGTTTGTGTTTCAGACTTCCATCATCTGTAGTCTTTTACTTTTAAATTAGGTTTACTGTGCGTGTATGTGAATGCACAGAGTGTAGTAAATAAGGTTAGTGAGCTTCAGGCATAGATTGCCACGTGGGAGTCTGATGCTAACGGAGACCTGGCTCAAAGAAGGGCAGGACTGGATACTAAATATTCCTGGATACAAGGTGTTCAAGAAAGACAGGGAAGGAAAGAAAGAAGGTGTGGTGGCAATATTTATTAAGGAGAATATTACAGTTCTGGAGAGAGAGGATGTCCAAGAGGGGTCAAGGGCAGAATCTATTTGGTTAGAGCTAAGAAACAAGCGAGGTATCATTGCACCACTGGGTGTATGCTATAGGCCACCAACTAGTGGGAAAGCTATAGTGGAAGAAATTTCCAGAAAAATTACAGAGAGGTGCAAAAACTATAGAGTAGTGATAATGGGGACATTAATAATCCTAATATAGACTGAGATAGTAGTAAGGTAAAGGGAAGAGAAGGGGAAAAGTTTTTGAAATGTGATCAGGAGAAATTTGTGGATTGGTATGACCTGAACAGAAAATCCGGAGGGGAACCCCTAAGGTGGTCATGTGCCACCTTTGGCATGTTTCCAGCAGTTCCTGCAGCCATACCGGTGCCAAACGTCGTGCTCTGCACTCCTTTGGACCCCACCAGGAAGGCCGAGAGGGGGTTTTGATGCTTGGGCAACTCACAACCTCCATTCATCCGCCCAGGCATGCGCCATGAAGAGGTCACTCCATAGTCACCTCACAGCGACCAAATCAACACGAAAGGCAGCAGTTACGGGTTATAAGTCCAGCTCAATTGGTGTAGAGATTGGGTGCCACGGGTTGCCTTTGTCGGTGGGAGAGTTCATCGCATCTCACTGGACAGCTACCATCCGCCTCAAACCGGGCAGCCCCCGGTCAGCAAGGTTCTGTCCCGCCACAGTCCACCTGCTTCAATGGGTGCTTGGAGCTCAGGGTCATTGCCCGACAAGTGGACTGTAACACCGCACCAAACAGCACAACAAGAAAAGGAAAGAAGGTACCAGCCCTTCATTTTGCAAGCTGGAACGTCAGAACTATGTGTCCTGGCCTGTCGGAAGACCTTACACAAATCAACGATTCTCGGAAGACCGCCATCATTAACAACGAGCTCAGTAGACTCAATGTGGACATTGTAGCACTTCAGGAGACACACCTCCCTGCAAGCGGATCTCTAAGAGAGCAAGACTACACCTTCTACTGGCAGGGTAGGGATCCTGAAGAACCAAGACAGCATGGAGTGGGCTTTGCCATCAGAAACTCCTTGCTCAGCATGATAGAGCCACCGTCAAATGGCTCGGAACGCA
The DNA here is from genome assembly GCF_036365525.1 of Heterodontus francisci. Taxonomy (NCBI): domain Eukaryota; kingdom Metazoa; phylum Chordata; class Chondrichthyes; order Heterodontiformes; family Heterodontidae; genus Heterodontus; species Heterodontus francisci. The sequence continues at coordinate 93,869,833 of NC_090389.1, read as the reverse complement.
TACTGTCCATCCGACTGCTCACCACCTCTGGTCCAGTACACCTACTCAGCATCTATGCTCCAACACTCTGCTCCCCACATAAAGCTAAAGACCAGTTCTACGAGGAACTCCATAATATCATTAGAAGCATCCCCAACACCGAACACCTGTTCCTGCTGGGGGACTTTAATGCCAGGGTTGGGGCCGACCATGACTCATGGCCCTCCTGCCTTGGGCGCTATGGCATTGGAAGGATGAATGAGAATGGACAGAGACTGCTGGAGTTGTGTACCTATCATCACCTCTGCATCACCAACTCATTCTTTCACACTAAACCCTGTCACCAGGTTTCTTGAAGGCACCAGCTGGACCTCATCATCACAAGGTGAGCCTCTTTAAACAGTGTTCAAATCACACACAGCTTCCACAGTGCGGACTGCGACACCGACCACTCCCTCGTGTGCAGCAAAGTTAGACTCAAACCAAAGAAGCTACGTCACTCCAAGCAGAAGGGCCGCCCGCGCATCAACACTAACAGAATTTCTTATCCACAACTGTTACATAAGTTTCTAAATTCACTTGAAAAAGCCCTTCAAAACACTCCCACAGGGGATGCAGGGACCAAGTGGGCCCACATCAGAGACGCCATCTATGACTCAGCAATGACCACCTATGGCAATTGTGTGAAGCGGAATGCAGACTGGTTTCAGTCTCACATTGAAGAGCTGGAACCTGTCATAGCCGCTAAGCGCATTGCACTGTTGAACTACAAGAAAGCCCCCAGCGAGTTAACATCCGTAGCACTTAAAGTAGCCAGAACCGCTGCACAAAGAACCTATGCAGTCATATTCAGCTGGCCTCCGACACCGGAAACATCAGAGGAATGTTTGATGGCATTAAGAGAGCTTTTGGGCCAACCATCAGGAAGATCGCCCCCCTCAAATCTAAATCAGGGGACATGATCACTGACCAACGCAAGCAAATGGACCGCTGGGTGGAGCACTACCTAGAACTGTACTCCAGGGAAAATGTTGTCACTGAGACCACCTTCAATGCAGCCCAGTCTCTGCCAGTCATGAATGAGCTGGACGTACAGCCAACAAAATCGGAACTCAGTGATGCCATTGATTCTGTAGCCAGCAGAAAAACCCCTGGGAAGGACAGCATTACCCCTGAAATAATCAAGAGTGCCAAGCCTGCAATACTCTCAGCACTACATGAACTGCTTTGCCTGTGCTGGGATGAGGGAGCGGTACCACAGGACATGCGCGATGCCAATATCGTCACCCTCTGTAAGAACAAGGGTGACCGCGGTGACTGCAACAACTACCGTGGAATCTCCCTGCTCAGCATAGTGGGGAAAATCTTCGCTCGTGTTGCTTTAAACAGGCTCCAGAAGCTGGCTGAGCGTGTCTACCCTGAGGCACAGTGTGGCTTTCGAGCAGAGATCCACCATTGACATGCTGTTCTCCCTTCGCCAGCTACAGGAGAAATGCTGCGAACAACAGATGCCCCTCTCCGTTGCTTTCATTGATCTCACCAAAGCCTTTGACCTCGTCAGCAGACGTGGTCTCTTCAGACTACTAGAAAAGATCGGATGAACACCAAAGCTACTAAGTATCATCACCTCATTCCATGACAATGTGAAAGGCACAATTCAGCATAGCGGCGCCTCATCAGACCCCTTTCCTATCCTGAGTGGCGTGAAACAGGGCTGTGTTCTCGCACCTACACTGTTTGGGATTTTCTTCTCCCTGCTGCTCTCACATGCATTCAAGTCTTCTGAAGAAGGAATTTTCCTCCGCTCAAGATCAGGTGGCAGGTTGTTCAACCTTGCCCGTCTAAGAGCGAAGACCAAAGTACGGAAAGTCCTCATCAGGGAACTCCTCTTTGCTGACGATGCTGCTTTAACATCTCACACTGAAGAGTGCCTGCAGAGTCTCATCGACAGGTTTGCGGCTGCCTGCAATGAATTTGGCCTAACCATCAGCCTCAAGAAAACGAACATCATGGGACAGGACGTCAGAAATGCTCCATCTATCAATATCGGTGACCATGCTCTGGAAGTGCTTGAAGAGTTCACCTACCTAGGCTCAACTATCACCAGTAACCTGTCTCTCGATGCAGAAATCAACAAGCGCGTGGGAAAGGCGTCTTCTGCTGTGTCCAGACTGGCCAAGAGGGTGTGGGAAAATCGCCCACTGACACGGAACACAAAAGTCCGAGTGTATCAAGCCTGTGTCCTCAGTACCTTCCACTATGCCAGCGAGGCCTGGACAATGTATGTCAGCCAAGAGCCTTGGCATCAGGTGGGAGGACCGTATCTCCAATGCAGAAGTCCTCGAGGCGGCCAACATCCCCAGCTTATACACACTACTGAGTCAGCGGCGCTTGAGATGGCTTGGCCATGTGAGCCGCATGGAAGATGGCAGGATCCTCAAAGACACATTGTACAGCGAGCTCGCCACTGGTATCAGACCCACCGGCCGTCCGTGTCTCTGCTTTAAAGACGTCTGCAAACGCGACATGAAGTCCTGTGACATTGACCACAAGGCGTGGGAATCAGTTGCCAGCGTTCGCCAGAGCTGGCGGGCAGCCATAAAGGCGGGGCTAAAGTGTGGCGAGTCAAAGAGACTTAGCAGTTGGCAGGAAAAAGACAGAGGCGCAAGGGGAGAGCCAATTGTGTAACAGCCCCGACAAACAATTTTATCTGCAGCACCTGTGGAAGAGTCTGTCACTCTAAAATTGGCCTTTATAGCCACTCCAGGCGCTGCTTCACAAACCATTGACCACCTCCAGGTGCTTACCCATTGTCTCTCGAGACAAGGAGGCTGTAGAAGTATGATTCCAGCGCAATGAGGAAGGAGATTGCTGGATCTAGTTCCAGGTAGTGAGGTGGATCAAGTGGATCAAGCATCAGTAGGGGAACATTTAGGGTACAAGAGCTCATAGTATCACAAGGATAAGGTTAGCTATGGAAAAGGATGAGAAGAAATCTAGAATAAAAATACTTAATTGGAGGACAGCCAGTTTCAATGGTGTGAGAATGGATCTGGTCCAGGTAAACTGGAATCAAACACTGGCAGACAAAACTGTAACAGAACAATGGGTTGCCTTTAAAGAGGAGATAGTTTGGGTAGGGTCGAGGTACATTTCCATGAGGGGTAAAGGTAGGGCAAGCAAAGCCAGAGCTCCTTGGATGAAGAAAGAGATGGAGAATAAGATGAAGCAGAAAAAGGGTGTGTATGATAGATGTCAGATTGATAATACAAGTGAGAACCAGGCTGAATATATAATGTTCAGAGCAGAAGTGAAATGGGAAATAAGAGAAGCAAAGAGAGAGTATGAGACGAGATTGGCAGTTAACATAAAAGGGAATCCAAAAGTCTTCTTAGGCATATAAATAGTAAAGGGATAGTAAAAAGAGGAATGGGACCAATTAGGAACCAAAAAGGGGATCTACGCATGGAGGCATGGCTGAGGTATGAAATTACTACTTTGCATCTGTCTTTACCCAGGAAGAAGATGCTGCCAAAGTTGTAGTGAAGAGGAAGTAGTTGAGACGCTGGATGGCTACAAATTGATAAAGAGGAGGTATTAGAAAGATTGGTTTTACTTAAAGTTGATAAGTCACCAGGACCGGATCAGATGTATCTGAGGATACTGAGAGAAGCATGGGTGGAAATTGTGGAGGAACTGGCCATAATCTTCCAATCCTCCTTAGATACAGGGGTGATTCCTGAGGACTGTAGAATTGCAAATGTTACACCCTTGTTCAAAAAAGGATGTAAGGATAACCCCAGCAACTACAGGCCAGTCAGTTTAACATTGGTAGTAGGAAAGCTTTTAGAAACAATAACCCAGGACAAAATTCATAGTCACTGGGACAAATGTGAATTAATTAAGGAAAGTCAGCAGGGATTTGTTGGGGGCAAATTGTGTTTAACTAACTTGATTGAGTTTTTTAATGAAGTAACAGCAAGGGTTGATGAGGGTAATGTGGTTGATGTAGTATACATGGACTTCCAAAAGGTGTTTGATGAAGTATCACATAATAGGCTTGTCAGCAAAATTGAAGCCCCTGGAATAAAAGGACCAGTGGCAGCATGGATACGAAGTTGGCTCAGTGACAAGAAACAGGGAGTAGTGTTCAATAAAAGCAAAATACTGCGGATGCTGGAAATCTGAAACAAAAACAAGAAATGCTGGATTCACTCAGCAGGTCTGGCAGCATCTGTGGAAAGAGAAGCAGAGTTAACGTTTCGGGTCAGTGACCCTTCTTCAATGGTTGTTCTTTGAAGGAAAGTATAGTGAGGTTCCCCAGGGGTCAGTATTAGGACCACTGCTTTTCCTGACATATAGTAATGACCGAGGCTTGGGTTTGCAGGGCACAATTTCAAAATTTGCAGATGACCCAAAACTTGGAAGCATTGTGAACAGTCAGGAGGACAGCAATAAATTTCAAGAGGACAGACACAGATTGGTTGAATGGGAGGACATGTGGCAGATGAAATTTAATGTAGAGAGTGTGAAGCGATACATTTTGGTTGGAAGAACAAGGAAAAGCAATATAAAATGAAGGGAAGGATTCTAAAGAGGTAGCAGGAGCAGAGGATCCTGGGGGTATATGTGCACAAATAGTTGAAGGTGGCAGGGCAGGTTGAGAAAGCAGTTAATAAGGCATACGGGATCCTGGGCTTTATAAATAGAGGCATAGAGTACAAAAGCAAGAAGGTTATGATGAACCTTTATAAAACACTGGTTTGGCCTCAACTGGAGTATTGTGTCCAATTCTGGGCACCACACTTTAGGAAGGATACGAAGTTTATAGAGAGGGTGCAGAAAAGATTTTCACGAATAGAAGGCAAATGGTAAAGGAACCTATGAGGAAATCCTTTTTTCACAGTGAGTGTTTAGGATCTGGAATGCACTGCCTGAGAGTGTGGTGGAGGCAGGTTCAGTGAGTGTTTAGGAGCTGGAATGCACTGTCTGAGAGTGTGGTGGAGGTAGGTTCAGTGAGTGTTCAGGATCAGGAATGCACTGTCTGAGAGTGTGGTGGAGGCAGGTTCAGTGAGTGTTCAGGATCTGGAATTCACTGTCTGAGAGTGTGGTGGAGGTAGGTTCAGTGAGTGTTTAGGATCTGGAATGCACTGTCTGAGAGTGCAGTGGAGGCAGGTTCAGTGAGTGTTTAGGAGCTGGAATGCACTGCCTGAGAGTGTGGTGGAGGCAGGTTCAGTGAGTGTTTAGGAGCTGGAATGCACTGTCTGAGAGTGTGGTGGAGGCAGGTTCAGTGAGTGTTCAGGATCTGGAATTCACTGTCTGAGAGTGTGGTGGAGGCAGGTTCAGTGAGTGTTTAGGATCTGGAATGCACTGTCTGAGAGTGCAGTGGAGGCAGGTTCAGTGAGTGTTTAGGATCTGGAATGCACTGTCTGAGAGTGCAGTGGAGGCAGGTTCAGTGAGTGTTTAGGATCTGGAATGCACTGTCTGAGAGTGCAGTGGAGGCAGGTTCAGTGAGTGTTTAGGAGCTGGAATGCACTGTCTGAGAGTGTGGTGGAGGCAGGTTCAATAATGACTTTCAGAAGGGAATTGGATAAGCACTTGAAGAGGAAAGATTTGCAGGGCTACGGGGAATGGGCTGGGAAGAGAGACTAGCTGATATGCTCTTGCACCGAGCTAGCATGGAGTTGATGGGCTGAATTACATCCTTCTGTGCTGTAACCATTCTATGATTCTATAATTCCATGTCACCGGAATATGCAACAAAAACACAGGGAAGGAGGGTATTGTGATCCACATTAAAAGTTTAAACACTAGGCGAGGTTAACATAAAGTTTTCCAAAGATGGTTGTGCAAAAAACTGCAGCAGCACTTGCTGCACGAAGAGTTACTGTTCTTTCAAGGTTGTGTTGATGAATGGCTGCTCCTGTTTCTGTATGTAGGCCTGCTCTCCAGAGTCTCACATGACCCAGTGAAAGAGTTTGAAGAGAAGGAACAGCATTCTATCACAAAAGCAAAATACTGAGGATGCTGGAAATCTGAACTAAAAACAGAAAACGCTAGAAATATTTTGCAGATCAGACAGCACCTGTGGAAACAGAGTTAATGTTTCAAATCAATGACCTTTATCAGAACTGGGAAAAGTTAGAAATGTTATAGGTTTTAAACAAGTGAAAGAGGGGAGGATGGAAAAAGAACAAAAGAAAAGGTCTGTGAATGGTGGAAGACAGGAGACATTAAATGACAAAAGAGTTGGTGGTACAGGGCAAAGGCAGTGTGAATGGGGCAAGTAAAGAAACAAAAGATGTTTCTAGAGGAGGTGAAAATTGCAGAATAATGAACAGCTGCCATCCGAGAGCAAAAACAAGTGAAAAACAAGACTAAAACTAAAACCTGCAAGGTAAAAGGAACTAAATGGGGCAGAGATTACAGGTTTGAAATTGTTGAATTCAATGTTGAGTCTGGAAGGCTCCAAAGTACTTTTATCAAAGACTGACCTGCTGAGTATTCCCAGATTTTTCTGTTTTTATATTAAAATAGAAATTAATGTGTGATTGAGAAAAACAAAGAATTGGAACGGAATTTCTGAATGTCATAATATTCTCATTAATCATAACAGAGATAAGACTTCCGCTTCAAAAGGCTTTTTCAATCCATCATCTTATTTTTAGAAAAATTTAGGGCAGCCTTAACATAGTTAAAAAAAACAAAATGAGGCTGAATGTGATGTTTAATCTTCACTACCTACAAGAAGCAATGTGCCCTGTTTTGATACAGCGTCACTGAAGAGCTACAATTCTGTGGTATTGGCAAAGAGGAGTTTTCTCATTTAGGAATGTCTGTCACTAAAATCATCTCAATAGCAGACCCCGAATGGATATAACACCCCACCATAAGATTAAGCAACTCAAACTGGTATCAGGGGAGTACAAAAGCCACACATTGGGAGATCATAGAGTCATTCAGAGCATAGAAGGTGGCCATTCGGCCTATTGAGTCCATACTGCCTCTCCACAGAGCTATGCAGTGAGTCCCATCCCTGCTCGATCCCCATATCCCTGCAAGTTTATTTTCTTTGTTATGAGTGCTTCCATTTTTAAAATTAAATTTTGAAGATCTGTGTTTTAAAACTGTAAAGGAGTCCAATGATTTATTTTACAAGGGTCACTGAGAGGTCTTGATTGTAAACAGTTATTGGAAGGCACCTGTTTTCAATTAATTACCGAGCAGCGGTTGTTTTAGAATTGGGGTAAGATGCTTACAAAGAAGTGACAGGTCAAGATTTATAGGGGTCAGGAGCTTTGATTCTGGTGACATTGTTTTTGGTTTCACTTTGGACAGTGAGTTGGGATATGGACAATGGTTTGAAAAGACAGTTAGAGAAAAATTGCCAAGGGAGCAACACCCAGCTCAGTCTGTTCCAGCTCTTTGAAAAAGCCTGCCAGTTTTCCATCTCTTCAGAAGCTGACAAGCAAATGTAAGAAACTGCCTGAAACCCCGGTTACTGCATTTTCCCTGGAAAGCCTGCCCAAACTGATCTTCAATGTGCCCGTCAATAACTGTTTTAGGAAGATCCCAGCGACAGTTGTCTATATGCATTTAGAGTCATAGAGTTATGCAGCACAGAAACAGGTCCTTCGGCCCTTCGTGTTCATGCTGGCTATTAATCACCTATTAGATTAGAATAGATAGGTGCATGATGGCCGGCATGGACACGAAAGGCCGAAGGGCCTGTTTCTGTGCTGTATAATTCTATGACTCGATGACTCGACTCTAATCCAATTTTCGAGCACTTGGCCCAAAGCCTTGTATGCTATGGCATTTCAAGTGCTCATCTAAATACTTCTTAAATGTTGTGAGGGTTCCTGCCTCTACCACCTCTTCAGGCAGTGCGTTCCAGATTCCAACCACCCTCTGGGTGAAAATTTTTTCCCTCAAATCTCCTCTAAACCTTCTGCCCCTTACCTTAAATCTATGCCCCTTGTTTATTGACACCTTTTTAAAAATTCATTCATGGGATGTGGGCATCGCTGGCCAGGCCAACATTTGTTGCCCATCCCTAATTGCCCTTGAAAAGGTGGTGGTGAGTTGCCTTCTTGAACCGCTGCAGTCCATTTGGGGTAGGTATACCCACAGTGCTGTTAGGAAGGGAGTTCCAGGATTTTGACCCAGCGACAGTGAAGGAACAGCGATATAGTTCCAAGTCAGGATGGTGTGTGACTTGGAGGGGAACTTGCAGGTGGTGGTATTCCCATGTATTTGCTGCCCTTGTCCTTCTAGTTGGTAGAGGTCGCAGGTTTGGAAGGTGCTGTCGAAGGAGCCTTGGTGAGTTGCTGCAGTGATTCTTGTACATGGTACACACTGCTGCCACTGTGCATCGGTGGTGGAGGGATTGAATGATGGTAGATGGGGTGCCAATCAAGCGGGTTGCTTTGTCCCGGATTGTGTCGAGCTTCTTGAGTGTTGTTGGAGCTGCACCCATCCAGGCAAGTGGAGAGTATTCCAGCACACTCCTGGCTTGTACCTTGTAGATGGTGGACAGGCTTTGGGGAGTCAGGAGGTGAGTTACTCGCCTCAGAATTCCTAGCCTCTGACCTGGTCTTGTAGCCACAGTATTTATATGGCTACTCCAGTTCAGTTTCTGGTCAATGGTAACCCCTAGGATGTTGATAGTGGGGGATTCAGCGATGGTAATGCTGTTGAATGTCAAGGGGAGATGATTAGATTCTCTCTTGTTGGAGATGGTCATTGCCTGACACTAAGGTCGGTGGAGTTGTGGATAGTGCCGAAGGATGTTGTAGGGTACAGAGGGACATAGATAGGCTGCAGAGCTGGGCTGAGAGATGGCAAATGGAGTTTAATGCGGAAAAGTGCGAGGTGATTCACTTTGGAAGGAGTAACAGGAATGCAGAGTACTGGGCTAATGGGAAGATTCTTGGTAGTGTAGATGAACAGAGAGATCTTGGTGTCCAGGTGCATAAATCCCTGAAGGTTGCTACCCAGGTTAATAGGGCTGTTAAGAAGGCATATGGTGTGTTAGCTTTTATTAGTAGGGGGATCGAGTTTCGGAGCCACGAGGTCATGCTGCAGCTGTACAAAGCTCTGGTGAGACCGCACCTGGAGTATTGCGTGCAGTTCTGGTCACCGCATTATAGGAAGTATGTGGAAGCTATGGAAAGGGTGCAGAGGAGATTTACTAGGATGTTGCCTGGTATGGAGGGAAGGTCTTACGAGGAAAGGCTGAGGGACTTGAGGTTGTTTTCGTTGGAGAGAAGGAGGAGGAGAGGTGACTTAATAGAGACATATAAGATAATCAGAGGGTTAGATAGGGTGGATAGTGAGAGTCTTTTTCCTCGGATGGTGATGGCAAACACGAGGGGACATAGCTTTAAGTTGAGGGGTGATAGATATAGGACAGATGTCAGAGGTAGTTTCTTTACTCAGAGAGTAGTAGGGGCGTGGAACGCCCTGCCTGCAACAGTAGTAGACTCGTCAATTTTAAGGGCATTTAAGTGGTCATTGGATAGACATATGGATGAAAATGGAATAGAGTAGGTCAGATGGTTTCACAGGTCGGCGCAACATCGAGGGCCGAAGGGCCTGTACTGCGCTGTAATGTTCTAATTCTAATTATGTGGCACGAATTTTACTTGCCACTTATCAGCCCAAGCCTGGATATTGTCCAGGTGTTGCTGCATTTCTACACGGACTGCTTCAGTATCTGAGGAGTCACGAATGGTGCTGAATGTTGTGCAATCATCAGTGAACATCCCCACTTCTAACCTTATGATTGAAGGAAGGTCATTGATGAAGCAGCTGAAGATGGTTGGGCCTAGGACACTACCCTGAGGAACTCCTGCAGTGATGTCCTGGAGCTCAGATGATTGACCTCCAACAACCACAACCATCTTCCCTTGCGCTAGGTATGACTCCAGACAGTGAAGGGTTTTCCCCCAGATTCCCATCAACCTCAGTTTTGCTCGGGCTCCTTGATACCATACTCGGTCAAATGCTGCCTTGATGTCAAGGGCAGTCACTCTCACCACACGTCTTGAGTTTAGCTCTTTTGTCCATGTTTGAACTAAGGCTGTAATGAGGTCAAGAGCTGAATGGCCCTGGCGGAACCCAAACTGAGCGTCACTGAGCAGGTTATTGCTAAGCAAGTGCCGCTTGATGGCACTGTTGATGATACCTTCCATCACTTTACTGATGATTGAGAGTTGGCTGATGGGGCAGTAATTGGCCGGGTTGGACTTGTCCTGCTTTTTGTGTACAGGCCATACCTGGGCAATTTTCCACATTGCAGGGTAGATGCCAGTGTTGTAGCTGTACTGGAGCAGCTTGGCTAGGGGCGCGGCAAGTTCTGGAGCACAGGTCTTCAGTACTATTGCCGGAATATTGTCAGGGCCCATAGCTTTTGCAGTATCCAGTGCCTTCAGTCGTTTCTTGATATCACGCGGTGTGAATTGAATTGGCTGAAGTCTGGCATCTGTGATGCTGGGGACTTCAGGAGGAGGCAGAGATGGATCATCAACTTGGCACTTCTGGCTGAAGATTGTTGCAAATGCTTCAGCCTTATCTTTTGCACTGATGTGCTGGGCTCCCCCATCATTGAGGATGGGGATATTTGTGGAGCCACCTCCTCCAGTTAATTGTTTAATTGTCCACCACCATTCATGGCTGGATGTGGCAGGACTGCAGAGCTTAGATCTGATCCATTGGTTATGGGATCGCTTAGCTTTGTCTATCGCATGCTGCTTATGCAGTTTGGCACGCAGATAGTCCTGGGTTGTAGCGTCACCAGGTTGACACCTCATTTTGAGGTATGCCTGCTGCTGCTCCTGGCATGCTCTCCTGCACTCTTCATTGAACCAGGGTTGGTCTCCTGGCTTGATGGTAATGGTAGAGTGGGGGATATGCCAGGCCATGAGGTTACAGATTGTGGTTGAGTATAATTCCGCTGCTGCTGATGGCCCACAGCGTCTCATGGATGCCCTGTTTTGCATTGTTGGATCTGTTCGAAATCTATCCCATTTAGCACGGTGATAGTGCCACACAACACGATGGAGGGTATCCTCAATGTGAAGGCAGGACTTCGTCTCCACAAGGACTGTACGGTGGTCGCTCCTACCAATACTGTCATGGACAGATGCATCTGCAGCAGGCAGATTGGTGAGGACGAGGTCAAGTATGTTTTCCCCTCTTGTTGGTTCCCTCACCACCTGCCACATACCCAGTCTAGCAGATATGTCCTTTAGGACTCGGCCAGCTCGGTCAGTAGTGGTGCTACCGAGCCACTCTTGGTGATGGGCATTGAAGTCCCCCACCCAGAGTACATTTTGTGCCCTTGCCACCCTCAGTGCTTCCTCCAAGTGCTGTTCAACATGGAGGAGTACTGACTCATCAGCTGAGGGAGGGCGGTAAGTGGTAATCAGCAGGAGGGTTCCTTGCCCATGTTTGATCTGATGCCATGAGACTTCATGCGGTCCATAGTCGATATTGAGGACTTCCAGGACAACTCTCTCCCTGCTGTAGACCACTGTGCCACCACCTCTGGTGGGTCTGTCCTGCCGGTGAGACAGGACATACCCGGGGATGGTGAAGGCAGTGTCTGGGACATTGTCTGTAAGGTATGATTCCGTGAGTATGATTATGTCAGGCTGTTGCTTGACTAGTCTGTGGGACAGCTCTCCCAACTTTGGCACAAACCCCTAGATGTTAGTAAGGAGGACTTTGCAGGGTCGACAGGGCTGGGTTTGCTGTTGTCGTTTCCGGTGCCTAGGTCGATGCCGGGTGGTCCGTCCGGTTTGATTCCTTTTTATTGACTTTGTAGCAGTTAGATACAACTGGGTGGCTTGTTAGGCCATTTCAGAGGGCATGTAAGAGTCAACCACATTGCTGTGGGTCTGGAGTGACATGTAGGCCAGACCAGGTAAGGACAGCAGATTTCTGTCCCTAAAGGATATTACTGAACCAGATGCGTTTTTACAACAATCGACAATGGTTTCATGGCCATCATTAGACTAGCTTTTAATTCCAGATTTTTTATTAATTAAATTCAAATTCCACCTCCGCTAAGGGAAAAAGTTTCTTCCTATCTATCCTATCAATGCCCTTCATAATTTTGTATACCTCAATCAGGTCCCCCCTCAGCCTTCTCTGCTCTAAGAAAAGAACCCGAGCCTATTCAGTCTCTCTTCATCGCTGAAATGCTCCAGCCCAGGCAACATCCTGGTGAATCTCCCCTGCATCCTCTCCAGTGCAATCACATCCTTCCTATAGTGTGGTGCCCAGAACTGTACACAGTACTCCAGCTGTGGCCTCACTAGCGTTTTATACAGCTCCATCATAACCTCTCTACTCTTATATTCTATGCCTCGGCTAATAAAGACAAGTATCCCATATACCTTCCTCACCACCCTCTGCCTCCTGCCACTAATCCAATTTTGGATCCAACTTTCCAAATTGCCCTGGATTCCATGAGCTCTTACCTTCTTAACCAATCTCCCATGTGGGACGTTATCAAAAGCCTTACTGAAGTCCATGTAGAGTATATTAACTGCTTTACCCTCATCTACACACCTAGTTACCTCCTCAAAAAATTCTATCAAGTTAGTTAGACACGATCTCCCCCTGACAAAGCCATGCTGACTATCCTTGATTAATCCCTGCCTCTCCAAGTGGAGATTAATCCTGTCCCTGAATTAATCCTGAATTTTTGGGTTTTCAAACCAGAAAAGGACTTCTCACATCTTTTTATATCTTTTTTCATCTTCAAGAATTAGCAAGTATTTTGGCTAACATATTCTTTTTCGTTTTCTTGCACTAGAGCTGTAAAGAGTTAATCTCTTTATTTTTTCAGATAATGTGTGTGTGTGTGTGTGTGTGTGTGTGTGTGTGTGTGTGTGTGTGTGTGTGTGTGTGTGTGTGTGTGTATGAGGTAAAAAGGTTTCTCAGACCTTGGCTTCACAAACTGTACCATCACTGGACTTCTTCTCATCCACAGCTTTTCTTATTGGAACATAGGAGCAGGAGTAGGCCATTCAGCCCATCGAGCCTGCTCCACCATTCAATACAATCAGGCTGATCATACACTTCAATGCCTTTTTCCCACACTATCCCCATATCTGCAGAATGGCCCTATTTTGTTTGCGAACATCAGCCTGTCTTACAATCTTGATGGCCTTTTCACACAAGAACACAAGAAATAGGAGGAGACTCAATGGGCAGCACAGTGGCGCAGTGGTTAGCACCGCAGCCTCACAGCTCCAGCGACCCGGGTTCAATTCTGGGTACTGCCTGTGTGGAGTTTGCAAGTTCTCCCTGTGTCTGCGTGGGTTTCCTCCGGGTGCTCCAGTTTCCTCCCACAAGCCAAAAGACTTGCAGGTTGGTAGGTAAATTGGCCATTATAAATTGCCCCTAGTATAGGTAGGTGGTAGGGAAATATAGGGACAGGTGGGGATGTGGTAGGAATATGGGATTAGTGTAGGATTAGTATAAATGGGTGGTTGATGGTCGGCACAGACCCGGTGGGCCAAAGGGCCTGTTTCAGTGCTGTATCTCTAAACTAAACATAGACCATATACACTTACCTTCCGGGAGAGCAGTGGAGAGGAGCGGACCTGCGGGAAGAACAAGGAGTGGGGAGCTGATAAATGGAGCCCAAGGATTGTGGCCTAGAGCACTTACCTGCTGGGAGAGGAGCGGACCTGCGGGAAGAACACGGAATGGGGAGCTGATAAATAGAGCCCGAGGATTGTGGCCTAGAGCACTTACCTGCTGGGAGAGGAGCGGACCTGCGGGAAGAACACGGAGTGGGGAGCTGATAAATAGAGCCCGAGGATTGTGGCCTAGAGCACTTACCTGCTGGGAGAGGAGTGGACCTGCAGGAAGAACACGGAGTGAGGAGCTGATAGATACAGCCCGAGGATTGTGGCCTAGAGCACTTACCTTCCGGGAGAGCAACGAAGAGGAGTCCAGGCACACTGGAGTTTGAAAACAAAGTGAACAGTGACGTCACAGGAAAGCAGCAAGGTGATTGATTGGTGAGTAACTGCTGTTCGGGAATAATCTCTAAATAGCTGGGTTAGTACACTACTGTTAGGGTGTGCGTGTAAATAGCTTAATATTTACCGCCGCACTACAGGAAAGATGTGATTAAGCTAGAGAGGGTGCAGAAAAGATTCACAAGGATGTTGCCTGGTTTGGAGGGCTTGAGTTATAAAGAGAGATTGGATAGGCTGGGTCTGTTTTCCCTGGAGCGAAGGAGGCTGAGAGAGGACATGATAGAGGTATATAAAGTTATGCGAGGCATAGATAGGATAGATAGCCGGAGTCTGTTTCACATGGTGGGGGTGACTAAAACTAGAGGGCATAGATTTAAGGTGAGAGGGAGGAGGTTTAAAGGGGATCAAAGGGGTAAATTTTTCACACAACGAATAGTGGGTATCTGGAATGAGCTGCCTGAGGAGGTGGTGGAGGCAGGAACAGTAGTGACATTTAAGAGGCATCTGGACAGGTACTTGAATGAGCAAGGCATAGAGGGATATGGAATTAATGCAGGCAGGTGGGATTGTATAGATAGGCATTATGGTGGGCATGGACGCGGTGGGCCGAAGGGCCTGTTTCTATGCTGTACGACTCTATGACTGTGTTAGATTGTATCCGATTGTGTCAGACTGTGAGACTGTGTCAGACTGGTAGAAGTATCAGTGGGGGAGCATTTTGGAGATAGTGACCATAACTTTGTAAGATTTAAGATAGTTATTGAAATGGACAAAGATGGACCAGAAATAAAAGTACTGAATTGGGGGACGGCCAATTTCAGTATGATAAAACAGGATCCGCCAAAGTGGACTGGGAGCAGCTACTTGTAGGAAAGTCTACATCAGACCAGTGGGAGCCATTCAAAGAGGAAATTGTGAGAGTTCAGAGCCAACATGTACCCATTAAGGTGAAGGGTAGGACCAACAAGTCCAGGGGACCCTGGATGTCAAGGGATATAGAGGATTGGATCAGAAAAAAAAGGAGGCTTACGGCAGATCCCAAGTGCTGAAAACAATGGAGGCCCTAGAGGAGTATAGAAAGTGTAGGGTGGCACTTAAAAAAGTAATTAGGAGAGCGAAGAGGGGACATGAAAAAACACTGGCAGGCAAGATAAAGGAAAATCCTACGGCATTTATAAGTATATTAAGGGCAAGAGGATAAGCAGGGAAAGAGTGGGGCCCATTAGGGACCAAAGTGAGAACATTTGTGTGGAGCCGGAGGACATAGGTGAGGTTTTAAATGATTACTTTTCATCGGTGTTCACTATGGAGAAGGACGATGTAGGTGTAAAGATCAGGGAGGGGGATTGTGATATACTTGAACATATTAGCATTGAAAGGGAGGAGGTATTAGCTGTTTTAGCAGGCTTAAAAGTGGAGAAATCCCCAGGCCCAGATGAGATGTATCCCAGGCTGTTATGTGAGGCAAGGGAGGAGATAGCAGGGGCTCTGACACAAATTTTCAAATCCTCTCTGGCCACAGGAGAGGTGCCAGAGGATTGGAGGACAGCGAATGTGGTACCATTATTCAAGAAGGGTAGCTAGGATAAACCAGGTAATTACAGGCTGGTGAGTCTAATATCAAGTGGTTGCGAAACTATTGGAAAAAATTCTGAGGGACAGGATTAATCTCCACTTGGAGAGGCAGAGATTAATCAGGGATAGTCAGCATGGCTTTGTCAGGGGGAGATCGTGTCTGACTAACTTGATTGAATTTTTCGAGGTGGTGACTAGATGTGTAGATGAGGGTATACATGGACTTCAGTAAGGCTTTTGATAAGGTCCCGCATGGGAGATTGGTTTAGAAGGTAAGAGCCCATAGGATCCAGGGCAATTTGGCAAATTGAATCCAAGATTTATTTCGTGGCAGGAGGCAGAGGGTGATGGTCAAGGGTTGTTTTTGCGATTGGAAGCCTGTGACCAGTGGTGTACCACAGGGATCGGTGCTGGGACCCTTGCTGTTTGCAGTGTACATTAATGCTTTAGACGTGAATGTCGGAGGTGTGATCAGTAAGTTCACAGATGACACAAAAATTGGTGGTGTCGTAAATAGTGAAGAGGAAATCATTAGATTACAGGACGATATAGATGGGCTGGTAAGATGGGCGGAGCAGTGGCAAATGGAATTTAATCCTGAGATGTGTGAGGTAATGCATTTTGGGAGGACTAACAAGGCAAGGGAATATACAATGGATGGTAGGACCCTAGGAAGTACAGAGGGTCAGAGGGACCTTGGTGTACTTGTCCATAGATCACTGAAGGCAGCAGCACAGGTAGATAAGGTGGTTAGGAAGGCATATTGGATACTTGCCTTTATTAGCCGAGGCATAGAATATAAGAGCAGGGAGGTTATGATGGAGCTGTATAAAATGCTAGTTAGGCCACAGCTGGAGTACTGTGTACAGTTCAGGGCACCACACTATAGGAAGGATGTGATTGCACTGGAGAGGGTGCAGAGGAGATTCACCAGGATGTTGCCTGGGCTGGAGCATTTCAGCTATGAAGAGAGACTGAATAGGCTAGGGTTGTTTTCCTTGGAGCAGAGAAGGCTGAGGGGAGACATGATTGAGGTATACAAAATTATGAGGGGCATTGACAGATTAGATAGGAAGAAACTTTTTCCCTTAGCGGAGGGGTAAGAACCAGGGTGCATAGATTTAGGGTAAGGGGCAGGAGGTTTAGGGGGGATTTGAGGAAATATTTTTTCACCCAGAGGGTGGATGGAATCTGGAACACACTGCCTTAAAGGGTGGTAGAGGCAGGAACCCTCATAACATTTAGTAAGTATTTAGATGAGCACTTGAAACGCCATAGCATACAAGGCTATGGGCCAAGTGCAGGAATATGGAATTAGAATAGTTGGGTGCTGGATGGCCGGCACAGACACGATGGGCCGAAGGGCCTGTTTCTGTGCTGTATAACTCTATGACTCTATGACTGTGTCACATTGTGTCAGACTGTGAGATTGTGTCAGATTGCATTAGACTCTTTGAGAATATGCCAGTCTGTGTTAGACCGTGTCAGATTGTGTTGGACAGTGCCAAATTGTGTCAGACTGTGCTAGACTGTGTCAGATTGTGTTTGACTGTTTATGACTGTGCTAGACTTTGTTAAACTGTGTCAGAGGATGTCAGACTGTGTCAGATTGTGTTACATTGTTTAGACTGTCTCAGGCTGTGTCAAATTGTGTCAGACAGTGAGACTGTCAGACTGTGTTAGGCTGTGTCACATTGGTTCAGTCTTTGAGACTATGTCAGCTGGTGCTAGGCTGTCTCAGACTGTATCAGATTGTGCCAGATTGTGTCAGACTGTATTAAGTTGTGTCAGACTGTGAGACTGTGTCGTATGGTGATAGACTGCTGGAATGTGTAAGATTACGTCAGACTGTGAGACTGTATCAGAGTGTGTCAAATTGTCTTAGACTTTGAGACTGTGTCAGATTGCATTAGACAGTGAGACTGTGTCAGATAGTGTTTGGCTGTAAATGACTGTGCTAGACTTTGTTAGACTGTGCCAGATTGTGTTAGACCGTCTCAGGCTGTGTCAGATTGCGTTTGACTGTGAGACTGCGTTAGAGTGTGTCAGACTATGTTAGCCTGTATCAGGCTATTTCAGATTTGTTCAGTCTTTGAGACTGTGCCAGCTTGTGCTAGACTATGTCAGATTGTGTTTGATTGTGTCAGACTGTGCCAGATTGTGTCAGATTGTGTTAGGTTGTGTCAGACTGTGAGTCTGTGTCAGAAGGTGATAGACTGCTGGAATGTGTCAGATTACGTCACACTGTGAGACTGTATCAGAGTGTGTCCGATTGTGTCAGACAGTGAGACTGTATCCGATTGTGTTTGACTGTATATGACTGTGCTAGACTTTGTTAGACTGTCAGAGGATGTTAGATTGTGTCAGATTGTGTGAGATTGCGTCACAAGGTGAGACTGTGTCAGACTGTGAGACTTTGTGCAGCTCCCAGGAGAAAGCAACAACAGCCAAGTTTGTGGCACCATGGATGGCTCTGCTGCACAGGAGGGGGTGAAAAAGAGTGGGAGAGCCTTACTGAAAGGAGATTCAATTGTAAGGGGAACAGATCGGTGTTTCTGTGGCCGCTAACGTGACTCCAGGATGGTATGTTGCCTCCCTGATGCTAGGGTCAAGGATGTCTTGGAGCGGCTGCAGGACATTCTGAAGGGGGAGGGTGAACAGTCAGAGGTCGTGGTAAATATTGGTACTAACGACATAGGTAGAAAGAGGGATGAGGTCCTGCAACAAGAATTTAGGGAGCTTCGTAGCAGATTAAAAAGCAGGACCTCTAAGGTTGTAATCTCTGGATTACTCCCAGTGCCATGTGCTAGTGAGTATAGGAATAGGAGGATAGAGCAGATGAATGCGTGGCTGGGGAGATGGTGCAGGAGGGAGGGCTTTAGTTTCCTGGATCACTGGGTCTGTTTCTGGCAAAGGTGGGACCTGTACAAGTTGGACGGGTTGCACCTGAACCGGAACGGGACCAACATCCTTGCTGGGAGGTTTGCTAGTGCTGTGTGGGGGGTGGGGTTTAAACTAATTTGGCAGGTGGATGGGATACAGAGTGGAGTTACAGTAGGGGGTGATGCACAGCCAAATATAGAAGAGAAACAGAGTCAGTCTGGAAGGCAGAGCAAATATAGACCTGTTACGGCACAAGGGAAAAATGAAAGGCTGGATTGCATCTATTTCAATGCAAGGAGTCTTACTAGTAAGGAAGATGAATTGAGGGCATCGATTAGCACGTGGCATTATGACAGTATTGCTATCACAAAGACATGGTTGAGGGAGGGGCAAGACTGGCAGCTCAATATTGCAGGTATAGAATCTTCAGGCATGACGGGGGAGGGGGTAAAAGAGGAGGTGGCATTGCACTGTTGATCAAGGAGTTAGAGATAGATAGAGGAACAGATATGTAGGCAAATCTGAGAGGTGTAAAAATAATAGGGTAATAATACTAGGGGATTTCAACTTACCTAATATCAACTGGGATCGTCTTAGTGCAAAAGGCTTAAAGGGTGAGGAATTCTTAAAATGCATACAGGAGAGCTTTTTGAGCCAGAAGTAGAAAGTCCTACAAGAGAAGGGGCAGTACTGGACCTAATCCTAGGGAATGAAGCCGGACAAGTGGTAGAGGTGTCAGTGGGGGAGCATTGCGGGGATAGTGACCATAACTCTGTAAGATTTAAGGTAGTTATGGAAAAGGACAAAGACTGACTGGAAATAAAGGTACTGAGTTGGGGGAAGGCCAATTTCAATTTGATGAAACAGGATCTGGTCAAATTGGACTGGGAGCAGCTACTTGTAGGAAAGTCTACATCAGGCCAGTGGGAGTCATTCAAAGAGGAAATAGAGAAAGTTCAGAGCCAACATGTACCCGTTAAGGTGAAGGGTAGGACCAACAAGTCTCGGGAACACTGGATGTCAAGGGATATAGAGGATTGGATCAGAAAAAAAGGAGGTGTACGGCAGATTCAGAGCGCTGAAAACAGCGGAGACCCTAGAGGAGAATAGAAAGTGTAGGGTGGCACTTAAAAAAAGTAATTAGGAGAGCGAAGAGGGGACATGAAAAAACATTGGCGATCAATATAAAGGAAGATCCTATTTTCTATTTCCTATTTCCTAAGTATATTAAGGGCAAGAGGATAACCAGGGAAAGAGTGGGGCCCATTAGGGACCAAAGTGGCAATCTGTGTGTGGAGCCGGACGACATAGGTGAGGTTTTAAATGATTACTTTTCATCTGTGTTCACTATGGAGAAGGACGATGTAGGTGTAAAGATCAGGGAGGGGGATTGTGATATACTTGAACATATTAACATGGAAAGGGAGGAGGTATTAGATGTTGTAGCAGGCTTAAAAGTGGATAAATTCCCAGGCCCAGATGAGATGTATCCCAGGCTGTTATGTGGGGCAAGGGAGGAGATAGCAGGGGCTCTGACACAAATTTTCAAATCCTCTCTGGCCACAGGAGAGGTACCAGAGGACTGGAGGACAGCGAATGTGGTACCATTATTCAAGAAGGGTAGCAGGGATAAACCAGGCAGTTACAGGCCGGTGAGTCTAACATCAGTGGTTGGGAAAATATTGGAAAAAATTCTGAGGGACAGGATTAATCTCCACTTGGAGAGGCAGGGATTAATCAGGGATAGTCAGCACGGCTTTGTCAGGGGGAGATCGTGTCTAACTAACTTGATTGAATTTTTTGAGGCGGTGACTAGATGTGTTGATGAGGGTAAAGCAGTTGATGTAGTCTACATGGATTTTAGTAAGGCTTTTGATAAGGTCCCGCATGGGAGATTGGTTAAGAAGGTAAGAGCCCATGGGATCCAGAGCCCGATTGCTAGGCCCCCACCCCCGGGGTACGGAAAGGCCGGCAGCTATAGCTGGGCAGCCTTTCACGGCCCCTGGCACACCCACTTGCCACGGGTAAAATACCCGTGGAGGCGGGCGAGGGCCCTTAAGTGGCCACTTAAGGGTCTTGATTGGCCTCGGGCAGGCGGGCCGCTTCTCACCCCCCACTGGACCTCCGTAAACTTGGTCGGAGGCAGAATCGGGGCGGTTAGGCCTCCCGGAGCCTGCCGCTCAATTTTACGCCACCCCAACGCCACCATCCGACCCGCTGTGGCGGCCTGAAATTCCGGCCATGGACACACAGATGGACACACTGACACACACACATGGACATGCAGAGAGAATCACATAGACACACACATGGACAAACAAACACACACACACATAGGCACACACACAGACAGACAGACACATACACCAACACACACACACATAGGCACACACACATGGTTACACAGACAGACACACACACAGACACCTACACATAGACACATACACACAGACTCACACACAGGCATACACACATAGGCACACAGACTCTCACACACACAGACACGCAGACAGATACACAAACACAGACAAGCACACACAAAACTCACACACACACAAACACAAGCACACAGAAAGAGAAGTAGGTGGAAAAAGAAGGAAAGAAAGAGACAGGCATAAAGAGAGAAAATCAGGTTCATAATGCGGTAGAGAACGAAGCATGTGTAAAGGAGAACTGAAAAAGGAAGAATAGAGAGTATGAGAATGGATTAGCAGCTAACAGAGGACACAGCTTTAAAGTAATTGGCAACAGAACCAGAGGGGGAGATGTGGAGAATTTTTACACAGTGAGTTATTGTGATCTGGAACACGCTGCCTGAAAGGATGGTGGAAGCAGATTCAATAATAACTTTCAAAAGGGAATTGGAGAAATACTTGAAGGGGGAAAATTCACAAGATTATGGGGAAAGAGCAGGGGAATGGGATTAATTGGATAGCTCTTTCAGAGCCAGCACAGGCATGATGGGCTGAATGGCCTCCTTCTGTGCTGTATCATTCTGCATTCTTTGAAAGAGAGAGAGAAAGATTGAGAAACAGATAGAAAAAAAAGGGGGAAAAAAAGATAAAAAATCCTTAATGTTGTAACCACAAAGTCTGCTGACTAAACTCTGTGGTAAAACACTTCCTCCAGTAAGATTTTAATGTACAAGCACAACAGAAAAATCTTTCATATTTTATTAAAGACACATTATGAAACTAGTAAAGGCACAAACTCCCTCCAGGCCTGAGTCAGTCAGCTGATTACACCAGGGGATCAAAATAGATCTCAGCATCCAGAGAAAGATTGGAGGAAATCAGCTGGAGTTTCCATTCACCGCACCCCCCCTGCCACCACCCTCTGACAGTGCAGCACAACCTCAGTACTGACCCTCTGACAGTGCAGCACTCCCTCTGTACTGACCCTCTGACAGTGCAGCACAACCTCAGTACTGACCCTCTGACAGTGCAGCACTCCCTCTGTACTGACCCTCTGACAGTGCAGCACTCCCTCTGTACTGACTCTCTGACAGTGCAGCACAACCTCAGTACTGACCCTCTGACAGTGCAGCACTCCCTCTGTACTGACCCTCTGACAGTGCAGCACAACCTCAGTACTGACCCTCTGACAGTGCAGCACTCCCTCTGTACTGACCCTCTGACAGTGCAGCACAACCTCAGTACTGACCCTCTGACAGTGCAGCACTCCCTCAGCACTGACCCTCTGACAGTGCAGCACTCCCTCAGTACTGACCCTCCGACAGTGCAGTGCTCTCTCAGTACTGACCCTCCGACAGTGCAGCACTCCCTCTGTACTGACCCTCCGACAGTGCAGCACTCCCTCAGTACTGACCCTCCGACAGTGCAGCACTCCCTCAGTACTGACCCTCCGACAGTGCAGCACTCCCTCAGTACTGACCCTCCGACAGTGCAGCACTCCCTCAGTACTGACCCTCCGACAGTGCAGCACTCCCTCTGTACTGACCCTCTGACAGTGCAGCACAACCTCAGTACTGACCCTCTGACAGTGCAGCACTCCCTCTGTACTGACCCTCTGACAGTGCAGCACTCCCTCTGTACTGACTCTCTGACAGTGCAGCACAACCTCAGTACTGACCCTCTGACAGTGCATCACTCCCTCTGTACTGACCCTCTGACAGTGCAGCACAACCTCAGTACTGACCCTCTGACAGTGCAGCACTCCCTCTGTACTGACCCTCCGACAGTGCAGCACTCCCTCAGTACTGACCCTCCGACAGTGCAGCACTCCCTCAGTACTGACCCTCCGACAGTGCAGCACAACCTCAGTACTGACCCTCCGACAGTGCAGCACTCCCTCTGTACTGACCCTCTGACAGTGCAGCACAACCTCAGTACTGACCCTCTGACAGTGCAGCACTCCCTCTGTACTGACCCTCCGACAGTGCAGCACTCCCTCACTACTGACCTCCGACAGTGCAGCACTCCCTCAGTACTGACCCTCCAACAGTGCAGCACTCCCTCAGTACTGCTCTGGAGCATCAGCATCAGCTTTTCTGCTTATGCCCTAGTCTTGGAGTTGAACCCGGAACCTTATGACTCAGCGACAAGAGCATGACCAACTGAGCCACAGCTAACACAGGGTGCTGGGTGCAGGGTTCGGGATTAGCACTTTAGGAGGAAATTAACAAAAGGAAATAAAACAGTGTTATGACCGAGGTGGGAGTAGTGCACTGTTAATTCAATCCCACTTCTCCACGGGTCACAGCATATCAATGAATTTTCCCACTTACCGGAGCAGTCAATTAGATATTCTATTTGTCCCCAGAATAAAGCACATCGAATAGGTTTCTTGAATAAACAACTAAATTATTCATTTATTATAAACCAAGTCTTCACCCATAATGAAGTAAAACATATGCACAAATGGAAATATTAAAGCAAAAGGTTAGTATGCAGGTACAACAAGTAATTAGGAACGCTAATAGAATGTTATCGTTTATCGCGAGGGGAATTGAATACAAAAGTAGGGAGAAGGCATCTGTGGAGAGAGAAGCAGGGTTAATGTTTCAGGTCTGTGACCCTTCTTCAGAACTGGCTAAGTTTAGAAAAGAATTAGGTTTTAAGCAAGTGAAGAGGGTGGGGGGTGGGGACGGTGGGGGCAGAGCACAGGACAGATTAAATAACAAAGTTGTCCTGGGACAAAGGCAAAGTGTGTGTTAATGCTTGTGGTGAAAGACAAAGCATTAGTCCAGAGAGTGTGTCAATAGCAGAATAATGAGCAGCTCACAATGCGGTCACCTCTACATTGGGGAGACCAAATGCAGACTGGGTGATCATTTTGCTGAACACCTCCGCTCAGTCTGAAAGCATGACCCCGAGCTTTCGGTTGCTTGCCATTTCAACACTCCGCCCACCCCCCCCCCCCTCCAACCCCCGCCGCCCTGCTCTTATACCAACATTTCTGTCTTTGGCCTGCTTGAGGAGCAGTACCTGATCTTTCGATTAGGCAATCTACAGCCTTGCAGACTGAACATTGAGTTCAATAACTTCAGAGCGTTACTGGCCTTATTTTATATTTTTATATTATTTATTTTACTTTCACAATCACAGAATCACAGAATAATACAGTACAGAAGAGGCCCTTCGGCCCATTGAGTCTGCACCGATGCATTAAAAACACCTGACCTGTCTACCTAATCCCATTTGCCAGCACTTAGCCCATAGCCTTGAATGTAATGACGTGCCAAGTGCTCATCCAGGTACTTTTAAAGGATGTGAGGCAACCTGCCTCTACCACCCTCCCAGTCAGGGCATTCCAGACCGTCACCACCCTCTGGGTAAAAAAGTTCTTCCTCAAATCCCCCTTAAACCTCCCGCCCCTCACCTTGAACTTGTGACCCCTCGTAACTGACCCTTCAACTAAGGGGAACAGCTGCTCCCTATCCACCCTGTCCATGCCCCTCGTTTTATTTTATTTTAATTTTAAACCAGGTACCTGTCTTTCATGTAGACAGAGCTGCTCATTACTCTGCCATTAACACCCTCTCTGGACTAATGCTTTATATAGAGGCCGGTGGCAGTATAAAGGAGCAAGTCGAGGGGGAGACAGTGAGACCGGAGGCAGGATAAAGAAGCAGGTCGAGGGGGAGACAGTGAGACCGGAGGCAGGATAAAGAAGCAGGTCGAGGGGGAGACAGTGAGACCGGAGGCAGGATAAAGGAGCAAGTCGAGGGGGAGACAGTGAGACCGGAGGCAGGACAAAGGAGCAGGTCGAGCGGGAGACAGTGAGACCGGAGGCAGGATAAAGGAGCAGGTCGAGGGGGAGAAAGTGAGACCGGAGGCAGGACAAAGAAGCAGGTCGAGCGGGAGACAGTGAGACCGGAGACAGGATAAAGGAGCAGGTCGAGGGGGAGACAGTGAGACCGGAGGCAGGACAAAGGAGCAGGTCGAGGGGGAGACAGTGAGACCGGAGGCAGGATAAAGAAGCAGGTCGAGCGGGAGACAGTGAGACTGGAGACAGGATAAAGGAGCAGGTCGAGCGGGAGACAGTGAGACCGGAGGCAGGACAAAGAAGCAGGTCGAGGGGGAGACAGTGAGACCGGAGGCAGGATAAAGGAGCAGGTCGAGGGGGAGACAGTGAGACCGGAGACAGGACAAAGAAGCAGGTCGAGCGGGAGACAGTGAGACCGGAGGCAGGATAAAGGAGCAGGTCG
Organism: Heterodontus francisci; assembly: GCF_036365525.1. Classification (NCBI taxonomy): domain Eukaryota; kingdom Metazoa; phylum Chordata; class Chondrichthyes; order Heterodontiformes; family Heterodontidae; genus Heterodontus; species Heterodontus francisci. Next base: position 93,844,723 of record NC_090389.1, on the reverse strand, counting down.
AGGGGGAGACAGTGAGACCGGAGGCAGGATAAAGGAGCAGGTCGAGGGGGAGACAGTGAGACCGGAGGCAGGATAAAGGAGCAGGTCGAGGGGGAGACATGAGACCGGAGGCAGGATAAAGAAGCAGGTCGAGGGGGAGACAGTGAGACCGGAGGCAGGATAAAGAAGCAGGTCGAGGGGGAGACAGTGAGACCGGAGGCAGGATAAAGAAGCAGGTCGAGGGGGAGACAGTGAGACCGGAGGCAGGATAAAGAAGCAGGTCGAGCGGGAGACAGTGAGACCGGAGACAGGATAAAGGAGCAGGTCGAGGGGGAGACAGTGAGACCGGAGACAAGACAAAGAAGCAGGTTGAGCGGGAGACAGTGAGACCGGAGGCAGGATAAAGGAGCAGGTCGAGGGGGAGACAGTGAGACCGGAGGCAGGATAAAGGAGCAGGTCGAGGGGGAGACAGTGAGACCGGAGGCAGGATAAAGGAGCAGGTCGAGCGGGAGACAGTGAGACCGGAGGCAGGACAAAGGAGCAGGTCGAGGGGGAGACAGTGAGACCGGAGGCAGGACAAAGGAGCAGGTCGAGCGGGAGACAGTGAGACCGGAGGCAGGATAAAGGAGCAGGTCGAGGGGGAGACAGTGAGACCGGAGGCAGGATAAAGGAGCAGGTCGAGGGGGAGACATGAGACCGGAGGCAGGATAAAGAAGCAGGTCGAGGGGGAGACAGTGAGACCGGAGGCAGGATAAAGAAGCAGGTCGAGGGGGAGACAGTGAGACCGGAGGCAGGACAAAGGAGCAGGTCGAGCGGGAGACAGTGAGACCGGAGGCAGGATAAAGGAGCAGGTCGAGGGGGAGACAGTGAGACCGGAGGCAGGATAAAGGAGCAGGTCGACGGGGAGACATGAGACCGGAGGCAGGATAAAGAAGCAGGTCGAGGGGGAGACAGTGAGACCGGAGGCAGGATAAAGAAGCAGGTCGAGGGGGAGACAGTGAGACCGGAGGCAGGATAAAGAAGCAGGTCGAGGGGGAGACAGTGAGTCCGGAGGCAGGATAAAGAAGCAGGTCGAGCGGGAGACAGTGAGACCGGAGACAGGATAAAGGAGCAGGTCGAGGGGGAGACAGTGAGACCGGAGACAAGACAAAGAAGCAGGTTGAGCGGGAGACAGTGAGACCGGAGGCAGGATAAAGGAGCAGGTCGAGCGGGAGACAGTGAGACCGGAGACAGGATAAAGGAGCAGGTCGAGGGGGAGGCAGTGAGACCGGAGGCAGGACAAAGGAGCAGGTCGAGGGGGAGACAGTGAGACCGGAGGCAGGACAAAGGAGCAGGTCGAGGGGGAGACAGTGAGACCGGAGGCAGGATAAAGGAGCAGGTCGAGGGGGAGACAGTGAGACCGGAGGCAGGACAAAGGAGCAGGTCGAGGGGGAGACAGTGAGACCAGAGGCAGGACAAAGGAGCAGGTCGAGGGGGAGACAGTGAGACCGGAGGCAGGATAAAGGAGCAGGTCGAGCGGGAGACAGTGAGACCGGAGGCAGGACAAAGGAGCAGGTCGAGGGGGAGACAGAGACCGGAGGCAGGACAAAGGAGCAGGTCGAGGGGGAGACAGTGAGACCGGAGGCAGGACAAAGGAGCAGGTCGAGCGGGAGACAGTGAGACCGGAGGCAGGATAAAGGAGCAGGTCGAGGGGGAGACAGTGAGACCGGAGGCAGGACAAAGGAGCAGGTCGAGCGGGAGACAGTGAGACCGGAGGCAGGACAAAGGAGCAGGTCGAGCGGGAGACAGTGAGACCGGAGGCAGGATAAAGGAGCAGGTCGAGGGGGAGACAGTGAGACCGGAGGCAGGATAAAGGAGCAGGTCGAGGGGGAGACAGTGAGACCGGAGACAGGACAAAGGAGCAGGTCGAGGGGGAGACAGTGAGACCGGAGGCAGGATAAAGAAGCAGGTCGAGCGGGAGACAGTGAGACTGGAGACAGGATAAAGGAGCAGGTCGAGCGGGAGACAGTGAGACAGGAGGCAGGACAAAGGAGCAGGTCGAGGGGGAGACATTGAGGCCGGAGGCAGGACAAAGGAGCAGGTCGAGCGGGAGACAGTGAGACCGGAGGCAGGACAAAGGAGCAGGTCGAGCGGGAGACAGAGAGACCGGAGGCAGGACAAAGGAGCAGGTCGAGGGGGAGACAGTGAGACCGGAGGCAGGATAAAGGAGCAGGTCGAGCGGGAGACAGTGAGACCGGAGGCAGGATAAAGGAGCAGGTCGAGCGGGAGACAGTGAGACCGGAGGCAGGATAAAGGAGCAGGTCGAGCGGGAGACAGTGAGACCAGAGGCAGGATAAAGGTGCAGGTCGAGCGGGAGACAGTGAGACCAGAGGCAGGATAAAGGTGCAGGGCTGAGAGAGAGCACAGCAAGACCAGCAGCAGTGTAAAGGAGCGGGCCGAGGGGAAGAACATTGAGTTAGGGGGCAGTATTAAGTATCGGACCGAAAGCACCATTCATTCTTCTAAACTCTAGAGAATACAGGCCCAGTCTCCTCAGTCACTCCTCACAGTGCAGGTTAGTGATGAGGCTGATTGTTACCAGGAAATAAAAGGAAGGGACAGAACGTGTGAACGTCATATTGCACCAAGGAATCGTACAAGAGTAGGGAAATTTGATAATAGAACAAACTTAAAGGCTTTGTATCTGAATGCACAAAGCATTCAGAATAAAATAAATGAGTTACTAGCGCAAATAGAGATGAATGGGTATAATTTAGTGGCGATTACTGAGACGTGGTTGCAGAGAAACCAGGTTTGGGAATTGAATATCCAAGGGTACTCAGTATTTCAGAAGGATAGACAGGAAGGAAAAGGAGATGGTGTCGCTTTGTTAGTGAAGGAAGAGATCAGTGCTGTAGTGAGAAATGATATAGGCACTGGAGATCAAGACGTAGAATCAGTCTGGGTAGAAATAAGAAATAGCAAGGGAAAGAAGTTCCTGGTGGGTGTAATCTATAGGTCGCCAAACAGTAGTTCCGCAGCGGGGCACAGTATTAACCAGGCAATACTGGGGGCTTGTAAGAAAGGCACGGCAATAATCTTGGGTGATTTTAATATGCATATAGATTGCATTAATAAATTGGCCAGGGTAGCCTCGAGGGAGAGTTCACTGAATGTATTAGAGATTGTTTTTTGGAGCAATATGTTGTGAAACCAACCAGGGAGCAGGCTATTCTAGATTTGGTATTGTGTAATGAGGTGGAATTAATTAATGATCTCATAGTTATGGATCTTCTAGGGAAGAGTGATCATAGCATGCTAGAATTTCAAATTCAGTTTGAGGGCAAGAAACTGGAGTCTCACACTAGCATTCTGGAGTTAAACAAAGGTAGTTACATAGGCATGAGGACAGATTTGGCCCTCGTGGACTGGGCAGGAAGACTAAAAGGTAGGACAGTTGATGAGCAGTGGCAGATGCTTAAGGAGATATTCAATTCCTCCCAACTAAAATATATTCCAGAGAGGAAAAACATCCATGGCTAAGCAAGGAAGTTGAGGATAACATTAAGACAAAAACTAAGGCATACCATATTGCAAAGGCCAGTGGCAGGCTGGATATTGGGAAACTTTTAAAGATCAACAAAGGGTTACTAAAAAAGTAATAAAAAGAGCAAAGGTAAATTATGAAAGAAAACTAGCGCAAAATATAAAAACGGATAGCAAAAGCTTCTATAAGTATATTAAAGGGCGGCACAGTGGCGCAGTGGTTAGCACCGCAGCCTCACAGCTCCAGCGACCCGGGTTCAATTCTGGGTACTGCCTGTGTGGAGTTTGCAAGTTCTCCCTGTGTCTGCGTGGGTTTCCTCCGGGTGCTCCAGTTTCCTCCCACATGCCAAAGACTTGCAGGTTGATAGGTTAATTGGCCATTATAAATTGCCCCTAGTATAGGTAGGGAAATATAGGGACAGGTGGGCATGTGGTAGGAATATGGAATTAGTGTAGGATTAGTATAAATGGGTGGTTGATGGTCGGCACAGACTCGGTGGGCCGAAGGGCCTGTTTCAGTGCTGTATCTCTAAACTAAACTAAACAGAATAGCTAAAGTGAATGTTGGTCCCTTGGAGGTTGGGACTGGGGAGTTAATAGAGAGGAAGACAGAAATGGCAAAGATACTAATTCAGTATTTTGCCTCAGTTTTCACAGTGGAGGGCATTAGTACCATCCCGATAGTAACAGGTAATGCAGAGTCATAGAGAGATACAGCACTGAAACAGGTCCTTTGGCCCACCAAGTCTGTGCTGACCATCAACCACCCATTTATACTAATTCTACATTAATCCTATGTCCCCTACCACATCCCCACCTTCCCTCAATTCCCCTACCTACACTAGGGGCAATTTACCTCTCATCCTGCAAGTCTTTGGCTGTGGGAGGAAACCGGAGCACCCGACGGAAACCCACGCGGTCACAGGGAGAACTTGCAAACTCCACACAAGCAGTACCCAGAACCGAACCCGGGCCACTGGAGCTGTGAGGCTGCGGTGCTAACCACTGCGCCACTGTGCCACCCAGAGGTTATAGAAAGGGAGGAACTTAGAACAATCATCATCACTAGGGAAAAAGTACTGAGAAAACTCTTAGGATTGAAGGCAGACAAGTCCCCAGGGCCTGATGGCCTACATCCTAGGGTCTTCAAGGAAGTGGCAGCGGACATAGTGGATCTATTGGTTATAATCCAAAATTCCCTTGATGCGGGAAAGTTTCCAGTGGATTGGAAAAATGCTAATATAACACCCTTATTCAAAAAGGGAGGGAGGCAGAAAGTAGGAAACGACAGTTTAACATCTGTCATTGGGAAATTGTTAGAATCCATTATTAAGGAAGTAATAGCAGGTTTTTAGAAAGTCAAAATGCAATCCATCAGAGTCAGCATGGTTTTATGAAGGGTAAATCATGTTTGACTAATTTGCTAGAGTTCTTCGAAGCTGTAACAAGCAAAGTGGATAATGGGGATCCTGTAGATGTTGTATATCTGGACTTCCAGAAGGCATTTGATAAGGTGATGCACAAAAGGTTAATACACAAGGTAAGATCACATGGGTTTAGGGGCAATTTATTAGCTTGGATAGAGGATTGGCTAACCAACAGAAAACAGAGAGTCGGGATAAATGGGTCTTTTTCTGGTTGGCAAGATGTAACTAGTCGGGTGCCACAGGGTTCGGTCCTTGGGCCCCAACTATTTACAATCTATATTAATGACTTGGATGCAGAGATAGAAGGTACTATAGCCAAATTTGCAGATGACACTAAAATAGGTGGGATTGTTAAAACTTACTTTCGGGTGCTATTGTCCAGCCTTACTTAATGTTGGTGCCAAGCTTGCTTTGTCTTGAATGTTGGTAACTAGCCTTACCTAGAGTGGGATCTGGCTGTCGAACCTTACCTAGTGTTGGTACTTTAGTGCACAGCCTCACCATGTGTTGGATGTTGGTGAGTATCCTTATCTGTTGTTGAACATTGGTGCCCAGGCTTATGTTATGAACACAGAGTCACAAAGTTATTCATGGCATAGGAGGAGGCCATTCAGCCTATCAAGTCCATGCCGGCTCTCCATGGAGCAATCCAGTCAATCTCACTCCCCTGCTCAATCCCCCCAACTGACCACAGATAATGTTTTATTTAAATTAGAGTTTTAGCCCCTGTGTTTTGTTGGCCAAATAAGCAGACAGTGACAGGTTTTCTCATGAGTTTAAAACAGAAGATTAAATATTTATTGAACAATAATCACCCAAAATACTCGCAACACCACCCATGCACACATTCACTCTCGCGTACATACTCAAGAAAAGATAGATCGAAGGTAAAGGGCAAGAGATGTTAAGAGTTCAAGGTGTAAAAGTCTACCGTTTTCAGGAAAAACCAGTGGGATCCTCCTGGTAGCTAAGTTTTAAAGTTTCAGGCCTGGTTGCTGGTTGCCTTGCCCTTGCTAGTTTGCTGAAGTTTCCTGCCAGTCAACACTTCAGTTCAAAGACAGTGCTGTATTTCTTAGTTCAATTTTTACAGGAGTTGTTGTTCAAAAAGCACTCTCTTATTTCTCTGCTCCAGTTGGTTGCCAACTCAGGATTCCACTGTCTTAGCTGGAATTGATATCTCTCTCTCTCTCCCTCTCAATCTTGTGCTGGAATTGAAGATGGCTTTCGATGTTCTCTCTCTGGTTGAAGATCCCAGACTGCTGTTCTGATGACATAATGACTTGATGACTGATGATTTCCTTTGTTCTCCAAGAAGGTTTAAAGGTAAATTCATGAAGTGTTAGTTTGCCCAAGTGACTTTCGGCTTTCGGTTCCTGAGGGGCTTATGATCTCAGCCCATTTTGATAAGTTGAGGGATGTTCACACTTTATTGTAGTAATTGTAGCTGGAGATGGAGCCTCTGCTAATGCCTTTGTTTTATCTCACTTTGTGGATAGCTCACATGCATGTGTGATGAGCTGTTTAATTTCAATGCAGATGGGGTTAATGGGTTTCAGTTCCAGCAGATATAGATGTGTATTTCAGTGCTGGAGAAGGTACGCATCATGTGACATTGTCCTCCACCTTGTTGAAGGCAAGTTTACCAGTCTTTAAAAAAAAAATCTAACTCTTTGGTTAGATTTTCAGGAGCTAGGGAAGAAGTTAAAGAGTAGGATCTTGAAGATAGTATTCTCTGCATTACTCCCAGTGACACACGTTAGCGAGAGTAGAAATAGGAAGATAGGGAGGATCAATGTGTGGCTTGATGCATGGTGCAGGAGGGAGGGCTTCAGATTCTTGGGGCATTGGGACCAGTTCTGGAATAGAAGGCACCTATTCAAAAGGGACGGGTTGCACCCCAACAGGACTGGGACCAATGTCCTCGCGGGGAGATTCACTAGTGTGGTTGGGGAGGGTTTAAACTAAATTGACAGGGGGTTGGGCACCAGCATATAAAGTAGAAAAGAGGAATAAGGTGCATAATATGAGAGTGTTAGACAGTACTAGAGAAGGGAGTAGTTCCGTATTAGATGGGAGCAGACTGAGAAGGACCACGAGGAATGCATAGACAAGATTACAATGCATGTGTGTAAAGGCACAAAGTGTGGCAAATATGGTTGGTGAGTTACAAGCACAAATAGCTGTGTGGGAATATGATGTAGTGGCAACAATGGAAATGTGGCTTAAAATTGGCAAGGACTGGGCACTTAATATACAAGGATATAAAGTGTTTAGAAAAGATAGAGAAGAAAAAAAGGAAGGTGGGGTGGCAGTACTGCTTGAGGAAGACATTGCAGTGTTGTAAAGGAAGGATGTCCTTGAACAGGTAAGGACAGAATCCATTTGGTTAGAGTTAAAAAGCAAAAAGGGTATGATCACGTTACTAGGGAAATTCTATAGGCCTCCAAATAGCAAAAGAGAGATAGAGAAGCAAATTTGCAGGGAAATCACAGAGATTTGCAAGAACTATATTGGGTGATATTGGGGGACTTTAATTACTCAAATATTGATTGGGATAATTTTAAAGTAAGGGGGCAGGAATTTCTGAAATATGTTCAGGAGAACTTCCTTGATCAGTATGCTCCCAGCCCAACCAGAAAAGAGGCATTGCTGGATCTGGTGCTGGGAAATGAGGTGGGCCAAGTGGACCAGGTGTCTTTCGGGGAGCACTTGGATACGAGTGATCATGATAACATAAGTTTAGGACTCGTAATACAGAAAAACAAGGAATGAAATAAGGTAGAATATCTAGATTGGCTAATTTCAATGTGATGAGAAGGGATCTAGCCAGGGTAGAATGGAACCAAAGACTGACAAAATGATTTGTAACGGAACAACTAGTTATCTTTAAGGAAGAGATGTTTCAGGTACAGGCTAGGTATGTGCCAACATGGGTGAAAGGTAGGGAACCAAAAACAGGGCTCCTTGGAAGACACAGCAGATAGAGATTATGATGAAACAAAAGAAGATGGTGTATGATGCATGTCAGGTGAATTCTTCAAGTGAGAACCAGACCATATACAATAAGTTGAGAGGGGAAGTGAAGAGAAAAATAAGACTGGCAAAGAGACAATGAGAATAGAATGGCAGTCAACATAAAAGGGAACCCAAAAATCTTCTACCAGCATGTAAATAGTAAGTGGGTAGTAAGAGGTGGAGTGGGATCTGTCCGGGACAAAGAAGGGAATATATGCTTAGAGGCACAGGGCAAGGCTAATATACTTAATGAGTAATTTGTATCAGTGTTCACTAAGAAAGTGGAATCTGACAAAATATTGGTAGAAGTGGAGAGTGTAGAGGCAATGGATAGGGTAAAAATTGAGAGGGAGGAGGTACTAAAAAGGCAGGCTATGCTTAGGATAGATGTCACCTGGTTCGGATGGCTTGCATCCCAGGTTGCTAAAGGAAGTGGAGATGCAGATAGCAGAAGGGCTTTCCACAATCTTCCAATCTTCCCTGGATATGGGGAATGTGCCAGAGGATTGGAGAGTGGAAAATGTGACAGCCTTTCAAGAAAGAGTGTAAGGACAGTTGTAGCAATTACAGACCAGTTAGTTTAACATCAGTGGTGGGTAAAGTTTTAGAAACAATAATCAGGGAAAAAATATCAAAGTTAATTAAGGATAGCCAGCACGGATTTGTAAAAGGCAGATCATGCTTGACTAATCTAATTGAATTTTTTGATGAAGTAACAGAGAAGGTTGATGAAGGGAATGCAGTGGATGTTGTTTATATGGATTTTAAGAAAGCGTTTGATAAGGTACCACATAAAAGGCTGGTTCACAAATTGAGGCTCATGGAATAGGAGGGTCAGTGTCCAATTAGATAAAAAATTGGCTTAAGGACAGAAAACAGCAAGTCATAGTAAATGGTTGTTTTTCAGACTGGAGGATGATAGTGGTGGTGTTTCCTTAGGGTCAGTGCTGGGACCACTACTTTTTTCTGGCTACATATAAATGACTTGGATCTTGGAATACAGAGTAGAATCTCAAAATTTGCCGATGACACCACTCTTGGAAGTGTGGCAAACAGTGAGGATGATATGAACTCCTGCAACAGGGCATAGATAGGCTAACAGAATGGACAGAGAGGTGGCAGATGGAATTTAATACTGACAGGCATGAGGTGATATATTTTGACTGAAGGAATAGAGAGAGGCAATTATATACCTAATGGCACAGTTCAGGAGTGTGCCGGAACAATAGGACATTGGGGTGTATGTGCATCAATCTTTGAAGGTGTCAGGACATATTGAGAGAGTGGTTAGTAAAGCATATGGGACCTTGGGCTTCATAAATAGAGGTATTGAGTACAAAAGCAGGGAGGTTATGCTGAACCTTTATAAAGCTCTGGTTAGGCCCCAACGAGAGTATTGTGTCCAGTTCGGTCACCACACTTCAGGAGGATGTGAGGTTCCTTGAGAGGGTTCAGAGGAGATTTAACAGAATAGTTTCAGGGATGGAGGATTTTAGTTACAAGGCTAAGTTGGAAAAGCTGGGGTTGTTCACCTTAGGACAAAGGAGATTGAGGGGAGATTTAATAGAAGTGTACAAGATTATGACAGGCTTAGATAAGTTAGACAAGGAAAAACTGTTTCCATTAACTAATGGTACAAGGTCCAGGGGACACAGATTGAAGGTTTTGGACAAGACATGCAGGGAGAATATGAGGAAGAACATTTTTATGCAGCAGATGGTTCTGACCTGAAACTCACTGCCCATAAGGGTGGTGGAAGAAGAGACAATGAATGACTTCTGATGGAATTTGGATGGCCACTCGAAGGAAATAAATTTGCAGGGCTACGGGGAATGCGCAGGGGAGTGGGACTGATTGGATAGCTCCGCAGAGAGCAGGCATGGTCTCGATGGGCCAAATGGCCTCCTTCTGTGTCACAAATGACTCAATGACTCCTCAGAACTGCACTGGAGTGTTAGCCTAGATTGTTGTGCACAAATTCTCAAATATTAGTGTGGACTAGCTGGTGTCTCAGCAGGTGGGAAGATGTGGTCAATCCCTCTGCAGGTGAATGGCCCCTCCCCAGTGTGACTGTGTAGATTAGTTTTCAGTTGCAGCATTTAATTGAATCCCTTCCCACAGACCACACATTTCCACGGTTTCTCTGTGGTGTGGGTGTCCTGGTGTTGAATGTGGGTTTTGAGTACCCATGTTGTGGGTATGGGTTAGGCACATATATTTAGGTATTTATTTTTGTCTGATTTTACCTGTGTCCCGAGTAATTTTCTGTGCCCGGGTATTTATGTGTATTGATGGCAGTTATCAGTGCATTAGGCATTTATCTTTTCCCGGCGGAGCAGCAGGAGAAGGTAGCGACTCTTCGGTGGGTGAGTGAAGGCATCAGGAGCTGTGTTTTAAAAGTAAGTACTTACTGTTTTACTTACTGTTTTCCTTGTCTTTGAGTTTCTTTTGGCGCCGGAGGAACCGGAAGCTGGTCGGCAGCGAGGACTCCTGGCTAGGTTTTTTCCTTAAAGGTGCGGAGCTCCGTGGACTCGGCCTCATTTCCCGGCGGAGCAGCAGGAGAAGGTAGCGACTCTTCGGTGGGTGAGTGAAGGCATCAGGAGCTGTGTTTTAAAAGTAAGTACTTACTGTTTTACTTACTGTTTTCCTTGTCTTTGAGTTTCTTTTGGCGCCGGAGGAACCGGAAGCTGGTCGGCAGCGAGGACTCCTGGGTAGGTTTTTTCCTTAAAGGTGCGGAGCTCCGTGGACTCGGCCTCATTTCCCGGCGGAGCAGCAGGAGAAGGTAGCGACTCTTCGGTGGGTGAGTGAAGGCATCAGGAGCTGTGTTTTAAAAGTAAGTACTTACTGTTTTACTTACTGTTTTCCTTGTCTTTGAGTTTCTTTTGGCGCCGGAGGAACCGGAAGCTGGTCGGCAGCGAGGACTCCTGGGTAGGTTTTTTCCTTAAAGGTGCGGAGCTGAGTAAACCCGAACCACTACACATGTAGTGTCTCCCACCCATTCTCCTCCTCTAACCTAATAATAAGACCCTTTTTACCCTCCTCCTCTAACCAAAAAGGACTGAGCAGGTAAGCTATTTACTGTTTTTGTTAATATCTATAGTTGTACTTAACTAAGGGGTAATTGAATAAAAGAAATGGCAGCCAGTGTAGTGTATTGCTCCTCCTGCAGAATGTTCGAGGTGAGGGAAACCTCCGGTGGCCCTGCCGACTTCACCTGCTGGAAGTGCATCCGTCTCCAGCTCCTATCAGACCGTGTTAGGGAATTGGAGCTGGAGCTGGATGAACTGAGGATCATTCGGGAAGCTGAGGGGTTGATAGATAGAAGCTACACGGAGGTCGTTACTCCACAAATCAAAGGCAGCTGGGTAACAGTTAGAGGTGGGAAGAGGTCAGTGCAGGGATCTCCTGTGGTCGTTCCCCTCAACAACAAGTATACAGTTTTAGATACTGTTGGGGGGGACGGCCTATCGGGGGCAGGCTGCAGTGACCGGGCCTCTGGCACGGGGTCCTGCACTGTGGCTCAGAAGGGAAGGAGGGAGAATGGGAGAGCACTAGTCATCGGGGACTCGATGGTGAGGAGTACGGACAGGCGGTTCTGTGGGCGCAGGCGAGACGCACGGATGGTTTGTTGCCTCCCTGGTGCCAGGGTCCGTGATGTTTGTGATCGCGTCTTCAGGATCCTTAAAGGGGAGGGGGAGCAGCCAGAGGTCGTGGTGCACATTGGCACCAACGACGTAGGAAGGAAGGGTGGCACAGATGTTAGAAGTGAGTTTAGGGAGTTAGGCTGGAAGCTGAAAGCTCGGACGGACAGAGTTGTTATCTCTGGTTTGTTGCCGGCGCCACGTGATAGTGAGGCTAGGAATAGGGAGAGAGCACAGCTGAACACGTGGCTGCAGGAATGGTGTAGGAGGGAGGGCTTCCAGTTCTTGGATAATTGGACTGCATTCTGGGGAAGATGGGACCTGTTCAAACAGGACGGGCTGCATCTGAACCAGAGGGGCACCAATATCCTGGGAGGGAGGTTTGCTAGTACTGTTCGGGAGGGTTTAAACTAGTTTGGGAGGGGGATGGGAACCGGACTTGTAATCCAGGGACCAGTGGGTCCACTCAGAAAGACAAAGAGTGTAGTGAGGTATTGGGGAAGGTAGCACTGTCACAGAGGACAGATGGGCACGGAGAAGGGTTAAAGTGCGTATACTTCAACGCAAGAAGCATCAGGAATAAGGTGAGTGAATTGAAGGCGTGGATGGGCACTTGGGACTACGATGTTGTGGCCATCACTGAAACGTGGATAGGTGAGGGGGAGGAATGGTTTTTGGAGGTACCTGGTTATAGATGTTTTCATAAGATTAGGAATGGTGGTAAAAGAGGTGGGGGGGTGGCATTGTTAGTTAGAAATAGTGTAACAACTGCTGAAAGAATTTTCGAGGAGGATCTGCCGACTGAGGCACTGTGGGTTGAGGTCAGGAACAGGAAAGGAGCAGTCACCTTGATGGGAGTTTTCTATAGGCCCCCCAATAGCAGCAGGGAGGTGGAAGAGCAGATTGGGAAACAGATTTTGGAAAGGAGCAGAAGTCACAGGGTAGTAATTATGGGGGATTTCAACTTCCCAAATATTGATTGGCAACTCTTTAGATCGAATAGTTTGGATGGGGTAGTGTTTGTGCAGTATGTCCAGGAAGCTTTTCTGACTCAGTATGTAGACTGCCCGACCAGAGGGGAGGCAATATTGGATTTGGTACTAGGTAATGAACCAGGGCAAGTGATAGAGCTGTTGGTGGGCGAGCACTTTGGAGATAGTGATCACAATTCTGTAGCATTCACTGTGGTAATGGAGAGGGATAGGTATGTGCAACAGGGCAAGGTTTACAATTGGGGGAAGGGTAGATATGATGCTGTCAGGCAGGAACTGAGGAGCATAAGTTGGGAGCATATGCTGGCAGGGAAGGGCACGGTCGAAATGTGGAACTTTTTCAAGGAGCAGATAGTAGGGGCCATTGATAAGCATGTCCCTGTCAGACAGGGAAGGGATGGTCATGTGAGGGAACCGTGGTTGACAAGAGAGGTTGAGAGTCTTGTTAGGAAGAAGAAGGATGCGTATATAAGGTTGAGGAAAAAGGGCACAGGCATAGCTCTGGAGGGATACAAGATGGCCAGGAAGGATCTGAAGAAAGGGATTAGGAGAGCTAAGAGAGGGCATGAAAAATGCTTGGCGGGTAGGATAAAAGAAAACCCCAAGGCCTTTTACGCGTATGTCAGAAATATGAGGATGACTAGGGGGACCGTAGGTCCGGTCAAGGACAATAGCGGGAGACTGTGTGTTGAGCCGGAAGAGATAAGTGAGGTTTTGAATGAGTACTTCTCTTCGGTATTTACGAATGAGAAGGGGTGTATTACTGAAGAGGACGGTGGGAAGCAGACTGGTAAGCTCGAGGAAGTGCTCGTTAGGAGGGAAGATGTGTTGGGGTTTTTGAATAACTTGAAGATAGACAAGTCTCCCGGGCCTGACGGGGTATATCCAAGGATGTTATGGGAAGCAAGGGATGAAATTGCAGAGCCGCTGGCAATGATCTTTTCATCTTCTCTGCTGACGGGGGTGGTACCAGGTGATTGGAGGGTGGCAAATGTTGTGCCCCTGTTCAAGAAAGGGAATAGGAACAACCCTGGGAATTACAGGCCAGTTAGTCTTACTTCGGTGGTAGGCAAGTTGATGGAAAAGGTGCTGAGGGATAGGATTTCTGAGCATCTGGAAAGACACTGCTTGATTCGGGACAGTCAGCACGGTTTTGTGAGGGGTAGGTCTTGCCTCACAAGCCTGATTGAATTCTTTGAGCAGGTGACCAAGCAAGTGGATGAGGGTAAACCAGTGGATGTGGTGTACATGGATTTTAGTAAGGCATTTGATAAGGTCCCCCATGGTAGACTTATGGAGAAAGTCAGGAGGCATGGGATAGTGGGGAATGTGGCCAGTTGGATTAAGAATTGGCTAACTGATAGAAGGCAGAGAGTGGTCTTAGATGGTAAATACTCAGCCTGGAGCCCAGTTACCAGTGGCGTGCCGCAGGGATCAGTTCTGGGTCCTCTCCTGTTTGTGATTTTTATTAACGACTTGGATGAGGAAGTCGAAGGGTGGGTCAGTAAATTTGCAGATGATACAAAGGTTGGTGGAGTTGTGGATACCGAGGAGGGCTATTGTCGTCTGCAAAGGGACTTGGATAGGTTGCAGTGCTGGGCTGAAAAGTGGCAGATGGAGTTTAACCCTGAAAAGTGTGAGGTCGTCCATTTTGGAAGGACAAACATGAATGCAAAATACTGGGTTAACGGTAGGGTTCTTGGGCATGTGGAGGAGCAGAGAGACCTTGGGGTCTATGTGCATAGATCATTGAAAGTTGCAACTCAAGTGGATAGGGCTGTGAAGAAGGCATATGGGGTGTTAGCGTTCATTAGCAGAGGGATTGAATTTAAGAGCCGTGAGGTGATGATGCAGCTGTACAGGACCTTGGTAAGGCCTCATTTGGAGTACTGTGTGCAGTTCTGGTCGCCTCATTTTAGGAAGGATGTGGAAGCCTTGGAGAGGGTGCAGAGGAGATTTACCAGGATGTTGCCTGGAATGGAGAATAAGTCTTACGAGGAAAGGCTGAACATTCTAGGCCTCTTCTCATTAGAACGGAGAAGGATGAGGGGTGACATGATAGAGGTTTATAAGATGATCAGGGGAATAGATAGGGTAGACAGTCAGAAACTTTTTCCCCGGGTGGAGCAAAGCGTTACAAGGGGTCATAAATTTAAGGTGAAGGGTGGGAGATATAAGGGGGATGTCAGGGGAAGGTTCTTTACCCAGAGAGTGGTCGGGGCATGGAATGCCTTGCCCGGGGAAGTTGTTGAGTCAGAAACTTTAGGGACTTTCAAAAGGCTTTTGGATAGGTATATGGATAAAGGAGAATGATGGGGTATAGATTAAATTGTCCTTGACAGAGGACAAAGGATCGGCACAACATTGTGGGCCGAAGGGCCTGTTCTGTGCTGTATGTTCTATGTTCTATGTTCTATCTGCGACCTGCAAATTTATGTACGCAATACAGGAGACATATCTGTTCCCTGTGTATTTATCCAGAACTGGGGTTTATCTGTTCCTGGTATTTATCTGGTGCCAGGGGTTTATTAATCTGTTCCTGGGTATTTACCTGGTGCCGGGGTTTATCCATTCCCAGGTATTTACCCGGTGCGGGTGTCGATTCGTTCCCGGTATTTACCCGGTGCCGGGGGTCCATCCGCTCCCGGGTATTTCCCGGTGCCGGGGGTCTCTCCGTCCCCGGATATTTACCCGGTGCCGGGGGTCCATCCTTTCCCGGTATTTACCTGGTGTAGGAGGGGGTCCATCCGTTCCCGGGTAGCTTATTCGGGAGCAGAGAGTGCGAGCGAGTGATCAGCTGGGAAGGTCAGTTTCAAAGTAAACTTAATTTCCTTTTGTTTTCGGCGGAGACCAGGGGGCTGCTGGGTAAGTAAAACCCTATATATTTGGGCCGTTTCTGAACCCGAGACACTACACGGGTAGTGTCTCCCTCCCACCCTCCTCCTCTAACCAAAAAAAAAGGACTCGGTGGTGTGTAGATAAGGTAAGGCTTTTTCTATTTCTCTTTTTTTTTATCGTGTGATTGGTAAAAACTTTTAGTTCCTTTTTCATTTAAGTAAGTTAAGCTCAGACCCGTGTCATGCTCCTCTTGCTCAATGTGGGAGCTCAGGGACACGGCTGATGACCCTGACTCCTTCACGTGCAGGAAGTGTGTCCAGCTGCAGCTCTTGTTAGACCACATGACAGCTCTGGAGCTGCGGATGGACTCACTTTGGAGCATCCGCGATGCTGAGGAAGTCGTGGATAGCACGTTTAGCGAATTGGTCACACCGCAGATTAGGATTGCTGAGGGAGAAAGGGAATGGTTGACCAAAAGGCAGAGAAAGAGCAGGAAGGCAGCGCAGGAGTCCCCTGCGGTCATCTCCCTCCAAAACAAGTATACCATTTTGGATACTGTTGAGGGAGATGGCTCACCAGGGGAAGGCAGCAGGAGCCAGGTTCATGGCACCGTGGCTGGCTCTGCTGTTTGGAAGGGCGGGAAAAAGAGTGGAAGGGCTATAGTCATCGGGGATTCGATTGTAAGGGGAGTAGATAGGCGGTTCTGTGGTCGAAAACGAGACTCCCGAATGGTATGTTGCCTCCCAGGTGCACGGGTCAGGGATGTCTCAGATCGGCTGCAGAACATTCTGAAGGGGGAGGGTGAACAGCCAGTTGTCATTGTGCACATAGGCACCAATGATATAGGTAAAAAACGGGATGAGGTCCTACAAGCAGAGTTTAGGGAGTTAGGAGCCAAGTTAAAAAGTAGGACCTCAGAGGTAGTAATCTCAGGATTTCTACCAGTGCCACGTGATAGTCAGAGTAGAAATGAAAGAATAATCAGGATGAACGCGTGGCTTGAGAGATGGTGCAGGAGGGAGGGGTTCAGATTTTTGGGACATTGGGACCGGTTCTGGGGGAGGTGGAACTACTACAAATTGGACGGTCTACACCTGGGCCGGACTGGAACCAATGTCCTTGGGGGTGCTTTTGCTAACGCTGTTGGGGAGGGTTTAAACTAATGTGGCAGGGGGATGGGAACCAAATGAGGAGGTCAGTGGACAGTAAGGAGGTAGTAACTAAAGCCTGTAAGGAACTAGATAATGAAGTCAGCGTGACAAAGGGGAAGAGTAGGCAGGGAGCAGATGATGAACGCAAAGGGACTGGTGGTCTGAGGTGAATTTGTTTTAATGCAAGAAGTGTAGTAGGTAAGGCAGATGAACTTAGGGCTTGGATTAGTACCTGGAGTATGATGTTATTGCTATTACTGAGACATGGTTGAGGGAAGGGCATGATTGGCAACTAAATATCCCAGGATATCGATGCTTCAGGCGGGATAGAGCGGGAGGTAATAGGGGTGGAGGAGTTGCATTACTGGTCAAAGAGGATATCACAGCTGTGCTGAAGGAGGGCACTATGGAGGACTCGAGCAGTGAGGCAATATGGGCAGAACTCAGAAATAGGAAGGGTGCGGTAACAATGTTGGGGCTGTATTACAGGCCTCCCAACAGCGAGCGTGAGATTGAGGTACAAATATGTAAACAGATTATGGAAAGATGTAGGAGTAACAGGGTGGTGGTGATAGGAGATTTTAATTTTCCCAACATTGACTGGGATTCACTTAGTGTTAGAGGTCTAGATGGAGCAGAATTTGTCAGGAGCATCCAGAAGGGTTTACTAGAGCAGTATGTAAATAGTCCAACTCGGGAAGGGGCCATACTGGACCTGGTGTTGGGGAATGAGCCCGGCCAGGTGGTTGAAGTTTCAGTAGGGGACTACTTTGGGAATAGTGATCACAATTCCGTAAGCTTTAAAATACTCATGGACAAAGACGAGAGTGGTCCTAAAGGAAGAGTGCTAAATTGGGGGAAGGCCAACTATACCAAAATTCGGCAGGAGCTGGGGAATGTAGATTGGGAGCAGCTTTTTGAAGGTAAATCCACATGTGATATGTGGGAGGCTTTTAAAGAGAGGTTGATTAGCGTGCAGGAGAGACATGTTCCTGTGAAAATGAGGGATAGAAATGGCAAGATTAGGGAACCATGGATGACAGGTGAAATTGTGAGACTAGCTAAGAGGAAAAAGGAAGCATACATAAGGTCTAGGTGGCAGAAGAAAGACGAAGCTTTGAAAGAATATCGGGAATGTAGGACCAATCTGAAACGAGGAATTAAGAGGGCTAAAAGGGGTCATGAAATATCTTTAGCAAACAGGGTTAAGGAAAATCCCAAAGCCTTTTATTCATATATAAGGAGCAAGAGGGTAACTAGAGAAAGGATTGGCCCACTCAAAGACAAAGGAGGAAAGTTATGCGTGGAGTCAGAGAAAATGGGTGAGATTCTAAACGGGTACTTTGCATCGGTATTCACCGAGGAGAGGGACATGAAGGATGTTGAGGTTAGGAACAGATGTTTGATTACTCTAGGTCAAGTCGGCATAAGGAGGGAGGAAGTGTTGGGTATTCTAAAAGGCATTAAGGTGGACAAGTCCCCAGGTCCGGATAGGATCTATCCCAGGTTACTGAGGGAAGCGAGAGAGGAAATAGCTGGGGCCTTAACAGATATCTTTGCAGCATCCTTAAATACGGGTGAGGTCCCGGAGGACTGGAGAATTGCTAATGTTGTCCCCTTGTTTAAGAAGGGTAGCAGGGATAATCCAAAAATTATAGACCGGTGAGCCTGACGTCAGTGGTAGGGAAGCTGCTGGAGAAGTTACTGAGGGATAGGATCTATTCCCATTTGGAAGAAAATGGGCTTATCAGTGATAGGCAACATGGTTTTGTGCAGGGAAGGTCATGTCTTACCAACTTAATAGAATTCTTTGAGGAAGTGACAAAGTTGATTGATGAGGGAAGGGCTGTAGATGTCGTATACATGGACTTCAGTAAGGCGTTTGATAAGGTTCCCCATGGTAGGCTGATGGAGAAAGTGAAGGCGCATGGGATCCAGGGTGTACTAGCTAGATGGATAAAGAACTGGCTGGGCAACAGGAGACAGAGAGTAGCAGTAGAAGGGAGTTTCTCAAAATGGAGACGTGTGACCAGTGGTGTTCCACAGGGATCCGTGCTGGGACCACTGTTGTTTGTGATATACATAAATGATTTGGAGGAAAGTATAGGTGGTCTGATTAGCAAGTTTGCAGACGACACTAAGATTGGTGGAGTAGCAGATAGTGAAGGGGACTGTCAGAGAATACAGCAGAATATAGATAGACTGGAGAGTTGGGCAGAGAAATGGCAGATGGAGTTCAATCAGGGCAAATACGAGGTGATGCATTTTGGAAGATCCAATTCAAGAGTGAACTATACAGTAAATGGAAAAGTCCTGGGGAAAATTGATGTACAGAGAGATTTGGGTGTTCAGGTCCATTGTTCCCTGAAGGTGGCAACGCAGGTCAATAGAGTGGTCAAGAAGGCATACGGCATGCTTTCCTTCATCGGACGGGGTATTGAGTACAAGAGTTGGCAGGTCATGTTACAGTTGTATAGGACTTTGGTTCGGCCACATTTGGAATACTGCGTGCAGTTCTGGTCGCCACATTACCAAAAGGATGTGGATGCTTTGGAGAGGGTGCAGAGGAGGTTCACCAGGATGTTGCCTGGTTTGGTGGGCGCTAGCTATGAAGAGAGGTTGAGTAGATTAGGATTATTTTCATTAGAAAGACGGAGGTTGAGGGGGGACCTGATTGAGGTGTACAAAATCATGAGAGGTATAGACAGGTTGGATAGCAAGAAGCTTTTTCCCAGAGTGGGGGATTCAATTACTAGGGGTCACGAGTTCAAAGTGAAAGGGGAAAAGTTTAGGGCGATATGCGTGGAAAGTTCTTTACGCAGAGGGTGGTGGGTGCCTGGAATGCGTTGCCAGCGGAGGTGGTAGACGCGGGCACGATAGCGTCTTTTCAGATGTATCTAGATAGATACATGAATGGGCAGGAAGTAAAGAGATACAGACCCTTAGAAAATAGGTGTCATGTTTAGATGGAGGATCTGGATCGGCGCAGGCTTGGAGGGCCGAAGGGCCTGTTCCTGTGCTGTAATTTTCTTTGTTCTTTGTTTTTTTCTTTGTCTATCCGTTCCCGGTCATTTACCCGGTGCCGAGTATTGATCCGTTCCCGGTATTTACCCGGTGCCGGGGATCTATCCGTTGATGGGTATTTACCCGGTGCTGGGGGTCTATCCGTTCCCGGTATTTACCTGGTGCCGGGGGTCTATCCGTTCATTGGTATTTACCCGGTGCCGGGGGCTTATCCGTTTCTGGTATTTACCCGGGGCCGGGGGTCTCTCCGTTCCTGGATTTACCCGGTACTGCGGGATTGTCCGTTCCTGGTAATTACCCAGTGTCGGGGGTCGATCCATTCCCGTGTATTTACCCGGTGCCGTGAGGGGTCTATCCATTCCTGGTATTTATCCAGTGCCGGGGGGTCTATCCATTCCCGTGTATTTACCCGGTGCCGTGAGGGGTCTATCCATTCCTGGTATTTATCCAGTGCCGGGGGGTCTATCCATTCCCGTGTATTTACCCGGTGCCGTGAGGGGTCTATCCATTCCTGGTATTTATCCAGTGCCGGGGGGTCTATCCATTCCCGTGTATTTACCCGGTGCCGTGAGGGGTCTATCCATTCCCGGTATTTACGCAGTGCTGGGGGTCTATCCGTTCCTGGGTATTTACCCGGTGCCTGCGGTCTATCCGTTCCCGGTTTTTACACAGTGCCGGGGGTCTATCCGTTCCCAAGCATTTACCCGGTGTTGAGTATTTATCCGTTCCCGGTATATGCCGGTGCAGGGGTTCTATCCAATCCCGGTATTTACCCGGTGCCGGGGGTCTATCCGTTCCCAGTATTTACCCGGTGCCGTTGGTCTTTGCGTTCCCGGGTGTTTACCCGGTGCCGGGAGTCTATCCGTTCCAGGTATTTACCCAGTGCCGGGGGTCAATCCGTTCCCGGGTGTTTACCCAGTGCCGGGGGTCTATCCGTTCCCGGTATTTACCTGGTGCCGGGGGGTCTTCCATTCCTGGTATTTATCCCGTGCCGGAGGTTCTATCCGTTCCTGGGTATTTACCCGGTGCCTGCGGTCTATCCATTCCCGGTATTTACGCAGTGCTGGAGGTCTATCCGTTGATGCATATTTACCTGGGGCCGGGGGTCTATCCGTTCCCAGTATTTACCCGGTGCCGGGAGTCTATCCGTTCCCGGTATTTATCCGGTGCCGGGGGGGGTCTATCCGTTCCTGGGTATTTACCCAGTGCCGGGGGGGTTTATCCGTTCCTGGGTATTTACGCGGTGGTGGGGGTCTATCCATTCCCGGTATTTATCCGGTGCCGGGGTCTATCCGTTCCCGGGTATTTATCTGGTGCCGGGGTTCTATCCGTTCCCGGTCAGTTACCTGGTGCCGAGTGTTTATCCGTTCCCTGTGTTTACCCGGTGCCGGGGGTCGATCTGTTCCTGGGTATTTACCCGGTGCCAGGGGTCTATCTGTTCCCGGGTATTTACCTGGTGCTGGGGGTCTATCTGTTCCAGGGTATTTTCAGGGTGCCAGGGTTCTATCCGTTCCCAGTATTTACCTGGTGTCGGGGGTCTATCCGTTGATGGGTATTTTCCCGGGGCCGGGGGTCTATCTATTCCCAGGTATTTACCCAGTGCCGGGGATCGATCTGTTCCTGGGTGTTTACCCGGTGCCAGGTGTCTATCCGTTCCCGATCATTAACTCGGTGGCGTGTGTTTATCCGTTCCAGGGTATTTACCCGGTGCCGGGGGTCGATCCGTTCCTGGGTATTTACCCGGTGCCAGGGGTATATCCATTCCCGGGTATTTACCTGGTGCTGGGGGTCTTTCCATTCCCGGTATTTACCCGGTGCCGTGTGTCTATCCGTTCCCGGGCATTTACCCGGTGCCGAGTGCTTATCCGTTCCCGATATTTATCGGGTGCCGGAGGTCTATCCATTCCTGGTATTTACCCAGTGCCAGGGATCTATCCGTTCCCGGGTATTTACCTGGGGTGTATCCCTTCCAGGGCATTTTCAGGGTGCCAGCGGTCTATCCGTTTCCAGTATTTACCCGGTGCCGGGGGTCGATCCGTTCATGGGTATTTACCCGGTGCCGGAGGTCTATCCGTTGATGGGTATTTACCCGGTGCCAGGGGTCTATCCGTTCCCGGTATTTACCTGGTGCCGGGGGTCTATCCGTTCATGGGTATTTACCCGGTGCCGGGGGTCTATCCGTTCCCGGGTATTTACCCGGTGCCGGGGGTCTATCCGTTGATGAGTATTTACCCGGTGCCGGGGCTTATCTGTTCACGGGTATTTACCCGGCGCCGCGGGTCTATCCGTTCCTGGGTATTTACCCGGTGCCAGGGGTCTTTCCGTTCCCCGTATTTACCCGGCGCTGGGGGTCTATCCATTCGCGGATATTTACCTAGTGTCGGGGGGTCCATCCTTTCCCAGTATTTACCTGGTGGCGGGGATCCATCCGCTTCCGGGTATTTACCCGTTGCCGGGGTCCATCCGTTCCCAGTATTTACCCGCTGCCGGCGGTCTATTAGTTCCCGGGCATTTACCCGGTACCGCGTGTTTATCCGTTCCCAGTATTTACATGTGCCGCGGGTCTATCCATTCCCGGGTATTTACCCGGTGCCGTGGATCTATCCATTCCCCGTATTTACCCGGTGCCGTGGATCTATCCGTTGCTGGGTATTTACATGGTTCCGGGGGTCTATCCTTTCCCGGGTATTTACCCGGTGCCGGGGTTCTGTCCGTGCATGCGCCTTTACCCGGTGCCGGGGGTCTATCCGTTCCCGGTCTTTACCCGGTGCCGGGCGTCTATCCGTTCCTGGGTATTTACCCGGTGCCGGTGGTCTATCCGTCCCCGGGTATTTACCCGGTGCCAGGGGTCTATATGTTTCCGGTATTTATCTGGTGCCGGGGGTCTATCCGTTCCCGGTATTTACCCTGCACTGGGGGTCTATCCGTTCCCGGGTATTTACCTGGTGCCAGGGGTCTTTCCGTTCCCCGTATTTACCCGGTGCCGGGAGTCTATCTGTTCCTGGGATTTACCCGGCACTGGGGGTCTATCCATTCGTGGATATTTACCTAGTGCCGGGGGGTCCATCCTTTCCCAGTATTTACCCGGTGCCGGGGATCTGTCCGCTTCCGGGTATTTACCCGTTGCCGGGGTCCATCCATTCCCCGTATTTACCAGGTGCTGTGGATCTATCCGTTCCCGGTATTTACCCGGTGCTGGGGGTCTATCCGTTCCCGGGTGTTTACCCTGCACTGGGGGTCTATCCGTTCCCGGGTATTTACCTGGTGCCAGGGGTCTTTCCGTTCCCCGTATTTACCCGGTGCCGGGAGTCTATCTGTTCCTGGGATTTACCCGGCGCTGGGGGTCTATCCATTCGTGGATATTTACCTAGTGCCGGGGGGTCCATCCTTTCCCAGTATTTACCCGGTGCCGGGGATCTGTCCGCTTCCGGGTATTTACCCGTTGCCGGGGTCCATCCATTCCCCGTATTTACCAGGTGCTGTGGATCTATCCGTTCCCAGGTGTTTACCCGGTACCGGGGGTCTATCTGTTCCCGGTATTTACCCGGTGCCGGGTGTCTATCTGTTCCTGGGTGTTTACCCGATGATTGGTGTCTATCCGTTCCCGGGCATTTACCTGGTGGCGAGTGTTTATCCGTTCCCGGTATTTACCCAGTGCCGGGGGTCTATCCGTTCCCGGTATTTACCCAGTGCCGGGGTTCTATCCGTTCATGGGTATTTACCCGATGCCGGGGGTCTATCCGTTCCCACTATTTACCCGGTGCCGGGGGTCTATCCGTTCCCACTATTTACCCGGTGCCAGGGGTCTATCTGTTCCCGGGTATTTACCCAGTGCCGGGGATCTATCCGTTGATGCGCATTTACCCGTGCCGGGGGACTATTCGTTCCCGGTATTTATCCGATGCCGGGGGTCTATCTGTTCATGGGTATTTACCCAGTGCCGGATGTCTATCCGTTCCCGGGCATTTACCCGGTGCTGAGTGTTTATCCGTTCCCGGTATTTACCCAGTGCCGGTGGTCTATCCGTCCCCACTATTTACCCGGTGCCAGGGGTCTATCCGTTCCCGGGTGTTTACCCAGTACCGGGGGTCTATCTGTTCCCGGTATTTACCCGGTGCCGGGCGTCTATCCGTTCCTGGGTATTTACCCGGTGCCGGTGGTCTATCCGTCCCCGGGTATTTACCCGGTGCCAGGGGTCTATATGTTTCCGGTATTTATCTGGTGCCAGGGGTCTATCCGTTCCCGGTATTTACCCTGCACTGGGGGTCTATCCGTTCCCGGGTATTTACCTGGTGCCAGGGGTCTTTCCGTTCCCCGTATTTACCCGGTGCCGGGAGTCTATCTGTTCCTGGGATTTACCCGGCGCTGGGGGTCTATCCATTCGTGGATATTTACCTAGTGCCGGGGGGTCCATCCTTTCCCAGTATTTACCCGGTGCCGGGGATCTGTCCGCTTCCGGGTATTTACCCGTTGCCGGGGTCCATCCATTCCCCGTATTTACCAGGTGCTGTGGATCTATCCGTTCCCGGTATTTACCCGGTGCTGGGGGTCTATCCGTTCCCAGGTGTTTACCCGGTACCGGGGGTCTATCTGTTCCTGGTATTTACCCGGTGCCGGGTGTCTATCTGTTCCTGGGTGTTTACCCGATGATTGGTGTCTATCCGTTCCCGGGCATTTACCTGGTGGCGAGTGTTTATCCGTTCCCGGTATTTACCCAGTGTCGGGGGTCTATCTGTTCCCGGTATTTACCCGGTGCTGGGTGTCTATCTGTTCCTGGGTGTTTACCCAATGATTGGTGTCTATCCATTCCCGGGCATTTACCTGGAGGCGACTGTTTATCCATTCCCGGTATTTACCCAGTGCCGGTGGTCTATCCGTTCCCGGTATTTACCCAGTGCCGGGGTTCTATCCGTTCATGGGTATTTACCCGATGCCGGGGGTCTATCCGTTCCCACTATTTACCCGGTGCCAGGGGTCTATCCGTTCCCGGGTGTTTACCCAGTACCGGGGGTCTATCCGTTCCCGGTATTTACCCAGTGCCGGTGGTCTATCCGTCCCCACTATTTACCCGGTGCCAGGGGTCTATCCGTTCCCGGGTGTTTACCCAGTACCGGGGGTCTATCTGTTCCCGGTATTTACCCGGTGCCGGGTGTCTATCTGTTCCTGGGTGTTTACCCGATGATTGGTGTCTATCCGTTCCCGGGCTTTTACCTGGTGGCGAGTGTTTATCCGTTCCCGGTATTTCCCCGGTGCTGGGGGTCTATCCCTTCCCGGTATATACCCGGTGCCGGGGTTCTATCCGTTCATGGGTATTTACCCGGTGCCGGGGGTCTATCCGTTCCCACTATTTACCTGGTGCCAGGGGTCTATCTGTTCCCGGGTATTTATCCGGTGTCGTGGGTCTATCCGTTCCCGGATATTTACCCGGTGCCGGGGGTCTATCTGTTCCCACTATTTACCTGGTGCCAGGGGTCTATCTGTTCCCGGGTATTTATCCGGTGTCGTGGGTCTATCCGTTCCCGGATATTTACCCGGTGCCGGGGGGTCTATCCATTCCCAGGTATTTACCCGGTGCCGGGGATCTATCCATTCCCGGTATTTACCCAGTGCTGGGTATCTATCCGTTGATGCGCATTTACCCGGTGCCGGGGGTCTATTCGTTCCCGGTATTTATCCGATGCCGGGGGTCTATCTGTTCATGGGTATTTACCCAGTGCCGGGGGTCTATCCGTCCCCACTATTTACCCGGTGCCAGGGGTCTATCTGTTCCCGGGTGTTTACCCAGTACTGGGGGTCTATCTGTTCCCGGTATTTACCCGGTGCCGGGTGTCTATCTGTTCCTGGGTGTTTACCCGATGATTGGTGTCTATCCGTTCCCGGGCATTTACCTGGTGGCGAGTGTTTATCCCTTCCCGGTATATACCCGGTGCCGGGGTTCTATCCGTTCATGGGTATTTACCCGGTGCCGGGGGTCTATCCGTTCCCACTATTTACCTGGTGCCAGGGGTCTATCTGTTCCCGGGTATTTATCCGGTGTCGTGGGTCTATCCGTTCCCGGATATTTACCCGGTGCCGGGGGTCTATCCATTCCCAGGTATTTACCCGGTGCCGGGGATCTATCCATTCCCGGTATTTACCCAGTGCCGGGTATCTATCCGTTGATGCGCATTTACCCGGTGCCGGGGCTTATCTGTTCACGGGTATTTACCCGGCGCCGCAGGTCTATCCGTTCCTGGGTAATTACCCGGTGCCAGGGGTCTTTCCGTTCCCCGTATTTACCCGGCGCTGGGGGTCTATCCATTCGCAGATATTTACCTAGTGTCGGGGGGTCCATCCTTTCCCAGTATTTACCTGGTGGCGGGGATCCATCCGCTTCCGGGTATTTACCCGTTGCCGGGGTCCATCCGTTCCCAGTATTTACCCGCTGCCGGCGGTCTATTAGTTCCCGGGCATTTACCCGGTACCGCGTGTTTATCCGTTCCCAGTATTTACATGTGCCGCGGGTCTATCCATTCCCGGGTATTTACCCGGTGCCGTGGATCTATCCATTCCCCGTATTTACCCGGTGCCGTGGATCTATCCGTTGCTGGGTATTTACATGGTTCCGGGGGTCTATCCTTTCCCGGGTATTTACCCGGTGCCGGGGTTCTGTCCGTGCATGCGCCTTTACCCGGTGCCGGGGGTCTATCCGTTCCCGGTATTTACCCGGTGCCGGGCATCTATCCGTTCCTGGGTATTTACCCGGTGCCGGTGGTCTATCCGTCCCCGGGTATTTACCCGGTGCCAGGGGTCTATATGTTTCCGGTATTTATCTGGTGCCGGGGGTCTATCCGTTCCCGGTATTTACCCTGCACTGGGGGTCTATCCGTTCCCGGGTATTTACCTGGTGCCAGGGGTCTTTCCGTTCCCCGTATTTACCCGGTGCCGGGAGTCTATCTGTTCCTGGGATTTACCCGGCGCTGGGGGTCTATCCATTCGTGGATATTTACCTAGTGCCGGGGGGTCCATCCTTTCCCAGTATTTACCCGGTGCCGGGGATCTGTCCGCTTCCGGGTATTTACCCGTTGCCGGGGTCCATCCATTCCCCGTATTTACCAGGTGCTGTGGATCTATCCGTTCCCGGTATTTACCCGGTGCTGGGGGTCTATCCGTTCCCGGGTGTTTACCCTGCACTGGGGGTCTATCCGTTCCCGGGTATTTACCTGGTGCCAGGGGTCTTTCCGTTCCCCGTATTTACCCGGTGCCGGGAGTCTATCTGTTCCTGGGATTTACCCGGCGCTGGGGGTCTATCCATTCGTGGATATTTACCTAGTGCCGGGGGGTCCATCCTTTCCCAGTATTTACCCGGTGCCGGGGATCTGTCCGCTTCCGGGTATTTACCCGTTGCCGGGGTCCATCCATTCCCCGTATTTACCAGGTGCTGTGGATCTATCCGTTCCCGGTATTTACCCGGTGATGGGGGTCTATCCGTTCCCAGGTGTTTACCCGGTACCGGGGGTCTATCTGTTCCCGGTATTTACCCGGTGCCGGGTGTCTATCTGTTCCTGGGTGTTTACCCGATGATTGGTGTCTATCCGTTCCCGGGCATTTACCTGGTGGCGAGTGTTTATCCGTTCCCGGTATTTACCCAGTGCCGGGGGTCTATCTGTTCCCGGTATTTACCCGGTGCCGGGGTTCTATCTGTTCATGGGTATTTACCCGATGCCGGGGGTCTATCCGTTCCCACTATTTACCCGGTGCCGGGGGTCTATCCGTTCCCACTATTTACCCGGTGCCAGGGGTCTATCTGTTCCCGGGTATTTACCCAGTGCCGGGGATCTATCCGTTGATGCGCATTTACCCGTGCCGGGGGACT
Organism: Heterodontus francisci; assembly: GCF_036365525.1. Classification (NCBI taxonomy): domain Eukaryota; kingdom Metazoa; phylum Chordata; class Chondrichthyes; order Heterodontiformes; family Heterodontidae; genus Heterodontus; species Heterodontus francisci. The sequence continues at coordinate 93,817,276 of NC_090389.1, read as the reverse complement.
ATTCGTTCCCGGTATTTATCCGATGCCAGGGGTCTATCTGTTCATGGGTATTTACCCAGTGCCGGATGTCTATCCGTTCCCGGTATTTACCCAGTGCCGGTGGTCTATCCGTCCCCACTATTTACCCGGTGCCAGGGGTCTATCCGTTTCCGGGTGTTTACCCAGTACCGGGGTCTATCTGTTCCCGGTATTTACCCGGTGCCGGGTGTCTATCTGTTCCTGGGTGTTTACCCGATGATTGGTGTCTATCCGTTCCCGGGCATTTACCTGGTGGCGAGTGTTTATCCGTTCCCGGTATTTCCCCGGTGCTGTGGGTCTATCCCTTCCCGGTATATACGCGGTGCCGGGGTTCTATCCGTTCATGGGTATTTTCCCGGTGCCAGGGGTCTACCTGTTCCAGGGTATTTTCAGGGTGCCAGGGTTCTATCCGTTCCCAGTATTTACCTGGTGTCGGGGGTCTATCTATTCCCGGGTATTTACCCGGTGCCGGTGGTCTATCCGTTCCCAGGCATTTACCCGGTGCCGGGGGTCTATCCGTTCCCGGGCATTTACCTGGTGCCGAGTGTTTATACATTCCCAGTATTTACCCAGTGCTGGGAGTATATCCATTCCCGGGTATTTACCCGGTGCCGGAGATCGATCTGTTCCTGGGTATTTACCCGGTGCCAGGGGTATATCCGTTCCCGGGCATTTACCTGGTGCCGAGTGCTTATCCGTTCCCGATATTTAGCAGGTGCCGGAGGTCTATCCATTCCTGGTATTTACCCAGTGCCAGGGATCTATCCGTTCCCGGGCATTTACCTGGTGCCGAGTGTTTATCCATTCCCAGTATTTACCCAGTGCCGGGAGTATATCCATTCCCGGGTATTTACCCAGTGCCGGGGATCGATCTGTTCCTGGGTGTTTACCCGGTGCCAGGTGTCTATCCGTTCCCGATCATTAACTCGGTGGCGTGTGTTTATCCATTCCAGGGTATTTACCCGGTGCCGGGGGTCGATCCGTTCCTGGGTATTTACCCGGTGCCAGGGGTATATCCATTCCCGGGTATTTACCTGGTGCTGGGGGTCTTTCCATTCCCGGTATTTACCCGGTGCCGTGTGTCTATCCGTTCCCGGGCATTTACCCGGTGCCGAGTGCTTATCCGTTCCCGATATTTATCGGGTGCCGGAGGTCTATCCATTCCTGGTATTTACCCAGTGCCAGGGATCTATCCGTTCCCGGGTATTTACCTGGGGTGTATCCCTTCCAGGGCATTTTCAGGGTGCCAGCGGTCTATCCGTTTCCAGTATTTACCCGGTGCCGGGGGTCGATCCGTTCATGGGTATTTACCCGGTGCTGGAGGTCTATCCGTTGATGGGTATTTACCCAGTGCCGGGGGTCTATCCGTTCCCGGTATTTACCTGGTGCCGGGGGTCTATCCGTTCATGGGTATTTACCCGGTGCCGGGGGTCTATCCGTTCCCGGGTATTTACCCGGTGCCGGGGGTCTATCCGTTGATGAGTATTTACCCGGTGCCGGGGCTTATCTGTTCACGGGTATTTACCCGGCGCCGCGGGTCTATCCGTTCCTGGGTATTTACCCGGTGCCAGGGGTCTTTCCGTTCCCCGTATTTACCCGGCGCTGGGGGTCTATCCATTCGCGGATATTTACCTAGTGTCGGGGGGTCCATCCTTTCCCAGTATTTACCTGGTGGCGGGGATCCATCCGCTTCCGGGTATTTACCCGGTGCCGGTGGTCTATCCGTCCCCGGGTATTTACCCGGTGCCAGGGGTCTATATGTTTCCGGTATTTATCTGGTGCCGGGGGTCTATCCGTTCCCGGTATTTACCCTGCACTGGGGGTCTATCCGTTCCCGGGTATTTACCTGGTGCCAGGGGTCTTTCCGTTCCCCGTATTTACCCGGTGCCGGGAGTCTATCTGTTCCTGGGATTTACCCGGCGCTGGGGGTCTATCCATTCGTGGATATTTACCTAGTGCCGGGGGGTCCATCCTTTCCCAGTATTTACCCGGTGCCGGGGATCTGTCCGCTTCCGGGTATTTACCCGTTGCCGGGGTCCATCCATTCCCCGTATTTACCAGGTGCTGTGGATCTATCCGTTCCCGGTATTTACCCGGTGCTGGGGGTCTATCCGTTCCCGGGTGTTTACCCGGTACCGGGGGTCTATCTGTTCCCGGTATTTACCCGGTGCCGGGTGTCTATCTGTTCCTGGGTGTTTACCCGATGATTGGTGTCTATCCGTTCCCGGGCATTTACCTGGTGGCGAGTGTTTATCCGTTCCCGGTATTTACCCAGTGCCGGGGGTCTATCTGTTCCCGGTATTTACCCGGTGCTGGGTGTCTATCTGTTCCTGGGTGTTTACCCAATGATTGGTGTCTATCCATTCCCGGGCATTTACCTGGAGGCGACTGTTTATCCATTCCCGGTATTTACCCAGTGCCGGGGGTCTATCCGTTCCCGGTATTTACCCAGTGCCGGGGTTCTATCCGTTCATGGGTATTTACCCGATGCCGGGGGTCTATCCGTTCCCACTATTTACCCGGTGCCGGGGGTCTATCCGTTCCCACTATTTACCCGGTGCCAGGGGTCTATCTGTTCCCGGGTATTTACCCAGTGCCGGGGATCTATCCGTTGATGCGCATTTACCCGTGCCGGGGGACTATTCGTTCCCGGTATTTATCCGATGCCGGGGGTCTATCTGTTCATGGGTATTTACCCAGTGCCGGATGTCTATCCGTTCCCGGGCATTTACCCGGTGCTGAGTGTTTATCCGTTCCCGGTATTTACCCAGTGCCGGTGGTCTATCCGTCCCCACTATTTACCCGGTACCAGGGGTCTATCCGTTCCCGGGTGTTTACCCAGTACCGGGGGTCTATCTGTTCCCGGTATTTACCCGGTGCCGGGTGTCTATCTGTTCCTGGGTGTTTACCCGATGATTGGTGTCTATCCGTTCCCGGGCATTTACCTGGTGGCGAGTGTTTATCCGTTCCCGGTATTTCCCCGGTGCTGGGGGTCTATCCCTTCCCGGTATATACCCGGTGCCGGGGTTCTATCCGTTCATGGGTATTTACCCGGTGCCGGGGGTCTATCCGTTCCCACTATTTACCTGGTGCCAGGGGTCTATCTGTTCCCGGGTATTTATCCGGTGTCGTGGGTCTATCTGTTCCTGGATATTTACCTGGTGCCGGGGGTCTATCTGTTCCCACTATTTACCTGGTGCCAGGGGTCTATCTGTTCCCGGGTATTTATCCGGTGTCGTGGGTCTATCCGTTCCCGGATATTTACCCGGTGCCGGGGGTCTATCCATTCCCAGGTATTTACCCGGTGCCGGGGATCTATCCATTCCCGGTATTTACCCAGTGCCGGGTATCTATCCGTTGATGCGCATTTACCCGGTGCCGGGGGTCTATTCGTTCCCGGTATTTATCCGATGCCGGGGGTCTATCTGTTCATGGGTATTTACCCAGTGCCGGGGGTCTATCCGTTCCCGGTCTTTACCTGGTGCCGGGCGTCTATCCGTTCCCGTGTATTTACCCGGTGCCGGGGGTCTGTCCGTCCCCGGGTATTTACCCGGTGCCGGGGGTCTATACGTTTCCGGTATTAACCCGGACCTGGGGGTCTATCTGTTCACAGGTATTTACCCGGTGCCAGGTGTCTATCCGTTCCCAGTCATTTACCCGGTGCCGAGTGTTTATCTGTTCCCGGTTTTTACCCAGTGCCGGGGTTCTATCCGTTCCAGGGTATTTACCCGGTGCCAGGTGTCTATCCGTTCCCAGTCATTTACCCGCTGCCGAGTGTTTATCTGTTCCCGGTTTTTACCCAGTGCCGGGGTTCTATCTGTTCCAGGGTATTTAACCGGTGTCGGGGGTCGATCCGTTCCCGGTTATATACCCGGTGCCGGGTGTCTATCCGTTCCCGGGCATTTACCCAGTGTCGAGTGCTTGTCCGTTCCCGGTATTTACCAGGTGCCTGAGGTCTTTCCATTCCCGGTATTTACCTGGTGCCAGGGGTCTATCCGTTTCCGTTCCCGGGTATTTACCTGGTGCCGGGGGTCTATCCGTTCCCAGTATTTACCTGGTGCCGGGGGTCATTCCGTTGCTGGGTATTTACCCGGTGCCGGGTGTATATCCGTTCCCGGTATTTACCCAGTGCTGGAGGTCTATCCATTCATGGGTATTTGCCCAGTGCCGGCGGTCTATCCGTTCCCGGTATTTATCCGGTGCCGGGGGTCTATCCGTTCCTGGATTTACCCAGTGCCAGGCGTTAACCGTTCCCGGTATTTACCCGGAGCTGGGGATTGTCCGTTCCCGGGTACTTACCTGGTGCCGTGGGTCTATCCGTTCCTGGGTATTTATCCAGTGCTGGGAGCGTCTATCTGTTCCTGGGTATTTACCCGTTGCCTGCGGTCTATCCATTCCCGGTATTTACGTAGAGCTGGGGGTCTATCCGTTGATGCTTATTTACCCGGTGCTGGGGATCTATCTGTTCACAGGTATTTACCCGGTGGCGGGGGTCTATCCATTCCCGGTATTTACCCGGTGCCGGGGGTCCATCTGTTCCATGGTATTTACCCGGTGCCACAGGTCTATCCGTTCCCAGGCATTTACCTGGTGCCGAGTGTTTAACCGTTCGCGGTATTTACCTGGTGCCGGGGTTCTATCCATTCACGGGTATTTACCTGGTGCCAGTGGTCTATCCGTTCCCGGTATTTACCCGGTGCTGGGGGATTATCCGTTCCCAGTCTTTACCCGGTGCCAGGGGTCTATCCGTTCCCGGTATTTACCCAGTGCCGGGGGTCTATCCGTTCCTGATATTTATCTGGTGCCAGGGGTCTATCCGTTCCCGGGTATTTACCTGCTGCCGGGGGTCTATCCGTTCCCGGGTATTTACCCAGTGCTGGGCGTCTATCCGTTCCCGGGTATTTACCCGGCGCCGCAGGTCGTCCGTTCCTGGGTATTTACCCGGTGCCGGGGGTCTTTCCCTGCCCCATATTTACCCGGTGCTGGGTGTCTATCCTTTCCCGGTCTTTACCTGGTGCCTGGGGCTTATCCGTTCCCGGTATTCACCCGGTGCCGGGGGTCTATCGGTTCCCGGTATTTACCCGGTGCCGGGGGTCTATCCATTCCCGGTATTTACCCGGTGCCGTGGGTCCATCCGCTCCCGGGTATTTACCCGGTGCCGGGTCCATCCGTTCCCAGTATTTACCCGCTGCCGGCGGTCTATTCGTTCCCAGGCATTTACCCAGTGCCGAGTGTTTATCCGTTCCAGGGTATTTACCCGGTGCCGAGTGTTTATCTGTTCCCGGTATTTACCCGGCGCCGGGGTTCTATCCGTTCCCGGGTATTTACCCGGTGCTGCGGGATTGTCCATTCCCGGTAATTACCCGGTGCCTGCGGTCTATCCATTCCTGGTATTTACGCAGAGCTGAGGGTCTATCTGTTGATGCGTATTTACCCGGTGCCGGGGGTCTATCTGTTCACGGGTATTTACCCGGTGCCGGGAGTCTATCCGTTCCCGGTATTTACCCGGTGCCGGGGCTCTATCCATTCCCGGTATTTACCCGGTGCCGGGAGTCTATCCGTTCCCGGTATTTATCCGGTGCCGGGGGGGTCTATCCGTTCCCGGGTATTTACCCAGTGCTGGGGGGGGCTATCCGTTCCCGGGTATTTACGCGGTGGTGGGGGTCTATCCGTTCCCGGTATTTATCCGGTGCCGTGGTATATCCGTTTCCGGGTAGTTATCTGGTGCCGGGGGCCTATCCGTTCCTAGGTATATACCCAGTTCCGGGGGTCTTTCCGTTCCCTGTATTTACCCGGTGCCGGGGGTCTATCCATTTCCGGTCTTTACCTGGTGCCACGGGTCTCTCCATTCCCGGGTATTTACCTGGTGCCGGGGGTCTATCCGTTCCAGGGTATTTTCAGGGTGCCAGGGGTCTATCCGTTCCCGGTATTTACCTGGTGCTGGGGGTCTATCCGTTGATGGGTATTTACGCAGTGCCAGGGGTCTATCAGTTCCTGGGTATTTACCCGGTGCCTGCGGTCTATCCGTTCCCGGGCATTTACCCAGTGCCGGGGGTCTCTCCGTTCATGGGTATTTACCCGGTGCCGGGGGTCTATCCGTTCCCAGTATTTACCCGGTGCCGTGGGTCTATCCGTTCCCGGGTGTTTACCCGGTGCCGGGAGTCTATCCGTTCCCGGTATTTACCCGGTGCCGGGGGTCAATCCGTTCCCAGGTGTTTACCCAGTGCCGGTGGTCTATCCGTTCCCGGTATTTACCTGGTGCCGGGGGTCAATCCGTTCCCAGGTGTTTACCCAGTGCCGGTGGTCTATCCGTTCCTAGTATTTACCCGATGCTGCGGGTCTATCCATTCCCGGGCATTTACCTGGTGCCGAGTGTTTATCCATTCCCGGTATTTACCCTGTGCCGGGTGTCTATCCGTTCCCGGTCATTTACCCGGTGCCGTGTTTATCCGTTCCCGGTATTTACCCGGTGCCGGGGGTCCATCTGTTCCTGGGTATTTACCTGGTGCCAGGGGTATGTCCGTTCCCGGGTATTTAGCTGGTGCCAGGGGTCTATCTGTTCCAGGGTATTTTCAGGGTGCCAGGGTTCTATCCATTCCCAGTATTTACCCGGTGCCGGGGGTCTCTCCGTTCATGGGTACTTACCCAGTGCCGAGTGTTTATCCATTCCCGGTATTTACCCAGTGCCGGGGGTATATCTGTTCCCAGGCATTTACCTGGTGCCGAGTGTTTATCCAATCCCAGTATTTACCCGGTGCCGGAGTTCTATCGGTTCCCGGGTATTTACCCGGTGCCGGGGGTAGATCTGTTTCTGGGTATTGACCCGGTGCTGGGGGTATATCCATTCCCAGGTATTTACCCGGTGCCAGGTGTCTATCCGTTCCCAGTCATTGACCCGGTGCCGAGTGTTTATCTGTTCCCGGTTTTTACCCAGTGCCGGGGTTCTATCCGTTCCCGGGCATTTACCCAGTGCTGAGTGCTTGTCCGTTCCCGGTATTTACCCGGTGCCAGGGGTCTATCCGTTCCCGGGTATTTACCTGGCGCCATGGGTCTACCGTTCCCAGTATTTACCTGGTGCCAGGGGTCATTCCGTTGATGGGTATTTACCCAGTGCCGGGGGTCTATCCGTTCCCGGTATTTACCCAGTGCTGGGGGTCTATCCGTTCCCGTTATTTACCCGGTGCCGGGGTCTATCCATTCATGGGTATTTACCCAGTGCCGGCGGTCTATCCGTTCCCGGTATTTACCCGGTGCTGGCGGCTTATCCGTTCCTGGTATTTACCTGGTGCCGGGGGTCTCTCCATTCCTGGATTTACCCAGTGCCAGGCGTTAACCGTTCCCGGTATTTACCCGGAGCTGGGGGATTGTCCGTTCCCGGTAATTACCCGGTGCTGGGGTTCTATCCGTTCCCGGGTACTTACCTGGTGCCGTGGGTCTATCCGTTCCTGGGTATTTACCCGGTGGTGGGGTCTATCCGTTGATGCTTATTTACCCGGTGCTGGGGGATTATCCATTCCCAGTCTTTACCCGGTGCCGGGGGTCCATCTGTTCCAGGGTATTTACCTGGTTCCGCAGGTCTATCCGTTCCCGGGCATTTACCTGGTGCCGAGTGTTTAACCGTTCGCGGTATTTACCTGGTGACGGGTGTCTATCCGTTCCCGGCATTTACCCGGTGCCAGGGGTTTATCCGTTCCAGGTCATTTACCCAGTGCCGAGTGTTTAACCGTTCCCGGTATTTACCCGGTGCCGGGGGTCTATCCGCTCCCGGGTATTTACATGGTTCCGGGGGGTCTATCCTTTCCCGGGTATTTACCCGGTGCCGGGGGTCTATCCGTGCATGGGTATTTACCCAGTGCCGGGGGTCTATCCGTTCCCACTATTTACCTGGTGCCAGGGGTCTATCCGTTCCTGAGTATTGACCTGGTTCCGGGGGTCTATCCGTGCATGGGTATTTACCCAGTGCCGAGTGTTTAACCGTTCCCGGTATTTACCCGGTGCCGGGGATCTATCCGTTCCCGGGTATTGACCTGGTTCCGGGGGTCTGTCTGTTCCTGGGTATTTACCCGGTGCTGAGTGTTTATCCGTTCCCGGTATTTACCCGGAGCCGGGTTGCTATCCGTTCCCGGTATTTTCCCGGTGCCGGGGGTCTATCCGTTCCCGGGTATTTACATGGTGCCGGGAGTCTATCCATTCCCGGTATTTACCCAGTGCCAGGGATCTATCCATTGATGCACCTTTACCTGGTTTTAGTTTTAGTTTTAGAGATACAGCACTGAAACAGGCCCTTCGGCCCACCGAGTCTGTGCCGACCATCAACCACCCATTTATACTAACCCTACACTAATCCCATATTCCTACCAGATCCCCACCTGTCCCTATATTTCCCTACCACCTACCTATTTTAGGGGCAATTTATAATGGCCAATTTACCTACCAACCTGCAAGTCTTTTGGCTTGTGGGAGGAAACCGGAGCACCCGGAGAAAACCCACGCAGACACAGGGAGAACTTGCAAACTCCACACAGGCAGTACCCAGAATTGAACCCAGGTCGCTGGAGCTGTGAGGCTGCGGTGCTAACCACTGCGCTACTGTGCCGCCCTAAGTGCCGGGGGTCTATCCGTTCCCGGTCTTTACCCGGTGCCGGGCGTCTATCCGTTCCCGGGTATTTACCCAGTGCCGTTGGTCTATCCGCCCCCGGGTATTTACCCGGTGCCAGGGATCTATACGTTCCCGGTATTTATATGGTGCCGGGGTTCTATCCGTTCCTGGTATTAACCCGGACCTGGGGCTCTATCCGTTCACGGGTATTTACCCGGTGGTGGGGGTCTATCCGTTCCCGGTATTTACCCGGCACTGGGGGTCTATCCGTTGCCCGGTATTTACCCGGCGCCGTGGGTCTATCCGTTCCCGGGTATTTACCCGGCGCCAGGGGTCTTTCCTTTCCCCGTAATTACCCGGTGCCGGGGGTCTATCCGTTCCTGGGATGTACCCGGCGCTGGGGGACTATCCATTCGCGGATATTTACCTAGTGCCGGGGGGGTCCATCCTTTCCCAGTATTTACCCGGTGCCGGGGATCCATCCGCTTCCGGGTATTTACCTGTTGCCGGGGTCCATCCGTTCCCAGTATTTACCCGCTGCCGACAGTCTATTCGTTCCCGGGTATTTACCCGGTGCCGTGGATCTATCCGTTCTCGGTATTTACCCGGTGCTGGGGGTCAGTCCGTTCCCGGGCGTTTACCCGGTGCCGAGGTTTATCCGTTCCCGGTATTTACCCGGTGCCGGGGGTCTATCTGTGCATGGGTATTTACCCAATGCCGGTGGTCTATCCGTTCCCACTATTTACCCGGTGCCAGGGGTCTATCCGTTCCCCGTATTTACCCGGTGCCGTGGATCTATCCATTCCCCGTATTTACCCGGTGCCGTGGATCTATCCGTTCCCGGTATTTACCCGGTGCTGGGGGTCTATCCGTTCCCACTATTTACCCGGTGCCAGGGGTCTATCCATTCCCGGGTGTTTACCCAGTACCGGGGGTCTATCCGTTCCCGGGTATTTACCCGGCGCCAGGGGTCTTTCCTTTCCCCGTAATTACCCGGTGCCGGGGGTCTATCCGTTCTCGGTATTTACCCGGTGCTGGGGGTCAGTCCGTTCCCGGGCGTTTACCCGGTGCCGAGGTTTATCCGTTCCCGGTATTTACCCGGTGCCGGGGGTCTATCTGTGCATGGGTATTTACCCAATGCCGGTGGTCTATCCGTTCCCACTATTTACCCGGTGCCAGGGGTCTATCCGTTCCCCGTATTTACCCGGTGCCGTGGATCTATCCATTCCCCGTATTTACCCGGTGCCGTGGATCTATCCGTTCCCGGTATTTACCCGGTGCTGGGGGTCTATCCGTTCCCACTATTTACCCGGTGCCAGGGGTCTATCCGTTCCCGGGTGTTTACCCAGTACCGGGGGTCTATCTGTTCCCGGTATTTACCCGGTGCCGGGTGTCTATATCTGTTCCTGGGTGTTTACCCGATGATTGGTGTCTATCCGTTCCCGGGCATTTACCTGGTGGCGAGTGTTTATCAGTTCCCGGTATTTACCCAGTGCCGGGGGTCTATCCGTTCCCGGTATTTCCCCGGTGCTGGGGGTCTATCCGTTCCCGGTATATACCCGGTGCCGGGGTTCTATCCGTTCATGGGTATTTACCCCGTGCCGGGGATCTATCCATTCCCACTATTTACCCGGTGCCAGGGGTCTATCTGTTCCCGGGTATTTATCCGGTGTCATGGGTCTATCCGTTCCCGGATATTTACCCGGTGCCGGGGGTCTATCCATTCCCAGGTATTTACCCGGTGCTGGGGGTCTTTCCGTTGCCTGTATTTACCCGGCGCTGGGGGTCTATCCATTCGTGGATATTTACCTAGTGCCGGGGGTCTATACGTTCCCGGTATTTATCTGGTGCCGGGGTTCTATCCGTTTCCCGTATTAACCCGGACCTGGGGGTCTATCTGTTCACGGGTATTTACCCGGTGCCGGGGGTCCATCCTTTCCCAGTATTTACCCGGTGCTGGGGTTCTATCTGTTCCCGGGTATTTACCCGGTGTCGTGGGTCTATCTGTACCCGGATATTTACCCGGTGCCGGGGGTCTATCCATTCCCGGGTATTTACCCGGTGCCGGGGGTCTATTCGTTCCCGGTATTTGTCCGATGCCGGGGGTCTATCCGTTCCCGGTATTTGTCCGGTGCCGGGGGTCTATCTGTTCATGGGTATTTACCCGGTGCCGAGGGTCTGTCCGTCCCCGGGTATTTACCCGGTGCCGGGGGTCTATTCGTTCCCGGTATTTATCCGATGCCGGGGGTCTATTCGTTCCCGGTATTTGTCCGGTGCCGGGGGTCTATCTGTTCATGGGTATTTACCCGGTGCCGGGGGTCTATCTGTTCATGGGTATTTACCCGGTGCCGAGGGTCTGTCCGTCCCCGGGTATTTACCCGGTGCCGGGGGTCTATTCGTTCCCGGTATTTATCCGATGCCGGGGGTCTATTCGTTCCCGGTATTTGTCCGGTGCCGGGGGTCTATCTGTTCATGGGTATTTACCCGGTGCCGGGGGTCTATCTGTTCATGGGTATTTACCCGGTGCCGGGGGTCTATCTGTTCATGGGTATTTACCCGGTGCCGAGGGTCTGTCCGTCCCCGGGTATTTACCCGGTGCCGGGGGTCTATTCGTTCCCGGTATTTATCCGATGCCGGGGGTCTATCTGTTCATGGGTATTTACCCGGTGCCGAGGGTCTGTCCGTCCCCGGGTATTTATCCGATGCCGGGGGTCTATTCGTTCCCGGTATTTATCCGATGCCGGGGGTCTATCCGTTCCCGGTATTTACCCGGTGCCGGGGGTCTATCCGTTCCCGGTATTTACCCGGTGCCGGGGTTCTATCTGTTCATGGGTATTTACCCGGTGCCGGGAGTCTATCTGTTCATGGGTATTTACCCGGTGCCGGGGGTCTATCCGTTCCCGGTATTTACCCGGTGCCGGGGGTCTATCCGTTCCCGGTATTTACCCGGTGCCGGGGGTCTATCTGTTCATGGGTATTTACCCAGTGCCGGGGGTCTATCCGTTCCCGGTATTTACCCGGTGCCGGGGGTCTATCCGTTCCCGGTATTTACCCGGTGCCGGGGGTCTATCCGTTCCCGGTATTTACCCGGTGCCGGGGGTCTATCTGTTCATGGGTATTTACCCAGTGCCGGGGGTCTATCCGTTCCCGGTATTTACCCGGTGCCGGGGGTCTATCCGTTCCCGGTATTTACCCGGTGCCGGGGGTCTATCTGTTCATGGGTATTTACCCAGTGCCGGGGGTCTATCCGTTCCCGGTATTTACCCGGTGCCGGGGGTCTATCCGTTCCCGGTATTTACCCGGTGCCGGGGGTCTATCCGTTCCCGGTATTTACCCGGTGCCGGGGGTCTATCTGTTCATGGGTATTTACCCAGTGCCGGGGGTCTATCCGTTCCCGGTATTTACCCGGTGCCGGGGGTCTATCCGTTCCCGGTATTTACCCGGTGCCGGGGGTCTATCTGTTCATGGGTATTTACCCAGTGCCGGGGGTCTATCCGTTCCCGGTATTTACCCGGTGCCGGGGGTCTATCCGTTCCCGGTATTTACCCGGTGCCGGGGGTCTATCTGTTCATGGGTATTTACCCAGTGCCGGGGGTCTATCCGTTCCCGGTATTTACCCGGTGCCGGGGGTCTATCTGTTCATGGGTATTTACCCGGTGCCGGGGGTCTATCCGTTCCCGGTATTTACCCGGTGCCGGGGGTCTATCCGTTCCCGGTATTTACCCGGTGCCGGGGGTCTATCTGTTCATGGGTATTTACCCAGTGCCGGGGGTCTATCCGTTCCCGGTATTTACCTGGTGCCGGGGGTCTATCCGTTCCCGGTATTTACCCGGTGCCGGGGGTCTATCTGTTCATGGGTATTTACCCGGTGCCGGGGGTCTATCCGTTCCCGGTATTTACCCGGTGCCGGGGGTCTATCCGTTCCCGGTATTTACCCGGTGCCGGGGGTCTATCTGTTCATGGGTATTTACCCAGTGCCGGGGGTCTATCCGTTCCCGGTATTTACCCGGTGCCGGGGGTCTATCCGTTCCCGGTATTTACCCGGTGCCGGGGGTCTATCTGTTCATGGGTATTTACCCGGTGCCGGGGGTCTATCCGTTCCCGGTATTTACCCGGTGCCGGGGGTCTATCCGTTCCCGGTATTTACCCGGTGCCGGGGGTCTATCTGTTCATGGGTATTTACCCAGTGCCGGGGGTCTATCCGTTCCCGGTATTTACCCGGTGCCGGGGGTCTATCCGTTCCCGGTATTTACCCGGTGCCGGGGGTCTATCTGTTCATGGGTATTTACCCAGTGCCGGGGGTCTATCCGTTCCCGGTATTTACCCGGTGCCGGGGGTCTATCCGTTCCCGGTATTTACCCGGTGCCGGGGGTCTATCTGTTCATGGGTATTTACCCAGTGCCGGGGGTCTATCCGTTCCCGGTATTTACCCGGTGCCGGGGGTCTATCTGTTCATGGGTATTTACCCGGTGCCGGGGGTCTATCCGTTCCCGGTATTTACCCGGTGCCGGGGGTCTATCCGTTCCCGGTATTTACCCGGTGCCGGGGGTCTATCTGTTCATGGGTATTTACCCAGTGCCGGGGGTCTATCCGTTCCCGGTATTTACCTGGTGCCGGGGGTCTATCCGTTCCCGGTATTTACCCGGTGCCGGGGGTCTATCTGTTCATGGGTATTTACCCGGTGCCGGGGGTCTATCCGTTCCCGGTATTTACCCGGTGCCGGGGGTCTATCCGTTCCCGGTATTTACCCGGTGCCGGGGGTCTATCTGTTCATGGGTATTTACCCAGTGCCGGGGGTCTATCCGTTCCCGGTATTTACCCGGTGCCGGGGGTCTATCCGTTCCCGGTATTTACCCGGTGCCGGGGGTCTATCTGTTCATGGGTATTTACCCGGTGCCGGGGGTCTATCCGTTCCCGGTATTTACCCGGTGCCGGGGGTCTATCCGTTCCCGGTATTTACCCGGTGCCGGGGGTCTATCTGTTCATGGGTATTTACCCAGTGCCGGGGGTCTATCCGTTCCCGGTATTTACCCGGTGCCGGGGGTCTATCCGTTCCCGGTATTTACCCGGTGCCGGGGGTCTATCCGTTCCCGGTATTTACCCGGTGCCGGGGGTTTATTGAAGTTGCCCCGGGCGGGAAGGGGTTAAAGTGAGTTTTTGCGCGCGCTGGTTTGTACCTGAGTGACGTCATTGCGCTGTGGTAACTTCCTGAAAGTGAAGAAACAGCCGAGAGAGAAACTGAGGGGAAACCGGAGAGAGAACCGGAGAGAGAGTGTGGGCCCGGGGGGAGAGAGCGGGCCAGGCCGGAGAGAGGGAGAGACTGAGGGAGGAACCGGGAGGGGGAGCGAGTCCGAGTCAGAGTCACAGACCGGGACCGGGGGCGGCCACTGCCCCGAGGGCGATCCAGAGACACCGGGAGGTGAGTGTGTTTCACACCGAGACAGAGAGCGGGGGCCGGGGCAAATCAGAGAAACTTTCAGGCACAGAAAGAGGTCACTCGGCCCATCGTGTCTGTGCTGGCCGAAAACGATCCACCAATTCTAATCCCAATTTCCAGCATTTCGTCCACCACCCTGCAGATTAGGCACTTGAGGTGCCTATCCAGACTCCTTTTGAGTGAGTTGAGGGTTTCTGCCTCAACTACCCCTTCCAGGTAGTGAGTTTCAGACACCCACCACCCTCTGGGAGAAAAGGTTTTTCCTCATCTCCCCTCTAGTCTTTCTACCAATCACTTTAAATCTATGCTCCCTCATCACTGACCTCTCTGCTAAGGTGAATAGACCCTTCACCTCCACTCTATCCAGGCCCCTCACAATTTTGTACATTTCAATCAGATCTCCCCTCAGTCTTCTCTGTTCCAAGGAGAACAACCCCAGCCTATCCAATCTTTCCTCATTGCTGCATTTTTCCAGTCCTGGCAACATCCTCGTAAATCTCCTCTGTACCCTCTCTAGTACAATTACATCCTTTCTGTAATGAGGTGACCAGAACTGCACACAGTACTCAAGTTGTGGCCTAACCAATGAGTTATACAGTTCCAGCATAACCTCCCTGCTCTTATATTCTATACCTTGACTAATAAAGGAAAGGATTCCATATTCCTTCTTAACCACCTTATCGACCTGTCCCACTACCTTCAGGGATCTGTGGACATTCACTCCAAGGTCCCTCACTTCCTCTACACTTCTCAGTATTTTCTCATTAATCGTGTATTCCTTTGCCTTGTTTGACCTCCCCAAATGCATCACCTCGCACTTCTCCAAGTTGAATTCCATTTATCACTTTTCTGCCCATCTGACCAGACCATCAATATCTTCCTGCAGCCTACAGCTATCCTCCTCGCTATCTACCACACGGACAATCTTTGTGTAGTTTCCAAACTTCTTGATCATGCCCCCGACATTTACATCCAAATCATTAATATATGCCACAAAAAGCAGGGGACCCAGTACTGAGCCATGCGGAACGCCACTGGAAACAGCCTTACAGTCGCAAAAACACCCGTCAACAATTACCCTTCGTTTCCTGCCACTGAGACAATTTTGTATCCACCTTGCTACATTTCCCTGGATCCCATGGGATTTTATTTTTAACCAGTCTGCCATGTGGAACCTTGTCAAAAGCCTTGCTAAAATCCATGTTGACCACATCAACTGCACTACCCTCATCTATCTTCCTTGTTACTTCAAAAAATTCAATTAACTTAGTCAGACAAGATCCATACTGACTATCCTTGATTAATCCGTGCCCTTCTAAGTGACAGTTTATCCTGCCCTTCAGAATTGATTCCAATAATTTGTCCACTACTGAGGTTAGACTGACTGGCCTGTAATTATTCGGTCTATCCCTTGCTTGCTTTTTAAATATGGGTACAACGTCAGCAGTCCTCCAATCTTCCGGCACCACACCTGTATCCAGTGAGGACTGGAAAATGATGGTCAGAGCTTCCGCTATTTTCTAAAGCAAAATACTGCGAATGCTGGAAATCTGAAATAAAAACAAGAAATGCTGGAAATACTCAGCAGGTCTGGCAGCATCTGTGGAGAGAGAAGCAGAGTTAACGTTTCAGGTCAGTGACCCTTCTTCAGAACTGGCAAATATTGGAAATGTGAAGGGCTTTAAGCAAGTAAAGTGGGGGTGGGGCAAGAGATAACAAAGGAGGTGCTGATAGGACAAAGTCACAGAGAATAACCGACCAGAAGGTCATGGAGCAAAGGCAAACAATATGTTAATGTCGTGTTGAAAGGCAAAGCATTAGTACAGAGAGGGTGTTAATGGGCTGAAAACTGAACAGCCACAAATGCAAACATGAAAAAAAAAGTGGGTAGGCAAACTGAACAAACTAAGATAAAATAAAATAAATCCCCAAAAAACCTAAAAATAAAAGGGGGGGCCCATCATGCTTTGAAATTATTGAACTCAATGTTCAGTCTGGCAGGCTGTAGTGTGCCTAATCAGAAAATGAGATGCTGTTCCTTGAGCTTGCGTTGATGTTCACTGGAACACTGCAGCAATCCCAGGACAGAGATGTGAACATGAGAGCAGAGGGGAGTGTTGAAATGGCAAGCAACCGGAAGCTCGGGGTCCTGCTTGCGGACTGAGAGGAGGTGTTCCACAAAGCGGTCACCCAGTCTGCGTTTGGTCTCCCCAATGTAGAGGAGACCACACTGTGAGCAGCGAATACAGTATACTACATTGAAAGAAGTACAAGTAAATCGCTGCTTCACCTGAAGGGAGCGTTTGGGGCCTTGGATAGTGAGGAGAGAGGAGGTAAATGGGCAGGCATTGCACCCCCTGTGAATGCAGGGGAAGATGCTGTGGGAAGGGGACGAGGTGTTGGGGTTAATGGAGGAGTGGACCAGGGTGTCGCGGAGGGAACGATCCCTTCGGAATGCTGACAGGGGAAGGAGGGGAAGATGCGTTTGGTAGTGGCATCACACTGGAGGTGGCGGGAATGGCGGAGGATGATCCTTTGGTTATGGAGGCTGATGGTGTGGGAAGTGAGGACAAGGGGAACCCTGTCGCGGTTCTGGGAGGGAGGGGAAGGGGTGAGGGTAGAGGTGCGGGAAATGGGCCGGATGTGGTTGAGGGCCCTGTCAACAACAGTGGGGGGAATCCTCGGTTGAGGAAAAAGGAAGGCATATCAGAAGCGCTGTCGTGGAAGGTAGCATCATCAGAGCAGATGCGTCGGAGACGGAGAAACTTGGAGAATAGAATGGACTCCTTACAGGAGGCGGGGTGTGAAGAAGTGTAGTCAAGGTAGCTGTGGGAGTCAGTGGGCTTATAATGGATATTAGTAGACAGCCTATCCCCAGAGACAGAAAAGTCGAGGAAGGGTAGGGAAGTGTCAGAGATGGACCATGAGAAGAGTGGAAATTGGAAGCAAAGTTGATAAAGTTTTCCAGTTTGGGGCGGAAGCAGGAAACGGCACCGATACAGTCATCAATGTACCGGAAAAAGAGTTGGGGGAGGGGGCCTGAGTAGGACTGGAACAAAGAAAGTTCGACATATCCCACAAAAAGACAGGCATAACTAGGACCCATGCAGGTACCCATAGCAACACCTTTTACTTGAAGGAAGTGAGTGGAGTTGAAGGAGAAGTTGTTCAATGTGAGAACAAGTTCAGCCAGGCGGAGGAGGGTGGTGGTGGATGGGGACTGGTTGGGCCCCTGTTCAAAGAAGAAGCGGAGAGCCCTCAAACCATCCTGGTGGTGGATAGAGGTGTAGAGAGATTGGACGTCCATAGTGAAGAGGAGGCGGTTGGGGCCAGGAAACTGGAAATTGTCAAAATGACGTAGGGCATCAGAAGAGTCACAGATGTAGTTGGGAAGAGACTGGACCAGGGGAGAAAAGATAGAATGAAGATAGGAAGAAATAAGTTCAGTGAGGCAGGAGCAGGCTGACACAATGGGTCTGCCGGGACAGTCCTGTTTGTGGATTTTGGGAAGGAGGTAGAAGTGGGCTGTCTGGGGTTGTGGGACTATGAGGTTTGAAGCTGTAGAGGGAAGATCTCCAGAGGAGATGAGGTCAGTGACAGTCCTGTGGACAGTAGCTTGATGTTCTGTGGTGGGGGTCATGGTCTAGAGGGAGGTAGGAAGAAGTGTCTGAGAGTTGGCGCTCAGACTCTATTAGGTAGAGGTCAGTACGCCAGACAACAACAGCACCAACCATGTCTGCAGGTTTGATGACCATGTCGGGGTTCGACCTGAGAGAACTGAGTGCCTCAGGTTCAGAGGGGGACAGGTTAGAGTGAGTGAGGGGGGCAGAGAAATTAAGATGACCAATGTCTCGCCGACAGTTTTCAATGAAGAGATCAAGAGTGGGTAAGAGGCCAGGGGGAGGAGTCCAGGTAGAGGGAGGATGCTGGAGGTGGGTGAATGAGTCTGCTGGTCGGGGGGAGGACTCCTGGTCAGAGAAGTGAACCCGGAGGTGGCGGAAGAAGAGCTCAACGTCATGCCGAGCGCGAAATTCATTGAGGTGGGGGCGTAAGGGGATAAAGCTGAGACCTTTGCTGAGTACAGAACGCTCAGCATCAGAGAGGGGGAGGTCAGAGGGCATAGAGGGTATCAAACCTGCAGACAAGGGTGGTGCTGTTGTTGTCTGACGTACTGACCTCTAACTTGTAGAGGCTGAGCACCAACTCTCAGACACTTGTTCCTACCTCCCCCTGGACCATGACCCCCACCACTGAACATCAAGCTACTGTCCACAGGACTGTCACTGACCTCATCTCCTCTGGAGATCTTCCCTCTACAGCTTCAAACCTCATAGTCCCGCAACCCCAGACAGCCCACTTCTACCTCCTTCCCAAAATCCACAAACAGGACTGTCCCGGCAGACCCATTGTGTCAGCCTGCTCCTGCCTCACTGAACTTGTTTCTTCCTATCTTCATTCTATCTTTTCTCCCCTGGTCCAGTCTCTTCCCAACTACATCCGTGACTCTTCTGATGCCCTACGTCATTTTGACAATTTCCAGTTTCCTGGCCCCAACCGCCTCCTCTTCACTATGGACGTCCAATCTCTCTACACCTCTATCCACCATCAGGACAGTTTGAGGGCTCTCCGCTTCTTCTTTGAACAGGGGCCCAACCAGTCCCCATCCACCACCACCCTCCTCCGCCTGGCTGAACTTGTTCTCACATTGAACAACTTCTCCTTCAACTCCACTCACTTCCTTCAAGTAAAAGGTGTTGCTATGGGTACCTGCATGGGTCCTAGTTATGCCTGTCTTTTTGTGGGATATGTCGAACATTCCTTGTTCCAGTCCTACTCAGGCCCCCTCCCCCAACTCTTTTCCCGGTACATTGATGACTGTATTGGTGCCGTTTCCTGCTCCCTCCCGGAACTGGAAAACTTTATCAACTTTGCTTCTAATTTCCACCCTTCTCTCATCTTCACATGGTCCATCTCCAACACTTCCCTTCCCTTCCTCGACTTCTGTCTCCATCTCTGGGGATAGGCTGTCTACTAACATCCATTATAAGCCCACCGACTCCCACAGCTACCTCGACTACAGTTCTTCACACCCTGCCTCCTGTAAGGACTCCATTCCATTCTCCCAGTTTCTCCGTCTCCGCCGCATCTGCTCTGATGATGCTACCTTCCATGACAGCGCTTCTGATATGTCTTCCTTTTTCCTCAACCGAGGATTCCCCCCTACTGTGGTTGACGGGGCCCTCAACCGTGTCCGGCCCATTTCCAGCACCTCTGTCCTCACCCCTTCCCCTCCCTCCCAGAACCGCGACAGGGTTCCCCTTGTCCTCACTTTCCACCCCATCAGCCTCCATAACCAAAGGATCATCCCCGGCCATTTCCGCCACCTCCAGCTTGATGTCACTACCAAACGCATCTTCCCCTCCCTTCCTCTGTCAGCATTCCGAAGGGGTTGTTCCTTCCGCGACACCCTGGTCCACTCCTCCATTACCCCCACCACCTCATCCCCTTCCCACGGCACCTTCCCTTGCAATTGCAGGAGGTGTAATACTTGCCCATTTACCTCCTCTCTCCTCACTATCCCAGGCTCCTTTCAGGTGAAGCAGCGATTTGCTTGTATTTCTTTCAATGTAGTATACTGTATTCGCTGCTCACAATGTGGTCTCCTCTACATTGGGGAGACCAAACGCAGACTGGGTGACTGCTTTGCGGAACACCTCCTCTCAGTCCGAAAGCATGACCCTGATCTTCCGGTTGCTTGCCATTTCAACACTCCCCCCTGCTCTCATGCTCACATCTCTGTCCTGGGATTGCTGCAGTGTTCCAGTGAACATCAACGCAAGCTCGAGGAACAACATCTCATTTACCGATTAGGCACACTACAGCCTGCCGGACTGAACATTGAGTTCAATAATTTCAGAGCGTGACAGCCCCCCATTTTACTTTCATTTTTAGTTATTTTTTCTTTTTTTAATATATTTTTTGGGTTTATTTTATTTTATCTTAGTTAGTTCAGTTTGCCTACCCACTGCCTTTTTCCTGTTTGTACTTGTGGCTGTTCAGTTGTCAGTCCGTTAACACCCTATCTGTACTCATGCTTTGCCTTTCAACACGCCATTAACATATTGTTTGCCTTTGCTCCATGACCTTCTGGTCGGTTATTCTCTGTGACCTTGTCCTATCTACACCTTCTCCTTTGTTATCTCTTGCCCCACACCCGCATTACTTCCTGAAAACCTTTCACGTTTCTAATATCTGCCAGTTCTGAAGAAGGGTCACTGACCTGAAACGTTAACTCTGCTTCTCTCTCCACAGATGCTGCCAGACCTGCTGAGTATTTCCAGCACTTCTTGTTTTTATTCCGTTATTTCCTGTCTGATTTCTTTTAACAGCCTGGGGGACATTTCATCTGGCACTGGTGATTTATCAGCTTTCAAGCATGCTAATCCCATTAATAAACCTTTAGGTTCACCTTGCATTTGCTTGTCAATATTCTTTCATGCCCTCGCTTTGCTTTCCTAATTGCCTTTTTTGATTTTACCCCTATATTTTCTATACTTCTCTCAGCTTTCTGTCGTATTGAGTTCTTGGTGTTGGACATAAGCTATCCTTTTCTACCTTATCTTGTCCTGTAGGCTCCTTGACAGCCATGGGGCTCTAGATTTGGTCATCTCACCCTTTTTCTCTGTGGGAATATGTTTACTCTGAACCCCTTGAATCTCCCCTTTGAATTCCTCCCACTGTTCTGACACTGATTTACCTTCAAGTAGCTGTTTCCAGTTCACTTTCACGAAATCACTCCTCAGTTTAGTAAAATTGGCCTTGCCCCAATTGAGAACTTGCACTCCTGTCCGATCTCTGTCCTTTTCCATAATTCTGCTGAAACTGACTGAATTATGGGAATGTGGGAACCGGGGTCCCTCTCCCTCCACCTCAGGACAGGGAGTACCGGCGGCCCCCCCTGCCTCTTCTTGGGTTGAACCGGTTTCTTTCCCCCACCCCGGGCTGAGCCCTGCTGCCACCAGCCAGTAGCGACAGGACAAATTCTTACCATCATGTAGTGGTGAAACATTCCCTTCTCCAGCAACCCTCTTGTAAAAATTCTCTGCTGACTCTCTCCTCACTGAGTTAGCAGTAATTTTAAATTAATGCGTCTTCATGACTTCTCTCCCATCAAGAGGAAATACTGTTTCTCTATTTATTGTATCAAACTCTTCATTTAAAAATTTAAAACATCTCCTTTGCTTTCTCAGGAAATATAGACCCAGTCTCTCCTCATAATTATAAATTCCTAAGATTCCTAGCTTTAAACCTACGCAGTTTTCTGTCCTTGGCTTTAATGCCCTTCCTATAATGGGACTTTCAAAAGTGCACTCTCCCTGTGACCTAAACAATGTTTAGTGCAGCCTTTTTTAATATTTTTATCCAACTGCACTTTCAGGGAGTTAAGTATCTTACCCCAGATCTCTCTTCAGTGTCCCTCACTCACTTTTTATTTGCTTTACTTGTTTTTCTTCCTCAAATATAGATCTTTGCTCTTCCCACATTAAATTATGTCTCTCTGCTAATTCTGTTTATCCTGTTTGGCCATTCCGTTCATCTATCTAGTCATAGCTAGAGAATCACCTGCAGTGGCTTCTTTTCCTGCTCCCAAACCTTTATCTCTGCTGTCCCACAAGGATCTATCCTTGGACCTGTTCCTATTTCTCATCTACAAGCTGTTCCTTGGTAACATCATTCAAAAGCAGCGTAAGTTTTCACATGTACACTGACAACACTCCGCTCTACTTCAGCACCACCTTTTTTTATTCGTTCTTGGGATGTAGGCATCACTGGCTATGCCAGCATTTGTTGTCCATCCCTATTTGGCTTGAGAAGGTGGTGGTGAGCTGCCTTCTTGAACCGCTGCAGTCCATGTGGTGTAGGTACACCCACAGTGCTATTTGGAAGGGAGTTCCAGGATTTTGACCCAGCGACAGTGAAGGAATGGCGATATATATGGTGTGTGACTTGGAGGTTGTGTTCCCATGTAACTGCTGCCCTTGTCCTTCTAGGTGGTAGGGGTTGTGGGTTTGGAAGATGCTGTCTAAGGAGCCTTGGTGCATTGCTGCAGTGCATCTTGTAGATGGTACACACTGCTGCCACTGTGTGTCGGTGGTGGAGGGAGTGAATGTTTGTGGATGGTGTGCCAATCGAGCGGGCTGCTTTGTCCTGGATGGTGTCGAGCTTCTTGAGTGTTGTTGGAGCTGCACCCATCCAGGCAAGTGGAGAGTATTACATCACACTCCTGACTTGTGCCTTGTAGATGGTGGACAGGCTTTGGGGAGTCAGGTGAGTTACTCACTGCAGAATTCCTAGCCTCTGACCTGCTCTTGTAGCTGGTAACCCCCCAGGATGTTGATAGTGGGGGATTCAGTGATGGTCATGCCATTGAATGTCAAGGGAAGATGGTTAGATTCTCTCTCATTTGAGATGGTAATTGCCTGGCACTTGTGTGGCGTGAATGTTACTTGCCACTTCTCAGCCCAAGCCTGGATATTGTCCAGGTCTTGCTGCATTTCTACACGGACTGCTTCAGTATCTGAGGGGTCGCGAATGGTGCTGAACATTGTACAATCATCAGTGAACATCCCCACTTCTGACCTTATGGTTGAAGGAAGATCATTGATGAAGCAGCTGAAGATGGTTGGCCGAGGACACTACCTTGAAGAACTCCTGCACTGATCTGGAGTTAAAACGATTGACCTCCAACAACCACAACAATTTTCTCTTGCGCTCGGTATGACTCCAACCGTGTTTTCCCCCTGATTTCCATTGATTCCAGTTTTCCTTGGGCTCCATGATGCCATACTCAGTCAAATGCTGCTTTGATGTCAAGGGCAGTCACTCTCACCTCACCTCGAGTGTTCAGCTTATTTGTCCATGTTTTAACCAAGGCTGTAATGAGGTCAAGAGCTGAGTGACCATGGCGGAACCCAAACTGAGCAGGTTGTTGTTAAGCAAGTGTCGCTTGATAGCACTGTCGACGACACCTTCCATCACTTTACTGATCGAGAGTAGACTGATGGGGCAGTAATTGGTCGGGTTGGATTTGTCCTGCTTTTTGCGCACAGGACATAGCTGGGCAATTTTCTACATTGCTGGGTAGATGCCAGTGTTGTAGCTGTACTGGAACAGCTTGGCTAGGGGCACAGCAAATTCTGGAGCACAGGTCTTCAGTACTATTGCCAGAATCTTGTCAGGACACATAGCCTTTTCAGTATCTGGTGCCATGAGTAGTTTCTTGATATCACGCGGAGTGAATTGAATTGGCTGAAGCCTGACATCTGTCAGAGAGATACAGCACTGAAACAGGCCCTTCAGCCCACCAAGTCTGTGCCGACCAACAACCACCCATTTACACTAATCCTACATTAATCCCATATTCCCTACCACACCCCCACCATTCTCCTACCACCTACCTTTCTTTTTTATTCATTCAGGGATGTGGGTGTCGCTGGCCAGGCCAGCATTTATTACCCATCCGTAATTGCACTTGAGAAGGTGGTGGTGAGCTGCCTTCTTGAACCGCTGCAATCCATGTGGGGTAGGTATACCCACAGTGCTGTTAGGAAGGGAGTTCCAGGATTTTGACCCAGCGACAGTGAAGGAACGGCGATATAGTTCCAAGTCAGGATGGTGTGTGACTTGGAGCGGAACTTGCAGGTGGTGATGTTCCCATGTATTTGCTGCCCTTGTCCTTCTAGTTGGTAGAGGTCGCGGGGTTTGGAAGGTGCTGTTGAAGGAGCTTTGGTGCATTGCTGCAGTGCATCTTGTAGATGGTACACACTGCTGTCACTGTGCGTCGGTGGTGGAGGGAGTGAATGTTTGCAGATGGGGTGCCAATCAAGCGGGCTGCTTTGTCCTGGATGGGGTCGAGCTTCTTGAGTGTTGTTGGAACTGCACCCATCCAGGCAAGTGGAGAGTATTCCATCACACTCCTGACTTGTGCCTTGTCGATGGTGGCCAGGCTTGGGGAGTCAGGAGGTGAGTTACCTGCCACAGAGTTCCCAGCCTCTGACCTGCTCTTGTAGCCATGGTATTTATTTGGCTACTCCAGTTCAGTTTTAGGTCAATGGTGGCCCCTAGGATGTTGATAGTGGGGGATTCAGCGATGGTAATGCCATTGAATGTCAAGGGGAGATGGTTAGATTCTCTCTTGTTAGAGATGGTCATTGCCTGGCACTTGTGTGGCGCGAATGTTACTTGCCACTTATCAGCCCAAGCCTGGATATTGTCCAGGTCCTGCTGCATTTCTACACGGACTGCTTCAGTATCTGAGGAGTCACGAATGGTGCTGAACATTGTGCAATCATCAGCGAACATCCCCACTTCTGACCTTATGATTGAAGGTAGGTCATTGATGAAGCAGCTGAAGATGGTTGGGCCTAGGACACTACCCTGAGGAACTCCTGCAGTGATGTACTGGAGCTCAGATGATTGACCTCCAACAACCACAACCATCTTCCTTTGCGCTCGGTATGACTCCAGCCAGCAGAGGGTTTTAACCCCTGATTCCCATTGACCTCAGTTTTGCTAGGGCTCCTTGATGCCATACTCGGTCAAATGCTGCCTTGATGTCAAGGGCAGTCACTCTCACCTCACCTCTTGAGTTCAGCTCTTTTGTCCATGTTTGAACCAAGGCTGTAATGAGGTCAGGAGCTGAGTGCCCCTGGTGGAACCCAAACTGAGCGTCACTGAGCAGGTTATTGCTAAGCAAGTGCCGCTTGATGGCACTGTTGATGACACCTTCCATCACTTTACTGATGATTGACAGTCGGCTGATGGGGCGGTAATTGGCTGGGTTGGACTTGTCCTGCTTTATGTGTACAGGACATACCTGGGCAATTTTCCACATTGCAGGGTAGATGCCAGTGTTGTAGCTGTACTGGAACAGCTTGGCTAGGGGCGCGGCAAGTTCTGGAGCACAGGTCTTCAGTACTATTGCTGGAATATTGTCAGGGCCCATAGCTTTTGCAGTATCTAGTGCCTTCAGTTATTTCTTCATATCAGGCGGAGTGAATCGAATTGGCTGAAGTCTGGCATCTGGGGACTTCAGGAGGATGTAGAGATGGATCCTCAACTCGGCACTTCTGGCTGAAGATTGTTGCAAATGCTTCAGCCTTATCTTTCGCACTGATGTGCTGGGCTCCCTCATCATTGAGGGTGGGGATATTTGTGGAGCCACCTCCTCTAGTTAGTAAAAGCAAAATACTGCGGATGCTGGAAATCTGAAACAAAAACAAGAAATGCTGGAGTCACTCAGCAGGTCTGGCAGCATCTGTGAAAAGAGAAGCAGAGTTAACGTTTCGGGTCAGTTCCGAAGAAGGGTCACTGACCCGAAACGTTAACTCTGCTTCTCTTTCCACAGATGCTGCCAGACCTGCTGAGTGACTCCAGCATTTCTTGTTTTTGTTTCCTCTAGTTAGTTGTTTAATTGTCCACCACCATTCACAGCTGGCTGTGGCAGGACTGCAGAGCTTAGATCTGATCTGTTGGTTATGGGGATCGCTTAACTCTGTCTGTCGCATGCTGCTTACGCAGTTTGGCACGCAGGCACTCCTGTGTTGTAGCTTCACCAGGTTGACACCTCATTTTGAGGTATGCCTGGTGCTGCTCCTGGCATGCCCTCCTGCACTCTTCATTGAACCAGGGTTGGTCTTCGTCTCCATAAGGACTGTGCGGTGGTCACTCCTACCAATACTGTAATGGACAAATGCATCTGCGGCAGGCGGATTGGTGAGGAAGGTCAAGTATGTTTTTCCCTCTTGTTGGTTCCTTCACCACCTGCCGCAGACCCAGTCTAGCAGCTATGTCTTTTGGGACTCGGCCAGCTCGGTCAGTAGTGGTGCTGCCGAGCCACTCTTGGTGATGGACATTGAAGTCCCCCACCCAGAGTACATTTTGCATTCTTGCCACCCTTAGTGCTTCCTCCAAGTGGTGTTCAACATGGAGAAGTACTGAGTCATCAGGTGGGGGGGGGTGGGTGGTGTGCTGCGGTAGGTGGTAATCAGCAGGAGGTTTCTTTGCCCATGTTTGACCTGATACCATGAGACATCATGGGGTCCGGAGTCGATGTTGAGGACTCCCAGGGCAACTCCCTCTCGACTGTATACCACTGTGCCACCACCTCTGCTGGGTCTGTCCTGCCGGTGGGACAGGACATACCCGTGGATGGTGATTGTGGTGTCTGAGACATTGTAAGATATGATTCTGTGAGTATGACTATGTCAGGCTATGGCTTGACTAGTCTGTGGGACAGCTCTCCCAACTTCGGCACAAGCCCCCAGCCGTTTGCAGAGTCAACAGGGCTGGGTTTTCCATTGTCAAAGAACAAAGATAATTACAGCACAGGAACAGGCCCTTCGGCCCTCCAAGCCTGCGCTGATCCAGATCCTCTCTCTAAACATGTCGCCTATTTTCTAAGGGTCTGTATCTCTTTACTTCCTGCCCATTCATGTATCTGTCTAGATACATCTTAAAAGACGCCATCGTGCCCGCATCTACCACCTCCGCTGGCAACGCGTTCCAGGCACCCACCACCCTCTGCGTAAAGAACTTTCCATGCATATCCCCCCTAAACTTTTCCCCTTTCACTTTGAACTCGTGTCCTCTAGTAATTGAATCCCCCACTCTGGGAAAAAGCTTCTTGCTATCCACCCTGTCTATACCTCTCATGATTTTGTACACCTCAATCAGGTCCCCCCTCAACCTCCATCTTTCTAATGAAAATAATCCTAATCTACTCAACCTCTCTTCATAGCTAGCGCCCTCCATACCAGGCAACATCCTGGTGAACCTCCTCTGCACCCTCTCCAAAGCATCCACATCCTTTTGGTAATATGGCGACCAGAACTGTACGCAGTATTCCAAATGTGGCCGAACCAAAGTCTTATACAACTGTAACATGACCTGCCAACTCTTGTACTCAATGCCCCGTCCGATGAAGGAAAGCATGCTGTATGTCGTTTCCAGTGCCTAGGTCAAGGCTAGGTGGTTTGTCCGGTTTCATTCCTTATTAACTTTGTAGCAGTTTGATACAACGGAGTGGCTTGCTAGGCCATCTCCGAGGGCATTAAGAGTCAACCACATTGCTGTGGGTCTGGAATCACATGTAGGCCAGACCAGGTAAGGACAGATTTCCTTTCCTAAAGGGTATTAGTGAACCAGATGGGTTTTTACGACGATCGACAATGGTTTCATGGTCATCATTAGACTAGCTTTTAATTCCAGATTTATTAATTGCATTCAAATTCCACCTTCTGCTGTGGTGGGATTCGAACCCATGTCCCCAGAGCAATACCCTGGCTCTCTGGATTACTAGTCCAGTGACAGTACCACCTGGCCACCACCTCCCCTTTCAACCTTTCTCACCTCTTAACCTTTTATCACCTGATTGTCACATTGCTTGTCAGACATCCAATACTGGATGAGTAAATATTTTTTCCAGCAAAATACTGCCAGTCATTACCTTTGGTCGTCGCCACATATCCGTTCCCTATTCACTGACTCCATCCCTGTCCCTCATATTTGACCCCAATGTGAGCTTCTGATCACATATCCACACCACAACTAAGACTGCCTATTTCCACCTCTGTAACATTGCTCAACTCTACCCCTGCCTTCGTTCACCTGCTGCTGAAACCCTCATTCATGCCTTTAATACTTCCAGACTCAATTCAAAATCACTTTTGGCTGGTCTGCCACATTCTATCCTCTGTAAATTTGAGGTCATAGTCATTTATAACACAGAAGAAGGCCATTCAGCCCTTTGAATCCATCCCAGCTCTCTAAAGCAATCCAGTCAGTCCCATTCCCCTGTTCTATCCCCGCAGCCCTGCAAGTTTATTACCTTGCTGTTCATCCAATTTCCTTTTGAAATCATTGCCTCTGTCTCCCTTGTAGCCAACGAGCTCTGTCATTAGCATTTGTGTAAAAAAAAATCTTCCTCACATCCTCCCTGCACCTCTTGCCCAAGCATTAAATCTGTGTCCCATAGTCCTTGTACCATCAGCTAATGGGAACAGTTTTTTTTTGTCTACCTTATCTAAACCTATCATAACCTTGTACATCTCAATCAAATCTCCTTTCCTCCAAGGAGAACGACCTCAGCCTCTCCAACCTAACTTTGTAACTAAAATCCCTTGTCCCTGGAGCCATTCTGGTAAATCTCCTCTTCACCCTGTCAAGGACTCTCGCACCCTTTCTGAAGTTTGGTGACCAGAACTGGATGCAATACTCTAGTTGTGGCCTAATCAGAGCTTTGTAAGGTTCAGCATAACCTCCCTGCTTTGTACTCAATGCCTTATCCAAAACTCTGCTGCCTGTGTCTTAACTCGCATCAGATTCCGTTCCAGTATCACCCCTCTGCTCACTGACCTACATTGGCTCCTGGTCAAGCAATGCCTTGATTTTAAAATTCTCATCCTTGCTTTCAAATCCTATAATATCCCTCTCTATCTTTGTAATCTCCAGCCCACAACACTCCGAGATCTCTCTCTCACCTGTTTCCCATTTTAATCACTCCACCATTGCAGCCTTCAGCTGCCTGGGCTTGGAGCTCTGGAATTCCCTCCCTAAACCTCTCTGCCTCTTTATCTCTATTTCTTCCTTTACCCAGAGGGTGGTGGGGATCTGGAACTCACTGCTTGAAAAGGTGGTAGAGAGAGAGAAACTCTCATATCATTTAAAAAGTGCTTGGTTATGCACTTGAAGTGCCCTAACCTATAGAGCTATGGAACAAAAGCTGGAAACTGGGATTAGGGTGGATGGCTACTTGCCAGTCAGCACAGACACAGTGGGCTGAATGCTGGCCTCCTGTGCTGTACATTTCCATGATTCCCTATGATTTATTAAGACCGTCCTTAAAACCTACCTCTTTGACCAAGCTATTGATTACTTGTCCTAACAGCTCCTTAAGTGGTTTGGTGTCAAATTTTATCTAATGGTTCTGTGAAGTGACTTGGATATTTTTACCACATTTAAGGCTCTATATAATGCAAGTTATAGTTCTCCTGCCCATTCATTTAGTCTGTCTGGCTTCCTGATGTCCTTTATCGATCAACTATCTGATTTAGGGAGCAGTCCTGGATGTATTCCAAAACATGATCCCTACATTGACCTCAGACATGTACCTCTATTCTGGTGTATTTCAGGATGGTTTAAGTTGTTCTTGCATCTCTCTGAACTGGCTGATAGAATTCCCACAAACACTGTGACCTCACTCCCTTTTCTTGTTTCCTAATCTGAAAATGTTGTAATCATCAATATTAAATTCCAAAATCAAAATACTGCAGTTGCCGTTGGAAATACTCAGCAGGTCAGGCAGCATCTGTGGAGAGAAAAGCAGTGTAAATGTTTCAGGTCGATGACCTTTCTTCAGAACAAGAAAAAGTTAGAAATGTAGATGGTTTTAAGCAAGAACAGGGGGAGGGAAGAAAAAAAAGGCCTGCGATAGGGTGGAAGGCAGGAGCGATTAAATGACAAAGGGATGATTCTGCAAGGCAAAAGGGAGTGGTAATGGAACGAGTAAAGAAACAAGATGTCATAGAGTCATACAGCACAGAAACAGTCCCTTCGGCCCATCGTCTCTGTGCCGGCCGTCATGCACCTACCTATTCTAATCCCATTTTCCAGCACTTGGCTCGTAGCCCTGTATGCTATGGCATTTCAAATGCTCATCTAAATACTTCTCAAATGTTGTGATGGTTCCTGCCTCTACCACCTCTTCAGGCAGTGTGTTCCAGATTCCAACCGTCCTCTGGGTGAAAATTTTTTTCCTCAAATCCCCTCTAAACCTCCTGCCCCTTAACTTTAAATCTATGCCTCCTGGTTATTGACCCCTTCGCTAAGGGAAAAAAGTTTCTTCCTTTCTACCCTATCAATGCCCCTCATAATTTTGTATACCTCAATCAGGTCCCCCCTCAGCCTTCTCTGTTCTAAGGAAAACAACCCTAGCCTTTTCAGCCCCTCTTCATAGCTGAAATGCTCCAGCCCAGGCAACATCCTGGTGAATCTCCTCTGCACCCTCTCCAGTGCAATCACATCCTTCCTATAGTGTGGTGACCAGAACTGTACGCAGTACTCCAGGCGTGTCTCAAGGGGGTGTAAATGGGGAAAAGCAGAACCAGCTGGCATCCAAGAACAAAGCCAAAAAAAAGTAAATTCCAAAATACAAATAGAAAGTGCTGGAAATACTCAGCAGGTCAGGCAGCATCTGTGGAGAAAGAAACAGAGTTAGTGTTTCAGGCCTGTCACCTCCAACCCTGTTGACATCTATTGCAGTGACTGTCACATCCTCCCCAGTTCCAAATGCCTCTACCTCTGATAATCTTTTGAATTCTTTGTGCCACTCAATTCTGACAGCAGTTTTTGTTAGAATATTATGTGCTTTTCCTTGGTTAAATTTAATTTAATAACTTGTTCCTTCTATTAGGGATTTTTATCTCTCTCCACTCCGAGACTACTACTTTCACTTTAGTCTGAGAATGTTTTTGCAATAATTCAGCTAAATCTTCTATTTCTGTTCCATTAGTTTTATTAATCCTGCCCTTGTCTCAATCTACGACTCTACCCCTTGATGCCAAGTCATCACTTGACCGAGTGTGGCATCAAGTAGCCCTCGCAAAATTGTAGTAAATGGGAATCGGGGGGAAAAGTCTCCACTGGTTGGAGTCATACTGAGCACAAAGGAAGATGGTTGTGGTTGTTGGAGGCTGATCATCTCAGCTCCAGGACATTGCTGCAGGAGTTCCTCAGGGTAGTGTCCGAGGACAAACCATCTTCAGCTGCTTCATCAATGACCTTCCCTGCAACATAAGGATAGAAGTGGGGATGTTTGCTGATGATTGCACAGTGTTCAATTCCATTTGCAACTCCTCAGATACTGAAGCAGTCCGTGTCCATATGCAACAAGACCTGGACAACATTCAGACTTGGGTTGATAAGTGACAAGCCACATTTATGTTACACAAGTGCCAGGCAATGACCATTTCAAACAAGAGAGAATCTAACCATCTCCCTTTGTTCAACACTATTACCATCACTGAACACCCCCCCACACCCTCCCCACCGCAGCATCAATATCCTGGGGATCACCACTGACCAGAAACATAGAAAATAGGAGCAGGAGTAGGCCATTCGGCTCTTCAGGCCTGCTCTGCATTCATTATGATCATGGCTGATCATCCAACTCAATAACCTGTTCCCGCTTTCCTCCCATATCCTTTGATCCCTTTAGACCCAAGAGCTATATCTTACTCCTTTTTGAAAACATACAATGTTTTGGCTTCAACTGCTTTCTGTGGTAGCGAATTCCACAGGCTCACCACTCTCTGGGTGAAGAGATTTTTCTACTCATCTCAACCCTGCCATAGAGCAAGGTACTGAGGACACGGGCTTGATACACTCGGACTTTTGTGTTCCGTGTCAGTGCGCCATTTTCCCACACTCTCTCGGCCAGTCTGGACATAGCAGTAGAAGCCTTTCCCATGCGCTTGTTGATTTCTGCATCTAGAGACAGGTTACTGGTGATAGTTGAGCCTAGTCAGGTGAACTCTTGAACCACTTCCAGAGTGTGGTCGCCAATATTGATGGATGGAGCATTTCTGACGTCCTGCCCCATGATGTTCGTTTTCTTGAGGCTGATGGTTAGGCCAAATTCATTGCAGGCAGCCGCAAACCTGTCTATGAGACTCTGCAGACACTCTTCAGTGTGAGATGTTAAAGCAGCATCGTCAGCAAAGAGGAGTTCCCTGATGAGGACTTTCCGTACTTTGGACTTCGCTCTTAGACGGGCAAGGTTGAACAACCTTCCCCCTGATCTTGTGTGGAGGAAAATTCCTTCTTCTGAAGACTTGAACGCATGTGAGAGCAGCAGGGAGAAGAAAATCCCAAAAAGTGTGGGTGCGAGAACACAGCCCTGTTTCACGCCACTCAGGATAGGAAAGGGGTCTGATGAGGTGCCGCTATGTTGAATTGTGCCTTTCATATTGTCATGGAATGAGGTGATGATACTTAGTAGCTTTGGTGGACATCCAATCTTTTCTAGTAGTCTGAAGAGACCACTGAGACTGCCCTCAATGCAGCCCAGCCTCTACCAGTCATGGATGAGCTGGATGAACAGCCAACAAAATCGGAACTCAGTGATGCCATTGATTCTCTAGCCAGCGGAAAAGCCCCTGGGAAGGACAGCATTACCCCTGAAATAATCAAGAGTGCCAAGCCTGCTATACACTCAGCACTACATGAACTGCTTTGTCTGTGCTGGGACGAGGGTGCAGTACCTCAGGACATGCGCGATGCCAACATCATCACCCTCTATAAAAACAAAGGTGACCGCGGTGACTGAAACAACTACCGTGGAATCTCCCTGCTCAGCATAGTGGGGAAGTTCTTTGCTCTAGTCGCTTTAAACAGGCTCCAGAAGCTGGCCGAGCGCGTCTACCCTGAGGCACAGTGTGGCTTTTGTGCAGAGAGATCGACCATTGACATGCTGTTCTCCCTTCGTCAGATACAGGAGAAATGTTGCGAACAACAGATGCCCCTCTACATTGCTTTCATTGATCTCACCAAAGCCTTTGACTTGTATCAGTTACTCTCTCTGTTAGAGAAGAGGCATGGTGATAGTTACTGTCATTTCAGAGTATATATAGCTGACTGTCTTTGTCTCCCCATTGGGTCAGCTTTGGCTTGAGGAAGGTCGTTTGCCGATTCAGTTCGAGCATGAGAATACTAAGAAAGGGGAAGGTCTTTGTGTGAAAATGTGAACTAATGTTATTGGGAGTGATGTCTGATTTTTAGACTATGAAGACTGTCAAGTATATTTTCATGATGTCATTGTCCTTTATTTTAAGAGTTCTGTAATCAACCATTTAAAAACCAAAATATTTCAAATATTTTTTAAAAATATCCTTTTATTTCATGTATTTGTGTCTTTAGTTTTCATTCAGTTTTAAGTAGTAAATAGATGTCTCACCCTGACTGCAGGTAGACTGCGAATGTTGGGGTAACACTTTGAGCCTGGTGCGTGACTCAGTATCCTGTCAGTAACTGAGGTTCAAATAAAGAGATTCAAGAACACAACTGAGCAGGAAAGGGACTGATGCTGATTTGGGTTTCTTCATTTGTGTGTGGTGAGAATCTTCTCAATGGTACAAAGTGTTGGTAAGAGATGGTTTAATAGGAGCCTGTCTGACTTCAGATACTTGACTCTTATTTTAAAGGGACTATGTTGGGTTGTTGGGAGAGAACCAGTGAGTGTTTTGTTATGGAATTGTCGGTTAATGAGGGGCAGGTGTGGTTTGCAGTGTGCCACCGAGCTGAGTGCCGTGTCCTCATGTCCCTTTAGAGCAGGGGCATCTTTGCTAGGAAGGTGTACTTATGCCAGAGACTCTGGACTGTTCACAAATTCTCTGTGACTCTAAACCTACAGTGAGTCACTGTGGTTCTGGTTCCTCCCATACAGATAAAACCTGCCCATCCAGTCTCTGGTGTAAAGCACTCCGATCCCATCGCCCTGCTTGAATCTCCATATGACCAGAGTGTGTGTTTGGTGTCGTCAGCGCCCTCTCCCCCTGCCTGATCCCCATCCCCCGTTTCCAGAGAGACCCCCTGAGTGTGAGCAGTTTCTAGCCCTCAGCCCTTTCTGTTTATGGCATTGCTTCACATGTATCTTGGCTCCCGGTGACTGCTACCTCTCTCTGGTGCCATCACACTGCTGATCTGCCAGGTTCCAGTGTCAATTCACTGAGGCTATATCCCCATGGCAAGCGTCTAGTTCTGGAACCAAACTGCCCGCCCCCACCCCCACCCCCCCCCCACCCCGATACCCCCACGGCCCTGTTTATGGGGTGGGCACACTACCCTGTATATGGGGGCAGCAGGTAGTTTGTTTGTGTACTCTGTGTTGGTATTTGATGGAATTGAGCCATTCCGAGTTGAGTTGCTGTGACTGAGAACGCTGCCAGGGGGCAGCAGTTTGAGCAGAGTTTGATGTCAGGAATATGTAGGAACATTTTGATGCAGAATCTAAGTGACCAGCTTTTCACATTGTGAATTACCATCCTAGGACACAAGGTTCTCTTGCACAGGTGAGCCTGTAGGTGAGCAAATGCTAGTCTTTCGTAGAACTGAGTTGCCAGTGGCATAGAGACCAGATGAGTTAAGGCTGTGAAGGATTTAGCAGCTTGTAATTTACTGCTGGAGGAACCAATTCATTAGGAGTCGAGAGAGAGACGAAGCTAAATGGTGTGAAAGCTGTTGGTGGTGAACAGGCACAGGAACACGAGAGGGCAGGACCATTGCAGACTGGTAGACTGCACCCCTCACAGCTTCCCACTCCAGGTAGAATCCATTGGGAAAGCTCGGTTGATTGAGAGACAGGTGTTCTAAATCCAGAAATAATTGTATCCTAGGAATTGGACATAACCGAGGCAGCGAAAACTGAAAGGAAACCGATCGTCTTGATGCTGGGACCTGCGCTCTGCTCCATCAATACTTTGGGAGCTGCTGTCTATTTTCTGTTGCTAGGCTTGGTCTGCATTTGACCCATTATCAGATTTGAGATCTATGAGGAGTTGAAAGTTGCTGATTGTTGCTACATTCTTGTGTTGAGACACGGGAGGCGTCTGCAGAGATCTCTAGGTAACCGACCATCAGAAAGTTAAGGGCGTATTACAGTATAAATGGGTGATGCTGGTCGATGAATTTAAATGGAATGGAGCAATGTGATGTTACTCTGCACGGCCATTCACAGTGAAGTATTTATTCTACATTGAATTTAAGTTCAGTTTTTAAAAAGCGTAGATGATTTGGGGGAAGAGGCGGGGAAAGGATGAAGGTGGAGTTTGTGCGCATCTGGCTGGCTCTTTATATCAATGTTGGGCTGTGTGACAGTGTGACTGTTACGAGGAACTGCATTGATGTTAAAAACTTGCCTATTGTAAGTATGTGTTATCTGTAAATGTCTGAGTTTTACAGCAGGTTTGAGCTTTGATGAGCTGTGTAATGGAACAGCAAAGAAGTGGATATGTGGCAGATTTAAAAAACATGCCGAAAGGAGTCTGTTGTGCTGGGGCTCGGGTGTGTGGAAGGATCAGTGCTGATGTATGATCTATGGAACACCGAATCAACATGGAAACAGTGGGGCAGTGATGGGGGTCGGTGTGCCGGGTGGTGATTGGGGAGAGGGTCAGTGTGCCGGGGTGCGATGGGGAGAGGGTCGGTGTGCCGGGGTGTGATGGGGAGAGGGTCGGTGTGATGGGGAGAGGGTCGGTGTGATGGGGAGAGGGTCGGTGTGATGGGGAGAGGGTCGGTGTGATGGGGAGAGGGTCGGTGTGATGGGGAGAGGGTCGGTGTGATGGGGAGAGGGTCGGTGTGATGGGGAGAGGGTCGGTGTGATGGGGAGAGGGTCGGTGTGCCGGGGTGTGATGGAGAGAGGGTCGGTGTGCCGGTGGGACGTTGGGGAGAGGGTCGGTGTGCCGGGGTGCGATGGGGAGAGGGTCGGTGTGTCGGGGTGCGTTGGGGAGAGGGTCGGTGTGCCGGGGGGGCGTTGGGGAGAGGGTCGGTGTGCCGGGGGGGCGTTGGGGAGAGGGTCGGTGTGCCGGGGTGTGATGGGGAGAGGGTCGGTGTGATGGGGAGAGGGTCGGTGTGCCGGGGTGCGATGGGGAGAGGGTCGGTGTGCCGGGGGTGCGATGGGGAGAGGGTCGGTGTGCCGGGGGTGCGATGGGGAGAGGGTCGGTCTGCCGGGGGTGCGATGGGGAGAGGGTCGGTGTGTCGGGGGTGCGATGGGGAGAGGGTCGGTGTGTCGGGGGTGCGATGGGGAGAGGGTCGGTGTGCTGGTGGGGCATTGGGGAGAGGGTCGGTGTGCTGGTGGGGCATTGGGGAGAGGGTCGGTGTGCTGGTGGGGCATTGGGGAGAGGGTCGGTGTGCCGGGGTGCGATGGGGAGAGGGTCGGTGTGCCGGGGTGCGATGGGGAGAGGGTCGGGGTGCGATGGGGAGAGGGTCGGTGTGCCGGGGGGCGATGGGGAGAGAGTCGGTGTGACGGTGGGGGGCGATGGGGAGAGAGTCGCTGTGCTGGGGGGTTGGGGGCGGGGGGAGGGGAGAGGTTCAGTGTGCCGGATGAGGGTTGCGGAGAGGGTGGTGGGGGGTGGGGAGAGAGTCGGGAGAGGGTCGGTGTGCCTGGTGAGGGTTGGGGAGAGGGTCGGTGTGCCGGGTGTGGGGGGGCGGTGTCGGGTGTGTCTGGGCGGGGGTGGGGGGGGTCATCGTGTCTGGGGGCGGGGGGCAGTGTTTGGACAAAGAGGGGTGTCGTATAAAGAACCAGATGTGACATGAGACTTCTGTTTTTGCACTGTGAATGTGGCGAGGCAGATAGGTGCAAGCGAAGGCCGGGGAGAGGAACGTTTTTAAAAGGTCAATGTCAGGGTCAGAGAAGACAAGAGCAACAAATTAATGATGCATTTATTGAAATTACTGGGCCACATTCGAGGCTGTGAATTTACTGGGGACCAGTTACAGATCAGACATTAAAGCCATGGAGAGCAAACGGTACGTTCACCAGGACGGGCAGCTATGGTTAAAAGCAGAGACTTGAGATTCTGGGACTTTTCCCAATGAACTGAAAAGGCTGAGGAGGTTTATTTAAAATTGCGAAGGGTTTTGATTGTGAACAGGGAGTGACTGTCCTCTGATCGGGGAGTC
Organism: Heterodontus francisci; assembly: GCF_036365525.1. NCBI lineage: Eukaryota > Metazoa > Chordata > Chondrichthyes > Heterodontiformes > Heterodontidae > Heterodontus > Heterodontus francisci. Next base: position 93,780,488 of record NC_090389.1, on the reverse strand, counting down.
AATGACTAAGGTTTGTCAGTTTCAAATGGACATTAAGTAAGCAGAAAGATTGAGAATTTCTGTACCCAGTGGATTGATGGAAACAGAATGCTGTGCCACAGGGAGTGGTTGAGACACACATCATTGCAAGGGAAAATTGAATAAATATTTGTAATAAAGGAAGATACAGGGCAATGGGGAGAGCGTGGTCAGTGGGATTTATGGTGTGTGAACTGCATGTTGCAGAGGGTTTTACCTGATTTATGACTACTTCTGTGTGGGTTTATGCAGCAGCTGTTTTGGACTGACCTACTTGTCTTTGGTTAGAGATAGCCTGTATTTGTACTGTGGACACTTTAAAAAAAATTATTTGTTCATGGGCGTCACTGGCCAGGCCAGCATTTATTACCCATCCCTAATTGCCCTTGAGAGGGTGGTGGTGAGCTGCCTTCTTGAACCTGCAATCCTTGGGGTGTAAGTATACCCACAGTGCTGTTAGGAAGAGGGTTCCAGGATTTTGACCCAGCGACAGTGAAGGAACGGTGATATAGTTCCAAGTCAGGATGGTGTGTGACTTGGAGCGGAACTTGCAGGTGGTGGTGTTCCCATGTATTTGCTGCCCTTGCCCTTCTATTTGGTAGAGGTCGCAGGTTTGGAAGGTGCTGTCGAAGGAGCCTTGGTGCATTGCTGCAGTGCTGCTTGTCGATGGTACACACTGCTGCCACTGTGCATCGGTGATGGAGGGAGTGAATGTTTGTGGATGGGGTGCCAATCAAGCGGGCTGCTTTGTCCTGGATGGTTTGGAGCTTCTTGAGTGTTGTTGGAGATGCACCCATCCAGGCAAGTGGAGAGTATTCCATCACACTCCTGACTTGTGCCTTGTAGATGGTGGACAGGCACTGGGGAGTCAGGAGGTGAGTTACTCGCCTCAGGATTCCTAGCCTTTGACCTGCTCTTGTAGCCACGGTATTTATATGGCTACTCCAGTTCAGTTTCTGGTCAGTGGTGATCCCCAGGATATTGATAGTGGGGGATTGAGTGATGGTAATGCCATTGAATGTCGAGGGGAGATGGTTAGATTCTCTCTTGTTGGAAATGGTCATTGCCTGGCACTTGTGTGGCGCGAATGTTACTTGCCACTTATCAGCCCAAGCCTGGATATTGTCCAGGTCTTGCTGCATTTCTACACGGACTGCTTCAGTATCTGAGGAGTCACGAATGGTGCTGAACATTGTGCAATCATCAGTGAACATCCCCACTTCTGACCTTATGATTGAAGGGAGGTCATTGATTAAGCAGCTGAAGATGGTTTGGCCGAGGACACTACCCTGAGGAACTTCTGCAGTGATGTCCTGGGACTGAGATGATTGACCTCCAGTGACCACAACCATCTTCCTTTGCGCTCGGTATGACTCCAACCATCGGGGAGTTGTCCCCCTGATTCGCATTGTGTCCAGCTTTGCTAGGGCTCCTTGATGTCATACTCGGTCAAATGCTGCCTTGATGTCGAGGGCAATCGCTGTCACCTCTGGACTTCAGCTCTTTTATTCATGTTTGGACAAAGGCTATGATGAGGTCAGGAGCTTCTTGAGTGTTGTTGAAGCTGCATCTATCCAGGCAAGTAGAGAGTATTCCATCACAGTCCTGACTTGACAGAACCCTTGCTGAGCAAATGCTGCTTGATAGCACTGTCATTGATCCCTTCCATCACTTTGCTGATAGGGCAGTAATTAGCTGGGTTGGATTTGTCCTTTTTGTGTACAGCACATACCTGGGCAATTTTCCACATTGCTGGGTAGATGCCAGTATTGTAACTGTACTTGAACAGCTTGGCTAGGGGTGCGGCTAGTTCTGGAGCACAAGTCTTCAGTACTATTGCCGGAATGTTGTCATTCTCACAGCTCCAGCGACCCGGGTTCAATTCCGGGTACTGCCTGTGCGGAGTTTGCAAGTTCTCCCTGTGTCTGCGTGGGTTTCCTCCGGGTGCTCCGGTTTCCTCCCACATGCCAAAGACTTGCAGGTTGGTAGGTAATTGGCCATTACAAATTGCCCCTAGTATAGGTAGGTGGTAGGGAAATATAGGGACAGGTGGGGATGTGGTAGGAATATGGGATTAGTGTAGGATTAGTATAAATGGGTGGTCGATGGTCGGCACAGACTCGGTGGGCCGAAGGGCCTGTTTCAGTGCTGTTTCTCTAAACTAAACTAAAACTAAACTTTGCAGTATCCAGTGCCTTCAGCCGTTTCTTGCTATCATGTGGAGTGAATTGGATTGGCTGAAGACTGGCATCTGTGTCGCTGGGGACCTCAGGAGGATGCAGAGATGGATCATCAACTCGGTACTTCTGGCTGAATATGGATGCAAATGCTTCAGCCTTATCTTTTGCACTGATGTACTGGGCTTCCCCATCGTTGAGGATGGGGATATTTGTGGAACCTCCTCCTCCTGTTAGTTGTTTAATTGTCTACCAGCATTCACGACTAAATGTGGCAGGACTGCAGATCTGATCCGTTGGTTGTGGGATCGCTTAGCCCTGTATATTGCATGCTGTTTCCACTGTTTGGCATGCTAGTAGTCCTGTGTTGTGGCTTCACCAGGCTGACTCCTCATTTTTAGGTATGCCTGGTGCTGTTCCTGGCATGCCTTCCAGCACTCTTCGCTGAACCAGAGTTGATCCCCCTGCTTGATGGTAACGGTAGAGTGGGGGGGGGGGGGGGGTATGCTGGGCCATGAGGTTACAGATTGTAGTTGAGTATAATTCTGCTGCTGTCGATGGCCTACAGCGCCTCATGGATGCCCAGTTTTGAGTTGCTAGATCTGTTCTAGATCTATCCCATTTAGCATGGTGGTAGTGCCACACAACATGACGGTGGGCATCCTCAATATGAAGACAGGACTATGTCTCCGTGCGGTGGTCACTCCTACCAATACTGCCATGGACAGATGCATCGGCTAAGGTAGATTGGTTAGGAAGAGGTCAGGTAGGTTTTTCCGTCTTGAATAAAAACAAGAAATGCTGGGACCACTCAGCAGGTCTGGCAGCATCTGTGGAAAGAGAAGCAGAGTTAACGTTTCGGGTCCGTGACCCTTCTTCGGAACGTCACTGATCTGAAACGTTAACTCTGCTTCTCTTTCCACAGATGTTGCCAGACCTGCTGAGTGGTTCTAGCATTTCTTGTTTTTATTTCAGATTTCCAGCATCCGCAGTACTTTGCTTTTATTTTAGTTTTTTCCGTCTTGTCGGTTTCCTCATCTGCCACAGACCTAGTCTAGCACCTCTGTCCTTCAGGATTTGGCCAGCTCGATCAATAGTGGTGCTACTGAGCCACTCTTGGTGTTGGACATTGAGGTCCCCCACCCAGAGTACATTCTGCACCCTTGCTACTCTCAGTGCTTCTTCCAGTTAGTGTTCAACATGGAGAAGCACTGATTCATCAGCTGAACAGGGGTGGTAGGTGGTAATCAACAGGAGGTTTCCTTGCCCATGTTTGACCTGATGCTATGAGACTTCATGGGGTCCAGAGTTAATGTTGAGGACTCCCAGGGCAATTCCCTCCTGCCTGTACACCACTGTGTTGTCACCTCCCTCATGGGTCTGTCCTTCTGGTGGGATAGGACATACCCAGGGATGGTGGTGTCAGAGACATTGTCTGTAAGGTATGATTCCATGAGTATGACTGTGCCAGGCTGTTGCTTGACTAGTCTGTGGGACAGCTCTCCCAATTTTGGCAGAAGCCCCCAGATGTTAGTAAGGAGGACTTTGCAGGGTCAACAGGGCTGGGTTTGTTGTTGTCATTTCCAATGGGTGGTTTGACCAGTTTCATTCCTTTTCTTGGACTTTGTAGTGGTTTGATACGACTGAGACCATTTCAGAGGGCATGTTAAGACTTAACCACATAGCTGTGGGTCTGGAGTCACATGTAGGCCAGACCAGGTAAGAATGGCAGATTTCCTTCCCTAAAGGACATTAGTGAACCAGATGGGTTTTTACAACAGTTGACAATGGTTTCATGGCCATCATTAGACTAGCTTTTACTTTCAGATTTATTAATTGAATTCAAATTTCACCATCTGTCTTGGTGGGATTCGAACCCATGTCTTTAGAGCATTAGTCTGGGCCTCTGGGTTACTAGTCCAGTGACATTACCACTACACCACTGCCTCCCACTGTTACCCGTCTGGCCTCACTGGTTCCCCTTTGGGATCTTCATTAGTCTTCAAGTTATTGTATCTTCTGTTTGACTCTCCAGGTGTGAGGCTGAAAGTTATCCTCCTTGTCCCTGATCATGGGGTGCCTGTGAATCTCAGTCCAGCTTTTCAGTAGCAGTTTGGGGTAGTGGCTCTGAACAGGCAGATCAACTGTACCTGATATAATGCTTGGGTGGGACAGATACCCCTGGTGTTCCCTGGACAGAACTGTCTGATCCTGAAACATAGTACTGTCAGTGTCACTGTCTGTGTTCTGTGCTTTTCTCTCGCTCTCTTTTTCACCCCCACCCTCCTGTGCTGTGCCTGCTGCAGGTCTTTGGATTCTTACCCAATTCTCCCTTTCATCTTCTCAATGAGTTGTTGCAGGCAGTGTTTCTCCCACACTCTGTCACTCGTCTGTGCAGCTGGCAGTGAGTGGGCGAGGGGAGGGCCCTTGTATTTATACTATTTTAATTTGGAGCTCTTCAATGAGTTTTCAGAAACCAGTTAAACCAGAATCACATTGTTCTCTAGGTGATTCTGTCATTAACATCACCTCTTCATCAAAATGCTCTGTAGAATAAATCAGACAAATGAGCTTTATTTCAAATGCTGGGAGAAGGGTTTGTGCAGCAAGGAGCATGTTGTTGTACTGTGGGTAGGGATGGGTGTAGGACTGGGGATCAGGGTCCCCTCAATATGCAGGGGAGGGGTCAGGGTGTTGGAGGTGAGGCAGTGGGGACATGGGGCAGGGCAGGTGGAGTGCTGGGGCTGGAAGTGGTGGGACAGTGGGGACACTGGGGCTGGTGGCATTAGTGGGGATGGTGGAGTGGGGCAGTGGGGTCTGGGGATATTGAGCGGGGCAGTGGGTATGTTGTGACGGGGCAGTGGGGACACTGGGGCTGGAAGCGTCAGTGAAGATGTTGGGGAGGGGCAGTGGGGTCTGGAGTGTTGGTGACATGGCAGGGGGGCACTGAGGCAGGAGGCGTCACTGGGGGTTTTGGGGTGGAGCAGTGGGGTCTGGGGATATTGAGCGGGGCAGTGGGTATGTTGTGACGGGGCAGTGGGGACACTGGGGCTGGAGGTATTGGTGGGGAGGTCTGGACCTCACTGCCTGAAAGGGTGGCAGAGGCAGAAACCCTAATAACATTTAAAAAGTACTTGGATATGCATTTGAAGTGCCATAAATTACAAGGTTATGGATCAAGAGCTGGAAAGTGGGATTAGGCTTGATGGCTACCTGTTGGCTGGCGTGAACGTGATGGGCCGAATGGCCGCCTTCCGTGCTGTAAATTTTCTATAATTCAAAGATCATTATGGAAGTGACTCTGTTTTTGTTAAAATATTGTCAGAGGAATTAATTGTCAAACTGAAGAAATGTTGGACCAGTTTTTTTTTTCAAGAGGGTCATCAAGAGGACACTGAGAGAACTGGTTTGGCAACAATGTTTACTGGTTGTCACATGCTCTAGGTAAAAATAGAACAGAAACCCTAGTAACTGTGGGGGATGTGTGCAGAGAAGTGACGATTGTGTGCAGGACAAGCCCGGGAGGAGCGCACCTGAGAGAGCAGCAGACTCGCAAGCTTTTGGTTGTAGTGAATTAACCCTTTACCTCCACTCTATTCGAGCCCCTAAAAATTTAGTACATTTCAATCAGATCTCCCCTCAACCTTCTCTGTTCCAATCTCTGTGCAGTAGATTAAAGGTTATTCTACAGGAATGTCTTTAACAGTTGCTGTCACTTTTCTGGAGAAGGATCCCTGAGTGATTGAGACACTTAACCAAGGGTAGACTGAAGGATTTGGCAGAACTGTTAGTGTTATAGTTAAAACCAGGAGCTAAGAAAGCAGACATAAGTGAAGTAATAGCACACCATTTGCAATTGGAAGAAGAAGGTGGCAAACCAGAGGGTAGTGCAGTTTAATTAGCTAAAATTCAGTTACAAATGAAAGAACTTGAACAAGAAAAAGAATTGAAAAAACTTGACCTTGAAAAAGAATTGACAATGAAAAAGCTTGAACTAGAATTTCAAAGAGAAAGAGAAGGAGAAGGAAGGGAATTCAAAGTTTAAAAAGTTGGAACTAAGACAACAGGGTAGCCTGAACTTCAAGGAAAATTCTGGTGAGGAACAATCTGGCTCCTGCCCAGAACCCAGTGGAGAGCTGTTTAAATTTGTGCAAGTCCTCCCTAACTTTGAGACAAAAGACTTAGAGGCATTTTTCATTTCTTTTGAAAAGATAGCCAAACAAATGAAGTGGCCAAAGGAAAGCTAGACACTGCTTATGCAATACAGGTTGATGGGCAGAGCTCATAAAGTTTATGCCATGCTTTCTGAGGAGGCTTCTGCAGATTGTGATCGCAAAAAAATGTTATTCTCGCTGTGTATGAGTTAGGCCCTGAAGCTTACCGACAGAAATTTCGGAACCTCCGGAGATTGTTTGGGCAGACATAGAATTTGAGAAGGTAAAGCATATTAATTTTGATTGTTGGATGCAGATACTAAGATGGAGGCCACGTATGAGAACTTTGGGGGACTAATTCTTCTGGAAGAATTAAAAAAACTCGCTCCCTCTACCCATGTAGAGAAATTGCTGATGATTGAGCTTGTTTATAAGCCCAAACCCTTTGTCCGTCACCCCCATAAACCCAAGAAGGAGACAGGTGGGAGGGGGAAGGGAGGCAAGTAGCCGGTGACAAGAAGGGACAGCTGGGAACGCCCCACCCAGAAATGAAGATGCTGAGGGTGGGTATGTTACCATTGTCACAGGTGGGACATCTTCGTGCAGAATGCTGGAAGTTGTGTGGTAAACCCATGGGACTTATTGAGGTACACGAAGCCAATGCAGAGAAAAGGGCTCTGACTGAGAGTACGACAGATCAGGCTGGAGCCCTGGTTGCGTCTGTGAGGCTAAATACAAAAACCACTGTGAGTGCAGGGGTTGTGAATAAGATCCTGAGAGTTATAGGGAGTTCTTGTTGAAAGGAAAAATAACTCCTTATCCCTCAAGTGAAGCAGGTAAACTTATAGTTAGACTTAGGGATATAGGAGCCATCCCAACTCTCTTGTTGGGGAAAGGCATAACATTTCCACCAGAGAGTTGCACTGTATACAAAGAACAAAAGAACAAGAACAAAGATAATTACAGCACAGGAACAGGCCCTTCGGCCCTCCAAGCCTGCGCCGATCCAGATCCTCTCTCTAAACATGTCGCCTATTTTCTAAGGTTCTGTATGCTAAAGTTTTAGTGAATGGTATTAGCCAGGTCTTTCCAAGGACATGGTGCAGTTTTGTAAAACGTTGCATATGTGCCCAATTGTGGGAAAACCACAACCTGCCATAAAACCGGCACCTCTAATTCCCATACCAGTTTTTGGGGTACTGTTTAGTAGGGTGTTGGTAGATTGTGTGGGACCTTTACCGAAAACAAAAGCAGGACACCAGGACACCACTCATTATCATGGATATCACCGCCTCTAAGTGACTCTAATGTTAATTTACTTTTTGTACTTTAAAGGCGGTTTTGTTACAGTTTTTTTAAGCTTGTGCAGGTAAGGAACAAAGTAAAAACGGAAGGTAGGTTAACTGATGGTCGGGTTGGGCTCGGGCGCGGATGGGGTTCTTTCGGGCTTGGGTCGGGTCTCATTTGCAGACCCAAGCAGGCCTTTCGATCAGGGCATACTGTCATGTATATCCCCATGATTTGGATAAAAGGCTAGAATTTCTTCTGTTTGCCACTGGGGATTCACCTAATGAGTCTACCGGTTTTAGTTGTTTTGAATTAGTTTATGGACGTGAGATAAGAGGTCCTCTAAAACTAATTCAAGAAAGGTTTTTAGAGCTGAGGAATGAATCTTCTGTGTGAGATTATGTATCCGTGTTCTGAGCATGGCTCACGAGAGCTTCCTGAGTGGCTCAGGAACATCTTAAAGCTTCCCAAACAACTATGAAAAATTGGGCAGACAAGCATGCTAAGACCCGAACATTTCAACCAGAGGATGAGGTGTTAGTATTACTGCCTTTACAAGATAAACCATTGAAAGCATGAGTTCAGTGGTCCATATAAAGTGGTCAAGAGAATTGGTAAAGTAAATTATTTGATTGACACCCCGAATCGGCTGTGTCATATCAATATGTTAAAACAATATTATCGCCGGGAGGAGGATAAGCAAGCAGAGGTAGTAGAGACAGTGAAGGATGAAAGGGATGGTGAGGATGAGGCAGAAGGAGGCCTAGATAATTCTCAAATTGAACCTCCTACTATCCAGTTAACTAATACTGAATTGTTAGGGAGATCGGACACTGTGCTTTCATATTTAGATGCTGAACAATGAGAAGACCTACCAGTACTACTCACAGCATTTAAGAGAGTCTGTAGGGATAAGCCAGGATGTACAACCTTAGTCACACATGATGTGGGTGTAGGGGAATCCGTTCCTATAAAGCAGCATCCTTATTGCTTAAGTCCAGAGAAACTGGCCCAGGTAAAAGCAGAAATCCAATACATGCTGGAAACCCACCTAATAGAACCCAGTTGAAGCAGCTGGAGTTCACCAGTAGTATTAATTCCTAAACCTGATGGTTCAACTACACTTTGCATAAACTACAGAAATGTTAATGCAGTAACAAAGGCAGGCTCCTACCCAATTCCTCGCTTTTAAGACTGTATTGACAGAGTGGGCAGTGCCATGTTTCTTACAAAAATAGATTTGTTAAAGGGATACAGGCAAGTTCCTTTAACACCCCGAGCTAAAGAAATATCGGCCTTTGTCACGCCAGACATTCTTTTTCAATGCAGAGTGATGCCATTTGGGCTACAAAATGCCCCAACAACCTTTCAGAGACTAATGAACCAAGTGGTAGCCAGTGTTCCTAACTGTGTAGATTACCTTGAAGATGTGCTGGTATACAGTGACACCTAGAAGTATCACGTCTAACAACTAGAAGCTCTGTTTAGAAAATTACAATCAGCTGATTTAGTAATAGACCTTGCCAAACTGACTTTGCGAAAGCGAGAGTGGCCTACCTCGGGCATATAGTAGGGCAAGGACAAGTGTTGCTGATAACCATGAAAGTACAAGCATTGGTGGAGTTTCCTACCCCTAAGACTAAGTGAGAAATTGAGGTTTTGGGGGAATGTGTGGTTTCTATCAAAAGTTTGTACCAAATGTTAGTACCACGGCTGCTCCACTGACAGATTTACTACAGAAAAAGAAAAGCAATGTAAGATGGTCAGGGGAGTTCCAAGCATCTTTTGATAGGCTGAAAACCGTTTTGATTAATGAATCAGTGTTGACTACTCCGAATTTCAGTTAGCCCTTCAAGGTAGCGATTGATGCTAGTGACCTGGGGGTCGGTGCAGTCCTTTTACAAGATGATGAATCAGGGATAGAAAGGCCAGTGGGATACTTTGCCAAAGAGCTAAATCAACGCCAAAAAGATATTCAATAGTGGAAAAAGAAATCCTAGGTTTATTATTGGCTCTTAAGCATTTCGAGGTCTATGTCCGCCACGACTCCAGAGAGACACTGGTATATACTGATCATAACCCCCAGCCTTTGTGGAAAAATTCAAAAACCAGAATGCCAGACTATTCAGATGGAGTTTACTATTACAGCCGTATCACTTAAAGATTATCCACATTGCAGGCAAAAATGATGTTATTGCAGATGCTTCATTGAGAATCTAACTTTTTTCGAGTTATCTGAATGAAAAGAGGGTACAGAGCAGAACTGTATTAACTACAAGAAAAGAGTGAATGAGTATCAGCGTGAAAATGTGTTTTAAAATTTTTAATCTATTTTTCCCACACTTTGTAATGAAATGCATTTAAAATGGTGTTTCATTCCTCCAAGGATGGAAGTGTTATGAAAGTGATTGTTTTTGTTTAAAATTTTTTTTTGAGGAATTCATAGTCAAACTGAAGAAATGTTGGACCAGTTTTTTTTTCAAGAGGACACTGAAAGAACTGGTTTGGCAACAATGTTTACAGTTGTCACATGCTCTAGTTAAAAATAGAACAGAAACCCTGGTAATTGGGGGAGATAAGAACAGAAGAAATAGGAGCAGGAGTAGGCTATTCGGCCCCTCAAGCCTGCCCCGCCATCTGATGGCTGATCTGCCCCAGACCTCAACTTCTCTTTCGTCCCAGCTCCTCATAGCCCTCAACTCCCTGATATTTCAAAAATCTATCTACCTCCTCTTTAAATACTTTCAGTGTTCTAGCCTCCACAACTCTCTGGGGTAGAGAATTTCAGACATTCATTACCCTCAGAGAAGAAATTCCTTTGCATCTCAGTTTTAAATGAGTGTCACCTTATTCTGTAACTATGGCCCCTAGTTCGAGATTCCCCCACTAGTGTAAACAACATCTCAACATCTACCCTGTCAAGCCCCCTCAGAATCTTGTACGTTTCAATAAGATCACCCCTCATTCTTCTAAACTCTAATGAATAAAGGCCTAACCTGTTTAGCCGTTCTTGATAAGTCAACCCCTTCATCCCAGGAATCAGCCTAGTGAATCTCTTTTGAACTGCCTCCAATGCCAGTATATCCTTTTTTAAATATGGGGACCAGAACTGTACACAGTACTCCAGGTGCGGCCTCACCAACACCCTGTACTGTCGTAACAAGACTTCCCTATTTTTAAACTCCAACCCCCTAGCAATAAAGGCCAAAATTCCATTTGCATGTGTGCAGAGACGTGACAGTGGCGCAGCCCTTGACAGCACAAGCCTGGGAGCAGCTGCGCGCACCTGAGAGAGCAGCAGACTCGCAAGCTTTTGGTTATAGTGTCAGTGTTTTCCTTCTGGAATGAGATAAAGTTAGCACCTGGTGCTGAAGAAGTGTCATGAAGGAAGAGACCAGGTTCTTGCTGAATGTTTAAAGAGTCAAGTCTACAGAAGGAGAAGAGAATTCCCAAGGAAGGAGAGAAGACTGAAACTCGGCTCAGTTTTCCAGCACCTCTCGAAAGGACACTGAGAAATCCACTCTGTTAACTCATCTCATCTCCTGTCTTTGAAGAAAAGCCTGCTAAATTAATTCTCAACGCTGCCTGAGAAGAACTGTTCTAAAAGATCCCAGTGACTTGTCTGTGTGTACTCAGAGGCTAAACTGTATGCCAGTTTTGGAACACAACATATCTCATCTGCCAGTTCTGATGAAGGGTCGCAAACCTGAAACGTTAACTGTTTCTCTCTCCACAGATGCTGCAAGACCTGCTGAGTAGTTCTGGCACTTTCTGTTCACAGTTCAGAGTTCCAGCATCTGCAGTATTTTGCTCTTGTATCTCATCTGCTGTTTACTTCAAGAATGAGCAAGTATTCAGCCCAAGTTTTTTTGTCTGTATAGAGCTCTGAACAGAAATCTCTTTTTTTTTTCTGGTTAACGTGTGTGTGCATGTGTGTCTGTGTTTCAGATTATATAATCTGATAATTTTCTTTATTAAAGAAACCTGGTTAGTGTGTTGTATTCTGGGAAAGATTGAGTCTATGATTGACCATATCGGTAACTGGGTAAATATTTAAATATATGTTGTGACCTGTGGAGAAGTGGAACTAGAATAAACAGTGCACTCCTCCCACCTTGGTCGTAACAAGATGTTATGGCACCAAATGCTGAGTAACCCTGTACTGAGGTTCGGGGAACATTAAGGATGTTGCTAGGGAATGTGAGGAGATATTAGGTGGTGACGGATTTGTCCAAGGAGGGTTAGTAACTTTGCAGATCAGATATGGGCCTTTGAGTTCTGGATGAGTTCAAGGTATGACTGCAGTTGGCGATAATCAAGGACTGATCTCGAACAAGAGGCCATAGTTTTAGGAGAAGGGGTAGCAGATTAACACAGAGATGAGGAGAAATTACATCTCTCAAAGGGTCGTGAATCTGTGGAATTCACTACCCCAGAGTGTGGTGGATGCCGGGACATTGGGTAAATTTAAGGAGGAGATAGATAGATTTTTATTTAGAAATGAGTTGAAGGGTTATGGAGAATGAGCAGGAAAGTGGAGTTGAGGCCAAGATGAGATCAGCCATGATGGTATTGAACGGTGGAGCAGGCTCGTGGGGCTGAATTGCCTACTCCTGCTCCTAGTTCTTATGACTGAGCCTTGGAGAAATTAACTTGTATTTGATGAGCACCTGGATTATATGGAACTTGCACTGGGAAATGCAACCGAGTTAGAACAATCCGTTGGGGAAAGTGCACTGAGCTCCTTGAACCACAATCTGTGTGCAAGTGGGACCGGCTGTGTTATAGGATTTTTCCTTTTATCTCACCAATTGTGATTATCCCAAGGTCCCAGGAGCCAGTCCCTGTCCAGTGGCGGCTACTCTGGATGGGGAGGCAGGATATTTGACCAGGATAAGCGGTGATGTAGTGGTATGTACGAACATACGAATTCGGAGCAGGAGTAGGCCACTCAGCCCCTCGAGCCTGCTCAGCCATTCAGTAAGTTCATGGCTGAACTGATTACTCCACTTTTCCACCTACCCCCGATAACCTTTCACCACCTTGCTTATCAAGAATCTAATGTCATTGGACTATGAACCAGAAGTCCAGGCTAATGCTCTGGGGAGATGGGTGCAAATCCCACCACGGCAGATGATGAAATTTGAATTCAATTAATAAAAATCTGGAATTAAAAAGCTAGTCTAATGGTGACCATGAAACCATTGTCGATTGTTGTAAAAACCCATCTGGTTCACTAATGTCCTTTAGGGAAGGAAATCTGCTGTCCTGCCTTCGTCTGACCTACATGTGACTGCAGACCGAAAGCAATGTGGTTGACTCTTAAATGCCCCCTGACATGGCCTAGCAAGCCACTCAGTTGTATCAAACTGCTACAAAGACTATGAAGAGGAATGAAACCAGACGGACCTAGGCACTGGAAATGACCGGCATACCCAGCCCTGTTGACCCTGCAAAGTCCTCCTTACTAACATCTGGGGGTTTCTGCCAAAATTGGGAGAACTGTCCCACAGACTAGTCAAGCAAGAGCCTGACATAGTCATACTCACGGAATCGTACCTTACAGACAATGTTCCCATTACCAGCCCTGGATATATCCTGTCCCACTGGCAAGACAGACCACCAGAGGTGGCAGCACAGTGCTATACAGTTGCCCTGGGAGTCCCCAACATTGACTCTGGACTTCATGACATCTTGTGGCATCAGGTCAATCATTAGCAAGGAAATCTCCTGCTGATTACCCCCACCACCCCTCTTAACATCAACCTGTTCGAGCATATCAGCCTGTTTCACACTGTCCTCACAAAGAACCAGGTCCCTCTCGCTAGTGAATACTGAAGCAAAGTATTCATTTAGGACCTCCCCTACCTCCTCCGACTCCAGGCACAAGTTCCCTCCACTATCCCTGATCGTCCCTACCCTCACTCTGGCCATCCTCTTGTTCCTCACATAAGTGTAGAACGCCTTGGGATTTTCCTTAATCCTACCCGCCAAGACTTTTTCATGGACAGGTTTTGGTGTCTGCAAGTTGAGGTGGAAGCTGCAATTCTGGAATGTGCATTCTGCACATTTCCATGTGACTGACTCAGAGTGCCCAAGGCAGAAGATTATATTTAATAACATTTAGAAGGAAGGAGCGCATGTTGCTTCTCCTGTGATGTGTCCTGCACATAATTCTATGTTTATCAGTCCTTGAGCATTTTAGACCCGACAGATGAGCAGAATTTCAGTTGATCTCATATGCAGCATCTGTCTTCAGTCCTCTCTGAATCTGGGAGTTCATTATCCAGTCAGTGGCTGGGACACGAGATGGCAGATTCTGCACTCTGCCAAGTTAGCTGTTAGCCAGGGTGATGGCTGGTGAACGAACTGGATAGTGACCTTTAGTGGGCCTGGGGGATAGAGAGGGTAATTCCATCAGGGACCCTTCCCTGATTCCTACTAAAGACCGATCAGTCTCGGCTGTGATTCAGATTGCACTGCTGAAACCCAGGCCCCTGTGAAGCCTGTGGAAGCGCACACTCAGGCACAGCATCCCAAAGTGTGCGGCGCAGTGGTTAGCACCGCAGCCTCACAGCTCCAGCGACCTGGGTTCAGTTCTGGGTACTGCCTGTGCGGAGTTTGCAAGTTCTCCCTGTGACCGCGAGGGTTTCCGCCGGGTGCTCCGGTTTCCTCCCACAGCCAAAGACTTGCAGGTTGATAGGTAAATTGCCCCTAGTGTAGGTAGGTGATAGGGAATATAAGGAAAGGTGGGGATGTGGTCGGAATATGGGATTAGTGTAGGATTAGTATAAATGAGTGGTTGGTGGTCGGCACAGACCCGGTGGACCGAAGGGTCTGTTTCAGTGCTGTATCTCGAAATAAATAAATAAAAATCTCCCTGCTGGTGAACAATAATTAATTTGCTGTCGGGAGTTTTATTATGGAATAGATAATAGGACCGCGCTCCCTCAGCCTTCCCCCTCCCGACAGGGCGGCGCTCCCTCAGCCTTCCTCCTCCCGACAGGGCCGCACTCCCTCAGCCTTCCCCCTCCCGACAGGGCCGCACTCCCTCAGCCTTCCCCCTCCCGATAGGGCCGCACTACCTCAGCCTTCCCCCTCCCGACAGGGCCGCACTACCTCAGCCTTCCCCCTCCCGACAGGGCCGCACTACCTCAGCCTTCCCCCTCCCGACAGGGCCGCACTACCTCAGCCTTCCCCCTCCCGACAGGGCCGCACTACCTCAGCCTTCCCCCTCCCGACAGGGCCGCACTCCCTCAGCCTTCCCCCTCCCGACTGGGCGGCACTACCTCATCCTTCCTCCTCCCGACAGGGCGGCACTACCTCAGCCTTCCTCCTCCCGACAGGCCGCGCTCCCTCAGCCTTCCTCCTCCCGACAGGGCGGCGCTCCCTCAGCCTTTCTCCTCCCGACAGGGCCGCACTACCTCAGCCTTCCCCCTCCCGACAGGGCCGCACTCCCTCAGCCTTTTTCCTCCCGACAAGGCCGCGCTCCCTCAGCCTTCCTCCTCCCGACAGGCCGCGCTACCTCAGCCTTCCCCCTCCCGACAGGGCCGCACTACCTCAGCCTTCCCCCTCCCGACAGGGCCGCACTCCCTCAGCCTTCCCCCTCCCGACAGGGCGGCGCTCCCTCATCCTTCCCCCTCCCGACCGGGCGGCACTACCTCATCCTTCCCCCTCCCGACAGGGCGGCACTACCTCAGCCTTCCTCCTCCCGACAGGCCGCGCTCCCTCAGCCCTGCATCGTGAGTGCCAGCCTAGACTTGGTGCTTAAATCTTTGGAGTGTGATGTGAACCTACTATCACCTGACTCGGAGGTGAGTGTGATGCCCAGTGATCTGCTGTGAGCCACAGTTTGGAACGTTACCAATTTTGCCCACGACATGGCATCTGAACAGTGCACCCCCTCCTCCAACAACATTCTTCCTGTAGCCCAGAATCTGTCCTCCTTCATACCAGCTCCTATGTTTGCAGGCTGTGTGGGATGGGCAAGCCATCAATTATAAAACAGCCTTCATTTTAATGCAACTTCGTCATGGCTTCAAAATTCCTCTTTGCCTAACAGGATTTCAGGAACAGCTTGGAGCAGCCTCTGGCTGCATTGCTCACAGGAGAGCAGGTCTTGGGGCGGTGGCGGGGGAGTTGGGCTCGTGGTAGGGGTGGGGGAGTGAGGTATGGGTCAGTGTAGGCAAGGAAGTGTAGGTGCACAGGGCAGCGAGGAGTGGGGTTCGGGGCAGGTTGGGGTACCAATTAAGGTGAAAATGAAACACACAAAAATTGGAAATCTGAAGCAGAAATCATTCTTGTGTCTCGAACATAATTTTCTCTCTCTCTCTCTTTCGTCATCCCTGCCACACCACCTCCCTTCCCACTCCCACCATTCCAGAAAACTGGTTGGCGGGCGTGGGAGGAGAGGTGATGTGGCAGGAGTGTTTGATGGGGACAGTGTACAGGGAGCCAATGTTTACACACATTTATATTTATTTATCACCACAACCCCCAGCCTTGGGATCTGACCCCCAACTCCTCTCTCCCCCCCCCCCCCCCCCCCCTGTCCTCCCAGCCTCTCGGGGTTCCACACCCCCCACCAACCCCCCCCTCCCCCCCCCACCCCCCCACCGCCTCTCTCTCTCTCTCTGGGTCTCTTCCCCCCCACACTCTGTTTTTCTCTGCTCATTAACTCTATGTCACAGGATTTTTGTAAAACAGAAATTAAATATAAATATTGCGACTGTCCCTGCCAGTGTGTTATTGAATTGTTGAACCTGTTGGTGCCTTTGAACATTTCCTAATTCACAGCTGAAACCCTTGCAGTTTGTGTACTTCCTGACTGCACTGGATCCTGGGTAGAGTGACCTCAGAGTGTTGCAATGTTTCACAATCGACTGCTTTTAATAAGTCAGCAAGACTCCGGCTCAGTTCCAGTTCCCATTCCAGTTTGACCGAGTGCTGACGCATGACAACAGGTGCTATTCTTGTCTAGAGTCTCCCATTTGTGGAGAAAGGGATTCAGTTTCCCCAACCCTGGATCTTGGGGTTTGGTTGGGGAAGTGGTGTTGTGGGAGGGCCTTATTGGTTGGAAAGACTGTCCCAGATCCACAGAATACAACAACAATTTGCATTTATATAGCACCTTTAATGAAGTAAAATATCCCAAGTCACTTCACAGGAGCAACTTTTAAACTATGTTTAACACTGGGCTACATAAGGTGATATTAGGACAGGCAACCAAAAGCTTGGTCAAAGCGGTTGGTTTTAAGCAGCGTTTTAAAGGAGGAGAGAGAGGCGGAGAGGTTTAGGGAGGGAATTCCAGAGCATAGGGCCCAGGCAGCTGAAAGCACGGCTGCCAATGGTAGAGCGATGGGAATTGGGGAATGGACAAGAGGCCAGAATTAGAGGAGCACAGACATCTCGGAGGGTTTTGGGGCTGGAGGAGGTTAGAGATTGGGAGGGGCGAGGCCATGGAGGGATTTGAAAACGAGGATGAAAATTCTAAAATTGAGGTTTGCTTAACCAGAACCAATGTAGGTCAGCAAGCACAGGGATGATGGGTGAATCGGACTTGGTGCAAGTTAAGACATGGGCAGCAGAGTTTTGGATGACCTCAAGTTTACGGAGGGTAAAATGTGGGAGACCAGTTAAGAGTATGTTGGAATAGTCAAGTCTAGAGGTAATGAAAGCATGAATGAGGGTTTCAGCAGCAGATGAGCTGTGATAGGGGTGAAGTCTGGCGATATTAAGAGGTAGAAATAGGTGGTCTTAGTGCTGGCGCAAATATGAGGTCGGAAGCTCATCTTGGGTCATATGTGAACCAAGGTTGTGAACAGATTGGTTTAGTTTCATACTGTTTCCAGGGAGAGGGATGGCGTCAGTAGCTGGGGAATAGAGTTTGGAGCAGGGACTGAAAACAACAGCTTGAGTCTTCCCAATATTTAATAGGAAAAAATTTCTGCTCATCCAGTACCGGATGTCGGATAAGCAGTCTGATAATTTAGCAACAGTGAAGAAGTCAAGAGAAGTGGTGGTGAGAGCTGAGTGTCACCACGTACACATGAAAACTAACGCTGTGCTTTCAGATGATGTCACCAAGGGGCTGCACGTAGACGGGAAATAGGAGAAGGATAGATCCTTGGGGATGGCAGTTTGATGGTGCGCAAGTAGGAAGAGAATCCATTGAATGTGCATTGCAGGAGGCGGTGGCACCTTCAGCAGAAGGTGGAATTTGAATTCAATTAATAAAAAATCTGGAATTAAAAAGCTAGTCTAATGGTCATGAAACCATTGTCGATTGTTGCAAAAAGCCGTCTGGTTCACTAATGTCCTTTAGGGAAGGAAATCTGCTGCCCTTACCTGGTCTGGCCTACATGTGACTCCAGACTCTCAGCAATTCACTCTTAAAATGCGCTCTGAGATGGCCGGGCAAGACACTCTGTTGTATCTAACCGCTGAAGAGTCGATAAGGAATGAAACCGCATGGACCACCTGGCATTGACCAAGGCGCCGGAAACGACGACAACAAACCAGCCCTGTCGACCCTGCAGAGTCCCTCTTAATAACGTGGGGGCTTGTACCAAAGTTGGGAGAGCTGTCTCACAGACTAGTCAAGCAACAGCCTGACATCATACTCTCCGAATCATACCTTATAGACAATGTCCCAGACACAATGATCACCATCCCTGGCTATGTCCTGTCACACCGACAGGACAGACCCAGCAGAGGTGGCTGCACATTGGTAGACAGTCGGGAGGGAGTTGCCCTGGGCGTCCTCAACATCCACTCTGGACCCCACAAAGTCTCATTGCATCAGGTCCAACATGGGCAAGGAAATCTGTTGCTGATTACCACCTGTCACCCTCCCTCAGCTAATGAGTCAGTACTCCTCCATGTTGAACACTACTTTGAGGAAGCAGTGAGGGTAGCAAGGGCACAGAATGTACTCTGGGTGGGGACTTCAATGTCCATCACCAAGAGTGGCTCAGTAGCACCACTACTGACTGAGCTGGCCGGGTCCTAAAGGACATAGCTGCTAGACTGGGTATGTGGCAGGTGGTGAGAGAACCAACAAGAGGCAAAAACATACCTGACCTCATTCTCACCAGTTTGCCTGCTGCAGATGCATCTGTCCATGACAGTATTGGTGGGAGTGACCCACGCACAGTCCTTGTGGAGACGAAGTCCCATCTTCATATTGAAGATACCCTCCATCTTCTTGTGTGGCACTACTACCGTGCTGGGTACTGCCTGTGCGGAGTTTGCAAGTTCTCCCTGTGATCGCGTGGATTTTCACCAGGTGCTCCGGTTTCCTCCCACAGCCAAAGACTTGCAGGTTGATAGGTAAATTGGCTGTTATAAATTGCCCCTAGTATAAGTAGGTGATAGGGGAATTGAGGGAAGGTGGGGATGTGAGAGGGTAATGGGATTAATGTAGGATTAGTATAAATGGGTGGTTGCTGGTCAGCACAGACTCGGTGGGCCGAAGGGCCTGTTTCAGTGCTGTATCTCTAAATAAAATAAAAAATAATAAATAAATAAATGGGATAGATTTTGAACAGATCCAACAATGCAAAACTGGGCATCCATGAGGCGCTGTGGACCATCAGCAGCAGCAGAATTATACTCAACCACAATCTGTAACTTCTTGAGTGTTGTTGGAGCTGCACCCATCCAGGCAAGTGGAGAGTATTCCATCACACTCCTGACTTGTGCCTTGTAGATGGTGGACAGGCTTTGGGGAGTCAGGTGGTAAGTTACTCGCTGCAGGATTCCTAGCCTCTGACCTGCTCTTGTCTTCTTTGGCCTCCTTATCTCGAGAGACAATGGATACGCGCCTGGAGGTGGTCAGTGGTGTGTGGAGCAGCGCCTGGAGTGGCTATAAAGGCCAATTCTAGAGTGACAGGCTCTTCCACAGGTGCTGCAGAAAAATTTGTTTGTCGGGGCTGTTACACAGTTGGCTCTCCCCTTGCGCCTCTGTCTTTTTTCCTGCCAACTACTCTTGTAGCCACAGTATATATATGGCTGGTCTAGTTCAGTTTCTGGTCATGGTGAGCCCCCAGGAATTTGATAGTGGGGGATTCAGCGATGGTAATGCTGTTGAATGTCAAAGGAAGATGGTTAGATTCTCTCTCGTTTGAGATGGTGATTGCCCACCACTTCTGTGGCGCAAATGTTACTTGCCACTTATTGTCCAGGTCTTGCTGAACATTGTGCAATCATCAGCGAGCATCCCCACTTTTGACCTTATGATTGAAGGAAGGTCATTGATGAAGCAGCTGAAGATGGTTGGGCCTAGGACACTACCCTGAGGAACTCCTGCAGTGATGTCCTGAAGCTGAGATGATTGACCTCCAACAACCACAACCATCTTCCTTTGCACTAGGTATGATTCCAACCGTCCTGCTTTTTGTGTACAGGACATACCTGGGCAATTTTCCACATTGCTGGGTAGATGCCAGTGTTGTAGCTGTACTGGAACAGCTTGGCTAGGGGCGTGGCAAGTTCTGGAGCACAGGTCTTCAGTACCATTGCCAGAATGTTGTCAGGGCCCATCGCCTTTGCAGTATCCAGTGCCTTCAGTCATTTCTTGATATCATGCAGAGTGAATCGAATTGGCTGAAGACTGACATCTGTAATGCTGGGGACTTCAGGAAGGGGTTGAGATGGGTCATCCACTCGGCACTTCTGGCTGAAGATTGTTGCAAATGCTTCAGCCTTATCTTTTGCACTGAAGTACTGGGCTCCCCCATCATTGAGGATGGGGATATTTGTGGAGCCACCTCCTCCAGTTAGTTGTTTAATTGTCCACCACCATTCATGACGTGATGTGGCAGGACTGCAGAGCTTAGATCTGATCCGTTGGTTATGGGATCGCTTAGCTCTGTCTATCGTATGCTGCTTACGCTGTTTAGCATGCAAGTAGTCCTGTGTTGTAGCTTCACCAGGTTGACACCTCATTTTGAATTATGCCTGGTGCTGCTCCTGGCATGCCCTCCTGCACTCTTCATTGAACCAGGGTTGATTCCCCCGGCTTGTTGGTTATGGTAGAGTGGGGGATATGCCTGGCCATGAGGTTACAGATTGTGGTTGAGTACAGTTCTGTTGCTGCTGATGGCCCAGAGCGCCTCATGGATGCCCAGTTTTGAGTTGCTAGATCTGTTCAAAGTCTATCCCATTTCATGGTAGTGCCACACAACAAGATGGAGGGTATCCTCAATGTGGAGATAGGACTTTGTCTCCATAAGGACTGTGCGGTGGTCACTCTTACCAATACTGTCATGGACAGATGCATCTGCGGCAGGCAGATTGGTGAGGACAAGGTCAAGTATGTTTGTCCCTCTTGTTGGTTCCCTCAGCACCTGCCGCAGACCTAGTCTAGCAGCTATGTCCTTTAGGTCTTGGCCAGCTCGGTCAGTAGTGGTTCTACCGAGCCACTCTTGGTGATGGACATTGCAGTCTCCCACCCAGAGTACATTCTGTGCCGTTGCCGCCCTCCGTGCTTCCTCCAAGTGGTGTTCAACATGGAGGAGTACTGACTCATCAGCTGAGGGAGGGCGGTATGTGGTAATCAGCAGGAGGTTTCCTTGCCCATGTTGAGCCAATGTCAGTGGGACAGGACATACCTGTGGATAGTGATGGCGGTGTCTGGGACATTGTCTGTAAGGTGTGATTCCTTGAGTGGGACTACATCAGGCTGTTGCTTGACTAGTCTGTGGGGCAACTCTCCCAACTTTGGCACAAGTCCCCAGATGTTAGTAAGGAGGACTTTGCACGGTTGACAGGGCTGGGTTGATGCCAGGTGATCAGTCCGGTTTCATTCCTTATTGACTTTGGAGCCGGTTTATGCAACTGAGTGACTTGCGAGCCCCTTTCAGAGGGCATTTCAGAGTCAACCACATTGCTGTGGGTCTGGAGTGGCATGTAGGCCAGACCAGGTAAGGACGGCCGAATTCCTTCCCTAAAGGACATTAGTGAACAAGATGGGTTTTTACGACGATCGGTAATGGTTTCATGGCCGTCATTAGGGTGGCGTTTGAAAACAAATTTCAGATTTATCAATTGAATTCAAATTCCACCTTCTGCCGAGTAGGATTCGAATCCATGTCCCCAGAGCACGACCCTGGGTCCAGGGTTACTAGTCCAGTGACAATACCACCCGCGCCACCGCCTCTCTGGTGGGTACAGGTCTCACTATAATACTGGGGTACAGTACTGGTGGGGACAGGTCTCACTATAATACTGGGGTACAGTACTGGTGGGTATATGTCTGTCACTGTATAACATGAGGACAGTACTTGTGGGTACATGTCTCATTGTATATGGTGGGTACAGGTAGGTCACTGTATAACATTGGGATACAGTACTGGTGGGTACACGTCTCACTGTATAACACGGGTACAGTACTGGTGGGTACAGGTTTCACTGTATAACACTGGTACAGGTCTATCACTGTATAACATGGGTACAGTACTGGTGGGTACAGGTCTCACTATAATACTGGGGTACGGTACAGGTCTGTCACTGTATAATACTGGGGTACAGTGCTGGTGGGTATAGGTCTTACTATAATACTGGGGTACAGTACTGGTGGATACAGGTCTCACTGTATAACACTGGGGTACAGTACTGGTGGATACAGGTCTCACTGTATAACACTGGGGTACAGTACTGGTGGGTACAGGTCTCTGTATAAAACTGGGGTACAGTAGTGGTGGATACAGGTCTCACTGTATAACACTGGGGTACAGTACTGGTGGGTACAAGTAGGTCACTATGACATTGGGATACAGTACTGGTGGGTACAGGTCTCACTGTACAACACTGGGGTACAGTACTGGTGGGTACAGGTCTCACTGTATAACACTGGGGTACAGTACTGGTGGATACAGGTCTCACTGTATAACACTGGGGTACAGTACTAGTGGGTACAGGTCTCACTGTATAACACTGGGGTACAGTACTGGTGGATACAGGTCTCACTGTATAACACCGGGGTACAGTACTGGTGGGTACAAGTAGGTCACTGTATAACACTGGGGTACAGTACTGGTGGATACAGGTCTCACTGTATAACACTGGGGTACAGTACTGGTGGGTACAAGTAGGTCACTGTATGACATTGGGATACAGTACTGGTGTGTACAGGTCTCACTGTATAACACTGGGGTACAGTACTGGTGGATACAGGTCTCACTGTATAACACTGGGGGACAGTACTGGTGGGTACAGGTCTCACTGTATAACACTGGGGTACAGTACTGGTGGATACAGGTCTCACTGTATAACACTGGGGTACAGTACTGGTGGATACAGGTCTCACTGTATAACACTGGGGTACAGTACTGGTGGGTACAAGTAGGTCACTGTATGACATTGGGATACAGTACTGGTGGGTACAGGTCTCACTGTACAACACTGGGGTACAGTAGTGGTGGATACAGGTCTCACTGTATAACACTGGGGTACAGTACTGGTGGGTACAAGTAGGTCACTGTATGACATTGGGATACAGTACTGGTGGGTACAGGTCTCACTGTACAACACTGGGGTACAGTACTGGTGGGTACAGGTCTCACTGTATAACACTGGGGTACAGTACTGGTGGATACAGGTCTCACTGTATAACACTGGGGTACAGTACTAGTGGGTACAGGTCTCACTGTATAACACTGGGGTACAGTACTAGTGGGTACAGGTCTCACTGTATAACACTGGGGTACAGTACTGGTGGGTACAGGTCTCACTGTATAACACTGGGGTACAGTACTGGTGGGTACAGGTCTCACTGTATAACACTGGGGTACAGTACTGGTGGATACAGGTCTCACTGTATAACACTGGGGTACAGTACTGGTGGGTACAAGTAGGTCACTGTATGACATTGGGATACAGTACTGGTGTGTACAGGTCTCACTGTATAACACTGGGGTACAGTACTGGTGGATACAGGTCTCACTGTATAACACTGGGGGACAGTACTGGTGGGTACAGGTCTCACTGTATAACACTGGGGTACAGTACTGGTGGATACAGGTCTCACTGTATAACACTGGGGTACAGTACTGGTGGATACAGGTCTCACTGTATAACACTGGGGTACAGTACTGGTGGGTACAGGTCTCACTGTATAACACTGGGGTACAGTACTGGTGGATACAGGTCTCACTGTATAACACTGGGGTACAGTACTGGTGGATACAGGTCTCACTGTATAACACTGGGGTACAGTACTGGTGGGTACAGGTCTCACTGTATAACACTGGGGTACAGTACTGGTGGGTACAGGTCTCACTGTATAACACTGGGGTACAGTACTGGTGGATACAGGTCTCACTGTATAACACTGGGGTACAGTACTAGTGGGTACAGGTCTCACTGTATAACACTGGGGTACAGTACTGGTGGGTACAGGTCTCACTGTATAACACTGGGGTACAGTACTGGTGGATACAGGTCTCACTGTATAACACTGGGCTACAGTACTGGTGGGTACAGGTCTCGCTATAACACTGGGGTACAGTACTGGTGGGTACAGGTCTCACTGTATAACACTGGGGTACAGTACTGGTGGGTACAGGTCTCACTATAACACTGGGGTACAGTACCGGTGGGTACAGGTCTCACTGTAAAACATGGGTACAGTACTGATGGGTACAGGTCTCACTGTAAAACATGGGTACAGTACTGATGGGTACAGGTCTCACTGTAAAACATGGGTACAGTACATGGGTACAGTGCCTTTCAGTGCAGCAGCTTTTTCGGGAGCAGAGTGTGAGCGAGTGAGCAGCTGGGAAAGTCAGTTTGAAAGTAAATTTAATTTCCTTTTGTTTTTCGGCGGAGGCCAGGGGGCTGCTGGGTAAGTAAAACACTATATATTTGGGCGGTTTAAAATAACTTTCCTTTCAGTGCAGCAGCTTTTTCGGGAGCAGAGTGTGAGCGAGTGAGCAGCTGGGAAAGTCAGTTTGAAAGTAAATTTAATTTCCTTTTGTTTTTCGGCGGAGGCCAGGGGGCTGCTGGGTAAGTAAAACACTATATATTTGGGCGGTTTCTGAACCCGAGACACCACACTTGTAGTGTCTCCCACCCGCCCTCCTCCTCTAACCAAAAAAAAAGGACTCGGTGGGGTGTTTAAAAGGTAAGGCTTTTTCGATTTCTCTGGTTTTATTGTGATTGGTAAAAACTTTTCGTTCCTTTTTCATTTAACTAAGTTTAAACTTAAGATTAAAAATGGCAGGAGATCTCAGACCCGTATCATGCTCCTCTTGCTCAATGTGGGAGCTCAGGGACATGGCTGATAACCCTGACTCCTTCACGTGCAGGAAGTGTGTCCAGCTGCAGCTCTTGTTAGACCGCATGACGGCTCTCGAGCTGCGGATGGACTCACTTTGGAGCATGTGCGATGCTGAGGAGGTCGTGGATAGCACGTTTAGTGAATTGGTCACACCGCAGATTAGGATTGCTGAGGGAGAAAGGGAATGGGTGACCAAAAGGCAGAGAAAGAGCAGGAAGGCAGCGCAGGAGTCCCCTGCAGTCATCTCCCTCCAAAACAAGTATACCGTTTTGGATACTGTTGAGGGAGATGGCTCACCAGGGGAAGGCAGCAGTAACCAGGTTCATGGCACCGTGGCTGGCTCTGCTGTTCCGAAGGGCGGGAAAAAGAGTGGAAGGGCTATAGTCGTAGGGGATTCGATTGTAAGGGGAGTAGATAGGCGGTTCTGTGGTCGAAAACGAGGCTCCCGAATGGTATGTTGCCTCCCAGGTGCACGGGTCAGGGACATCTCAGATCGGCTGCAGAACATTCTAAAGGGGGAGGGTGAACAGCCAGTTGTCATTGTGCACATAGGCACTAATGATATAGGTAAAAAACGGGATGAGGTCCTACAACCAGAGTTTAGGGAGTTAGGAGCCAAGTTAAAAAGTAGGACCTCAGAGGTGGTAATCTCAGGATTACTACCAGTGCCACGTGATAGTCAGAGTAAAAATGAAAGGATGAATGCGTGGCTTGAGAGATGGTGCAGGAAGGAGGGGTTCAGATTTTTGGGACATTGGGACCGGTTCTGGGGGAGGTGGGACTATTACAAATTGGACGGTCTACACCTGGGTCGGACTGGAACCAATGTCCTTGGAGGTGCTTTTGCTAACGCTGTTGGGGAGGGTTTAAACTAATGTGGCAGGGGGATGGGAACCAATTGAGGTCAGTTGACAGTAAGGAGGTAGTAACAAAAGCCTGTAAGGAACTAGATAATGAAGTCAGTGTGACTAAGGGGAAGAGCAGGCAGGGAGCAGACGATGAATATAAAGGGACTGGTGGTCTGAGGTGCATTTGTTTTAATGCAAGAAGTGTAGTAGGTAAGGCAGATGAACTTAGGGCTTGGATTAGTACCTGGGAGTATGATGTTATTGCTATTACTGAGACTTGGTTGAGGGAAGGGCATGATTGGCAACTAAATATCCCAGGATATCGATGCTTCAGGCGGGATAGAGAGGGAGGTAAAAGGGGTGGAGGAGTTGCATTACTGGTCAAAGAGGATATCACAGCTGTGCTGAAGGAGGGCACTATGGAGGACTCGAGCAGTGAGGCAATATGGACAGAACTCAGAAATAGGAAGGGTGCGGTAACAATGTTGGGGCTGTACTACAGGCCTCCCAACAGCGAGCGTGAGATAGAGGTACAAATATGTAAACAGATTATGGAAAGATGTAGGAGCAACAGGGTGGTGGTGATAGGAGATTTTAATTTTCCCAACATTGACTGGGATTCGCTTAGTGTTAGAGGTCCAGATGGAGCAGATATTGTAAGGAGCATCCAGGAGGGTTTTCTAGAGCAGTATGTAAATAGTCCAACTCGGGAAGGGGCCATACTGGACCTGGTGTTGGGGAATGAGCCCGGCCAGGTTGTTGAAGTTTCAGTAGGGGACTACTTTGGGAATAGTGATCACAATTCCGTAAGCTTTAAAATACTCATGGACAAAGACGAGAGTGGTCCTTAAGGAAGAGTGCTAAATTGGGGGAAGGCCAACTATACCAAAATTCGGCAGGAGCTGGGGAATGTAGATTGGGAGCAGCTTTTTGAAGGTAAATCCACATGTGGTATGTGGGAGGCTTTTAAAGAGAGGTTGATTAGCGTTCAGGGGAGACATGTTCCTGTGAAAATGAGGGATAGAAATGGCAAGATTAGGGAACCATGGATGACAGGTGAAATTGTGAGACTAGCTAAGAGGAAAAAGGAAGCATACATAAGGTCTAGGTGGCTGAAGAAAGACGAAGCTTTGAAAGAATATCGGGAATGCAGGACTAATCTGAAACGAGGAATTAAGAGGGCTAAAAAGGGTCATGAAATATCTTTAGCAAACAGGATTAAGGAAAATCCCAAAGCCTTTTATTCATATATAAGGAGCAAGAGGGTAACGAGAGAAAGGATTGGCCCACTCAAGGACAAAGGAGGAAAGTTATGCGTGGAGTCAGAGAAAATGGGTGAGATTCTAAACGAGTACTTTGCATCGGTATTCACCGAGGAGAGGGACATGAAGGATGTTGAGGTTAGGAACAGATGTTTGATTACTCTAGGTCAAGTCGGCATAAGGAGGAAGGAAGTGTTGGGTATTCTAAAAGGCATTAAGGTGGACAAGTCCCCAGGTCTGGATGGGATCTATCCCAGGTTACTGAGGGAAGCAAGAGAGGAAATAGCTGGGGCCTTAACAGATATCTTTGCAGCATCCTTAAACACGGGTGAGGTTCCGGAGGACTGGAGAATTGCTAATGTTGTCCCCTTGTTTAAGAAGGGTAGCTGGGATAATCCAGGTAATTATAGACCGGTGAGCCTGACGTCAGTGGTAGGGAAGCTGCTGGAGCAGTTACTGAGGGATAGGATCTATTCCCATTTGGAAGAAAATGGGCTTATCAGTGATAGGCAACATGGTTTTGTGCAGGGAAGGTCATGTCTTACCAACTTAATAGAATTCTTTGAGGAAGTGACAAAGTTGATTGATGAGGGAAGGGCTGTAGATGTCATATACATGGACTTCAGTAAGGCGTTTGATAAGGTTCCCCATGGCAGGCTGATGGAGAAAGTGAAGGCGCTTGGGGTCCAAGGTGTACTAGCTAGATGGATAAAGAACTGGCTGGGCAACAGGAGACAGAGAGTAGCAGTAGAAGGGAGTTTCTCAAAATGGAGACGTGTGACCAGTGGTGTTCCACAGGGATCCGTGCTGGGACCACTGTTGTTTGTGATATGCATTAATGATTTGGAGGAAAGTATAGGTGGACTGATTAGCAAGTTTGCAGACGACACTAAGATTGGTGGAGTAGCAGATAGTGAAGGGGACTGTCAGAGAATACAGCAGAATATAGATAGATTAGAGAGTTGGGCAGAGAAATGGCAGATGGAGTTCAATCAGGGCAAATGCGAGGTGATGCATTTTGGAAGATCCAATTCAAGAGTGAACTATACAGTAAATGGAAAAGTCCTGGGGAAAATTGATGTCCAGAGAGATTTGGGTGTTCAGGTCCACTGTTCCCTGAAGGTGGCAACGCAGGTCAATAGAGTGGTCAAGAAGGCATACGGCATGCTTTCCTTCATCGGACGGGGCATTGAGTACAAGAGTTGGCAGGTCATGTTACAGTTGTATAGGACTTTGGTTCGGCCACATTTGGAATACTGCGTACAGTTCTGGTCGCCACATTATCAAAAGGATGTGGATGCTTTGGAGAGGGTGCAGAGGAGGTTCACCAGGATGTTGCCTGGTATGGAGGGCGCTAGCTATGAAGAGAGGTTGAGTAGATTAGGATTATTTTCATTAGAAAGACGGAGGTTGAGGGGGGACCTGATTGAGGTGTACAAAATCATGAGAGGTATAGACAGGGTGGATAGCAAGAGGCTTTTTCCCAGAGTGGGGGTTTCAATTACTAGAGGACACGAGTTCAAAGTGAAAGGGGAAAAGTTTAGGGGGGATATGCGTGGAAAGTTCTTTACGCAGAGGGTGGTGGGCACCTGGAATGCATTGCCAGCGGAGGTGGTAGATGCGGGCACGATGGAGTCTTTTAAGATGTATCTAGACAGATACATGAATGGGCAGGAAGAAAAGAGATACAGAACCTTAGAAAATAGGCGACATGTTTAGAGAGAGGATCTGGATCGGCGCAGGCTTGGAGGGCCGAAGGGCCTGTTCCTGTGCTGTAATTATCTTTGTTCTTTGTTTTTATCTTTGATGGGTACAGGTCTCACTGTAAAACATGGCTACAGTACTGATGGGTACAGGTCTATCACTGTACAACACTGGGGTGCAGTACTGGTGGGTACAGGTTTCACTATAACACTGGTACAGGTCTATCACTGTATAACACTGGGGTGCAGTACTGGTGGGTACAGGTCTCACTAACACTGGGGTACAGTACTGGTGGGTACAGGTCTCACTGTATAACATTGGGATACAGTACTGGTGGGTACAGGTCTCACTGTATAACATTGGGGTACAGTACTGGTGGGTACAGGTCTCACTATATAACACTGGGGTACAGTACTGGTGGGTACAGGTCTCATTGTATAACACTGGGGTACAGTACTGGTGGGTACAGGTCTCACTGTATAACACGGGTACAGTACTGGTGGGTACAGGTCTCACTGTATAACATTGGGATACAGTACTGGTGGGTACAGGTCTCACTGTACAACACTGGGGTACAGTACTGGTGGATACAGGTCTCACTGTATAACACTGGGGTACAGTACTGGTGGGTACAAGTAGGTCACTGTATGACATTGGGATACAGTACTGGTGGGTACCGGTCTCACTGTACAACACTGGGGTACAGTACTGGTGGGTACAGGTCTCATTGTATAACACTGGGGTACAGTACTGGTGGGTACAGGTCTCATTGTATAACACTGGGGTACAGTACTGGTGGGTACAGGTCTCACTGTATAACACGGGTACAGTACTGGTGGGTACAGGTCTCACTGTATAACATTGGGATACAGTACTGGTGGGTACAGGTCTCACTGTACAACACTGGGGTACAGTACTGGTGGATACAGGTCTCACTGTATAACACTGGGGTACAGTACTGGTGGGTACAAGTAGGTCACTGTATGACATTGGGATACAGTACTGGTGGGTACCGGTCTCACTGTACAACACTGGGGTACAGTACTGGTGGGTACAGGTCTCACTGTATAACACTGGGGTACAGTACTGGTGGGTACAGGTCTCACTGTATAACACTGGGGTACAGTACTGGTGGGTACAGGTCTCACTATATAACACTGGGGTACAGTACTGGTGGATACAGGTCTCACTGTATAACACTGGGGTACAGTACTGGTGGATACAGGTCTCACTGTATAACACTGGGGTACAGTACTGGTGGATACAGGTCTCACTGTATAACACTGGGGTACAGTACTGGTGGGTACAGGTCTCGCTATAACACTGGGGTACAGTACTGGTGGATACAGGTCTCACTGTAAAACATGGGTACAGTACTGATGGGTACAGGTCTCAATTTATAACACTGGGATACAGTACTGGTGGGTACAGGTCTCGCTATAACACTGGGGTACAGTACTAGTGGGTACAGGTCTCAATGTATAACACTGGGATACAGTACTGGTGGGTACAGGTCTCGCTATAACACTGGGGTACAGTACTGGTGGATACAGGTCTCACTGTATAACACTGGGGGACAGTACTGGTGGGTACAGGTCTCACTGTAAAACATGGGTACAGTACTGGTGGGTACAGGTCTGTCACTGTATAACACTGGGGTACAGTACTGGTGGATACAGGTCTCACTGTATAACACTGGGGTACAGTACTGGTGGATACAGGTCTCACTGTATAACACTGGGGTACAGTACTGGTGGGTACAGGTTTCACTCTAACACTGGTACAGGTCTATCACTGTACAACACTGGGGTGCAGTACTGGTGGGTACAGGTTTCACTATAACACTGGTACAGGTCTATCACTGTATAACACTGGGGTGCAGTACTGGTGGGTACAGGTCTCACTAACACTGGGGTACAGTACTGGTGGGTACAGGTTTCACTGTCTAACACTGGGGTACAGTACTGGTGGTTACAGGTCTCACTGTATAACATTGGGATACAGTACTGGTGGGTACAGGTCTCACTGTATAACATTGGGGTACAGTACTGGTGGGTACAGGTCTCACTGTATGACACGGGTACAGTACTGGTGGGTACAGGTCTCACTGTACAACACTGGGGTACAGTACTGGTGGGTACAGGTCTCACTGTATAACACGGGTACAGTACTGGTGGGTACAGGTCTCACTATATAACACTGGGGTACAGTACTGGTGGGTACAGGTCTCACTATATAACACTGGGGTACAGTACTGGTGGGTACAGGTCTCATTGTATAACACTGGGGTACAGTACTGGTGGGTACAGGTCTCACTGTATAACACGGGTACAGTACTGGTGGGTACAGGTCTCACTGTACAACACTGGGGTACAGTACTGGTGGGTACAGGTCTCACTGTATAACACGGGTACAGTACTGGTGGGTACAGGTCTCACTGTATAACATTGGGATACAGTACTGGTGGATACAGGTCTCACTGTATAACACTGGGGTACAGTACTGGTGGGTACAGGTCTCACTGTATAACACGGGTACAGTACTGGTGGGTACAGGTCTCACTGTATAACATTGGGATACAGTACTGGTGGGTACAGGTCTCACTGTACAACACTGGGGTACAGTACTGGTGGGTACAGGTCTCACTGTATAACACTGGGGTACAGTACTGGTGGATACAGGTCTCACTGTATAACACTGGGGTACAGTACTGGTGGGTACAAGTAGGTCACTGTATGACATTGGGATACAGTACTGGTGGGTACCGGTCTCACTGTACAACACTGGGGTACAGTACTGGTGGGTACAGGTCTCACTGTATAACACTGGGGTACAGTACTGGTGGGTACAGGTCTCACTGTATAACACTGGGGTACAGTACTGGTGGGTACAGGTCTCACTATATAACACTGGGGTACAGTACTGGTGGATACAGGTCTCACTGTATAACACTGGGGTACAGTACTGGTGGATACAGGTCTCACTGTATAACACTGGGGTACAGTACTGGTGGATACAGGTCTCACTGTATAACACTGGGGTACAGTACTGGTGGGTACAGGTCTCGCTATAACACTGGGGTACAGTACTGGTGGGTACAGGTCTCACTGTAAAACATGGGTACAGTACTGATGGGTACAGGTCTCAATTTATAACACTGGGATACAGTACTGGTGGGTACAGGTCTCGCTATAACACTGGGGTACAGTACTGGTGGATACAGGTCTCACTGTATAACACTGGGGTACAGTACTGGTGGGTACAGGTCTCACTGTAAAACATGGGTACAGTACTGGTGGGTACAGGTCTGTCACTGTATAACACTGGGGTACAGTACTGGTGGATACAGGTCTCACTGTATAACACTGGGGTACAGTACTGGTGGATACAGGTCTCACTGTATAACACTGGGGTACAGTACTGGTGGGTACAGGTCTCGCTATAACACTGGGGTACAGTACTGGTGGATACAGGTCTCACTGTATAACACTGGGGTACAGTACTGGTGGATACAGGTCTCAATGTATAACACTGGGGTACAGTACTGGTGGATACAGGTCTCACTGTATAACACTGGGGTACAGTACTGGTGGGTACAGGTCTCGCTATAACACTGGGGTACAGTACTGGTGGATACAGGTCTGTCACTGTATAACACTGGGGTACAGTACTGGTGGATACAGGTCTCACTGTATAACACTGGGGTACAGTACTGGTGGATACAGGTCTCACTGTATAACACTGGGGTACAGTACTGGTGGGTACAGGTCTCGCTATAACACTGGGGTACAGTACTGGTGGGTACAGGTCTCAATGTATAACACTGGGATACAGTACTGGTGGGTACAGGTCTCGCTATAACACTGGGGTACAGTACTGGTGGATACAGGTCTCACTGTATAACACTGGGGTACAGTACTGGTGGGTACAGGTCTCACTGTAAAACATGGGTACAGTACTGGTGGGTACAGGTCTGTCACTGTATAACACTGGGGTACAGTACTGGTGGATACAGGTCTCACTGTATAACACTGGGGTACAGTACTGGTGGATACAGGTCTCACTGTATAACACTGGGGTACAGTACTGGTGGGTACAGGTCTCACTGTTTAACACCGGGGTACAGTACTGGTGGGTACAGGTCTCATTGTATAACACTGGGGTACAGTACTGGTGGGTACAGATCTCATTGTATAACACTGGGGTACAGTACTGGTGGGTACAGATCTCATTGTATAACACTGGAGTGCAGTACTGGTGTGTACAGGTCTCACTGTATAACACTGGGGTACAGTACTGGTGGGTACAGGTCTCACTGTCTCACACTGGGGTACAGTACTGGTGGGTACAGGTCTCATTGTATAACACTGGGGTACAGTACTGGTGGATACAGGTCTCACTGTATAACACTGGGGTACAGTACTGGTGGGTACAGGTCTCACTGTCTCACACTGGGGTACAGTACTGGTGGGTACAGGTCTCATTGTATAACACTGGGGTACAGTACTGGTGGATACAGGTCTCACTGTATAACACTGGGGTACAGTACTGGTGGGTACAGGTCTCACTGTATAACACTGGGGTACAGTACTGGTGGATACAGGTCTCACTGTATAACACTGGGGTACAGTACTGGTGGATACAGGTCTCACTGTATAACACTGGGGTACAGTACTGGTGGATACAGGTCTCACTGTATAACACTGGGGTACAGTACTGGTGGGTACAGGTCTCACTGTATAACACTGGGGTACAGTACTGGTGGATACAGGTCTCACTGTATAACACTGGGGTACAGTAC
This sequence comes from Heterodontus francisci, assembly GCF_036365525.1. Classification (NCBI taxonomy): domain Eukaryota; kingdom Metazoa; phylum Chordata; class Chondrichthyes; order Heterodontiformes; family Heterodontidae; genus Heterodontus; species Heterodontus francisci. The sequence goes on along the minus strand of NC_090389.1, from coordinate 93,746,956 downwards.
TGGTGGATACAGGTCTCACTGTATAACACTGGGGTACAGTACTGGTGGATACAGGTCTCACTGTATAACACTGGGGTTCCGTACTGGTGGGTACAGGTCTCACTGTATAACACTGGGGTTCCGTACTGGTGGGTACAGGTCTCACTGTATGACACTGGGCTTCAGTACTGGTGGATACAGGCGCCTCTCCCTAAATTTGCTCCTTGACCACGTTTAGACTGGAAATGCCAGTGTTGGGAGTGTATGGATGGAGTCTGCTTTTGATGGAATGTTCTGATTAGTGTGAAGAGCCTCATTCTGTTTGGGTTTTAATTTTGTTTCTCCTCGCTGTCCAGAGCCTCCGACGTGTGAGTCATGGCTCCGTTTCTTCGGCTGTCATTCAACTCCTATGAGGTGGGACCCATCCTGAATTCAGCCGAGACTCAGCAGCCGTTTGTCGCTGTGAAGGTGAAGGAAGCCTTAACGACAGGTATGAAAGTCAGAGCTTTGATGTTCTGGGGAGCGATGCGTTATGATTAGATTAGATTAGATTAGAGATACAGCACTGAAACAGGCCCTTCGGCCCACCGAGTCTGTGCCGAACATCAACCATCCATTTATACTAATCCTACACTAATCCCATATTCCTACCAAACATCGCCACCTGTCCCTATTTTTCCCTACCACCTACCTATACTAGTGACCATTTATATTGGCCAATTTACCTATCAACCTGCAAGTCTTTTGGCTTGTGGGAGGAAACCGGAGCACCCGGAGAAAACCCACGCGGTCACAGGGAGAACTTGCAAACTCCACACAGGCAGTACCCGGAATCGAACCCGGGTCCCTAGAGCTGTGAGGCTGCGGTGCTAACCACTGCGCCACTGTGCCGCCCGTTATCTGCCCCCCTCCTTGGGGTCCCATGGCAGGGAGGGTGCTCCCCCATGCTGAGGTCCCGGGATGTGAGTGTTTCTCCACTCCCACTCCCCCCAGGGTCCCAGACGGCGTTCTGTGAGAGCTGGTCTGGGCAGTCTAATCTCGTGCTGATAAAGAATGTGGTGTTTGGTGGCGAGAGCTGAGGTGCATCCTCAGGGAGGGACACTGAGGAGCAACTTGCTTCCTGGGTGGTTGCTGGTCAGCACAGACACAAGACCTGGTCTGTGGGCTCCTCTGCATTGAAGGAATGTCTCTGGCCTCATGACTAGAAACACTTCCAGTGGAGCAAGTTTTGGTAACTGCACTGTGAAGATGGGAAGTGGACTGTGGAGGTCAGTGATGTGCTCCAATCAGTGACATCATGTGGCCTAAAGAGCAAGGGAAGATTGCTCATAATTGATACAAAATTAAATGGAAAAAATGATTTCAGGCTTTAAATGTAGATAGATAGATCCATAGAAAAATTACCACACCGAAGGAGGCCATTCAGCCCATTATGTCCACGTCGGCCGAAAAACTAGGCCCCCAATTCCATCCAATCCCACTTTCCAGCTCCTGGTCCATAGCCTTGCTGGCTACGACACTTCAGGTGCATGTCCAGGTACCTTTTATGAAGGGACGTGTGTGTCAGTACTGCCCGGACTGGTCACTGGGTCAGTACTCACCAGTCACTGGGGGATGTCTGATCATGCGAATGGATGGAAGTGACAATGAACAAGAGTTATGGTATTTAAATAACAAAATGAGTGTTTCATTACATTTATCAGACTACCACTGGTTTAATTTTACTGATTCAGGTTAGACTGACCGCAGACTGGATTCCTAATTCCATGCTCTCCATATGACATCACATGATGCACTGTTTTACAATGCACTTGGCTGCTGCTAAACTGTGTTACTTGTCTTTGAACAGAGCGTGGTAAAACGCTGGTTCAGAAGAAGCCAACTATGTATCCTGACTGGAAGTCTTCCTTTGATGCTCACATACACGAGGGGCGTGTGATCCAGATTGTGCTGATGAGGAGTGCGGAGGAGCCTCTGTCTGAGGTGACTGTAGGGGTCTCGGTCCTTGCAGAGCGCTGCAAGAAAGGCAATGCAAGCAGAGTTCTGGGTAAGTGTGCGTCAGCTGGCTTTGTGCAGTCTGCTGGGACAGAGAATGACATCAACAAGGAAGAGGGAGTTGGATCAACAGGTTCAATAAAACAACACAGAAGGATCTGCTAAAAAGCCAGGAGGAGAGGCCAGATCTCCTTATTTCAGTTATACAGGGCATTGGTGAAACCATATCTGGAGTACTGTGTACAGTATTGGTCTCCTTATTTAAGGAAGGATGTAAATGTATTGGAAACAGTTGAGAGAAGGTTTACTAGACTAATACCTGGAATGGGTGGGTTTTCTTGTGAGGACAGGCTAGGCTTGTATCTGTTGGAATTTAGAAGAGTAAGAAGTGACATGATTGAGACATATAAGATCCTGAGGGGTCTTGATAGGGTGGATGTGGAAAGGATGTTTCCTCTTGTGGGAGAATCTCGAACTAGGGGGTCATTATTTAAAAATAAGGGGTCGCCCATTTAAGACAGAGATGAGGAGAAAATATTTCTCCCAGAGTGTTGAGTCTTTGAATTCTCTTCCTCAAAAGGCGGTGGAAGCAGAGTCTTTGAATATTTTTAAGGCAGAGGTAGCTAGATTCTTGATAAGCAAGGAGGTGAAAGGTTATTGGGGGTAGGCGGGAATGTGGAGTTGAGGTTACAATCAGATCAGCCATGATTTCGTTGAATGGCAGAGCAGGCTCGAGGGCCGAGTGGCCTCCTCCTGCTCCTTATTCGTATCTAGATATTCCATTTACTGCTCAACTCCTCACTAAACTCTGATTCCATTGCTGCATAAATGGTTGAAAAGGAGCAAAGAACTGGGTAGGAGAGAATTGTCAGAAACAATAATTTCGAAGCCCATACCTTGCAGACTTTCACTGCTCATATCAGCTGGACTAGTGAATAACATCTTCAACCTATATTCTCATTGCACCCCTACTGTACCTGCCCTGGGAGTGTTTGATGGGACAGTGGAGCAAGGTTGTCCAACATACGGCCTGTGGGCCAGAATTCGGCCCCACCAAACTTTTCCATCCAGCCCGCAGATGTAACTGTACAGAGAGAGGCTGTTCCTCATACTCACCATGACTGGAGATGAGAAATTTCCCTTTGTCAGTCCAGCTTTTAAACTGTTGTACTGTCAGTTTCACAGGTGACAGCTGCTAACATCGGAACAGCTGTCTTCCAACAGACTTGGGGATTTCCTGCGGGTTCTGACTTCTAAAAAAAAAAATGCCCACCGGAAAACACAAAGTCTGTTGGAAAATGGCTGTTCCAGCTGTCAGCTGTGAAACTGACAGCGATCTTTTTTAAAAGAACAGAACGACCATCTGCTGAGCATTCACTCGACAACTGTGAGGGGAGAGGGGGGAGTGGAGATGGAGAGGAGGAAGGGAGAGAGAGGGAGGGAGGAAGGGAGAGAGAGGAGGGAGGAAGGGAGAGAGATGGAGGGATGGAAGGGAGAGAGAGGGAGGGAGGAAAGGGAGAGAGAGGGAGGGAGGAAGGGAGAGAGAGGGAGGGGAGAAGGGAGAGAGAGGGAGGGAGGAAGGGAGAGAGGAGGGAGGAGGAAGGGAGAGAGAGGGAGGAGGAAGGGAGAGAGAGGGAGGGAGGAAGGGAGAGAGAGGGAGGGAGGAAGGGAGAGAGAGGGAGGGAGGAAGGGAGAGAGAGGGAGGGAGGAAGGGAGAGAGAGGGAGGGAGGAAGGGAGAGAGAGGGAGGGAGGAAGGGAGAGAGAGGGAGGGAGGAAGGGAGAGAGAGGGAGGGAGGAAGGGAGAGAGGGAGGAGAAGGAGAGAGAGGGAGGAGAAGGGAGAGAGAGGGAGGAGGAAGGGAGAGAGAGGGAGGGAGGAAGGGAGAGAGAGGGAGGGAGGAAGGGGAGAGAGAGGGAGGGGAGGAAGGGAGAGAGAGGGAGGGAGGAAGGGAGAGAGAGGGAGGGGAGGAAGGGAGAGAGAGAGAGGGAGGGAGGAAGGGAGAGAGAGAGAGGGAGGAGGAAGGGAGAGAGAGAGAGGAGGGAGAGGGAGAGGGAGGGAGGAAGGGGAGGGAGGGAGGGAGGAAGGGAGAGGGAGGGAGGGAGGAAGGGAGAGGGTGGGAGGGAGGGAGGAAGGGAGAGAGAGGGAGGGAGGGAGGAGGGAGAGAGAGGGAGGGAGGAAGGGAGAGGGAGGGAGGGAGGAGGAGAGGGAGGGAGGGAGGAAGGGAGAGGGAGGGAGGAAGGGAGAGGAGGGAGGGAGAAGGAGAGGAGGGAGGGAGGAAGGGAGAGAGAGGGAGGGAGGGAGGAAGGGAGAGAGAGGGAGGGAGGGAGGAAGGGAGAGAGAGGGAGGGAGGGAGGAAGGGAGAGAGAGGGAGGAGGAAGGGAGAGAGAGAGGGAGAGAGAGGGAGGGAGGGAGGAAGGGAAGAGGAGAGAGGGAGGGAGGGAGGAAGGTAGAGAGAGGGAGGGAGGGAGGAAGGGAGAGAGAGGGAGGGAGGGAGGAAGGAGAGAGAGGGAGGGAGGGAGGAAGGGAGAGAGAGGGAGGGAGGGAGGATGGAGAGAGAGAGGGAGGGAGGAGGGAGAGAGAGGGAGGGAGGGAGGAAGAGGAGTGAGAGGGAGGGAGGGAGGTGGGGTGCAGGGAGGGAGGGAGAGAGGGAGAGAGAGGGGAGCGAGAGAGAAGAGGAGAGAGAGGGAGGGAGGAGGAGAGAGAGAGAGGGAGGAGGAAGGAGAGAGAGAGGAGGGAGTGGGAGAAGAGAGAGAGAGAGAGAGAGTGGGGTGCAGAGAGAGAGAGAGAGAGAGAGTGGGTGCAGAGAGAGAGAGAGAGAGAGAGAGTGGGGAGCAGAGAGAGAGAGAGAGAGTGGGGTAGCGAGAGAGAGAGGAGAGAGAGAGAGAGTGGGGAGCAGAGAGAGAGAGAGAGAGAGTGGGGTGCAGAGAGAGAGAGAAGAGAGAGAGTGGGGTGCAGAGAGAGAGAGAGAGAGAGAGAGTGGGGGAGCAGAGAGCAGAGAGAGAGAGAGAGAGAGAGGGGAGCAGAGAGAGAGAGAGAGAGAGTGGGGAGCAGAGAGAGAGTGGGGAGCAGAGAGAGAGAGAGAGAGTGGGGAGCAGAGAGAGAGAGAGAGAAGAGAGGGGAGCAGAGAGAGAGAGAGAGAGAGAGAGAGTGGGGAGCAGAGAGAGAGAGAGAGAGTGGGGAGCAGAGAGAGAGAGAGAGAGAGAGAGGAGAGGGAGCAGAGAGAGAGAGAGTGCGGAGCAGAGAGAGAGAGAGAGAGTGCGGGAGCAGAGAGAGAGAGAGAGAGTGCGGAGCAGAGAGAGAGAGAGAGAGTGCGGAGCAGAGAGAGAGAGAGAGAGTGCGGAGCAGAGAGAGAGAGAGAGAGAGTGCGGAGCAGAGAGAGAGAGAGAAGAGTGCGGAGCAGAGAGAGAGAGAGAGAGAGTGCGGAGCAGAGAGAGAGAGAGAGAGAGTGCGGAGCAGAGAGAGAGAGAGAGAGAGTGCGGAGCAGAGAGAGAGAGAGAGAGAGTGCGGAGCAGAGAGAGAGAGAGAGAGAGTGCGGAGCAGAGAGAGAGAGAGAGAGGTGCGGAGCAGAGAGAGAGAGAGAGAGAGTGGGAGCAGAGAGAGAGAGAGAGAGAGAGGAGCAGAGAGAGAGAGAGAGAGAGCAGGAGAGAGAGAGAGAGAGAGTGGGAGCAGAGAGAGAGAGAGAGAGAGAGTGGGGAGCAGAGAGAGAGAGAGAGAGAGTGTGGGGAGCAGAGAGAGAGAGAGAGAGAGGGGGAGCAGAGAGAGAGAGAGAGAGAGAGTGGGGAGCAGAGAGAGAGAGAGCAGAGAGAGTGGGGAGCAGAGAGAGAGAGAGAGAGAGAGAGAGAGAGTGGGGAGCAGAGAGAGAGAGAGAGAGAGAGTGGGGAGCAGAGAGAGAGAGAGAGAGAGAGTGGGGAGCAGAGAGAGAGAGAGAGAGAGAGTGGGAGCAGAGAGAGAGAGAGAGAGAGAGAGTGGGGAGCAGAGAGGAGAGAAGAGAGAGAGAGTGGGGAGCAGAGAGAGAGAGAGAGAGTGGGGAGCAGAGAGAGAGAGAGTGGGGAGCAGAGAGAGAGAGGGGGAGCAGAGAGAGAGAGAGTGGGGAGCAGAGAGAGAGAGAGAGAGAGAGTGGGGAGCAGAGAGGGAGAGAGAGAGAGAGAGTGGGAAGCAGAGAGAGAGAGAGAGAGAGAGTGGGGAGCAGAGAGAGAGAGAGAGAGAGAGTGTGGGAGCAGAGTGGAGC